>NC_064857.1:27763016-28963016 GCF_024139225.1 Suncus etruscus | reverse complement strand
AAACTGTAAAATATATGAAAGTCAACTATATAAAAAGATAAAATCATACATTTTTCTTATATATTGTATCAGACTGTGTGAAATGAATCATAAGAAGAGGGGCAGTAAAAGAATTACTCTCTAACATGTGGCATATAAGGAGACATCATAAAGGAATAATTGACAATTATTTACAGTGTCAATAGATCCTGAGAAAATTCTATAGTTCTCAAAAATTAAGTAACTTTTTAAGAATTCTGACTTACAATTTTCCTCAGTGTAATTTCTATATGTTTTCTTTTTTGGTTTTTTTGGGGGCCAACCCTGGTGATGTTTAGGGGTTACTACTGGCTCTGTGCTCAGGGATCATTCTTGTGGGTTTGCGGGAACATATGGGATTTCTGGGATCAAGTCCAGGTTAGTTGCATGCAAGTGCCTTCTCTACTGTACTATCTCTCAGGCCTCTGGATGTTTTCTTTGGATTGACTTTGCTCCAGTTATGAGTTATACTTTTCTGTTCTTGTTTGTTATTTCTCCAACCCTTGCTCTGTGGTCTTAAAAGTGCATTCATGCATAGATCTCGGTAATTAAAGAGCTCACCTTTGTTCCTGCTCTTAAGGACTCTCATTCTGTGGCTCCTTATTGTCTAATTTCTAAAAAAGTTATTAAATATATTTTGCCTACTTCTCTATTTGGGCAGGGGTAGAGTGATAAAGAATTTTTGTCCTAGTTACCACACCATAAACATATTATTTTCAAATATAAAATTATTCTTTTCATCTATGTTTAAATTCTTTTATATATATATTTGGTTTTTGGGTCACACCTGTGGTGCTCAGGGGTTACTCCTGGCTGTCTGCTCAGAAATAGCTCCTGGCAGGCACGGGGGACCATATGGGACACCGGGATTTGAACCAACCACCTTTGGTCCTGGATCGGCTGCTTGCAAGGCAAACGCCGCTGTGCTATCTCTCCAGGCCCTATGTTTAAATTCTTATACTCATAGCAGTCTTATTGGGTCACCTGAATTATTTCCCTACATATCTTTTCATTTGCTTACTTTTCAGGCTCTCTCTTTCTCTCTACACCCTCCCCCCAAATTCAGGACTGTACACATACGGACAAGTGCTACATCCTTGGCCCAATCTTTCTCATCTTTTTTGGTTTTGGTTTTAGTGCCACACCCATTGGTGCTCAAGAGTCACTCCTGTCTCTACATTCCTAGCAGACTGGGAGGCAATATGGGATGCAAGGGATCAAACTCATGTCAGACATCTGCAAGACAAGTGCCTTACCCACTATACTATTTCTCCAGCTTCCTTTCTTTCTGTTTTATTTTTCTGAGAAATTTATACAGTAATCTATACCTTATCTTATTTTAAATTTCCAAGTGGTCTCTTTCATTTAGTATTCATGACTTTTTCACCCTCTTCTCTTTAATGTTCAATGTTGTGGTATCTTTGTCTTGCATAATTAGATGCAATGCTTGATGAGATTATACTCTTGGTTGCTATTCTTCCGAGACATTGAGCACAGTTCTTGTAGCACAAGGATCTCCATGACAATGCTGGCTATTCCTAGCCCTATGCTACAACAGTACTTACAAACTTTGTACAGTAATGCTTACTTATAATGTTGAGTTCAATTTAGAATTTTTGACTATATGATGGTAAGAAAACGACATATTCGTTAAAAATCATAACTTCACATACTGATCTTTGATCTTTTTCCTGACTAGCTATATAAAATAAGATAGTTCTTTGTGCTTCTGGATAATGGTGATGAGCTACAGCTCCAGTAAGCCTCTTGATCAAGAAAACGAATGTCCATTGTATTAAGAACACACATTACATGCAGGAGGCTTAGATTTGATTCTCAGCTCTGTATGGTTCCCTGAGTACCATCACCAAGTGACACCTGAGTACTGATCTGGGAGTATTTCCTGAGCACTACCATGTATTACCAAAGTCCATAAAAATAAAAAAGAGGGTAAGCATTTAATACTCTGTAGACTGTCACTTTCAGGACAGTATTCAATAAATTACATGAGCTATTCAAAATTATACAAAGAGATGTTAAATTGTTTTTCCAATTACCAGACTTTGAGCCTTGTACTTCTCACATGTGCTCTACCACTTGAGACATATTCTTTCCCTTTCTAGAATACTTTTTGTTTGCTTCATTTTCTGGGTCACACCAAGCTGTGCTCAGGGGCTATTCTTGGCTTGGTGCTTAGAGAAGGTCCCTAGTTGTGGTGTTTGGGAGACCATGTTGTGTAAAGGATAAATTCAAGGCCTCCAGCGTGCCAGGAATACTCATAAATTGTTTATTTCCTTGGTCCTAGAATAGTTTTAAAAGTAATAAATTTGGGATCAGAGTAATATCACAGCAGGTAGGGCATTTGCATGCAGCTGACCAAGGTTTGAGCCACAGTATTCAATATGGTCCTTTGAGCCTCGGACTGATGCCTGAGTGCAGAGTCAGGAGTAAACCCTAAACACAGCTGGGTGTGGCCCCCCAAAAGTGTAAACATTTTTGTAGCTAATTAGAAAACTAAGTATTTTCTGGTCAAAATTTCATGTAACTACTCGAAAATAAATTTTCTTTATATTACCTTCACATGTTGAAGTTGGTTGTCCACTGCTATGAGTTGATTAAGATTCTCTAGGATTTCTAAGTCTTTTATGTCATCAATATTATTATTGCTGATATTCAATACAGAGAGGGATTTCTGTAAAAAAATAGCAGTTTGTATTTTGATTAAATGATAAATTTGATCAATTTAATTTAATACTTATTTATTAAATTTAATTAATTTAATCAAATTTTAACTTGTGAGAAATCTTTTTTGTTCTTTAGGCAAATTACCTTAAAATATAGTTACATTTTCCATGCCATTTCTTTTTCAGATGAGATTTAATCATGATAGAAATGACTATTTTACTTATAAATAAATTACTATTTTACTTTATGAAGTCCAATTTTCCTCTTTCAGTACTTAAGAAAAGTTATAGGGGAAAAACCCCAGAAAGAAAAATGATGCTTTAATAAACAAAAGTGTAGACAAAAATGCTTATTTCAGTTTAAGAAAATTGTCATTTTTGTGTTGAATAATTTTAAAATCTGTATTTAATAGAACTTTATTTTTTAACTAGGAAATATGAGAGAATGAGAGAATATATGGTTTTTATTTTTATCTTTATCTCTAGTTTTCCCTTGGCAACCCATATGTTCAGCAGCAACTTAAAATAATAATTAGCTAATTAGCAAATTTTATATCAACTGTTAATGAGGACAGAAATATACAATAGAGTTACACTAAATCTAAGCCATTTTAAACACCATGGCCCAGGAATTTCTACCCAGATGGCATCTACCCACCAGGGTGTCAAAACAGCCAACAATTAGAGAAAGTACTTTTTGATACTTTTTAAGACTTGAAATACAATTTTAAAATGTGACAAAACTTACTTGCATTTATGCAAAAATATGAACCAGCAAAACTGTTTTCAGATCACTTTTTGTTTTTTTTTTGGGGGGGGGTCACACCCGGTGGCGTCCCAGGGTTATTGCTTGTTCTGCACTCAGAAATTGCTCCTGGCAGGCATGGGGAACCATATGGGATGCCAGGATTAGAACCACCATCAGGGGCTGGAGAAATAGCATGGAAGTAAGGCATTTGCCTTGCATGCGGAAGGACGGTGGTTCAAATCCCAGCATCCCATATGGTCCCCCTAGCCTACCAGTGCTGCAGATGTCTTGCATCCCTAAGCAAAACCTTAGTGGGGTCAGAAAATCCTCACTGGAAGAGAGCGGGTACACAAAGCGGATGAATATGAAATATGAAATAATGATACTACACACAGTATGTGAGGGGTCAACACATTTCTGGCAGGAGAGCGACAAATTTAATCTTCAGTTTTTTTAGGAATCTCCATATTGTTTTCCATAAAGACTGGACTAGATGGCATTCCCCCCAGCAGTGAATGAGAGTTCCTTTCTCTTCACATCCCCACTAGCACTGATTGTTCATGGTCTTTGTGATGTGTGTCAGTCTCACATATCTCCGATTTTCTAACTTTTAACAACTTTGCAAAATGGCTGTACACTTTTCTTTCCTTAGACTTTTCCTTAAAATTAAAATTTTAGGTATTATAATAAGTATAATATAAATTAAAACTTTAGGTGTTATAATCACCATGGCCCATGTTATGAATGAAAAACAGAATAATAATATCTGTATTAGAAATTCATAATTTGCCTAATCCTTTCACACCTGCTCTTCTGATCTTTCCCATCTGCCTAATGGTATGCATATTCCCTCCTTCCTTATAAAGGCTGAATCTGAGAAAAATTATATAGGAAAAATCAATTTCTGGGTCTGAGTGATAGTATAGCAGGTAGTTGAATGCAGCTGACCAGGGTTTGTTTGATTCCTGGCATCCAATATAGTTCCCTAAGCCCAACAGGAATGATTCCTGAGTGTAGAGCCAGGAGAAACCCAAGTATTGCAAGGTGTGGCTCTAGAACCAAAAAAAAAAAGAAAAAAAAATTGTTTCAACACTCAAACTCTCAGCTGGGTATATATTCAGAGTACATAAAATGTCTAAATATTGGGGCTGGAGCGATAGCACAATAGTATGGCATTTGCCTTGCAAGCCGCCAACCCAGGACAAACCTTGGTTCGATCCCCCAGCATCCCATATGGTCCCCAAAGCCAGGAGCAATTTCTGAGTGCAGAGCCAGGAGTAACCCTTGAGCATCCTTGGGTATGGCCCAAAAGAAGAAGAAGAAAAAACAGTCCAAATATGCCTTCACCATCTTCCCATGTTTCCTTACTGATAGAGAATTAAGAGTTCTTGGATCCAGCAGAAGCTTTTTTCCAAGGGGAAGCCTCTGACTTTCAATGTGCAACTCTCTCAGTTCTTCCAAACCTTCTAAACCTTCTACAACAGCGATGTAATTGCCTCCCAGATACCTGCAAAATACAAAAAATAATTTTAAATGGATACTGTGAGAATGTCTTGGCTTGTAAAAATGATAAAAAAGATAAAAATCACTGATACTATGGTAATATTTTTCCATCTGAGCCTACTTAAAAATTACTTGGGATAGTCCTATAAGCCCTTCAGATAACTCACCTTTCTTGTAAAATAAAATCACATTCGGCTTAGTAAAGCACAAATAGTCATATTACCTGTAAAATTATTATTGTTTGTGTTATTTTATTAATAAAATTAATAAATTATTATTAGTGTTTTTACTATTTAGAAAATAAAATTAAGACCTCTCACAGGACTGCAAATAATGGAAGTGTATATAAAGTGATTATTATATGATGACTAACAAGAATAAAAGAACTGGGAAAGGGGCAGAGAGATAGCACAGTGATAGGGATTTTGTCTTGGATGTGGCCAACTTGGGACAGACCTGGGTTTGATCCCTGGCATCCCATATGGTCCCCTGAGCTTGCAGGAGCGACTTCTGAGTGCAGAGCCCTGAGTAAGCCCTATGCATCAGTGGGCCTTGAGCCAGATATGACCCTAAAGACAAGAAGCAAAAAATTAAAAAAATTAAAAAAAAAAGGATAAAAAGAAAAGAACTTACAGTTTTTCCAGTTTCTTCAATGACCTGAGGTTGTCAATGCATGTAATACGATTGTTTTGTAGATACAGGTGGGTCAGATTTGTAGCATAATTCAAGTTAGAGATTTGACTTATATGATTATCATACAAATATAAAACACTAAGACTCTTGCAGAGGGAGAGATTATCCTGAAAGGCGAAAAAATGTTCACAATTTCTTTTGGAAACTTGAAAAGAAGTAATTTCTGTTCTTAGCATAGTGAAGACTAGAATGGTTACAAATAGTAGTTCTATGTTTTAGTATTCTAAAACTATATTAGTAAAATTACACTGTTAAGATTTTAGAAGTGGTTCCTGGGAGCCGGGAGTCTAGCAGGAGGAGGTTTGGCAGGCCCCCGCCATGCCGGAGGCCTGCTTGGCCAGGCCTAGGGGGGGTGCGGGACTTGGGTAACCCCAGCACCCCTCTGCCACCTTGCTCCAGATCTCCAGGGCTTCCCCGGGCCACACGCCTGGGCAAGCCGGTGAGTTGGGTCCCTTGGTGGAGCTTGAAGGTACCCTAGGCCTTCCCCCACTATCCATGCTGCTCCTTAGGGAGGGTCTGGGTGGGGCTCTGAACTTCTGGTCTCTCAGCTTCTTGAAGGATCTCTCCTTCCTGGGAGCCAGGAGTCTAGCAGGAGGAGGTTTGGCTGGCACTGGTAATCTCTGTCCAGTCTACATTTTCAATATCGCGCGGAGGCGATAGCACAAGAAACATTAATAGTACTCTCACAAGAAACATTAATCGTACTCTCACAAGAAACATTAATCGTACTCTCACAAGAAACATTAATCGTACTCTCACAAGAAACATTAATAGTACTCACTATCATTGAATTATGTTTTTATGTATGCAGAATGTCCATTTTGTACTCTGCCCTTTTGCATACCCCTTCATAAGTTCATATTTCTCTTTAACTTCTTTAACTCCTATCATCATTACTCCTTTTTTACCCTTTCTAACTTAAGTACTGTTGAGTCCTAAGTCACAGACCAAAGTGGTGCCCTAGAGTTAACACCCACCCAACTATTTTAAAAGGCATAAAAAGGACACATATCTTTTCAACATTTTATGGGTGTTTTCTTGACGGCTATAACTTTTGCTAAATACTTTCTTATACAGTGATGATCCCCCCCCATGTTTTTTATCTTCTCTTTGTGAACTGCTCAATATGGAATTTGGTGTGAAAGAATCCCTCAGTTTAATACTTATGTTTGAACCAAGTCATGGGTCTTGTTGGAAATGTTCTTATGCCCCCATATATCTGATAGCACCACGTGGCTTTATATCTTGTTTGCGTAGGCACACTAACATGGGAAAATACTATACATACCAATAAGTTCTTATCTAATAGAAATGGGAACACACAAATCTTGTAGTGCAATGAGACCTTACACCCTGAACATTGACATAAAGACCTGGCACAGGCCTCAGAAGAATGGGCATTCTCCATTTACCCCTTGATCTACAGAAGACATTTACAAAACATCCAAGGTTGTATATAACATCACCCGGAGGCATTCCTGTACCAGGGACGACCCTACAGCTGCTCTGACATCGATCTACTCAAAAGAGACACCCCTTAACACTGAGAAGACAACAAGAACAATGACCTGCTTACTGGACAGGGCTTGCTGTATTGCCCCTTTATGGTGAGGTTTGTCTATAAAATCACCTGGAAGCAATCCTCTACCACGGAAGACCCTACCACTGCTCAGACATCGTCCTGCTCAAAAGAGACTTCCCTTAACAATGAGAAGACTTAACAACAACAACCTGCTTACAGGACAGGGATTCCTGCATTGCCCTTTCATGGTGAGGTGAAACGAGAAGGCACTCCACATCATGACTTCAATGTAGGACATGCAGATTCCAGAATCTTTAATACAGAAACATGAGACCAACAACAGAGACTGTGTGATAAGTGTGTTGGCGCTACGGACAATGTCTTGGAGCGAACGATAACTTTCCTGAGGCCTAGAGCTGGTCTTATGCCAGGAAACTTCAGGGGTAGGATCTCTTTGTATTTAGGCCAAAGTTATTCCTTTCCATGCCTCTCATGTTTTGGTGGGCCTATGCAAACAACAATTGCCACTCTAACACCGTTTTTACTGTGCTCCTTTGACTCTAATCCTTAAAACGCACCCACTTAAAATTTGAGGTTAACTTAAGCTAATATGCATGTACATGGAAATGTAAAAAAATACTATGCCTCTAATGTTTAAGGAGCTATGTAAGTTTGATGGCTTTAGATTGCCTTGTGTGCTGTTAAGAAATATTATAATGTGCTACAATCTGGGGACTTGAGAGACAAAGTAATTGCACATGGATTCTGTTTTATTTATCTTAACTTTCTTTGGTGAAAGTTCAAAGTTAAGATATCAGCAAGGGGACTTCTTCTGATAATTATGTTATGGGTGATTGTCCTTCCACTGTAACTTTACCTTATCCTCTTTCTTTGCATCTTTTGTTCTCATAATTCAAAATAAAACAATTATATATATAAAAAAAAATATTTTAGAAGTGGGGCTGGAGCGGTGGTGCAGTGGTAGGGCATTTGCCTGGAATGCAGCTGACCTAGGATGGATGGGGTTCAATCCCCCAGCGTCCCATACGGTCACCCAAGCCAGGAGCGATTTCTGAGGACAAGCCAGGAGTAATACCTGAGCGTCACCTGGTGTAGACTAAATAAAAACAAAAACAAGGGGCTGGAGAGATGGCGTGGAGGTAGGGTGTTTGCCTTGCATGCAGGACAGTATTCAAATCCCGACATCCCATATGGTTCCCCGAGCCTACCAGGAGCGATTTCTAAGCTTAGATCCAGGAGTAACCCCTGAGCACTGCCGGGTGTGACTCCAAAACAAAACAAAAAATAAACAAACAAAAAAAGAACTCATCATATATCCACCACCAAATTTCAGTGCCTTCACACCACCTAAAAGATCTCTCTACCATTCATTCTGTGGCATTTTTGTTGCAAAGCTTGAGCCACATCTGGAAGGTTAAGAAGAATGGGGCAGGGCCCGGATGGATAGCACAGCGGCTTTTGCCTTGCAAGCAGCTGATCCAGGACCAAAGGTGGTTGGTTAGAATCCCGTGTCCCATATGGTCCCCCGTGCCTGCCAGGAGCTATTTCTGAGTAGACAGCCAGGAGTAACCCCTGAGCACCGCCGGTGTGGCCCAAAAACCAAAAAAAAAAAAAAAAGAATGGGGGCACAGTTTCTGGGGATAGACTCCCCACGACTTCAAACATGCAAGGCATATGTTTGATTCCTTAAGTGTTATGAGCTTCTAGAAATATCACTGGTCAATGAATGTTTTTGATATGTTATGATTCATATTCTTTGAAAGTTATCTTTGAAATTATTTTTAAGCATACTCTTTCAAGTCTAACTTAGCATACTATAAAAAAATCATAGAGACATATATTTAACATATGTTAAAAATCACCAGGTTAAATTTTAGAGATTTAATTTTAATAAACAAATGAAGATGAAGACTATATAAACTGACTAATCAATGTACAATTAATAAATACAATGAAAATATAGTTAATTATGCCTATATACTAATTTCTAAACTTCATATTGTTAACGATATAGAAATAATTTTAGAATTCTTACAATCTCATCTATATTTTTTCCTGAAAAATTGATATGAGTTATTTTCTTCAGGTATTGTGAAGTGGCTTCTTCTTTTCGGAGCTTATGATTGCTGCTTTTGGCAATTAGATTCAAGGTCAGCCGAACCATGATTTCTCATAAGTCAAATTTTTGACAATAGCTCTGTTCTGATATCATATCAAGAAGCAGATTTAGGTATTGTTTAGAGCCCAGTTCTGAAAATTGAAAAAAAAGAAGTGTTATATACATGGAAATTTAGGAAAAATTGTTTTTAACACAAAATATTTATGTAAATTTTCTTTATAATAATGCTTAGACATTTAGGGACAAATAAATATTTTTTGTTTTGTTTTGTTTTGGGTCACACCCGGCAGTGCTCAGGGGTTACTCCTGGCTCTATGCTCAGAAATCGCCCCTGGCAGGCGATGCTGGGATTTGAACCACCGTCCTTCTGCATGAAAGGCAAAAGCTTTACCTCCATGCTATCTCTCTGGCCCTACAAATAAATATTTTTTACATGTTTACTTTGTAAGTCTTTAGGGACAATTATATGCTTTATAAAATAACTTATTTATTTTTGGGCCACACCCAACCATGTTCAGGGGTAACTCTTAGGAATTATTCCGGGTGGTACTCAGGGGACTGGGTGCTGAAAGGAGATAAAATTATAGCATGGTACCTCTTCATTAACAATAGCACAAACCATAAACTCCCCTCCTTCTCTCTTTCTCTCAACAGGTTTTTGCTACTCTGCCATCTTCGTAGAATTTTCTCCTCAATTCTTTCACATACCTTTGGAAATGGACTAGTTGAGCTGGGAGATATCTCACGGATCAGAGGTATATATACCTTATATGCTGAAGATCAAGTTTTTTTCAATAATAATTTAAGCCCAGTGGTTACAAAAATGTTCATAGTTGAGTTTCAGTCATCGAATGAACACCACCCTTCACCAGTGTAATTTTTTCCTACCACTGATGTCCCCCATTTCCTTCCTCCCCCATCTCCTGTCCTGAAGACAGGCAGTCTACATTTCTTTCACTATCATTGTCATAGTAGTTGTTAGCACAGTTATTTCTCTAACTGCACTCATCACTCTTTGCGGTAAGCTTCATATCATGGGCTGGTCCTTCTAGCCCTCATCTCTATTGTCTCTGGGTATTATTACCATACTGTATTTTATTTTTCTTAAATCCCAACAGATGAGACTATTCTGTTTCTCCTCTCCTCTCTGTCTTCTCTGTCTTCTCTCTCTCCTCTCTCTCTCTCCCTCTCCCTCTCTCGCCTCTCTCTCCCTCTCTTGCCTCTCTCTCCCCCACTCCCCCCTCTCTCTCCCTCTCCCCCCTCTCTCACCCTCTTCCTCTTTTCTCCCCCTCTCCCCTCTCCCTCCCCCTCTCTCCCTCTCCCTCCCCCTCTCTCCCCCTTATCTCCCCCCTCTCACCCTCTCACCTTCTCTGTCTCCCCCCTCCCCCCTCACTCATTTCCCTCAGTCTTCATGTCCATCCACGTATAGGAAAATTTCATGACTTCTTTATTCAGAGAACTACAGATGAATATCCTTGATGAACACAGATGTAAAGATCCTCAATAAAGGGGCCTGAACAGTGGTGCTAGAGGTAAGGTGTCTGCCTTGCCAGTGCTAGCCTAGGATGGACCGCCATTCGATCCCCCAGAAACCCATATGGCCCCCCCAAGCCAAGAACAATTTCTGAGCACGTAGTCAGGAGTGACCCCTGAGTGTCACTGGCTGTAGCCCAAAAATAAAAACAAAAACAAAAAAGATCCTCAAAAAAATCCCAACAAATAGGATCCAATGCCTCATCAAGAAGGTCATACATCATAACCAAGTACGATTAATTCCGGGGATGCAAAGATGGCTAAAAAAAACCAAGTCAATCAATGCAATACACCATATTAACAAAAGGAAGAATAAAAACCATATGATCATATCAATAAATGCAGAGAAAGCATGATAAAGTCCAACACCCATTCATGATAAAAATTCACAACAAGATGGGAATGGAAGGAACTTTTCTCAATATAGGTAAGGTCATTTACCAAAAACCATGGCAAATACTATATTCAATGAAGAAAAACTAAAATCCTTTTTCTAAGATCTAGCACAAGACAAGACTGCCCCCTTCAACCACTCCTCCTCAACAGAACTGGAAGTACTAGCAATTAGGCAAGAAAAATATATCAAGGCCAGATAGGAAAGGAAGAAGTCAAACTCCTACTATTTGCAGATGACATGATACTATATTTAGAAAATCCTTAAAACTCTATACCAAAAAGATTCTATAAACAATAGATTCATATAGCAAAGTGGCAGGGTACAAAATTAATGCACAAAAATCAATGATCTTCTTATCAAAAATAATGAGAGAAGAAATAGACATTAAAAAATCCTTTTCACTGGGGCCGGAGAGATAGCATGGAGGTAAGGCATTTGCCTTTCATGCAGGAGGTCATCGATTCAAATCCCGGCATCCCATATGGTCCCCCGTGCCTGCCAGGAGCAATTTCTGAGCCTGGAGCCAGGAGTAACCCCTGAGCACTGCCGGTTGTGACCCAAAAAACCACAAAAAAATATCCTATTTACAATAGCACCACAGAAATTCTAATACAGTGAGTCAACTTAACTAAAGAATTAAAAAACTTGTACCCAAAAAAACCTAAAAATTATTGCTTCAAGAAATAAAAGAGGGGGCCAGAGTGATGGTGCAAGTGGTAAGGCATCTGCCTTGCCTGCACTAGCCTAGGACAGACTGAGGTTCTATCCCCCCAGTGTCCCATATGGTCCCCCAAGCCAGGAGCAATTTCTGAGTGCATAGCCAGGAGTAACCACTGAATGTCACTGAGTGTGGCTCAAAAAGCAAAACAAAAAAAAATAAAAATAAAAAGGGACACAAGAAAATGGAAACATATACCATGTTCAGGGATGGGGAGGAGTAACATCATTAAAATGGCAACACTCCCAAAAACAAACAAACAAAAATGGCAGCACTCTCCAAAGCATTATACAGATTTAATGCAATTCCTCTAAGGATACCCATGACATTCTTCAAAGAAGTGAAGCAAACACTCTTGATATTCATTTGGAACAATAAATGTCCATGAATAGCTAAGGAAACCCTTAGGGGAAAAATGGGAGGCATCATTTTTCCTAACTTTAAATTGTACTACAAAGCAATAATCATTAGAACAGCATGGTACTGGAATAAAGACAGACCCACAGGTCAATGGTAAAGACTTGAGTATTCAGAGAATATTCCTCAGACATACAATCAATTAATCTTTGATAAAGGGTCAAGAAACACTAAATGTAGCAAGGAAAGCCTCTTTAACAAGTGGTGTTAGGACAGCTGGTCAGCCACATGCAAAAAACTCGGACCTCCATCTAATAGCATGCACAAAGGTCAAATCAAAATAGATTATAGACCTTGATATCAGACCTGAAACTATAAGGTACAGAGAAGAAAACTTAGGCAAAACACTACATGACATTGAATTTAAAGGCATCTTTAAGGAGGAAAAATCACTTTTAAAACAACTGGAAGCAGAGATAAACAAATGAGACTACATTAAAATGAGAAGCTTCTGCACTTCAAAGGAAACAGATACTAGGATACAAAGGCCACCTACGAATGGAAGAAACTATTTACCTAATACCCATCAGATAAGGGGCCTATACTATCTAAGATATACAAGGTACTGACAGAACTTAACAAGAAAAATAAATCTAGCCTCATTCTCCCTATCAAAAAATGGGGAGAAGAAATGAACAGACATTTCTTCAAAGAAGAAATACAGATGGCCAAGAGGCATATGAAAAAAATGCTCCCCATTTCTAATAATAAGAGAGATGCAAATTAAAAAAAATGATGTATCATCTCATTCCACAGAGACTGGCATACATCACAAAGAATAGGAACAACCAGTGCTGGTATGGATGCAGGGAGAAAAGAACTCTCATTCACTGCTGGTGGGAATACTGCCTAGTTCAACCTTTCTTGAAAACAATCTGGATATTCCTCAAAAACTTGGAAATTGGACCCGGAGAGATAGAACAGCGGCGTTTGCCTTGCAAGCAGCCGATCCAGGACCAAAGGTGGTTGGTTCGAATCCCGGTGTCCCATATGGTCCCCCATGCCTGCCAGGAGCTATTTCTGAGCAGACAGCCAGGAGTAACCCCTGAGCACCGCCGGGTGTGGCCCAAAAAAACAAAACAAAACAAAAACAAAACAAAACTTGGAAATTGAGCTCCCATATGATCCAGCAGTATCACTCCTAAGGATATACCCTAGGAACACAAAAACACAATACAAATGCACTCCTATGTTCATGGCAGCACTGTTTACAAGAGCCAAAATCTGAAGATCAAGTTTAATTCCTGGAAGTGAATGGCTTTTTGGAACACCACTGGAGGTATCTCTGAAAGAGCTTCCAGCACCATGGGGTATGGCTATAATGCGTCTGTCCTGAAAACTTCTGGGGAAAATCTATATCACCTAGTATTAAACTATCTAGTTCACTTGGCAAAGGATCTCAGGGAGAAGTGCTGGGATCCCTAAGCACTGATTGGGAGACCTCAGTTGTAATTTCAAAAGTAGTGACATCAATCTGTCATGTTCCCAAAAAAATTCTAACATAATTTTGTTAAGATTGCATTGAGGCCGGAGAGATAACATTGAGGTAAGGCGTTTGCCTTGCATGCAGAAGGTCGGTGGTTTGAATCCTAGCATCCCATATGGTCCCCCGAGGCTGCCAGGAGCAATTTCTGAGTGTAGAGCCAGGAGTAACCCCTGAGCATCGCCAGGTGTGGCCCATATTTAGATATGCTCTGGGACTATTCTTGGACCTCTGCTGGGTTTGGGGATTGGTCTGGGGCCTTGTTCTCTTTCTCCTTTCTCTATCTCCTCTTCCTCCTTCTTCACCTCCTCCTCCTCTCTCTCCCTTTCCTTTTTCTTCACTTACTTCTCTTCTTTTTCTTCCCCCTTTTCCCTTTCCCTTCCCTGCTCCTCTCCCTCCCTTTCTTCTTCTTCTGTGCTAGGGATTGAACCCAGGGCCTCACATAAGTGAAAAATGCTCTCTACATTTCTAATTCAATCTAATTTTCTAATAATAATAATGCTTTTTTTCAGAATCATTATCAGGAATGATATTTTGTTCATATTGCAAGTGGAATTACATCCTCTAGCTAAGCATAGAAATGTGATATTTTGGGGCCGGAGAGATAGCATGGAGGTAAGGCGTTTGCCTTTCATGCAGAAGGTCATCGGTTCGAATCCCGGCGTCCCATATGGTCCCCCGTGCCTGCCGGGAGCAATTTCTGAGCATGGAGCCAGGAGTGGCCCCTGAGCACTGCCGGGTGTGACCCAAAAACCACAAAAAAAAAAAAAAAAGAAATGTGATATTTTAACATACCTAAACTGTTTAAATATCTAAAATATTCTGAAAATCTTTGTCTCATATTTTAAAAGTTTAGAACATTATTTTTCTGAAAATAGTAAATTATCTTTTTTCTGTACTGATAATTTTGTGAAATGCATTTATTTAAAAGATCCTAAGGCTTCTCCCTACACCTGAGATAAGAGATTATAGTACATAGATGGCCATGCAGGAACAGCTCTGTATAATGAAGAAGATAAAGTTGACCAACAACGACAGGAGTTATGAATTATTTACTCTCCCTTCTTAGAACTGTGAACTTTGAGACACAGCCTTCTTTTAATGGTCCCTCAAAAAATATGCCATGGTTTTCTGGGCAACATTCACTATCAGCTTTTTAGATTTCAACTTAGTCTTACTCCTTTTTTTCTACTCAGAGAAGCCAGACTTTTATAGTTTTCAACTCCCAGAAAATATTATCACGTGAATTTGTGCTACAGGCTTTGTTTCTATCTACTCTAAAACAAATACTGGATTAGCTGAATTCTCATGAATGACCATATTTTAAATGAAATTTATCACTGGGTTCCAGTGTACAAACGGATGTTTGTGTGGAAAAATTTTATTTATCACAGGAATTAGAAAAGGGGCAAACATAATATGTAAATTGGATACTTATTAATCCAAGGGAAGAACAAAAGACCTCATCAACAAGCCATATCAGAAAACTATCCAGGTGCTTGAATTATGGAAAGTGCAATTAAAGCAAACTACAATATATAACAAAAAAAGCTATTAATTCAAAAGTATGAGATTTTAGCAGTCAAGAAGCCTGCTCCTTTCTACAGGAGGACTTAATTTCATTAAAATGCTAGAATTGAGGCCGGAGAGATAGCATGGAGGTAAGGTGTTTGCCTTTCATGCAGAAGGTCATCGGTTCGAATCCCGGCATCCCATATGGTCTCCCATGCTTGCCAGGAGCAATTTCTGAGCATGCAGCCAGGAATAATCCCTGAGCACTGCCCGGTGTGACTCAAAAGCCAAAAAAAAAGCTAGAATTAATCTTGATAATAATACATCTTTATTATAATTTAAAATTTTAGAAAATTATAAACTATGTTTATTAAACTATAATTCACTAAAATTTTAAACTAAACTATAATTAACTATATAAACTGTTTATAATTTATAATATAAAATTATAAACTACCAAAGTTTAATCACCCTAAGCTTAAATAAAGTATTGCCAGTATTTGGGGAATGTCCTTGTTTTTGTTTTTGTTTTCTTAAAGCAAGTTATTCTTTTTTTTTTCTTTTTTAGCAAGTTATTCTTTAGTCAAAGAGATAGGTCAAGGGTTGAGCATGGGCTTTGCATGCTGGAGGGCCGCTATGATCTTTGATCCCAGAGCATAGAACAGGATTGACCCAGGGACACCCCTGCAAATGGGGAGAGAGCATTTAAGCTGCTTTTCCATTTCTTAATCCCCCTAGGGAAATAAATTCCCTGTTACCATTTGTTTATTAGCAAATTTCTCTCCCTCCAGATTGCATGAGAAAACTGCTTTGAATTATAATATATAATTATATATTATACTTAATCATATAATATAATCATTATATATTATTTATATATTGTATTAAATATATTTATATATTATATAAAATAATATGGACTTACTATTACATTATATATTGCATATGAAATATATAATGTTATATATTAAACTGCTTTACAAATTAGAATGGACTTTTTCCTAACTCTCGTGAGTCCACACACTTTAGATATTTGTTTTCCACTTTCATTCAACTTTTCCATTCAGGGCCAGACCCACAGATCCCTCTCCCTCAACTTCACAGTGATCAACTCTAGATCCGCGTTTCTCTCCTTTGGAGAGACATTTCCCAATCCTGCCTGATTCCAGCCCATTCGTCTAAAATGAATATTTCGGATTTTTTTCCCCCCAGAAAACTGTATGAAAATGCTCAGGGATCTGCATTTTAACATGTCAAAGTCTTACTGCCAAACAAGCTTGAGAAACAAGTCCCATAGTTTAACCCCTAAACGCATCTCACCGCTCCCGGGATGAACCGGGCCTGTCACTGGTCTAGTAAATTTCTCCAGCGCCTGGACCACCGCTGTCCAGGGTGAGGTTGCCAGGCGACCGGACTCAACTGATCCTATCGCTTCTGATTGGATCGCTGCACACGGGAAATATCGCGAGATCTTAGGAAAGGATCTCTGCTGGGACATCCTGAGGCTTGGCTCTTTGTGATGTTTACAGAGAGTAAACATCTTCCCTGGCTGGGAAGATCTGTTATTGAGATGCAGCCTTCAGGTTTAGCTAACTGAACATGGTTTAATAGAGATGGATTGTATTTAATAGAGATTGATTGAAGCTAAGCTCCGGTGGAGGCTGTATTAGAGGTACAATACTGGAGAAGGCTGAGAAAGTTAGGGAGGAAAGAAAATAGATTTCATATAAGAACATCACTTAAGTCATGCATGATAGTGAGGAAGAAAGCGGGGGAAAGAAAAAGAACAGAAAGAGAAATCACTCTGCTAACTAGTTTGGATGGAAGAGGGGAGCAAACTATGGTGTCAGAAAGATTCCAAAAGTTTTCATACTAGTATGAAGTTCACTAAGTCAAATGATAGGGAGAAAGAAAAGAGAATTAAGTCAATAACTTTGCCAACTAGTTTGGAAGAAAGAGGGAAGCAATGTCAGACAAGCTCATCAGAGGTGAAATCTGTTCTGGAAATACATAACTGGTTCAGAAATGCTAGTCTAGATTTAGACACTGGCGGAAAATGTAGGGAGGCGGAATGGCAACGAAAAATACAAGGATATCAAGCAAAGGACTGATGAGAATTGTATGGCTCAAACCTCCAAAGTCTTCATTAGCCAGTCTTAGATTGGAAACAACAGCTTTGGCATGTGTTCAGGACTGTCTGATGGCTCTGGGTAGCACTGATTTAATTTGAATTACTTTGCTAGAAAGATATTTTGCTTGCCTCATTGAAAATAAGTTGCACTATTAATTTTTACTTAGTAGCAATTTTATGTACCAGAGTCTGAGCTCATTTGTTATAATATAACAATTTAATGTCTAAAATTATATATAGTATAAGCTTGAACAGTGGAGGTTGGGATCATTGTTAAGGGCCCCCACCTATGCATTTGAAAATACAAACTTTAGGGCCGGAGAGATAGCACAGCGGCATTTGCCTTGCAAGCAGCCGATCCAGGACCAAAGGTGGTTGGTTCGAATCCCGGTGTCCCATATGGTCCCCCTTGCCTGCCAGGAGCTATTTCTGAGCAGACAGCCAGGAGTTACCCCTGAGCAATACCGGGTGTGGCCCAAAAACAAAAAAAAGAAAAAAAAAAGAAAAAAAAAAGAAAGAAAGAAAATACAAACTTTACTATGGACTTCTTTGTTTCAGGGGTGTGTGAGAGTCCTCTCAGTACCATCTCTACTTCATTTATGATCATATACTAAAATACGAGTTTGACCAAAACTATTTTTATTGAAAAAACTTTTTTTTTTTTTTCAGGAAGAATCATCTTTATTCATGCCCTAGCCACCACAGGTGTGTGGCCTATGTCAACCTTTCAAGCACAGCATTATTTTGCTAGCCCTGCATCTTATCTCCTGTTAGCCATCTTCCCTTTGGGCTCCATGGGGCCCAAAGATCCAAAAGCCGGCCAAGAGACAAAAGCGCGAATCCCTTTAGTCCCAGGCTTATCTAACTTTATTCCGACCCCTCCCAGGAATGGGAGGTCTTGCAGGTAGGGTCACACCTATTATCCGGTTCCCTAGACCCCTCCCAGAAATGGGTGGGTCTTGGGGTACACCACATTTCCCCCTTTTTTAAATATTTTCATGCGCCAACGTAATAAAGTGAAAATTAATATACCAGCCCTTTTCAAAAACATATTTTTGCAAAATATACTTTACACCTGTAACCTAAAATTCTATTAATGCTTTTTTACCAAGCACTATTTTGGAACTTTCATGTTCCTATACTTTTAAACTATATTGGGGGAACTTCAATGTTCCTATATATTTCCTATACACAAGTACTTTAGCATACATGCATAACATACATATTAAAAACAGGCTAAGTACATTACAATACACAGTAAAACATTTTGCAATTGAAAATATTAACTCTGAAAGACAACAAAACACATTTAAATTATAAAGAAAATGACTTAAGACAAAGATGCAGGTGGTTAGAAATTAGATGTTTAAATGAGCTAAACTGAATTACTTCCCTTTTATTTTTATTTTTAACTACTAACTAACTAAAATATATTCCATCACCAACTATGAGTAAAATATAACGACCCACTAATTTTCTACACCTAAAACCATAGTTCAGATGATTAATTTGTCCCACGCTGATCTCACCACGTGGCTTCTTTAAACTTTTAAAGTTCAGATGTTGTTTTGTCCCACGCTGATTTTACCACGTGGCTTCCTTCCATGGTTTCAGGCCCTGCAGACGGTTTTGTAGACCATGAGGTTGCAGGTTCCGCTGCTTACTGCCAGTTCGCTTCTGCAGTTTTACCTTAGTGATTTGGAGGATGGATTTCAGCTGAGCCGAGCCGAGCCGAGCTGCTTGGAGCTTTTCTCCGCTTTTTTCCTTTGGGCAGCACTTAGCAAGCCAGTTTTTGGCCACACCTTACAGGGCGCTTTTGGGTGTTAAAAGTTCAAAGTTATTTAAACTAAAAGTTCAGTTCGAAATTTCCAAAGTCGAAATCCAAATTTAAGCCAAAGGTCATTTTTAGAAAATCAGTCCACTTTAAATACAGTCTTTTTTCTCCTCCGTTTCCAATTTAGACTTTTAATAAGTTTTTGAAGAGGCCCAGGTTTTTGGTTTTTGTAACAAAGTTTTAGTTCTGGGCCTGGACTGGAGGTGATGCAAGCTTTCACCTTTGTACTTTCAGTTGCCCTTCTGCCCCTAGAAGGGGTTGCGGCCATCTTTGAACATGGCTTTACGTGGCCAAACACTTTGGGCTGACTGCATTTGAACAAAGCGAAAATTAAACAGAAGAGCAGAAATCTCACCATTTTTGCTGATTTCTTGGGTTCAGGATTCAGGTCAAAGTTCGGAGCGCCATTTGTTGCATAAAATAATTAACGATGGTGCTGGATGGCGATGGATGGCGATGGATTCCTTTCTGCCACCCCAGGCCACATGGCTCTGCAACTCCATCCAGCCGGCCGGGTCCCAGGCCCAGATAAAATCACTCACTCACACGCAGGCTTCAGGAAGAATCATCTTTATTCATGCCCTAGCCACCACAGGTGTGTGGCCTATGTCAACCTTTCAAGCACAGCATTATTTTGCTAGCCCTGCATCTTATCTCCTGTTAGCCATCTTCCCTTTGGGCTCCATGCGGCCCAAAGATCCAAAAGCCGGCCAAGAGACAAAAGCCGAAAAAACTATTTTTTATTGAAAAAAAAAAGTGAATAGTGGACCCTAACCTGATTCACAAGTCTTGTTTGTTCATAGATGACTATGCATATATATATATATACATATACACATATGTATAAATATCCTCAAAGTTTAATAATAGTTATTTCTTGGTGGCCAGCTTTTTTTTTCAAGCTAAAATTATATTATGAAAATTTACTTTAGATTTTGCTCGACATGGAGCTGAAAATTTATGATTGATGCTATTTAAAATAATTTAAAGTGGTCGAATTACTGATTAACATTTTCTTCATGCCACAAGTTAACTAAAACAAAGTATTCCTCATTAAAATGTGAAATAGAATGCCTGTCTGGTGGCACACAGTAAAACCATCATCTGTATACTTTCCAATGTGGCAGAAATTTGGCAGGCTACAAGAAATACTTGTCTTCAGAGCCATATTTGTAAGTTCAGTGTAAACTACCCTAAGATTTTCACATTGACAGATATAGGGAAATTTGTAGTTATAAGAAAAGAAAAAAACAATTGTGCTTTTGAGAAGGCACTTTAAAAGGTACCCTTGAAGTATAGCTAAAAATAAATGCACATTTCAAAGTCTTCACTTAGTTTCCAAGTACCTTTACACAGAAGCACAATTTTGGGGGCATACCCAGTAATGCTCAGGGGTTATTTGTGGAATCACTCAGAAATTACTCCTGACTGTGTACCAGGGACCATCTGAGATGTTGGGGATTAAATCCAGGTTGGCTATGTGCAAGGCAAGCACCCGACCCACTGTACTATTTCTCCAGTCTATGGAGTAAGCCTCTTCTTTTCTTTGTAAATGGTAACTGTTAGTGTAGTAAGCAATCTTCTGAAGTGGTTTCCATCTCACCTCTGGAATATATATGTGATGCTCTTCTCCTGGGTTTAGAATGGATGCAGTAGTTCTAATAACAAGAACAAAGGTTCTAAAACTTCTTAAAAGACTGAAGTCGTCACCATGTCTACATTCAACTAGCTCTTTAAACACTATTCTCAAAAGAGATGTAAACCTAGCTGTGAAAAAATCATGGGACCACTGGTGTTGCAACTGAAAACAGGTGATCTTGGGAGAAGAAGCATGCAAAGTCCATACCCCGCTGAAGCCTTGCTGGCTTTATTCACCACCGATAGTCTCTGTTTTACCAATGGCCCAATTTTACCACTCAATTTTGATCTCTATAGTTGCCAAATAAAGTAAAACTCCAGGAATTTCTGTATTTGAGCTGACACTGCCAGGACTTTGTTGGAGTGAGTGTGGGCATTCTCCTCCTCTCCTTCTCATACTTCTGGAATCTTTGGCAGCCAAAATCCAAATGCCACAAAAGCCAAAATATAAGCCACGGAGCTTGGAATTCCTAGATTGCACAACTCCATATTTTTTCAATACTGCCATTCCAGTAGGAACACATCAGCTAAGATAGAAATGTAGATTCAAAGTCACTTGATGTTCAGAAACGAAACAACGAAAGACCAATTTCCAACAACAAATTAGTAAACCTTTTGACAATGACTTAATGACCTCATTGTGAGATACAATAATTTTCACAAATTTTCTCTTTGTTATAATTTTTAAAAATAATTTTATTATCTTACCTCTAAATAAGCTATATAAAATATATTATTGAGGCCAGAGAAATAGCACGAATGTCCTCAGGCAATTGATGGCATTTCTGTCCTGCACAAATCTGACCTTTTTCTTCTAGCTTCTGGATTGCTTACAATCTTTTTGCTTCAAAAAAAAAAAAGTATCTTTAGTATTCTATCTCATACTAGTATTACCATATGTAGTTAGCAAATTAAGTCCACTTAATCTTAGAAATGATTTTCAAATTCAATGCTCTATTGTTTCCAATGCTAAAATAGAAGTGAAAGGACTTTGTCTCGTTCTCTATGTTTTTTTTTTAATTTCAGTAATTCTCATATGCAAAGACTTTCTCAAGTTGTATTGTGTTTAATATATATATTTTTTTCTCAAATGGTCTATTTCAACTTCTACTCATAGTTAAATCATAATAAAAACAACATAGATGAAATGTGATTAAAAAAGAAGTGCTCACAGCTGAAAAATTGATTTCATTAACTTAAAAAGGCACATTTGTAGCTTATAGTTAATGTACATTATAGAGTAAAGCTTTTCTGGAAAGCATTCTTGTAAACCCTGCACTGAAATTCTAATTTAGTAATATTTTAGTTCTGAAACATTTATTGTCCATGAAACATAGCACTTTAATCTGATTAGGGAAAGTTTTTTTTTTTTAATTTAAACTAGCTCTCAGAAATAATTCACTGTTGATATTTCAGGAGTTACAAGAAAAATTGTCTTTCAAAATAAGGGTGAAGAATGTCTGCTTTTAATATAGATATACAACTTTTTCTAAAGCTTAACAGGTCAGTCAATTATAAGTTTAGTAAAAATCTAATTAGTTGATAGACTCCAGCTAAAATAAAATAGCAATTTAATATACTATATTCTTGTGATTTTCAAAATAATTTAGCTATAATGAAAATATCTTTGCTGAATGGGTAGTACAGTGGGTAGGGTGCTTGCCTTACATGCTATCTACCTGGGTCCCATTCCCAGCACTGCATATGGTCCCCCAAGTTCCACCAGGAGTAATTCCTAATCACAGAGACAAAAGTAAGCCCTGAACACTACTGTGACTCTGAAACCAAAACCAAACAATATGTTTTTATATATTGTGGTATGTAAATCTATATTTAACTACCTGATTTTGGAGAATGCTGCCTGTTTTTTGTTGTTTCTTTTGGTCAGCATGTTTGGTGAGTTTGACCTCATTTTTGCTTGTTATTGAAAATTTCTAGTGACTTTTTATATTTTTTGCATATGCTCCTTTCATATTTCTGAAACAATAATGTTTGAAAACAGAATTAAAATTTTTGCTTACTCTTGTCTTAGATATATGAAGTTTGGTAAAAGAAATGTATAGAGTTCTTACAGTGCAATAGTAGTCAGAGCTCCATAGGAAAAAATTTGGTCACTTTAGACACTTTTTTTGTTTTGTTTTTTTGGGCCACATCTGGTGATGCACAGGGGTTACTCTTGGCTATGCGCTCAGAAATCGCTCCTGGCTTGGGGGACCATATGGGACCCTGGGGGACTGAACCACTCTGCTCCTTTAGACACCTCTAATGTTTCTTAAAAGCAAATTGAAATATCTGTTGTGTTTATTTCTTACTGAACAACTATTTGCTGAGTGCCTATCATGTGCCATTGTTCAAGGGGCTCAGGATGCAGAAGCTAGTTAGAACAAGTGCCCCTCTGATGAAGTTTACATTCTAGTAAAGGGTTACAATAAAAAAGTTAAATAATGGTCAATAAATTTTCAGCTGTGGTGTATTCTACGAATGAAATAGAATGAACAAATATGTAATTGGGGCACTAAAGTGAAGAGGAAGAAAATATGGGGAAGAGATATTTCCTTAGGGTTATGATAGGCAAGGACTCTCCAAGGACACAAATTTGAAGTGAAATTTAAAAAATGAGGATCTGGCAGAGCCAGGCCATTGGGGAAGTTTTCCAGGTCTGGGAAGCTGGCAGCTTGAGGGCTTGGAGTAGGGAAAGATCTGTAGGAGAGAAGAAATCAGAGAACAGAATTTCAGGAGCACTAAGCACCAAAAACACACCATAGGAACACGCCAACTTAGAAACAAATGTGCATCTGAAGTCACCTAATGTTCAGAAACAAATAAAGTGACAGAATAGTCATCTAGAAATAAGAGCTACTAAACCTTCTGACAATAACTTAATGACTTAATAGGAAGTGCAATAATTTCACAATGACTTTAATGTGGTGCTTCTTTTCTCCCCTCTTCCTTCTTTTTCCCTTTCTGTTGTTTTAAATAATACTTTTATATAATTTTGTTCCCATTTATTTGGAAACATATATTATGATCAACTTTATCAACTATGTGATATATGTTCTTTAAATAAGATAAGTTAAGAAAAAGAAAAAATATGGTAGTAGAAAAAATATAATGATATACTTTCCATTTATGCTCAAAACTCAATCTCAAAATCTCATAATTAATATAGCAATTGTTTTTCATTTTTCTCTTTTTAGATCTTGTGGGAACTAGGCCAGTTACCTATGATGTCTGCCTAAATGAATTACCACTTAAATAGCTAATAGTTTCTTAGTTTTAGATGACGTAGTTTTTACCTTAAATATTGAGGAAGTTTAAAAATTTTTTATTTTTTTATTTTTATTTTTTGGTTTTTGGGCCACACCCAGCGGTGCTCAGGGGTTACTCCTGGCTGTCTGCTCAGAAATAGCTCCTGGCAGGCACAGGGGACCATATGGGACACTGGGATTCGAACCAACCACCTTTGGTCCTGGATCGGCTGCTTGCAAGGCAAATGCCGCTGTGCTATCTCTCTGGGTCCGGAAGTTTAAAATATTTTACCTTAAATATTTCAGAAGTTTAAAAACAATCTCCCCTCAAAAGTGCTTATAAGTTTCAGGGGCCGGGCGGTGGCGCTGGAGGTAAGGTGCCTGCCTTGCCTGCGCTAGCCTAGGACGGACCGCGGTTCGATCCCCCGGTGTCCCATATGGTCCCCTAAGAAGCCAGGAGCAACTTCTGAGCGCATAGCCAGGAGTAACCCCTGAGCGTCACAGGGTGTGGCCCAAAAACCAAAAAAAAAAAAAAAAAAAAGTGCTTATAAGTTTCACTTTAGTGAGACCTAATGCTTATCAAGTTAATGTCTTTGTAGCTACATATAGAACATTTCAAATACTTGTAAGTACTCAACATAATAGGAACTCATATGTAAGAGCATGCATTACTTTTTTATTTAGTCTGTGTTATTCTATGTAAGCCCAATATCTAAGATAATGACCTCAAGTAAACTGAAACATATGTAATAAATTATAGAAGGATTACATAGGAGTTGAATGAAAAGATTACAGTATACTGTTATATGAGAAGTATTTAGAATTAATAATACAAAAAGTAAACTGAATTGGATAATAAAATGCTGTCTGAGTAGCAAACTAGGAATAAAATGAATACTTTAAATATTTATTGAGAAATGAATTTATACCAATGAATTATTTTGGAAAGTAATCAGTTTAATTGCTATTGGCAAGCATATTCAAAATGATATAATATTCTGTGATCTAACATAGAGGTCATAAATACATATATTTCTTTCTGCATATGTTTTATAGGTTGTAGAAAATACAACTGTAGTTCATCAAAATGTGCCCCAAGGCATAATACCATTTTACTCAGTCATTAAAAAGGTTAGCAAATTGCTTAGAATAATCCAAAGAAAATATGAGCACTGACATCAGGGACTCTCTAATTTGTTAGGCAATTGTTCTATAATTTTTGGCACCAAGATAATCCACATGTTGCAAAAGCAATTAATCATTGGTGTTAGTTATCAAGCGATGATTTTAGATATTTCCTCCCAAATCTGACCTAAAATGACAGTTCCTTTTTTATTAATAATATAATTTCTCAAATAAAATATTTATATCAAACTACTTACAGTTGACCCAAGTTTTCTGTTGCTAAATTTTCTAAAATAAGACCATAACTTTATAAACTAAAAGATGGATAATAATTCTTTCACTAAATTTGTGTAGAATCAGAAATTATTAAGGTCTTGCAGACTAGTCAACCTAGAAGTAGTCACTTAAAGTCCTTAAACTGTCATATTTTGGTCCTATGATTATTTGTTGTTAAAACTTGAGATATTATAAATCAATTGATATGTTAGATGTTCAGTTTTATAGCATTTTCCAAACATATAACATAGACACATAAACTATTAAACAGTAAGGAAATGCCTCATTATACTTTAAGCCCAGTCATTTTTTTTTTATAAGGATGAGCATATACAATTGTTCTGTGTAGTGTAATTTCCTATCATTAAAAAATTCACATCACTTATCAACTTAGGATGTTTGTTTCTTTGGAGTTTATAATGAAAATAGTCCAGAAATTCAGAAAGAAACCTTGGAAACGCAGCAGTCTGTGTTTGGTTCAGTTTACTCAGCTACATGTGGATACAGTGCAGACTTAGCAATATAAACGAACTCTTCTTTGCATGCATGACTTATGCATCTGTACCTCATCACTCACAGAAAGTTTTTGGAAACGCTGAACCTCTGCAATCTATAGCATTTCAACTCCCAAATAGTTTCTCTAATTCATTTTAAAGTTACTTATGTTCATGTTCTTCTGTGTTTATTTTCAAGGGGCTGCACTATTGGGCAGTTTATTATTCTATTGTGCAATGCAGTGATTTTTCAAAATCTTGAATACCAGGTAGTCATATTAAGTTGTGACAACAGTCTTCAGGCTTGAACCCTAACATAGGCCACATGATGTTGGTCTTAGGGCTTATTCTCCAAGTTCAGAAGCAACTGAGCACAAATGCTTTCTTGTTTTCTGATGGTAGTTTTTTTGACAGTAGAGCTGATTTCAAATAACTTGTGTGGTGTCTTATCAATAAACAATACAATGTAGGATGAAATACTCAATTAGTATAATAACTCACAGAAATATTAAGTGCATAAATTTTAAAAATACATGTTGTCGAGTTGTTGGAAACTTGGACTATTAAAACAAGCTGGAAAAACTGGAACACTCTTGATTCTCTAGTATTCTTAATTAACCCCAATCCTCAGTCCATAACCATTGACTTCTGCTGCAGCTTGATATTCTATTTCTGCTAGAACTCCAATTTTATTATTTGGACATTGGGATTTGTTTTTGATGACAGACATTTCCTGTATATTATCACCATAGTGCTTGAGAAATTATCTCTTAAAAAAGTTGAAACTGAACAAAAACCAGACTTCACTTACAAAAGGCTCTTTTCAGCTCCTGAATAGCTCAAGGCTGTAAGACAATACTTTACAGGAAAATGCTATGTCAATACATAACCTAGATTCTGAAAGTTGGCTGAAAATTGAACCCTGCTTTCTAAAAATTCAATATTACAAATTAAAACATTTATAATAAAAGTGACTGTAACAATACATTGACATTTCTTTTTTTTTTTTTTTTTCTCTTTTGTGCACACAACCAGTCTACTTAGGTTTACTCCTGATTCTGTACTCAGGGGAATCTCTCCTGGTGATTGGAGTGTAAACTGTAAGCTGTGCCACATATCAAACTAGAATCACACATTTACAACACAAACCAGTGGGAGAGTACTTGCCTCGAATGCCTGAGGCCAAGGGTTGATTCCTGATATTGCAAAACAAAACCCCACAAATTATCTTTCCAGGTTTTATTTTTTATTTTTGTATTTGGGGAGGCATATCTAGCAGTGCTCAGGGGGTCTATATATATTGAAACCAGGTCTCATAAGTATAAACAGAGCCTTAACCACTTTGCTTCCTCTTTGTCACCTCTTTGAGGTCTTTTTTGCCTATGCTGGATGACTAAGTATGTGTGTGTGCGTTGCTGTTTGATTGTACAGTATTTATTTAATGTGGAGTACTTACTTACTTTAGGTGTATTTGACCAAATTCAGGGTAGCCTTTAATTTGTTTGAATCAGTTATTTATAAAATTAGGAGTAGGTTTATGATAGAAATTGGAATGTTATTCTGATCCTTGAGCTCTTTCCTCTTAACTGGAAAATGGTTAACAGCTTTGTTTGGAGAAACCTACCTCAAGAATTAGCTCAAAATGTAGGCTTAGCTAAAACCACATCCAGTGGTGCTCAGGGGTTACTCCTGGCTCTGTGCTCAGAAATAGTTCCTGGCAGCACCAGGGACTATAAGAGATGCCAGGAATTGAGTCACTGTGGTGCTGGGTTGGCAAGGCAAATGCCTGACCGCTGTTATCTCTCAGCCCGGAGTAAACAGATTTTTTTCTGAGCCACACCCAGCAGCACTTAGAATTTACTCCGGCCTCTGTGCACAGAAATTACTCCTGCCAATCTCAGGGGACCATAAGCAAGCAACACGGGGTATCAAACCCAAGTCAGTCCCATGCAAGAAAAATGTGCTACACAATGTACTATTGTTCCGGCCTGTAACAGATTATTTAAAGTAGATATTGTTGATCCTACTCCAAGCTCAGGCATCATCATGGAAGTACTGTGACTTCTTTTTTTTTTTTTTTTTTTTGGTTTTTCGGGCCATACCCGCTTGATGCTCAGGGGTTACTCCTGGCTAAGCGCTCAGAAATTGCCCCTGGCTTGGGGAGACCATATGGGACACCGGGGGATCGAACCGTGGTCCTTCCTTGGCTAGCGCTTGTAAGGCAGAAACCTTACCTCTAGCGCCACCTCGCCGGCCCTAGTACTGTGACTTCTTAAAATGAGTGATACAGGTGTTAAGGCATTTGCCTTGCATGTGGCAAATCTGGGTTTGGTACCCACCTGGTCACTGCCAGGAGTGACTCCCCTCACTTTTTTTTTTTAATTTTGGGGGCCACACTGGTAGTGCTCAGGGCTTACTTCTGGATTTCGGCTCCAGGGTCTCTCCTGGTAGGTTCAGGGGATCAATTGGGATGCGGGGATCAAATCTGTGTCAGCAGCACACCTGTATCAGTAATGCCCTACCTGCTGTACTATCACTCCAGACCCAGGAATGATTCTTGATCAGTGCCAGCAGTAAACCTTTAGGACACTCCTACACTACCCACCCCTGGAAACAAAGTTTTAATGACAGCAATATTTTATTTTCCTGGTAATTTCTCTCCTTAGGCATTTTCTTTTATTTCTTTTAGTTTTGGGGCCACACCTGGCAGCACTAAGGGATTACTCCTAGCTCTGAACTCAGAAATCACTTCCTGGTAGGCTCAGGGGAGCATATAGGATGCTGGGGATTAAACCCAGGTCAGCTGTATGCAAGGCAAATGCCTTGCCTCCTATTCTCTCTGGCCCCTCTCATATCAATGTGTCTTAATTGATTAGGTCACCGATATCCAATTAAATATAGATACATTTATTGTTCTTAGAATGAAACTTGCTAGCATAGTTTCATTATAATTTTAATGACTTCTTACTCTAGCATATCAAAACCATTACTATTTAATTGTGTCTGTAAAATATCAACCTGTTTTTCTTTGGGCCACACCAGGGAGTGCTTAGGACTTAATTCCTGGCTCTGCATTCAGGGATCACTCTTGGCAGTGCTTTGGGGACCATATGTGTTGCCATGGATTGAACTTGACTGCATGCAAGGCAGATGTTATATCCACTGTACTATCTCTTTAGCATCCCTCAACCTGTATTCTTAAATTAATATTGTATTGGGGTTGCGGAAGGTTATGGTAATAACTTCACTCATTGAAAGTGTATGTCTAGGGGCCGGGTGGTGGCGCTCGAGGTAAGGTGCCTGCCTTACCTGCGCTAGCCTAGGAGACGGACCGCGGTTCGATCCCCCGGCGTCCCATATGGTCCCCCAAGCCAGGAGCGACTTCTGAGCGCATAGCCAGGAGTAACCCCTGAGCGTCACCGGGTGTGGCCCAAAAACCAAAAAAAAAAAAAAAAAAAAAAAGAAAGTGTATGTCTAAATACTCACATATAATTAGATATATCCTTTATATATCTAATATGTATTTAATATGTATATATCTAATATACACACATGAATGTATATGCGTTTTTAGTTCCAGGGAAACTCTAGCCCTGTTTTTATTGTTTTGGGAGCACATTTTATAGTGCTCAGGAGTAATACCCGATGGTGCTTGGGGACACTTGTGCTGAAGATTTTATAGTAGCCTCCTGCAAGCAGAGTATATCCACTAGCCCTTAGTCTCACCAGCCTTACTTCGTGCTGATGGCAGATTTGGGGATCCATACAGGTGCTGGGGATTAAAATAGGTCAGCTGTGTGCAAGGCAAGAGCCCTATCCATTTCTCTTCAACTTTCATACTTTTTCTGATGAGTCTTTGTTTCTAACATCTCCTTAATGTAAGGCCACTTTCCTCAGAAAACTTCTCAGAGGTGGTTTCTTCCAAGACTTGTCTAACCTACTTTATTTTTTGTTTTGGGGCCACACCTGGTGATGCTCAGGTGTTACTCCTGGCCATGAGCTCAGAAATCGCTCCTGGCTTGGGGGACTATATGGGATGCCAGGGGATTAAACTGCAACCTGTCCTTGGTTAGCGGGTGTGCTAGGCAAATGCTCTACTGCTTGTGCTACCGCGCTGGCCCCCTCTAACATACTTATTATTTTACCAGCATACAAAAATTCTTTGCTAGCTTTAGCCTCTTGATAGTTAAGTTTGGTGATAGCAGATGCCATGGCTAACCTGTTTAACATCTCCAGTAAGACATAGTCTGTTCAGTGAAGTCACTTGATGACATCAATATTTTAGGGACAGAACAATAGCAGGTAGGGTGCTTGCCTTACATACTGCCAGCATAGGTAAATCCTCAGCCGAATGATTCTACCAAAGCATTGCAAGTGCTGGAGGTCCAGCCCTGGATGTCCCCAAATACGAACAGTTATCTGGGTAGCTATCCTCGTAAAGCTGGGCCTGAGAAGCAACTCCACCCCTGGGCTCTAACACTGAACCATCAGCCTTATTGGCTGAGTCTCACTATGGGTGCTGGCAAGGTCTTCTGAGCACTACTTGGGAAGACATCTTGGAAAGGTGCTAATAAATACTTATTTCCCTCAAGGCTGGAGATAATAGAGGAAGTAAGGTAAGATATTTACTTTACAAGTGGCCAGCCCCATTTTGATCCTAGGCACTGCAAAGGATCTGCTGAGTGCTGCCAGGACACTCACTCCTAGATAGGGTGCTGCCTAGCATGTGGCTGAGCTGGGTTTGATCCCCTGTATCCCATATAGTCTTCCAAACACCATGAGAAGTGATTCCTGAGTTCAGAGCCAGGAATAATCCGAGCCTTGCTGGGTATAGCCCAAGAACTAAAAAAAGAAAGAAAAACAAATACTCTGACATAGCGGATAAAGAAAAGAACCCTTCCCACAAAAGATCGAAGGAGCAATTTCATTTTAAAGAGTTATTTATTATGGGACGTCACTGTTCAGACACATCAGAGTACCTTGCGCTTCTGTTCAGACGCTTAGCTACTGGTTTTGAAAGTATTACTGTAGTCTTTTCTCCATGTGGCATTCAGGCAAAAGTAAAACTCGAAAATCATTTAAGCAATGTTAATTTGATTAAACAATTTATCCTTGATAACCTGAGACATCAATCCATGGATAGCTTCTATGGTAGTTTTACAGCTAGAAGGAAAAAAGGAAACAAACAAAAATAAGGAAACTGTTTCACAAAGGAAGTTCCATTTTTAATGATTCTACTTTCACCACACCACTGGACAGTTTATTGTATTACAGCCTTCTGCAAATTCATGACTAGTTAATAGTTCCTTTACAAAAGAATCACATGTTAATTTCTTAATATTATTCAAATTCATAAATTAATTTTGTATTGCTAGCTTTGAGAAAAGTTGATTCGTCTCTTACACATAATTCTTATTTATAAATAGACTTCAATATTACATTATAATCTACTATTAATGCTCAAAATAAAAACCCTTTTAAGATCCCATTTTTATGAAACAAAACCTTTTTTTTCGTTTTTTGTTTTTTGGGTCACAACCAGCAGCGCTCAGGGGTTCCTCCTGGCTCTATGCTCAGAAATCGGCCCTGGCAGGCACAGGGGACCATATGGGATGCCAGGATTCAAACCATCCTTCTGCATGAAAGGCAAATGCCTTACCTCCATGCTATCTCTCCAGTCCCGAAACAAAACTTTTTTTTTTTTTTTTTTTTTTTGGTTTTTGGGCCACACTTGGCGATGCTCAGGGATTACTCCTGGCTGTCTGCTCAGAAATAGCTCCTGGCAGGCACGGGGGACCATATGGGACACCGGGATTCGAACCAACCACCTTTGGTCCTGGATCGGCTGCTTGCAAGGCAAACGCTGCTGTGCTATCTCTCCGGGCCCAAAACAAAACTTTTAAAAAATGTTTTTACATACAAATTTTTTTGGGGGTCACACTCAGCGGCGGTGCTTAGGGGTTACTCCTGTTTAGAGTAATCACTCAGAAATCACTCCTGGCAGGCACAGGGGACCATATGGGATGCCAGGATTCGAACCATGGTCCATTCTGGGTAACTGTGTGCAAGGCAATTGCCCTACTGTGGTGTATCTCTCTGCTCCTCAAACCCCCCCCCCCCCATTTTTTTTTTTTTTGGTTTTGGTTTTTGGGCCACACCTGGTAACACTCAGGGATTACTTCTTTTTTTTTTTTTTTTTTTGGTTTTTTTTTTTTTTTGGTTTTTGGGCCACACCCTGTGACGCTCAGGGGTTACTGCTGGCTATGCGCTCAGAAGTTGCTCCTGGCTTCTTGGGGGACCATATGGGACGCCGGGGGATCGAACCACGGTCCGTCCTAGGCTAGCGCAGGCAAGGCAGGCACCTTACCTCCAGCGCCACCGCCCGGCCCCCACAGGGATTACTTCTGACTATGCACTCAAAAATCGCTCCTGGCTTGGGGACTATAGGGGATGCTGGGGATCAAACCCAGGTCCGTCCTGGATTAGCTGCATGAAAGGCAAACGCCCTACCACTGCACTAACGCTGCAGCCCCTCCACCCCTTTTTTAAATAAATTTTTAATTGAATTACCAAGAGATAAATTACAAAGTTGCTCATGATTAAGTTTCAGTCATATAATTTCCAACATCCATCCCTTCACCAGTGCATATTTCCTGCCACCAATGTCCCCAGTTTGCTTCTCACCCTCCTCCACCCCTCCCTCCAGTATGCATCTATGGCAGACTCTTCTCTTTCCCCTCCTTCCTTTTTGTCCTTCTAAACATTGTGGTTTGTAATATGGTTACTGAAGGGTATCAGACATTTCACTCCTTTCAGCACCCATTTCTTGTCCAGAGTGATCATTCCCAACTATTACTGTCATAGTGGTCTCTTCTTTGCCTTAACTGCACTCTCTTGTTCTTTGTGGCAAGTTTCCTACCATAAACCAGACCTCCTGGCCCTCATCTCTATTGTCTCAGGATATTAATACTATTTTTTATATCTACAAATGAGTGCACTCATTCTATGTCTATCCTTATCTCTCTGATTCATTTCGCTCAGCATAACACTCTCCATATCCATTCACGTATAAGCAAATGTCATGATTTCATTTTTTCCCAGCAGATATGTAGTATTCCATTGTGCAGATGTACCAAAACAAACATTTTTCAAAAGAAATCAATTAAAAAGTTATATAAAGAACTTAAAAAAAAAAGATAATAAAACTTCTCAATGTTCAGAAAATCCAATTTTTGTAGTTACCTTGAAAAGGAGAACCCCTTCTATTTCATAAATACTTTTTGTCCTTCTGGCTTTTTTTTTGTTTGTTTACTGTTTTTGGGTCACACCTGGCAGTGCTCAGGGGTTAATCCTGGCTCTCGCTCAGAAATCGCTCCTGGCAGGGGCAGGGGGAACATATGGGATGCCGGGATTTGAACCACCATCCTTCTGCATGCAAGACAAACGCCTTACCTCTGTGCTATCTCTCTGGCCCCCTTCTTGCTTTTATCGATAATTTTATTCTAAAATTTCTCAGTGAAAATTTTGCTTCCTAAGAAACTGAGATGCAAATGAAGATAAAATAATTTTAATCCAGAGCCGGAGAGATAGCATGGAGGTAAGGTGTTTGCCTTTCATGCAGGAGGTCATCTGTTCAAATCCCGGCATCCCTTATGGTCCCCGGTGTCTGCCAGGAGCAATTTCTGAGCCTGGAGCCAGGAATAACCCCTGAGCACTGCTGGGTGTGACCCAAAAACCACAAAAAAAAAAAAAAAATTTTAATTCTGTTATTATTCACAAATCTTTTGTTCTGTTTTGTTTTAGGCCACTGGCAAAGCTCAGTCATTATTCCTTTTTCTTTTTTCTTTGTTTTTGTTTTTGGGTCACACCTGGCGCGCTCAGGAGTTGTCCTGCAGGTTTGAAGGACCATATAGTATGCTGGGATTTGAATTGGGGTCTGTCCTGTGTTGGTCACATGCAAGGCAAACGCCTTACCACTGTGCTGTTGCTCCGGCCTCAACAGTGATTATTCTTTTTTTTTTTTTTTTTGGTTTTTGGGCCACACCCGGTGACGCTCAGGGGTTACTCCTGGCTATGCGCTCAGAAGTCGCTCCTGGCTTGGGGGACCATATGGGACGCCGGGGGATCGAACCGCAGTCCGTCCGAGGCTAGCGCAGTCAAGGCAGGCACCTTACCTTTAGCGCCACCGCCCGGCCCCAACAGTGATTATTCTTGACTAAGCACTTGAGTATTCCTGGTGGTGCTCAGGGGATGAAATGAGTTGTTGGAGTTTGAACCCAGGTCAGCATGCACAAGGAATGTGCCCTACTGGTATATTATGTCTCCAGCCCATTTAAAAATCTTGGAATACAAAGTTATAGCTATAACGATAGTTGAAAATAATCACTCTGGACACGAATTGGGTGTTGTGACTGGGTAGAGCGAACATGCATGATAATCCTTTAATACAATATTGCAAACCACATTGTCTAAAAGAAAACTGGGAGAGGGGGAGGGGTATAGAGAGGAGAGGGGGACAGGAGGAGGAGGAGGAGGAAGAAGAAGAGGATGAAAAAGAAGAAGAGAAGAAGAGAATGGAAAGGAGGAGGAGGAGGAAGAAGAAGAGAAAGAGAAGGAGGGGGAAGAAGAAAAGGAGGTGGAGGAGGAGGACAGAGGAAAAATGTCTACCATAGGGTAGTGGGGAGGGCAGGAGGGAAACTGAGGACCACGGTGGTGGGAAATGTGCACTGGTAAAGGGATGTCTGTTGGATACTGAATAAATGAAACTCAAGTCATGAACAACTTTGTAAATGTATTATCTCATAATAATTCAATTAAAAATTATTTAAAAGCTACTGAAAATAAAGATAATTTAATTGTTTTTATCAAAAAATAAATAAAAGAGAGGCTGGAGAGAGTAGGCGTTTGCCTTTCATGCGGCCAACCTAGGAGGAACCTGTCATCTCATATGGTCCCCCAGCCTGCCAGGAGAGATTTCTGAGTACAGAGCCAGGAGTAACCCCTCATTGGGTATAATCCCCCCCAATAAAAGAGTTACAGATAAAATATATTTGTTCTTACCTGTCTCGTGTAGCTTTTGCAAGCTTGTCTTCTGACTTTCGGTCATGTGTTTCTAAACCCAACATGAAACTTCCTCGGCCCAGCTGGGCTTCTGACTGCTCTAATTTTTCAGACAAATCAAAGACCTGACCTGTGGTATAGTCTGCATTCTGTAAAGAAAGTGATACTGGGTTAGTACACAAGACAAATATGCTATATTTTATTTAATTTTCTTTTCTAAAAAGCATATTCCATTTATAAAGAAGTCCACTATGAAATCTAGGTAGTCATTGGAGTAGTAAGTCAAATCACACCAGCGAACCTAGTTTCAAAGTTTAAGTAGTTCAGATATAGAATTTTCCCTTTAATAATTTCAAGATTAAACTAGAAATCTTTCCCCATCACTTCCTCCAACTGCCTACATGTAGTATTTACTGTTCTGAGATATTTTGTTTTTATTTTGGAGGCCGGCCATACCTGGCAATGCTCAATGGCTGCTCCTGACTGCATTCAGGAATCAATCTCATGGTCTTGGGAGATCACATGGGATTCAGATTGATCCCTGGTAAATTGTGTACAAAACAAACACCCTGTCCACTGTATTACCCACTTTGGTCCTGATTCTGGGAGGTTTTGAAGTATGGAAATCTAGTCTAGTATCTGGCCTTTTTGCAGACTAGTTGAGAGACCTTGATAGAGTGTCTTTACTTTTCTAACTCTGAATCCTCTTAAAAAATTGAGGAAGAGGGGGCTGGAGTGATAGCATAGTGGTAAAGTGTTTGCCTTACATGCAGCCAATACAAGACAGACCCTGGTTCGAATCCCGACATCCCATATGGTCCCTTGAACCTGCCAGAAACAACTTCTGAGTAACCCCTGAGTGCCCAAAAACAAACAAACAAAAAAAACTGAAGAAGGGGCTGGAGAGATAGCACAGCGGTAAGGCATTTGCCTTGCAGGCAGCTGACCCAGGACAGCTGATGGTTTAAATCTGGGCATCAAATATGGTCCCCCGAACCTGCCAGGAGTGATTTTTTAGTGCAGAGCCAGGAGTAACCCCTGAGCGTAGCTGGGTGTGACCCAAAACAACAAATTGGTGAAGAAGACAATACTTTATTATTTTTGTTTGTTTTAGGGCCACATGCACTTATGCTTGGGACTTACACCTGGCTCTGAACTTAGGCATCATACCTAACATGACTCAGGGGAACTATATGTGTGTCAGCGGTCAAATCCAGGTTGGCAGCATATAAGTCATGCCTTAACCCCTGTATAATCTCTCTCTGGCTCCAATATTTTCTTTATATTGGTGGGAGAAGAGTGGAGTGTCAGGGATTAAATCCAGGATCCCATACATGGAAAGCATGTGTTCTATCACTGAGTCACTCCCTAGCAATACAATACTTTCCATTTCTCTCTCTCTCTCTCTCTCTCTCCTTCCCCCTCTCCCTCTCCCTCCTTCCTCTCTCACTTCCTCCCCCCTCCCTCCCTCCTTGAGAAATGTCCATGAAGTCTACTTAAATTAATGATTATTATCTTATTTTGCTATTTATCCTACAGAATTAGTACTTATGCCACTTAAAAAAGCACCAGTATCCTTTAACTGTTTGGTTTTTATTTGTAGGCCACATCCAGTAGTGCTCCTGGCTCTGCACTCAGGAATCACTCCTAGTAGTGCTTGGGGGGCGGTCATCTGGATGCTGGGAATAGAATCTGGGTCGGCCATGTGCAAGTCAAGCACCTTACCTGCTGTACTATCTCTTGGCCCCCAGGCTTTAATTTTTTTAAAATAAACTTGTTACAAGGGGCTGGAGCGATAGCACAGTGGGCAAGGTGTTTGCCTTACACACAGAAGACCCAGGTTTGATCTCCAGCAATCCTGATAGCTTCCCACCCACCCAGACCTGCTAGAAGTAATTTCTGAGCCCACAGTCGGGAGTAATCCCTGAGCACCTGCTGGGTATGGCCTAAAAACCAACTCCCTACCCCCAATTGTTAATATTGAAAATGCACAGCAACCTGAGAAAGGAAGACTTGAGATGTAGCTCATTGGTACAGCATAAACCCTACATACTTGAGCCCTTACATTTTATACTTGTCAAAAAATATGTATACATGAGCATATGAACCATCTAACTATAACCATAGTATATATTTGGTAGCAGTTTTCATCTTTTTACACGAGCAGATCAGCAATGGCCCGTACACTAGCAATTAAAAAAACCACCATGTTAAATGGAATCAGTGAGGTTAGTGGTTTTCAACCACAGACTTATTAAGAGTACTGTATTTTCATATGATCAGGGCATATTTAGTAAGAAACTTTTAGAAAGAAACTTAAATAGTTACATGTATATTTAACAGTAATATTATAAAACGATGTTTATGAGGTATTTCTCATATTCCCAACCCTTCTTACTCTCATTCATTTTATAAACCACTTACAAACCAAATCTTATAAACCACTTCAATAGTGGGAAAAATATTATAGCTACTCAAGCCATTAAAATACAGATTGTGAGAAATTTATACAATTTCTTTTTTTATTTTAATACATTTTCTTAAATAACATCACAACTTTCTTTTGGATAGTCTTTCAGTTACATACTTTATAGCTGGGGGAAAAATGAACTCAACACTTTTCCCCTTTAAGCTGCTGAAGTATTTTTATTAAAAAAAATCACAAAGAAACACAAATTCAATTTAACCTTTCTTGATTAATTAATGCCCTCACAGTGGTGAAGTACGGGGATAGCTGAAACTGAGCAGCCAAAACTGTCTGCCTGCCTTTACATAAAGATTTAATCTGCTCTGGTCTTAAGTGTTTTCTTCTGCCATCAGGTGCTACTACCCGTATACTTGCCTGTAATGAAGCAACACATCTACAGAGTTCAGTCTAGACCAGGTTTAAGGATGGACTTAAGATCCAATAAGCAAAGCCCAAGATACAATGAAGTACTGCTAAAGAATGTGTTGGGTTTGGTGTGTGTATGAATATGAAATAAAAGTTATGAAACTGGAGCAATAACACAACATTTGCCTTACATTTGCCTTGTAAGCAGCTGACTCAGGTTTGATGCTGGGTTTGATCCCCAGCATCCCATATGGTCCTCTGAGCCTGCCAAGAGTAACTTCTGAATGTAGAGCCAGGAATAACCCCTGAACACCACTGGGTATGGCCCCCAAAAAACAAAACAAAACAAAAACACAACCCCCAAAAACAAAACCCAAACAAACAAAAAAAGTTAGGAGGTCTGAAGCAAGTGTTAGATTTTGCTTTCATGAAATTGGGCTGAGTGAAGATCAAGATCTGGTAAGAGGGGCCTGGAGAGATAGCACAGCGGCGTTTGCCTTGCAAGCAGCCAATCTAGGACCAAAGGTGGTTGGTTCGAATCCCGGTGTCCCATATGGTCCCCTGTGCCTGCCAGGAGCTATTTCTGAGCAGACAGCCAGGAGTAATCCCTGAGCATCGCCAAGTGTGGCCCAAAAACCAAAAAAAAAAAAAAAAAAAAGATCTGGTAACAATAAATTTAACTCTCCCTCAAGTAAGCCCTGTGGCCTACATGAATCCCATTTTTGTTGTTGTTGTTGCTGTTGTTCAAGGTGATTTTTTTGCACCTCTTTTTTTTTTTTGTTTTTGGGCCACACCCGGTAACGCTCAGGGGTTACTCCTGGCTATGTGCTCAGAAGTTGCTCCTGGCTTGGGGGACCATATGGGACACCGGGGGATCGAACCGCGGTCCGTCCAAGGCTAGCGCAGGCAAGACAGGCACCTTACCTTTAGCGCCACCGCCCGGCCCCTTTTTGCACCTCTTAACTGAGATACCTGATGCAGTTAAAATCTATCTGTATTTCTGCCTGCAAATCTCTGTAAGGCAGCTGCAGATCTCCCCTCATCTGGTGACCAGACTTGACATGTAGATGTAATCTCCATGATATATGTTTGACATGCACCCGAATCTGGCTTCTTGTGCTAGTTTGGCTTTCCTCAAGCAGAATCTTTTTTTTTTTTTTTTTGGTTTTTGGGTCACACCCGGCAGTGCTCAGGGGTTACTCCTGGCTCCATGCTCAGAAATTGTTCTTGGCAGGCTTGGAGGACCATATGGGATGCCGGAATTCAAACCATTGACCTTCTGCAGGCAAGGCAAACGCCTTACCTCCATGCTATCTCTCCAGCCCCGCTCAAGCAGAATCTTACCCTACATAGCCCTGGTTATCTTTCATTGAGTAGCCTTTCAGTGAAAGAATTTCAGGTATTAAATAACATATATAATAACTTATGTAGCTTAGGCTAAATTCAAATGCATTCTCTGCTAGTATATTACTTACAGTAAGCAGGCTAGAAGAACTCAATGTATTCACCCAATATTTATTCCACAAAAGTTCAAGCAATTTGCGGTCCAAAGAGGATTTGAAATATGACACTTCTAAGGCATAGTATCTATAAAATAGAAGCACAAATCTAGTAAGTAAAGTACTTTTTTTTTTTTTTTTTTTTTTTTTTTAAATTTTGGGCCACACCTGGTGATGCTCAGGGGTTACTCCTGGCTGTCTGCTCAGAAATAGCTCCTGGCAGGCACGGGGGACCATATGGGACACCGGGATTCGAACCAACCACCTTTGGTCCTGGATCGGCTGCTTGCAAGGCAAACGCTGCTGTGCTATCTCTAAAGTATATTTTATAAGCAGATAGTCATGTCTTTTGTCCAACATTCTGAACAACAGTAACCCTGATTTTGCTGCCCTTTTAGGGGTATGGTCTCAAATACTCTGCTTCTTAAACTTTTTTGTATTACTACATTTCTTCCTTTTATAAGGCCTAGTAATTCTAAAAAGTTAACAACTGATCAGAACTTCTGAATACATGTTTATATATGTTAGTATGTTATTAAGGTAATAAATTTCAGTCAACAGAACATAAACTTAATGAACTACCTAAGGTTAACTATAATTTGTGTTAGATTTTTCTTTGTTTTGTTTTTGGTTTTATTTTATTTTGGTTATGTCAGCTGATGGTCAGGGGATCACACTGGGATTGAACCTGGGGATCCTGTAGGTATTCCAGCCATTTGACCCATCTCTATGGTTCTAGTTAGGTTGTTCAAAATAATTAAAAGGACATTTGGATTTCTTATAACTTTCTTTTCTAACCCCCTACCTATAACCTACTTTACTTTGGAAAAACAAACTCTAAAGTACTTTAGTGAGCTCTTTATGGCTTCTAAAGTACTTTAATGACCCATAAGAATTACCTAGAAGAATTGCTACCAGTAGGGCTAGCAAGGAAAACTGGCTAAATGCCTAAAAAGCATAATTTATAAAGTAATAAGTATTGAAGAATTCTTACTCGGGGCCTGGAGAGATAGCACAGCGGCATTTGCCTTGCAAGCAGCCGATCTAGGACCAAAAGTGATTGATTCGAATCCCGGTGTCCCATATGGTCCCCCGTGCCTGCCAAGAGCTATTTCTGAGCAGACAGCCAGGAGTAACCCCTGAGCACTGCTGGGTGTGGCCCAAAAAACAAACAAAAAAAAAAAAAAAAAAAAAAAAGAATTCTTACTTGGTCTAAGCATCAATGGAGACAAAGAAATACAAGTGATTTCTTTCCCTAGCAGAGCTAACCATTTATATGAAAAGTGTGGTAAGAGTGCACACAGAAAATTTAGTGATATATTCTGAATTACAGTGTGATGCCGCAGAGCATACAAAGATGCAATCACCCACCAGTTAAATGTTAGTGATACAGAGCAGACAGGATTCAGAGTTACTGTTGAGTTTATAGTGTGGAGAATAGGAAGTGCAAAAAAATAAAGCACTTCAAATCACTAACAGGAGCTCAAGGACACAGTTCAGGCCTAGCATGTGTGAAGAAAGTATTCTTGGGTTTCATCTCTACCACAAAAGAACAAAACAAGATATACAGAAAGGAAAGATGAAAGAATGAGTAAATTATTTTGTTGGGGTACTTTTAACAAGAGCAGAATTACATGAGGGAAATTGGAAAGCTAAAGCAGAATGTAGCTAGTGAAATATATAAAAGGAAGCTGAGGAATTTCAACTTGGGATCCATGGAATTAACAGAGTAATGACATAGTTAGAGGGGTACTTCTGAAAGTAGGCTGTAGAAGGAGTGTTAGAACAGAGAAACTGACAACCAGGGTACCACAAAGGAGGCCTCTGTAGCAGGGCAGAAATGAAGAGATAAAGGTTGAGATCAGGTTAACGGTACAAAAGACACACAATACAAAAAAAATTGCTTATTGGTTAAATTCAGGACAGAAGAATATGAAAGAGACTGAAGAAATAGTACAGGGGTTAAGACACTTGCACTTCATTGGCTGTCCTGGGTCCAATTCCTAGTATCAGATAAGGCCCAAGAACCTCCAGGAGTGATCCCTGAGTACAGAATAAGCTCTCTGTACTGCCAGGGTGGGCTTCCCCATCGCTCCTAAAGAATATAATAAAGAGGGGCTGGAGTGGTGGCGCTAGAGGTAGGGCATCTGCCTTGCAAGCGCTAGGCTAGGACGGACTGCAGTTTGATCCCTCCAGCGTCCTACATGGTCCCCCAAGCCAGGGGCGATTTCTGAGCACATAGCCAGGAGTAACCCCTGAGCATCACCGGGTGTGCCCCCCCCCCCAAAAAGAATATAATAAAGAGTAAAATTTAAGGATATTAGGGCCAGAGAGATAGCAGGGAGGTAGGGCATCTGCCTTGCAATGCAGAAGGACGGTGGTTCAAATCCCAGATAGTCCCCTGAGCCTGCCAGGAGCGATTTCTGAGTGTAGAGCCAGGAGGAACCCCGGAGCACTACCCGGTGTGACGCAAAAACCAAAATATAATAAAAGAATAATTTAAGGATATCAGAATTAAAGATTTTTTTATAATTATGTCATCTATGCATATCTGAATGTAGCTAGTGAAATGTATACATAAAACATTTATTTTATTATTTATTTATTATGTCCTGGATTTTTACTTACATTCTTCATTGATCTTATAAATGAAGAGATTTAATGTTGCTTTTGTTTGATATATTTTTGGGTTTTTTTTGGCTATATCTGGCAGTGCTTAGGGACTATTCTTGACTCTAATCTAGTAACCCTGACAGTGCTCAGTGGAACATATGTATTACAAAGTTTAAACTGGGGTTGTTGAGATGACAGAAAATTACCTAACCTCTGCACTATTTTCCTAGACCTTACTGTTCCCATTTTATATAGGAAGCAGATTCAGAATGTAAAAATCTTACTCAATCACAAGGAGTGGCAGAGAAAGGATAAAGATATGTCTAAGACAAAAAACTATATTTTTAGATCTAGAGTTTATATATTTAAGAGAGTATTTAAGAAAGGCCATAAGAAGGGGGTCAGACATCAGGAAGGGATGTTGGGAGCAATAGGTTTCAAGTGGGAAGGTCAGATTTAGAAAGGAGTGGGAAAGGGGAATAGCTTAAAGGATCTGAGCCACATTGGAGAGCCCATTTGATTCCTGGCACTGCAAGGATCACTGAGCACCCTTCCTAGGGCCTATTTCCATTTTAGAGAAGCTTATGTTGTCTATTTTTTTATTTTTAAGTTTGTGGGCCACATCTAGCAATGCTCCAGGTTTATTTCTGGCTCTGCACTCAGGAATCACTCCTGTTGGACTCTGGGGCCTATATGAGATGTTGGGGGATTGAACCTGGGTTACTGCATATACAAAGAAAGCACCTTACTCACTGTACTATTGATCAAGCTCCAGGACTTTCTTTTTCTTTTCATTTTCTATGTTCTCTTGAAAACACACTACTTCCTTTCTCTCCCCTCATTTCTTTCTAAATGAGTTTCAATAAAATCTACCTTGCTGGAGCCAGAGCAATAGCAGAGCAGGTAAGGAGCTTGACTTGCATGCAGTCAACCTGGGTTCCATGGGTTCCTGGCATCATTAAGGTCCACCAGGAGTACAGAGTCAGGAGTCAGGAGTAGCCCTAAGTATCATAGGGAGTGGCTCCAAAACAACAACAAACCCTCCCTCCCACAAACTGATTTTACTTGACACACATAAAAAGTGTAGAGTTTTAGATTAGATAATCTCTAAGGTTCCTTATGATAATTTGGATATCAGGTATATTTTCAAGGTACTTACTGTTTGCAGTGTACACCAAAGTCTTCTATTTTATTAAGTGGGATAGTCTGGTACTCAGAAGGTCCTTCATCAGGAGGTTTGTAGCCCTAAATAAATGAAGAAAATGGAAGATTAGTTTTTTTCTTTGTAGAAATACTAATTTGGGGGAGACAAAAACTGAACATAAATATTCTAATGAGGGGGCAGAGAAATCGTATAGATAGTACAGAGGATCCTTGACTACCTTAACCACGGCTGACCTGGGTTTAAAAGTTGTTCATGATTGAGGTTAGTCATACAATATACAACTTCAACTAGTGCATATTTCTTGCCACCAAAGCCCCCAGTTTCCCTTCCACCTTCTCCCATGCCCTTCCTGTCTCTGGGGCATTATTGTTCCTCTCTCTCCTTTTCCCTTTTAGACACTTTGATTTGCAGTACAGTGCACATTTCCCACCACCAATCCCTCCACCTGCCTCTGGGGGAGGCATCTTACTTCTCTCTCTTCTTTTTTTGGACACTGCAGTTGGCACTATTGTTAATAAAGGGGTGCCATGCATGTTACTTTACCCCAATTCCACACCCAATTCTTGTCCAGTGACCAGTTCCAACTATCATTGTCGTAGTGAATCCTTCTCCTTCTCTAACTGTACTCGCCACTCTTTATGGCAAGCTTCCTATCATGGACAGGTCCTCCTGATCCTCTTTACTGTTGTCTCTGGACATTATTACCATAGTGTCTTCTTTTTTTGGGGGGGAGGGTTTGGTCACACCTGGCAGCACTCAGGGGTTACTCCTGCTCTACACTCAGAATCGCTTCTGGCAGACTCAGGGAATCATGTGGGAGGCCGGGATTCGAACCATCATCCTTCTGCATGCAAGGCAAATGCTCTACCTCCATGCTATCTCTTCGGCCCCTGTGTCTTCTATTTTTTTTATATCCCAAATGAATGAAATTATTCTATCCATCTCCCTTTGACTCATCTCACTAGGAATAATAATCTCCATGCAATCTATATATAAACAAACTTCATGACTTTATTTTTTCCTAACAGCTGCATAGTATTCCACTGTTTAGATGTATCACAGTTTCTTCAGCACTTGGCCTGTTTCCAGATACTGGCTATTGTAAACAGTGCTGTGATAAACATAGGAGTGCAGAAGGCAGTTTTGTGTTCCTAGGGTATTTCCCTAGGAGTGGAATTGCAGATCATATGGGAGTTCAAATTCCAGCTTTTTGAGTAATATCCATATTGTTTTCCAAAAAGACTGGACTAGATGGCATTCCCACCAGCAATGAAAGAAAGATTTCCTTTCTTCCCATATCCATGCCAGCACTGATTGTTCTTGTTCTTTGTGATGTGTATGTGTCACTGTAGTGAGATGATACCTCATTGTTGTTTTGATTTGCATCTCCCTGATGATTAGTGATGGAACATTTTTTCATGTGCCTTTTGACCATCTTTATTTCTTGAAGAAATATTTAGTCTTCTCCTCACTTTTTTTTGGGGGGCTAGATGTTTGGATTTTTTTCTTTCTTTTTTGGCCACACCTAGTGGCACTCAGGGTTATTCCTGGCTCTGCACTCAGCAGTGCACTCTGCACTCCTGGCAGACTAGGGGAACCACATGGGATGCCAGAGATTGAACCTGGGTTGGCTGCATGCAAGGCAAATGCCTTACCAGCTGTTCTATCATTCTGGCCCTAATGTGTTTTTTTTCTTATTAAGTTCTATCAGTACTTTATATATCATAGAAACTAGTACCTTAAAGATGGATATTGGGTGAATAGTTTCTCCCATTCTGTGAATAGAATCTGTATCCTAGTCACTGTTTCCTTTGAAGTGCAGAAGCTTCTCAGTGTAATGAATTCCCAATTGTTTATCTTTATTTCCATTTGCTTGGACAGTAAACCATTGGACATCTCCTTGAAAATGCCTTTAGTCTCAATGTCATGGAGTGTTTTGCCTACATTTTCCTCTATGTACCTGTGGTTTCAGGTGTGATATCAAGGTCTTTAATTCATTTTGATTTGACCTTTGAGCATGATGTTAAAGAGAGGTCTGAGTTCATTTTTTGCATGTCGTTGACTAATTATCCCAACACCATTTGTTCAAGAGGCTTTCCTTGCTCCTTTTTGTACTTCTTGCTTCTTTATCAAAGATGAATTAATTGTATGTCTGGGTATTTGTCTCAGAATATTCAAGCCTATTCCACTAATCTGAGGGTCTGTCTTTATTCCCATACCATGCTGTTTTAATGACTATTGCTTTATAATACAATTTAAAAGTTCAGGAAAGTGATGCTTCTCATTCTCTTTTCCCTAAGGATTGCTTTTGCTCTTCATGGATGGTTATTGTTCCAAATGAATTTCAGGAGTGTTTGATCCACTCCTTTGAAAAAATGTCATGGGTATCATTAGAGGGATTGCATTAAATCTATACAATGCTTGGGGGAGTAGGCCATTTTAACTATGCTAATCCTCCAACCCATGAGCAGGGTGTATGTTTTCATTACCTTGAATCCTCTTTTATTATTTGAAGCAGTGTTTTGTAGTTTTCTTTGTATAGGTCATTCACCTCTTTAGTTAAGTTGACTCCAAGGCAGTTGATTTTCTGAGGCACAATTGAGATTATTTTTATTCTCTTTCTTCTCTCCCATTATTTGTATATTAAAAAGCCATGGAGTTTTGTGTGTTAATTTTGTAGACTGCCACTTTACTATATAAATCTATTGTTTCAGAAGCTTTTTGGTAAGTCTTTAGGATTTTCTACATATAGTATCATGTTATCTGCAAATAGTGAGAGCTTGATTTCTTCCTTTCCTATCTGGATGGCCTTGGTATCTTTTTCTTGCCTGATGCTAGGAAAGAGATGGTAGCAAATGCAGGCAATTGCTGACCTTTTTTTAAAAAAGCGTTTATAATTTGAAATATTACCTTCGGGTATGTCCTAAAGGCTCCAAGATTTACTTTCCCTGCAGATATTGTTCTGGTTGGATCAATCTATAAGGAAGACATATTTAAAGTTTGATTATAATCATTGCTTCTATTTAATATTGTAAACCTAGAAAAATATGTATTTAGATTACACACGCATGCACAATAACTAAAATAACCAAAATGGAAAAATAACAGAACCCCAACACTCATGTCATTAAAATGGGTAAGTATAAAAATGACTCATAGCTTATTTAGAACTTAAATATAATTACTATACCACTTAATGTTATTTGAATATTTGTTCCCCTCTCATTTAAACGTTTTTAATACATGATAATTTCTTATCTTCATGTAATCTGGACTGTATCTAAAGCACTAAGTATATAACAAGGGTTGGTCTAGTAATTTTTTAAAAATATTTTTGGGCCGCACCTGGTGGCATTAGGGGTTACTTCTGGCTCTGTGCTCAGAAATCACTCCTGGCAGGCTTGGGGGACCTATGGGATGCCAGGTATCGAACTGGTGTCTGTCCCAGGTCAGCAGCGTGCAAAGCAAACATTCTACTGCTGTGCTATTTTTTCAACCCCTGGTCTAGTAATTTCTAAATTACTCAGTTCACTCACCATTGACTAAATGCCTTGATGTAAAGAGAACTGAGACCACTGAAACTAGATCACTCCTATTTTACAGGGAGTAAAGGTAGAGGTTATTCATTCAAAATTTCCGAGTTTTTAAGCAAAAATGATACAAACCTAGGCAAATAGAACCTTGCTATTTACTGCATTATTTTATTTTTCACTGTGTTTGTTTTAGTGAATCATCACGTAGAACTCAATTAAAACTAATTGTGGGGCCGGGAAGGTGGCTCTAGAGGTAAGGTGTCTGCCTTGCAAGTGCTGGTATAGGACGGACCGGACCGAGGTTCGATCCCCCGGTGTCCCATATGGTCCCCCCAAGCCAGGAGCGATTTCTGAGCGCATAGCCAAGAGTAACCCCTGAGCGTCAAATGGGTGTGGCCCAAAAACCAAAACCAAAACAAAACAAAAACTAATTGTAAAAAACTTACTACAGGGGCCCAAGCGAAAGCACAGTGGTAAGGCCTTGCATGCAGCAGACATTAGTTCGATCCCTGGCATCCAATATGGTCCCTGAGCCTGCCAGGAGTAATTTCTGAGCACAGAGCCTGGAGTCATCCTTGAGCATTGCCCAGTGTGGCCTCAAAGCAAAGCAAAACAAAACAAACAAACAAAATACTTACTACAACTGCCACAAATGGTTCTTGGAACTGCTGATTGAGCATTTGAGTACTGACGTCAATCCCAGAAAGCCAGCAACCATAGCCAGGGTGGCTATGATACCAGCCAATTGCATTTTCAAGGCGGCCAACCTAACAAATAGAGGGCAAAGGAGCATGAGATGCCTTTTATTTGTCTACATAACATTATGGCAAAGATTATTCTACAGTAAGTTCACGGTATCTATTGCATTCAAGTTTATTTTTATTTATTGGGGAAAGCACTCCTGACCATGTTGGTGGAGGGAACCATATGTGCTGCTGGGATCAGAATTAGGGTTGAACAAATGCAAGCTTGGTGCCTTAACTCCTGTACTATTTCTCTGGTCTTTCAACATTATTTTATAAAAGATAAAAACAAAAAAAAAGTATCAGTATACTTGGAAGTAGGAGTGATCTTTGAGCATCACGGAATATGGCCTCCATACCAAACTAAAAAAAAAAATTGGGGGGGGGGGGCAGAAAGATAGCACAGCGGCGTTTGCCTGGCAAGCAGCTGATCCAGGACCTAAGGTGATTGGTTCGAATCCCGGTGTCCCATATGGTCCCCCGTGCCTGCCAGGAGCTATTTCTGAGCAGATAGCCAGGAATAACCCCGAGCACCACCGGGTGTGGCCCAAAAACAACAACAACAAAAATTGGGGGTCTGGAGGGATAGTACAGTGGATAGGGCACTTGTATTGCATGCAAAGGACCTGGTTTGATCCCTGGCATCCCATATGATCCCTTGAGCACCGCTGGAGTGATTCCCTAGTGCCGAGCCAGGAGTAGCTCCTGAGTATCGCCAGGTGTGTCCCTCAAAATATCAGGACAATGTGGGTATTTTGGTCTCTTTGTCTCTTACCCACAATATCCAGATTTTTCAGTCCCGATAATAGCATTATCAGTAACCACTTACATGATTTAGAGACATTCTTTACATGCAAGTCTTTATATGTATGTAGGATAAAAAAAAGTGTATAATATTCCAGATTTTGATTTTCTTCTCAAAATACTGAGCTTTGTTTCATTAAAAGAAAAAACTAGGGCCGGGCGGTGGCGCTGGAGGTAAGGTGCCTGCCTTGCCTGCGCTAGCCTAGGACGGACCTCGGTTCGATCCCCCGGCGTCCCATATGGTCCCCATATGTTGCCAGGAGCAACTTCTGAGCGCATAGCCAGGAGTAACCCCTGAGCGTCACAGGGTGTGGCCCAAAAACCAAAAAAAAAAAAAAAAAAAAAAGAAAAAAAAAGAAAAAACTAAATTTACATATATTTTAAAGGTTGTTTACAATTCACTGATTTCTGATACTGCACATGGCCACTCAGCAAGACCACGAGAGATCCCTGAACATAGAACCTGAGTCTCTGCCAGGTGGTCCTAAAACAAAACAAAAACATTTTATTTCTTATTGAGGCCCAATGCCCAAGGGGCACTCCTGCAGTGCACGGGGACACGATGTTGGGTACTGAGGAGCAAACCCAGGGCTATAGTATACGAAACATGTACTCTAGCCTTCTCTCCAGTTTCATTTTTTTTTTTTTTTGGTTTTTGGGCCACACCCGGTGACACTCAGAGGTTACTCCTGGCTATGCGCTCAGAAGTCGCTCCTGGCTTAGGGGACCATATGGGACGCCGGGGGATCGAACCGTGGTCCGTCCAAGGCTAGCGCAGGTAAGGCAGGCACCTTACCTCCAGCGCCACCACCTGGCCCCATTCTCTCCAGTTTCTATCCATGACAATGAGTGACAATATTTTATCTTCAAAAATTTTATTGTGATATAATTGAATTATAACATCATTATTAGTTTTGGGTATTATAACAATGAGTTGATATGTCAATGTTACAATATAATCACCATTAATTAGTTCAGATCTAATTTTTATGTCTGTAATGAGAATTCTCAAGATTTACCTTTATTTTTGAAGGGGAAGAAGACGTTTTATATCACTCATTGGTGCTTACGAGACCATGAGGTATAGGGATTGAAGCAGGATCAGCAGCATACAAGGCAAGTGCTTTAGTGCCCGTTATATCTCTATGGCCCAGACTTACTTTTTGAATGTGAAAACCTATTTTTAAAAAATTCGGGGCCGGAGAGATAGCATGGATGTAAGATGTTTGCCTTGCGTACAGAAGGTCAGTGGTTCGAATCCCGGCATCCCATATGGTCCCCTGAGCCTGCCAGGAGCAATTTCTGAGCATAGAGCCAGGAGTAACCCCTGAGAGCTGCCGGGTGTGACCCAAAAACAAAAACAACAACAAAAAATTCATGCTAATGTTATACATTTTATAAAATTAGAAAATATTTTGAAATATAACTTTCAATGTAAAGAGAATAGTTTAAGGTTTAGATATTCAAAAATTTCAATGTAAAGAGGATAGTTTTACATTTAGAAATTCAGAAATTGCTATGAAACTTTAGCTTTGCAGGAATTAAACTGTAGGGAATAACTTTTATTTTTTACCTGTTTGGCGTTTTCTATGTATGCGGCCATGTACTCATATGCAGCAGCCTGAGCATTTACTCGGGTTTCAGTGCCCTCTACAGGCAAAGCAAAACTGTCCATTATGATCATGGTTTCACCATCCACCTTGCCCAGCATCAAACCCATCACTTCCAAGTTGCCTCCAGATCTGGCATGCATCACCATTTTCAGTAGAGCCAGCGCTGATATTTTGCAGTATTTAAAGTAATGGTGACTACAAAATAAAAGCATGATTTCAGAAACTAAACATTCTTAGTTATCTTAAGATAATTTTAATGAAGACAGTAGGTATTGAATTAATTGCAGTCAAGCAAAGGGGAGAAAGCGTCTAAAATGTGAGAAACAGAAAGGAAGTAGGAAAGAAGATAGTTTTACAGGAAATAGGAATAATGAACATGTTATTGTCCTATATAAAGTAGTTCCCGTTTTTATTATACTATTCAAGTAAAAAGAGGATGACAGTACAAGTTTTATAATTACTTTTTACAGAGTATCCCTGACCCTTTAAAGAAAAGTCATTGAGGGAGGTATTGTGATTTATAATACTGTTAATGGCATATAATACTGTTGATGTTTAATGGTAGGCTTATGCATACATACATCACTTCAATTCCATATCCATGACTAGGACACTTCTCACTTCCCTCCACCAACATCTCAAATGTCCTTCTAGTCTGCACACATCCTTGTCCCACTGTCTAAACTCCCAGGCTAAATTCTATGGATCAATTTTTTTTTTTTTTTTTTTGGTTTTTGGTTTTTGGGCCACACCCGGCGGTGCTCAGGGGTTACTCCTGGCTGTCTGCTCAGAAATAGCTCCTGGCAGGCACGGGGGGACCATATGGGACACCGGGATTCAAACCAACCACCTTTGGTCCTGGATCAGCTGCTTGCAAGGCAAACACCATTGTGCTATCTCTCCGGGCCCGGACCAAATTTCTAGTTCTGTTGCCTTTGACTATTTGTTCCTCCCTTACTGTGTTTAGGTCCCTCATAAGATCATTCTGTGTCCATCACTATCCTTAGGCTAATCAGGCTGCATGATAAAAATATGGGGGCTTTGATATTCATGTCTGGTTTTGAATTCTTGCCTTGCCATAACAAAGCCATGGGCTTTAGAGAACTACTTAAGATTTGGGCCTCAGTTTCTTTATATGTAAACAGGGATATTTTATAGCAATCTTAGAAGAAAACAACAAATGAAATTTTATATATATATATATATATATATAGTGTCTAGCTTAATGTCTAGGCTATTTAAAATCTATAAATGGGGGACTAAAATGATAGTATAACAGCTTGCCTTGCATGTGACATTCCTGGGTTTGATCCCCAGCAAACCATCTGGTCCCTCAAGCACTGTGCATACACAGGAGTAAACCTTAAGCACCACCAGGTGCAAAACCCAAATCAGAACAAAGCAAACCAAAACCTAAACCAAACAAAAACAAAACAAGAACAATAAAAATGCCTCAAATTTAAGTAAGTGCTAGTCATTATTTAATTAAAAAATACTGTCCTAAAACCAGTGTCCTTGTTTTGTTTTGCTGGGTTTGGGGCCACACCAGCAATGCTCAAGGCTTATTCTGATTCTACATTTAGGGATCACTCCTGGCAGGACTTGGGGGGAGCATATGATACTGGGGATTGAACTCAAGTAAACTTTGTTCAAGGCAAGTGCTTTATCCACTGTTTCATTTTCAGTGTCCTTTTGTTCTTCACAGAATTCTTTCTGTAGTATCAAAATGAGATACCCACTACCTTTATTTTTACTATGGTCATTTAGAGTTTGTCACCTGTGGAAGTGACAAAACTACTCTTAAAAGTTTCCATTTTAATGATGTAGGCCAAGGAGACCGGGATGAATCTCATTAAAGGTGACAATTAGATAGTACGTGAGGCAAGCTAATAGCAGCCATATATTTAATAGAATACATCAACTTACAATGTAGTCTGTATAGAAGCAGATAACAGGAAATCTAACCAAATACCCACATTTGTGAATTTCTCTAAGAAGCTTTCTTAAATGTGTTCATAGATTTCAATCATAAGTGAAAAATATAGATACTGATCTTTGAAATCAAGACATAAATTAAAATCTTAGCTTCTGTATTTACTGGTGAAAAAAAGGTTACTTTCTTTCTATTACATACAATCTCTACCATTTTAATATATTAGTTCATCTTATCTATATGACATCATATAGCCATAGACTGAAAAATGATTGATAGGACCAGAGCAATACTACAGCAGGGAGGTTGCTTTCCTTGCATGAAACTAACCTGGGTTTAATCTCTGGCATTACAAGAGGACCTCTGAGCACTGCCTATTTCCTGAGTGCCCCAAAACAAAAACAAAAGGAAAACAATAACAACAACTCAACAGGTAAGTGAACTGCCCAGGATTTAACAGTGACATCTTAAAAAGACTGGATTTAGGTCTTATTAGTGCTCACATAGAAATTCAGTGCTACAGGGATCAAAACAAAGATAATATATTTGCTTATTTTCTAATTTCCAAAAATAGAAATGAAAACACAAAATAAATATTAGGAAAATTAAATGACATACTTAAAAAAGCTTGCTTTGCATGCTGCTGACCCCGGCTCCTGTATCTGAATAGAGCCAGGAGTAAACCTTAAGGACTACTGCAAATGGGCCTCAAACAAAACAAAAAGACAAGTGGAAATTCCAGCTCATGTACAATCCATATAAAGTAATAAAAAAAAAAAAACTGAATACATGCAATTAAAGCTTGCCTTGTTAAAAAATAAAAGGTAAGATATGTATGGGCATGTTGTGTATCATGACTCCTTTCAATCTATTAAGAGATTGCTCTCCCTGAGAAATTCTGCTTTTCAAAAAGGATAAAAATGCGGTGGGTAAAAAGGACACAAAGATTTTGCCCCTGGATAGACATTTTTTTTAGCTACACTGATACAACTTCTAACTGATTTGAGAGAAAGACTAGAGGCCTCAGTGTGCCTCTATTGATAATTATCAGCACACACCCACACATACACACATACAAATGTTTTTCACTTTCTGAAAACAGAAACAATTGACAGGTGACACACACACACATAAACCCACAGACTAGAGGTCTCTATTGATAACTATCAACACACACACACACACACACACACACACACACACACACACACCTACCCACCCAAAATGGTTTTCACTTACTTTCTGAAAACAGAAACAGCTGACAACTGGGGGATTAGCAGACGGCCCCAATAAAGTGTTCAAACCCAACAGGATTCAAGGCATCCATGACAATATGATTTTTGAAAACACATGACAACCCACCTAAAATATTACTGTGAAAGATGTGTAATCCACTTTGATCACAATAAAATTCATGACAACCCAAGTCCTACACCCCCACCATAGGGAAAAGGATGCAAGAGACAGAAGTTGGGAGCTGAAAGCAAACAGTCAAGGGGAGGCCAAGAAGGAGGCCCAGATCCCTTGGGGCACCAATTCTACCTCCACCCCTCTCTTCCTCCTCTTCCCTCCCAACACTGCCTGCCCTTCCCCGGGCCTGGCTTGGGTTGGGGCCACCTCCTCTCACTCCTTAGTCCAGGGCTTGGCCGCCAGGATCTCCTGTTGCTGCTTCTTGTCGTACTTGTAGATCTCATCGATGCTCTGCGCTTCCTGCATGTTGTTGGCCAGTTCCCAGGTCTTCTGGGCCAGGCCGCTTCCGGAGGCCGCCATGGCTAAGTTTTCCGAGAGGCTTCGGAGCCTCATCCACCGACAGGTGTGGAGCCCCACTAGCTCCTCGGGGCGGCCATGACACCTCTATCCGGAAGTTGGGTGGGTGCAGACCATTAGGGGCAAGGCGCGGGGGGAGTATCTTTTGCAAACGCGACGCTAGAAAGTTTTCCCTTACGACTATAGAGAAGGAATATTTTTCTGGATGAAGCTAAGAATGTATTCTAGAGGAATATTAGGTCTCTGGATAGAGAAAAGCAGAGCAAAGCAGTTAGGGATGAGAATGGTATGGTCTGCTGCACCGGAAAAAGGGCACGTGCATGGAGTGCCCTGAGCGGAAACGGCTTCATTTTTCCGTTCTGCGCAGGCGCCGTCTTTGCCCCTATTGGAATCTGACTGGGGCGTTGCTTAGCCCGGAGTCGGGAGTAAGTTTATGCTATTGTTGGAGCACTACGTGATATGTTAATTTTATTTATTGTAATTTAATTATTTTATTTTTATTATTTAGTTATATTATTTTATATTTATTTTATTTATTTGTATCTTAATTTTAATTTGTTCTTTTTTGTTCTTTATTTACTTATTTTTTATTAATATTAATGTTAGCATTAATAAGAAAATAAATATTTATTTATTATTGTGGGCAAAGTGAATTACAAATCTTTCACAATAATATTTAAGGCACATAGTAATGAATGAGTGGCATTCCCACTCCCAGTGTTGTCCTCCCTCCACTCCTGTTCCCAGCATGCATCCCTCTTCCCCCTCTTTTACTCCCTATAATGGTAGTGCAGCTGTATCCCCCATGTACAGCTTGATGAAGATTGGGTATCATTTCTGTTGTCGTTGACTTTGGATTTTGTGTTCAAATCTGATCATTTTTTATTTTTACCAAATGGTCATATGACTGTCTGGTCTTGGTACCATTCATTTTTCTCCCTCCAAATATGATGCTAATCAAGATGATTCCAGTAATGTGTCTGTGTTTTATTTATTTTTTTGATTAATTTTTAAATCTGAAAATAAGGGCATCTGTGGGGAAATCGATTTAATAGTAGTTATGGATGGTGACTGAGGAAGACAAATTTGGCCTCACAGGTTGCTTCCAACTGATTCACATCACCACAGGCTGGCTCGCAGTCCTTTCTGTAACCATATTAATAGATGTGGCATCTCTATGAGCTGTCGTTGTTGTTTATTATTGTGCCACATCTGGAAATCCTCGGGTTACTTCTGGAGCTGCACTCAGGAAACACTCCTGGCCCACACACGGCTCTCCTCTGTTGCTTCTCAGTCTGTAGTGCAGAGAGGATGCTGCCTCAACGGTGAGGCCCCACACAGAAAGTCTCGCCCCCCATACCACATGAGCTGTGTGGACTGGCCACCGGGGCTGCACACAGGTGGGCACTGAGGCTAGGAGCAGAGTCCTGACTCCTGGAGCAGCCGCCTGGCACACAGAAGAGCCAAATAAAAAATGGAAAGAGCTGAACGTGGCTCGCGAACCGCGGATTCTGGCCCCTATCTCTGTATTTTGAATGCCCTTTCAGCACTAGGGTGAACTGACTAGTATGGTGAAATTGGTAAGAAAAATCCAGGACAAAACATTAGCTAGACTCCTGAGTGGAATGGAATGCCCAGGACAAGTATGGTGTTGCTTATTATTTATTTTGCCACACCCTGTGCTAACTCAGGGGTAACTTCTGGCTTTGTGCTCAGAGATCACTTCTGTCTGTGTTCAGGGGATCAGATGCAGTGCCAGGGATCTAATTCTTCCTGGAAGGCATAGCACCTTAACCCTCCTTAGGCTGTCATTGTTATTGATTCTCTCCTTTTTTCCCCTAGTACCTGATATTTGGGCTGGGGCTCTAAAGGTTTGGTCAAACTGGACTAGATTGAGCCTGGGAAATAAATGTCTTGGGTACTTTTTAGCACAACTGGGGAAAAAAGGAGGCCATACATCTAGTCCAACCTTTATGGAAATCAATATGGAGATTCCTCAAAAACCTGGGAATTGAGCTCCCATGTGATCCAGCAATACCATTTCTAGGAATATACCCTAGGAACACAAAAATCCAATACAAAAAAAAAAATCCTTCCTCACACCTATATTCATTGCAGCATTATTTACAATAGCCAGACTCTGGAAACAACCACGATGCCCTCCAACAGATGAATGGCTAAAGAAACTGTGGTACATCTACACAATGGAATACTATGCAGCTGTCAGGAGAGATGAAGTCATGAAATTTTTCTATACATGGATGTCCATGGAATCTATTATGCTGAGTAAAATTAGTCAGAGAGAGACACACACAGAATAGTCTCACTTATCTATAACTTTTAAAGGAAAATAGAAACCATTATTATAATAATGGCCAGAGATGTGGGCCTCAAGGACCAGCTCACGATGTGAAGCTCAACTGGAGGAGGAATGAGTACAGTTAGAACAGTAACAATACGAAGACCATGTCAAGGAGTGAGAGAAGAAGAATGCCTGTCTGGAATACAGGCAGAAGAGGGGGTGTGGGTGGAGGGAGATGGGGGTGCATTGGTGGTGGGAATGTTGCACTGGTGAAAAGAGTGTGTGTGTGTGTTCTATTTGTGACTGGAATCCAACTAAGTCATGTTTGGAATCACGGTGTTTAAAGAAACATATTAAAAAAACAAGAAGGCCTTATCCCTGCTTTTGCTAGGTAGGTAGCTAGCTAGCGCTACCTTACTCAACTAAGCCAGGCTAGCCGGGCGCGCACTGTGGTTGTGCGACTTCCGGGACTGCAGGGGGCGCTGTGGGCCGCGCGGTCTCTCGCGCCAACTTCTCGCCGCTCTGGCCTCCGTAGGGGGCGGAGCCGCGCCGCTCGGCGGTTGGGGGCGGAGCCCGCGGGGCGGCTGCGGAGAGGCGCTGAAGCTGTTCGCACAGGTTCGAAGCGGCCGCCGCTGGCGAGCGCGGGTCTGAGGAGAGACCCCGCCGGACCCGCCCGCTGTCCTCAGGGAGGCTGGCGTCGACTCGCGGGCCACACGGGGCGAGGGTGGGTGCGTGTGTGTGTGTGTGAGCGCGGGGAGGCCTCGGGGCGGCCACGGCGGGCCTGGCGGTCCCGGGCTCCCGGGATTTGACTGGACTGTGGGCCGATCTGAAGCGCGTCGCGGCTGGCGGGGCGTCCAGTCCGGGCTTGAGGGCTTCTGGCTGCGGGCGGCCCGGCCGAGCCCCTCAGACTTCCGGCCCCCGCTGCTGCGTCGTTGCCCCGGGTGCTGCGGTGGCCTCGGTTGCCTGGCAACGCGCTGACGCCACCCACCGCGCCGCCCCAGGCGCGCCCCTGCACCCTGGCTGAGATCGAATCGTGCTAGGAATGGGACCCAGTTTTTTTGTTTTTGTTTTTATTTTGGGGTGGGGTAGGGAGACTGGCCTTGAGGAATACAGGGTTAAGGAATTGGGCCTGGATTTCGGGGGGAAACAGTTCTCTAAACATAAATTTGATTTAGAAGTTTTTTTTGCGGGGGGACTGGCCTTGAATACAGGGTTAAGGAATTGGGCCTGGATTTTTGGGGGGGAACAGTTTTCTAAACATAAATTTGATTTAGGAGTTTTTTTTTTTGGGGGGGGACTGGCCTTGAGGAATACAGGGTTAAGGAATTGGGACTGGATTTCGGGGGGAACAGTTCTCTAAACATAAATTTGATTTAGGAGTTTTTTTTTTTTTTTTTTGGGGGGGGGACTGGCCTTGAATACAGGGTTAAGGAATTGGGCCTGGATTTTTGGGGGGGAACAGTTCTCTAAACATAAATTTGATTTAGGAGTTTTTTTTTTTTTTTTAGGGGGGGGACTGGCCTTGAATACAGGGTTAAGGAATTGGGCCTGGATTTTTTGGGGGGAACAGTTCTCTAAACATAAATTTGATTTAGAAGTTTTTTTTGGGGGGGGACTGGCCTTGAATACAGGGTTAAGGAATTGGGCCTGGATTTTTTGGGGGGGAACAGTTCTCTAAACATAAATTTGATTTAGAAAAAAATTTTTTTGGGGGGGACTGGCCTTGAGGAATACAGGGTTAAGGAATTGGGCCTGGATTTTTGGGGGGGAACAGTTCTCTAAACATAAATTTGATTTAGGAGTATTTTTTTTGGGGGGGGACTGGCCTTGGAATACAGGGTTAAGGAATTGGGCCTGGATTTCTGGGGAAACAGTTCTCTAAACATAAATTTGATTTAGGAGTTTTTTTTTTTGGGGGGGGGACTGGCCTCGAGGAATACAGGGTTAAGGAATTGGGCCTGGATTTCGGGGGGAACAGTTCTCTAATTCAACATAAATTTGATTTAGGAGTTTTTTTTTGGGGGGGGTAAGGAGACTAAGGAATTCTTGGAACTTGAGGGGCTACCATATATTAAGGGGCTTCTAGGTCTAGGTTTAGAGCTGCTGGTGGTGCTGTGTTTGTTCTCAGGGTTCTAACCCAAACACCCCACTTTCGCGCTTGCCCCCCCAACCTCTTTCCCTGTTTAAGGACTTCTTAGGGCCTTTGAGTCTTAAGTAGTCACTGTTAGGTCGGCAATGCAATAGTTGAGGTAGGTTGTTGCGAAAAAGATGGTATCAGCGCCGTTTGTTGATCCCTTCTGAGTTGGTTCATGTGATTTGTTAGTTCAACAATCTATTATTTGAAGTTCATTGTTGTAAATGAAGGGCAGAAGCACTGTTTATGGTTTTTTTATTTATTTAATGTTTTTTGGGGGCACACTCAGTGGCGCTCAGGGGTTACTTTTGGCGCTGCGCTCAGCAATCACTCCTGGTAGGATTGGAGGATCTTATGGGATGCCAGGAATCAAACCCAGGTCCTTCTCTGGTTGGCCACATGCAAAGCAAACTGCTGTCCTAACGCTCTGGCCCAAGCATTGTTTATAGTAACAGGATATTAATACTAACCTTTTTACAGCTTGCTTTGTTGGTTTTTATTTGTTGTAGAGTTATGTGTAATGATACTATTGAAGGTAAGAATTACCTCCTTGGTAAATCTGCATTTAAAAGATAATTTAAGGTTTGCTCTTCAAGCCCTTATTCTCCCTTGAACTTCTTTCTTGCTTGCTTGTCTCTATTTGCTTGCCTATTTCCACTCCTCCCTCTCTCCCCTCACAACTTTCTGAATAGATTTTCATAAAACCATTCTCTGCTTCACCCAAACAAAAATATAATTTGAGTGTTTGAAGAGTAACTTATAAAGTAGGCCACCTTCTGGTTTCTAAACACTTCAGAAAAACAAGGGTCGAATATTAACCAATATGAGTCTGCAGAATATGTCATATATAACAAAGTTCAGTATAACAAAAGAACGACATATTGACAGTGAAAAGAAATCTCATGGAGCTTAGTAAGATGCCAGTCACTTTTCTGAAGGTCTGTCTTACAGGATACTGACTTGTGGTTAAGAAGCTACTGAAATGCTTCTTAGGGAGCATTCTTTTAGACCTCCAACACACATGACTGATGGAAAGAGCTGGATTTAGGTAGCGAATTGAAAGGAAATTTTACTAGTTTTTCCTTGTGATAGTTTTAGATTTGACTAAATAAAATGAGTAGACTTCAGGTTTTTTTGTTTGTTTGTTTTGGTGGGGAAGGGGACAGTTGACTGTGCTGGCTGGCAAGGGAGGACAATTTGTTCAGTTTTGACTATTTTGGCAAAGACCAGGGAGACCTGGGTCTCCTGCCTGCAAAGCAAGTTGTTTCAGCTTTTTGAGCCATTTTTCCTGCTCTCATTCTTTTTAATGTCATTCTGAGTTTGGAGTGCTTTTTTCCGCGTGTGTGTGTGTGTGTGTGTGTGTGTGTGTGTGTGTGTGTGTGTGTGTGTGTGTTTTGGGTCACATCCTGCAGTGTTCAGGGGTTATTCCTTTTGTGTGTGTGTGTGTGTGTGTGTGTGTGTGACATCCTGCAGTGCTCAGGGGTTATTCCTTGTGTGTGTGTGTGTGTGTGTGTGTGTTTTGGGTCACATCCTGCAGTGCTCAGGGGTTATTCCTTGTGTGTGTGTGTGTGTGTTTTGGGTCACATCCTGCAGTGCTCAGGGGTTATTCCTGGCTCCAGGCTCAGAAATTGCTCCTGGCAGGCACGGGGGACCATATGGGACTCCGGGATTTGAACTTATGACCTCCTGCATGAAAGGCAAACGCCTTACCTCCATGCTATCTCTCCGGCCCTCTTTTTTCCTTTTAATTTAAATGTTTTTTGGTTTTTTGAGTCATCTGTCAGTGCTCAAGGCTTCTGACTCTGTGCTCAGGGGACTCTATGAGGTGCCAGGGATTGAATCTGGGCTGGCTGTGTGCAAGGCAATCAGCCTACCTGCTGTACTATCTCTCTGAGCCTAGATTGCTTTTCAGTTTTTGTTTCTGGGCAGCACCTAGCTGCTCAGTTTACTCCTGGGTCTGCACTCTGGAATTACTCCTGCCAGGCTCAAGCAGACCATATGGGATGCCAGGGATCAAACTTGGGTTAGCTGAGTGCAAGGGAATCATTTTGCCTATTGTATCATCTCTGGACCTGTAGGTTTGGTTTTTATAACTATTCTGTCATTTTGTGCACTTTTATAATAATTTTGGAGTAATTTCCATCTTTCTAAAAGGAAATGGGAGGACAGAGAGTTAAGGGACATTCTCTAAGTTGTTTATTTTCTAGAATCTGGAGTGATAGTACAATAGGCAAGGTGCTTGACCAAGCACTATGGTCCCCCAAGCCTGCCCTGAATATCCCCTTTCCTTTTATTACTTCCTCTATAGACAGTTTCACAGCTGCTGGAAGAAAAACCTGGTTATAGAAGCCAGAGCGATAGTGCAGGGGTAAGGCATTTGCTTTGCCTGTGGCTGACCCAGGACTGACCTTGGCTTGATCCCTGGAGTTCCATATGGTCCCCCAAGCCAGGAGGGATTTCTGAGAGCAGAAGCAACCCGAGCGTCCACCGGGTGTGGCCCAAAAACAAGCAAGCAAGCAAACAAACAAACAAAAAAAAAACCAACCAAAAAGGAATCTAAAAAAACTGGTTATATCTTGAAAAAAGATGGTGAGGATGTACTTTCTAGGGTGAAGAACAAGAATTTTATTTTAGGGGCCTAGAAAAGTCACTGGTGAAATGCCTTTTTCACATTTATGAACCTATGCATAGCTTCTGTCCCTGGCATCTTATTTAAAAAATGAAATTTTGGGGCTTGATCGATAGCACAGTGGTTAGGGCATTTGTTTGCCTTGCATATGCTGAGCTGGGTTTGATCCCTGGCATCCCATATGGTCCCCAGAGCCTGCCAGGAATAATTTCTAAGTACAGAGCCAGAACTAACCCCTGAATGCCACCAGGTGTGGTCCAAAAATGAAACAAAAAAATCCATGTAGAGTTCTTTCTAGTTCTTTTGTATTTTCCTAATTGATTATGTTTCTTTACTGTACTTTATACTGAGATTATATGCATCAGTTTAGTTTTTTTTGACTCATTAAGTAGCTCTTGAGTTATTATGTAGTGAAAAACATTTTATGTAGTCATTTGTTTTAAGAAATGGGAAAGAAGAATGGCTGGGACTGGCTTTGTACTGTTACCAAGGTCTTGTTGCTAGGAAGTGGACTGGCTCTTAGGCTCGGTGGCTTTCAGTTGGAAATAAACAGTTGCACAGAATATCAAGCAAGACATAGTATCCATAACTAGAGAGGAAACACCACTCCATAATCATGTCTGAAAACAAACAGGAATGTTGCCCAAACTACAAATATCCCTTCCCTCAGTTGATGTGAATGATTATTGCTTCTTACCAATTGTAACTTTTAATCGTACCTTATAGGTAAGAATTCCTAAAATGTCCAGTCATAGAATTAATCTTCACTTCCTATGGCATCTGGTCCTGAGCAAAAATCAATCCTTAAACCCTCAGATTCTTCAGGCAAGTAGAAATCCTCTAAGTCTTCTCTAAAACTCTCATTAAAATCAGAGATCTGTGTGGTGGACATTAATGTTTTTCAATGTGATGAATTCAACTTCGTATAGTAGTGTTCCTGGCCTTTTTTGTCTTGAAGATATTGCCAGGAGAAAGGCTATTATATATTTGATCTTTGACTTAATATTAGATATATTTTAATGTGGCTAATTAGCTGCACAAAATTAGAAATTATACATCTGATAAAGCTAATGTTTTAGTTATGGTATATAGATAGTATCTCATTTTAAAATGTGTTTTTATTGGGGCTAGAGCGATAGTATGGTGGCTAGGGCATTTACCTTGCACCAACTACCTGGGTTTGATCCCCAGCATCCTATTCCCTAAACATCCCCAGGTAACCTGTGAGTACTGCTGGGTGTGGCCTCTCCCCCCAACAAAAGTGCTATATTTTGTGGTTTTGAGAAATCAGTTCTAGAGTTTTACACTGATAATAAATCATTATAATAAAAGGAAATTTAAGTGTAAGTTCAAGAGAAATTTTTGTTTTTGAGGCAACACCATTCATGCTTGGGTCTTACTCATTGTTCTGGATTCAGGGATCATTCCTGGTGGGGCTGGAAGGGCCATATGGGGTACTGGGAATCTAAATCAGGTTTGCAGTGGGCAAGGTAAGTGCCCTACCTGCTGTATTATCACTCTGGCCTTAAATGGATTTTAAGTATCTGATTAGAATAACTAAATTAACACCTAAGTGGTAAAGTTGAATATTTGGAAACTTCAGGTACCTGGAGGATAAATCAACTTTTTTCTTTTTTTTTTTTTTTTTTTTTTTGGTTTTTGGGCCACACCCGGCGGTGCTCAGGGGTTACTCCTGGCTGTCTGCTCAGAAATAGCTCCTGGCAGGCACGGGGGACCATATGGGACACCGGGATTCGAACCAACCACCTTTGGTCCAGGATCGGCTGTTTGCAAGGCAAACGCCGCTGTGCTATCTCTCCGGGCCCAACTTTTTTCTTTTAAGATGACATCTGCTTAAATTCTGTATAAATTTTTATTTATTTTTATTTTTTTTATTTTTTTGTGGTTTTTGGGTCACACCCGGCAGTGCTCAGGGGTTATTCCTGGCTCCACGCTCAGAGATTGCTCCTGGCAGGCACGGGGGACCATATGGGACGCTGGGATTCGAACCGATGACCTCCTGCATGAAAGGCAAACGCCTTACCTCCATGCTATCTCTCCAGCCCCTGTATAAATTTTTATAGCAAAGTATATGCTGTAACTCATGATTTTATATTTCTACCAGACATTTAGAAAATAAAAAAAATATTTTTTTGTTTTGTTTTGGCCACACTGGTGGTATTTGGAACCATATGGGATGCCAGGGCTTAATTCTGGGGTGGCTGCATGCAAGGCAAATATCTGACCTGCTGTATTATCACTCCAGCCCCTAACAGGAAACCTTTTTGCTATTGAGCTGGGCTTTGTTTTTGACTTTCTTTTTTCTTTGAGTACCATGCCTGGCTCTGTGCTCAGGGCTTATTCCTGGTTTTGTGCTCAGGAATCACTTCTTTTTTTTTTTTTTTTTTTTTTTGGTTTTTGGGCCACACCCGGCATTGCTCAGGGGTTACTCCTGACTGTCTGCTCAGAAATAGCTCCTGGCAGGCACGGGGGACCATATGGGACACCGGGATTCGAACCAACCACCTTTGGTCCTGGATTGGCTGCTTGCAAGGCAAACGCCACTGTGCTATCTCTCCGGGCCCTCAGGAATCACTTCTGAAGCTGGGTGACTATATGTGGTGTAAGTAATTGAATTGGGGGCAGCTGTATGTATTTCTCTGGCTTCTAACCATTTTAAAAGGTATATTTCAATTGTTCTTTGTAATTTTCCCCTGCTTTGATTTTTTTTCTCATTACTTCAAGTGAGTAGAGCCTAGTTTTTAGTTCTGGGTTGTCCATTTTTTTCAGGCCTATGCCCATTTGCCATGAGATCTATCTCTTTCTTCTCTCATCTTTAAAATAGTTATTATTTTGTGTTGTTTTTATTTGTTTTTGGTCTACATCCAACAGTGCTTAGTGGTGTTCTGGTAGAAATTACTCCTGAATGGATGGCTTGGGGGATAATATAGATGCTGGGGATTGAAACCAGGTAGGGGTGCTGCAGCAAATGTCCTGCTTACTGTGCTGTCATTCTGCCCCCTCTTTTTATTTTAGTTATTATTTTTTTTAATTTAGGAGCTGTTAATGCTTAGTCTGAAAAATCAAGAGAGTGGTTTCTTTTAGTTTTTAACCTATCTCTGGCATGTAAGAATATGCCTACAAGTCCAAGGCAGAGACTTTGACTTCTTCACTTGTATTAGGCCTTGAATGCCATGTACGAGGGACTGCAAGGTACTAACATATTATCTCATCTGTTCTCAAACAATCTGAGGAAGTGTAGGGGTCCTCATTTTACAGACAAGCTCTCAATGCAAACTGAAGTTTATTGAATTCACAATGGTTTAAGTTGGGATGAAATCAAGGGGTTCTAGGAGAGCAGAAATACAGCTTAGTAGTAGAGCACTTGTGTCTCATGTGTGAAGCTCTGGTTTTTGTATCTGGCACTGCCAAAAAACAAAACCAAAAAAATAAAATTAAAAAAACAACCAACCAAGCAAAGAAAAAAAAAGAAAAACAAACAAACAAACAAACAAACAAACAAAACCCAAAACTACCAGAACCCAAAAAAACAAGTAGAAAAACCAGGGTGCTGGTCTTTTTCACTCTGCCATATTGAACCAGCCTCATGAGTCTCCCACGGGTGAAGATTGCTCTTTACATCCCAGCTTTGTCCTGTTTGCTCTGTTGGTCTGGCTGTGAGCAATGCTGCCCCTGGTAGCCCTGGCTGTGAGCACTGCTGCCTCTTCCTGTTCCTTTAGGGTACTTTTGTGGAGAGGTCATCATCGTCTCCCCAGTGGCCAGTTAGTTTTAGACAGCATTTATTTTCCTTAAGGGTACCACAGTCTGGGCCATGCCAAAGGATCCTGGGTTCATGCTGAGGGAAGAGTATTTCCTTGGGGTTCTGATGATAGCGGTTACATAGCTGCAGTGTGACTCCCACACATACCTTCCCCCCACAATTATAGATGATGTCCACAAGTTCTGACAACTGCTCTATATTAAGCCAAAACTCTTCCTCCAGGAAGCCTTTAATTAAGCTTTGAGGGCACTGCTGGGGCTCTATCAGGGGTTCTGTAGGCTCCTGGAGGGACTTCACATAAAAAATGTAGGTATGGTCATGTTTCTGTCACCTGGTCAAGCATGCCCCTCTTTTTTCTAGTCCTGTAATAATAGTTAACTTTAAAATAGACATTTCTAATGTGATGCTCTTTGAATCTGAGACTTGAATTCCGACCATCTAATTGAAATTTCTATTAGCATGTTTTGCTAATTCAAACTTACTATAGTATCTAAAACAAATCTTTTCAAACTGTCCAATTATTTCTGACTTCTGTCTAGGAGTCCATCCATAGTTAGTGCCTAGGGCTTAATAAAAGTTTACTCATCAGTGGCTCTTTATTGTTGTATATTAAAATATTGAATAAGCTTCATGAGTTCTGAAAAATATTTTAAAATCCTGTATTTGGGGCCAGAGAGATAGCATGGAGGTAAGGCATTTGTCTCTCATGCAAAAGGTTGGTGGTTCAAATCCCGGCATCCCATATGGTTCCCTGAGCCTGCCAGGAGCGATTTCTGAGCATAGAGCCAGGAGTAACCCCTGAGCACTGCCAGGTGTGACTCAAAAACCAAAAAAAAAAAAAAATCTATATTCAATGAAGGAAGAATGGTCTTTAAAAGATTGTACTGATGTAATCTTATATATATATATATATATATATATATATATATATATATATAAACTGAACCTGGAGCCTACCAGTTGCACAGAATAACTCAAATGCATTATATACTGAAATAAAAACCCTAAAAACTTATGAAATAAGGTTTTTTTCTGTATTTGAAATAAAATACAGTATAATATATTTGTGATCTTATATTTGGTAAAAATTTATTACATAACACAAAAGTGGAATTGATTGAAAATAGATAAATGAGGTTCATAAACATTAAAAACTACTCTCCCTGAGTATATTATCACATAGATATGGCAGCTTTACTCATAATTGCAAGGCATGCAAGCCACCAAAATAGGCTTTAATAGGTGAGAGGAAGATATTCAGATTGGAAAGAGGACAGCAGGCATTGGAAAGAGGATACTTGCCTTGCACTTTATTGACCTATGTTTAATCCCTAACACCACATACAGTCTCCTGAATCCCAGCAGGTTTTATTTTGAGCAAAGAGCCAAGAGTAAGCAAAGTATGTCTAGGCGGAACCCCAAACAACAAAACAAAAAAGATTTATAGGATAGGATAGTATCTGACACCAAATGTGACAATGACTAATATCCAGGGCACATAAAAGAACTCATAAAACTCAATTTAATCAATCCCATCTTAAAAAAATGGAGGGAATACCTGAGTATATGCTTAACCTGACTAGACAGGTATGGTGAAAATATATATGAACAAAAACACTTTAAACGGGGCTGGCGAGGTGGCGCTAGAGGTAAGGTGTCTGCCTTGCAAGTGCTAGCCAAGAAGGACCGCAGTTTGATCCCCCGCCGGACTCTGAGCCTTAGCCGGGGAGTAACCCCTGAGCATTAAATGGGTGTGGCCCGAAAAACCAAAAAAAAAAAAAAAAACAAAAAAAAAAAACCAAAACAAAAAAACAAACAAAAAACCCCCACCCACTTTAAACTTACTAGGGAAATGCAAATAAAAACAATAAGATAACATCTCACATCTGTGAGAATGACTTTAAAATAAGCAAGAAACAGTTAATATGTTGGGTACATGTAGCATTAATGTACATATAATTATGTATGTTTCTTTATTGAAAACAATATAGAAATTTTTCAATAAATGAAAAACATTTACCATAGCTCCCAATAGTTCTACCTTTTATTTCTTTTTTTCTTTTGGTTTTGGACCACACTTGGTGGTGCTCAGAGGTTATTCTTGAGTCTGCACTCAGGAATTACTTTGGGCAGGCTTGGAGAACCATATTGGATGCTGGGGATTGATTCTGGGTTAACCACATTCAAGTCAAACACCCCCCTGCTATATACTACTGCTCTGGCCTCCAGCAGTTCTACTTTTTAGATATCCAAAGAGTAGAAACAACATTATTTCAAGATGATAAATCACACCTGTGTTGGTTTATAATAGTCAAGATATAGAAACAACCCACGTGCCAAAAGACAGATGAATGGATAGAGATGTATATATTGTAGAATGTTAATCAGCTGCTATATTTTTCACTCTATAATATGCACCTGATCATAAAATGCACATAGTTTTTAGACGAGGAAAACAAGAAAGAAATATTCTAAAGAAAATGGTGCAATGTTAGATGCCATCAGGAGATGATGGCTGGGAACAACTAGCCTGCAAGACCGAAGTATATTTACAATATGCCAGTCCACAGCTGGTTAAGCAAATTTATCTAACTTTTTTTTTTATATCAAAATAAAAAGTACATTTTTTGTAATATTCAGGCTTCAGTTCCAGGAGGCATTCACTCTATAAGATGCACAGACATTTCCCCCCATCATTTTTTGGGGGGTGGGAGTGTGTCTTATGGTACAAAAAGTATGGTATATGAAATGATGAAATCTGGAGCCAGAATGATAGTACAGTTGGTAGGGCACTTGCTGTGCATGTATTGACCTAGGTTCAATCATTAGCATCCTATGTGGTTATTTACCTGAGCACCACCAGGGATAATTTCTGAGTGCATATCCAGGAGTAACCCCTGAACATTGTCAGGATTGGCTCATAAACAGAAACAAAACAAACTTAAAAATAGAAAAGAAATGATGAAATCCTTTTGCTACAAATGGGTGGAGTCAGAATAAAATTAGACACAGAATAAAATAAAACATGTAATTCACCTTCTAGGTACCACTCTTGTTTGCTCAAGGAGACTATGTGCAATGCTTGGATTGAACCAGGCAGGGGATGGGGAGGATGGGAAATGAGGGGCATTGGTGGTGGGAATGTTGTAGGTCATGGGGGATATTTTTTTATAGCTGAAACTCAACTACAAACATGTTTGTAATCATGGTGCTTAACTAAAGATATTAATTAAAAATTAAACTGGTACTAGAATAAAAACATTTCAATTCCTCAGGTCAGGGGAATAGACTTGAATATCCTGAGACTGACTGTCAGGTATATGATCAATTAATCTTTGATAAAAAGGACAAGGAATATAAAATGGAGCAAGGAAAGCCTTTTCAACAAGTATTGGGAAAATTGGTTAGCTATTTGCAAAAAAAAAAAGTGAACTCAAAACCCTCTTTAACACTGTGCATGAAATCCAAATCAGAATGGATTAAAGACCATATAAGACCTGAAACTATAAGATACGTAGAGGAAGATAGAGCCAGAATACACCATTGCATTGAACGTAAAGGCCTTTTCAGGGCTGAAACACGCACTGCTGTCAAGCAAGTGTAATCAAGGATAAACAAATGGGACTAAGAAGCTTCTGCAGCTCCAAAGAATACAAAGACTTGCACATGTCAGACAAGTTACTGGTAGGTAGAGCTTAGCAAGAAAAAATAATTAACCCTATTCAAAAATGGGGAGAAGAAATGAACAGAAATTTTCTCAAAGAAGAAAATACAGATAGCCAAAAGACATATGAAAAAATGCTCCACATCATTTGCCATCAGAGCGATGCAAAACAAAACCATGAGAGATCTCATACCACTGAGACTGGCACAGCTCACAAAGAACAAGAACAGCCACTGCTGGCATGGATTCAGGGAGAAAGGGACTCTCAATCACTGCAGATGGGAATCTTGAGTCACCAGCCTTTTGGGAAAACAATCTGAATATTTCTCAAAAAACTAGAAATTGAGCTTCCATATATCTGACCATATAACTCCTAGGTTTATAGCTTAGGATTCTAAAGACACATTCATAAAAGTCCTCTGCATTCCTGTGTTCATCAGAGCACTATTCACAATAGTCAGAATCTGGAAACAACTGACTTGCCCAAGAAAATGAATGGCCATTTAAGCTGTGGTACATCTACACAGTGGAATTCTATGCAGCTGTTAAGATGATGTCATGAAATTTGCTTATACATGGATGGATCTGGAGAGTATTATGCTGATTGAAATGAGCAGGGAGAGGGATAGACATATGTGGGATATAAAAATAGTATGCTAATTGTATCCAAAGACAATAGAAATGAAGGCCAGGAGGACCAGTTGTTGGTAGGAAGCTTCCTACAATTAGTGGAGGAGTTATGTTAATTTAGAGAATGGTCCACTGTGACTATACTAGTTGGAAATGATTACTCTGTAGAAGAACTGGGTGCTGAAAGGAGATAAACTGATAGGCATAATATTCTTTCATCTAGAATATTAAAAATCAGTGTCTAAAAGAAAAAACGAAGATTGGGGCCTTGGGAGGAAACTAGGGACATTGCTAGCAGGAAATGTGCACTGGTGAAGATTTGTACATTGACTAAAACTCAATCATGAACAACTTAGCAATTTAGAGAAAAAAGAAACCCAAATGTATTTCGAACACCTATTTATTTATTTATTTATTTATTTATTTATTTATTTATTTACTTTTATTTGGTTTTTGGGTCACACCCAGCAGTGCTCAGTGGTTACTCCTGCCTCTTCGCTCAGAAATAGCTCCTGGCAGGCTCGGGGACCACATGGGATGCCGAAATTCGAGCCACCGTCCTTTTGCATGCAAGGCAAACGCCTTATCTCCATGCTATCCCTCCGGCCCCTGAACACCCTTTTAACTATGGTGTTTAAATAAAATAATTATTAAAAAATGTAAAAGTGATAAAAAATTTACAGTATCTTAGATTTTTTAATTTCGGGATGGAATAATGGGTCATTTTACATTTTGATATATTTTAAAGTATGTTGTAGGTTCTGGGGAAGTGCGGAAATTATCAGGCATAGTTTGTTCAAACTTATTTAATGTTCTTTTTTTTTTTTTCAATTTTCTTGGGTCACACCCGGCAGTGCTCGGGTTTACTCCTGGCTGTCTGCTCAGAAATAGCTCCTGGCAGGCACTGGGGGACCATATGGGACACCGGGATTCGAACCAACCACCTTTGGTCCTGGATTGGCTGCTTGCAAGGCAAACGCCGCTGTGTTATCTCTCCGGGCCCTTATTTAATGTTCTTGATGATAATTATAAACTTATGTCTTTATCTTAATAATTAGCTTCCAAATACTGTGCTCATTGAAGGTTTCTTTTTTTTAATTTCAGTACTTGTGAAATGGCTGATAATTTGGATGAATTTATTGAAGAGCAGAAAGCCAAATTGGCCAAAGATAAAGCAGAATTGGAACGTGATCCACCTTATATGGAAATGAAGGTAAAGTTAATAATTGACTTGAAATACATTTCATTAAAATATTAAAATATTCCTGTGTAAATGAAATGCGAAGTATCTTGTTTGTGTTAAGAACCATGTATTTTTACTTTAGTTTTGTCATTTTGTCATTCTGACTCTGAGATACTGGCAAGCAGCCGATCCAGGACCAAAGGTGGTTCGAATCCCGGTGTCCCATATGGTCCCCCGTGCCTGCCAGGAGCTATTTCTGAGCAGACAGCCAGGAGTAACCCTTGAGTACCGCCGGGTGTGGCCCAAACACCAAAAAAAAAAAAAAAAAAAAAAGTTCTAGCGGGGCCGGGAAGGTGGCGCTAGAGGTAAGGTGTCTGCCTTGCAAGCACTAGCATAGGACGGACCTCGGTTTGATCCCCCGGCATCCCATATGGTCCCCCCAAGCCAGGAGCGATTTCTGAACGCATAGCCAGGAGTAACCCCTGAGCGTCAAACGGGTATGGCCCAAAAACCAAAAAATAAATTAATAAATAAAATGTTTTAGCACCAGAGCGATAGCACAGTGGGTAGGATGTTTGACTTGCACGTGGCCGATCCAGGTTTGATAACCAAAATCCCATATGGTCCCCCAAGCCTGCCAGGATTTCTGAGCTCTGTGCCAGCAGTGACCCCAGTGTGCTGCCAGGTGGGGCCCAAAAAACAAAGAAAAATTTCTTTTAGCAGCCTAGTGCTTGAGTTATAGTGCATCTGGTGTGATGCTTGTTTTGCACACAGCTGATTCAGTTTTGATTTCAGGTGGTCTGTGGAACTTGCCAGGAGTGATCCCTGAACACCTTTGAGTATGGCAAAAAATAAAAATCATTTAGAGTAGTTTCTTTTGTTGGTATTTCAGCATATACATAAAAAAAAGTCTTTTAGTAATGTATCATACAGACTAGAGTTTCCCTAGATTTTATGAAAGAGGATTTATCAATTTCTGATTGAGATTGTTGTCTGAAATTATAGCACTAGATTAGATAGATGTGACTCCTTTCTTAGGATCTGCATATATAATAAGGTATAGGATATAAATTAACTTATGTTTTATGTTCCATTATAAGAAGAGCACTCATATTGGTTTGTCCAAGATAATCCTGACAAGTGTTGATTTAGTATAAATTTATATGGCCTACCACCTGCTATTCAGGAAAAAAAAGTGACTAAGCAAACCTCTGTGAGTCTTCCTTGAAGTGAACAAGAAGAAAGTGCTCCCCACATTGTAACAGAAGCTACTACTGCCTTCCAGATTATTCCAGTACCCTCTGCTTTTCCCTTGATGGTATTGCTCACTTTGGGAAAAACTGATCAGTGGCTCATCTGGTTTGTCATTTGTTCCTGATTAAGGTATCCTGCTCTAGATGATGATAATATGAACATACTGACTATAAAAAAACCTTACACATACGGAGAATATTGCAGCAAAGTATGGATGAAACATAAATTTAAGAGATTACATTAATTTTGTTTTTTTCCCCCATAGGGGGGCACATCTTGAGGCGCTCAGGTTTACTCAGCTTTGCTCAGGGATCCTCTTGGCTGGGAGACCATATGTAGTACTGAGGATAAAACTTGGTTGGCTATGTAAAAGGCAAGTACCCTACTTGCTGTACTATTTTTCTGCCTCTAGAGATTACATTTATAATTATATTTCACAGGGATTTATGAGTAAGTACTGTTGTTACTTTCCAAATGACTAACCTAAGGCATGGGAAAGTTTAATAATGAGACTAAGAAAGCAATTAAAATATTTTTTTAATATATAATTATTTTGTTTAAGCACCGTGGTTGTAGAATTGTTCAAGGTTGAGTTTCTCTCATAGAATGTACATCAACCTTCACCAGTGCACATTTTCTATCACCAGTGTCTCCAGAAGAAAACAGAATTTAGTAGGAAAGATTTTTTTTTTTCCCTTAACTCCAGTGCCTTTTTGGTTAATTGCCAGACTTGGTAACCTTCCTTCTGTATTTTCTAATACTTTGTAGTATTGGAAAGAGTTATTAGTTATATGTATATATAACATATACACATTATATTTATATAATTCTGATATTAAGTTCGTGAATAGTTATTTTTTATTTTTTATTTTTTTGGGTTTTTGGGCCATACCCGGTGGTGCTCAGGGGTTACTCCTGGCTGTCTGCTCAGAAATAGCTCCTGACCATATGGGACACCGGGATTCGAACCAACCACCTTTGGTCCTGGATCGGCTGCTTGCAAGGCAAACGCCACTGTGCTATCTCTCCAGGTCCAGTGAATAGTTATTTTTAATTCTTAGTTCAGATATCACCTACTCAGTGGCTGACACTTGACCCTAATTCATCATTTCTAGGCCTCCTTACCTGCTCTTTTTTTCTCTCTTAGCCAGTCTCTTCTCATTTTGACTTGTACTCACTTTTGTGTATTCTGTCTCTATCTGTTTAATTTATTATCTCAGTGTTTTACGCATTTTTTTAAAATTTAACTCATATATTTTCATTACCTGGGATAGTAACTGCTTACAAGGAATAAGCTAAATTGAACATCTTTATTATAGTATTAAATACATTTTATTTTTTAAAAACTCAGGTTTCTTTTATTACAGATATGATTTTTAAAAATATTGATGAAATATATATTTTAAAGTTTTTTTTACCTGTAAATATTTATGTCTTTCAGGGAAAGGGATCAGAGCAGCTTTCTGAAAATAGTAAAATATTAATTTCGATGGCTAAAGAAAACATACCACCAAACAGTCAGCAGACCAAGGGTTCCTTAGGTATGTCAGTAAGCATGTTAAATTGATTTTGAGAGTTTTAGCCTGCTCTTGTAAAAAAGTTTAAAGTTTAGTGGCTTTTCTTATTGAAATCTTACAAATGAGAATATAGGATAAAGTATATATAAACTTTAATGCAAACTGAGAAACATGTACTGGTTTTAATGAATAATGTTGTGGCTATGATTTATGAAATTTATAAAAATAAGTATGTTAAGTGAAATTAATTGAAAAATTTGAATGGAATCTGTGTGTAAGGATTGTGTCAATTGTTGAATGAAAATCATGTGCTTGCTTTTATTTAGAGATCTAAGAAATATGCTTAAAACATAAAATTTGGGTTCTCCCCAATTTGGGGATCTCCCCTGAATACCAGCAGGAGTTTACTTTCAGCAGAGGGTAGGAAATAACCCCTAACTGTCACCAGGTGGCCTAGTAGCCCACCACCCAAAATAAAACATAAAAATGCTATGTGCTAAAAGACCATTTTGAGGGGCTGGCGAGATAGCATGGAGTTAAGGCGTTGCCTTCCATGCAGAAGGACAGTGGTTTGAATCCCGGCATCCCATATGGTCTCCCATGTCTGCCAGGGGTAATTTCTGAGCGTAGAGCCTGGAGTAACCCCTGAGTGCTGCCGGGTGTGACCCAAAATCCAAAAATAAATAAATAAAAGACCATTTTGATCACACAATTTTTTTTCATTATAACTCTGATTTACCACATTGTTTCTTTTTTTGGTTTTTGGGTCACACCCGTCAGCGCTCAGGGGTCACTCCTGGCTCTATTCTCAGAAATCGCCCCTGGCAGGCACAGGGGATCATATAGGATGCTGGAATTTGAAACACCGTCCTTCTGCATGAAAGGCAAATGCCTTACCTCCATGCTATCTCTTCAGCCCCTACCACATTGTTTCTAATACAATTGTTTCAGGCATTAAATGTTAGCCTAAACACCAATTCTATCACCAATGTGATCTTTTCACCAGTGTTCCTAATATTCTACCTTCAACTTTGGTCTACTTCTTTGCGGGAACAAATTTCATATTGTTTGTAACAACACAGAAGCAAAAGGAATTATCAAAACATAGATCAACAAGAGTTAATTTGAGATAATTATTGTATTGCTCCATGATGTTACAGAATGAGATTAAATAGATAAAAAAAACCCAATATTCATCTTTGTTATGACTATCTGAATTTCATGTCTACAGATTTGTAGAAAAAAAGTAAGCTATTTCAGGTCTTTATCAAAAAAGCAAAAAAACTACTAGACTTCTATCTGATACATTAGTGTTATGTATACTCAATGGAATACTGTTCTATTTTATAAAGTTAAAGTTTTAGGCCAGAGGCTATGCACATGTTTGTGGCACTCTTAAAGTTTTAATTGTGATCAATACTTTTGAGTCATGTTGTTAATAAACTATGATTTGAATTTAAAAAATAGTTTTAATTGTGGTAATTACGGGTTTTTTACTTGATTATTGTGCTCACATACTCAGTTTCATTGTTCTTCACACTTTTATTGGTTTTCATTTATTTGATAGTGATGTCAGGGAACTGAAATAGCAGAGCTTCTGGGATCACACTTAGTTCTCTAGGGCAGCACTAGGGATCAAATTCTGACAGTGGCAAAAGTCTCATGCTTGCATAACAAGTGTACTACTACTGAGATGTCATTCCCAAAACCACACAGAAACATTTTTTGTTGATGGGGAGGTCTTTGGCTATATCCAAATGATGCTGTGGGCTACTACTAGATCTTTCTTTTTTTTTTTTTTTTTTTTTTTTTTTTTTTTTGTGGATTTTTGGGTCACACCCAGCAGTGCTCAGGGGTTATTCCTGGCTCCAGGCTCAGAAATTGCTCCTGGCAGGCATGGGGGGGGGGGCATATGGGGCGCCGGGATTCGAACCGATGACCTCCTGCATGAAAGGCAAACGTCTTACCTCCATGCTATCTCTCCGGCCCCTTTTTTTTTTTTTTTTAAGTTTTTGGGTCACACCCGGCGGCGCTCAGGGGTTACTCCTGGCTGTCTGCTCAGAAATAGCTCCTGGCAGGCACGGGGGACCATATGGGACACCGGGATTCGAACCAACCACCTTTGGTCCTGGATTGGCTGCTTGCAAGGCAAATGCCATTGCGTTATCTCTCCGGGCCCACTAGATCTTTCTTGGAGGTCATTTTTTTCCGGTGGTGATAAGGGGTTTATGTGGTGCTGGGATAAAATGGGGTCAGCTGCATGCAAATAAGGACCTTACCCTTACCTCTTATATTTTCTCTACCTTCCAAAGCATTTAAAACAAAACAGCCATGTTGAAGTCTCAAAACTATTATGAACATTTCCTTTCTGCTGTGCTTTGTTATACAGTTTAGTTAAAATTGTCGTTGGAGATTTGACTTGTATGTGTGAAGCCATAAGTTGGATCTCTGGCATGGCTGCAGGCAAGAACACGGGAATGAGTTTGAGAATAATCTTCATCACACACATTAGAGAATGAGCTCTCTCTTTCCCCCCACCCACATATTAGTTTGAAAATGAGCTACTTTAGTAATAATTTGTTTTCTTTGTAGGAATCAATTATGGATTAAGTTTACCACTTGGAGAAGACTATGAGCAGAAGAAACATAAATTAAAAGAAGAATTGCGGCAAGATTATAGGCGTTATCTTACTCAGGTAATGAAATGTATTAGTTGGATGTTATGTATCAGAATTGATTTCTTAAATTTGTTTTTCTGTTGCTTAAGTGTATTAATTTTTAGGTATCCAGTGTAATCTAGAAATGGAGTGTTAGAAAATGTAATTGTTTTGTGGATGGGATGGATAACTTGGAATATTACAGACTTGATTTTCAGAGTAATTTAAATTTTATGTTGATATTTAGGGAATACTTTTTACTTAAAGTTTACTTATAAAACTTTATTTTTTCTTTTTAGGAATTTAATTAATTTTAGTTTTTGGGTCACACCTAGCAGTGTGCAGGGGTTACTCCTGGGTCTGCACTTAGGAATTAATTACTCTTGGTATTACTTGGGAGACCATATGGGATGCTGGAGACTGAATCTGGACCAGACACCTGCAGTGCAAGCACTCTACCCCCTCATTACTGCTCTGCCTCCATAGGGGATTTAATTTATCTAAGATTATAAATTCTAGTTGCTTACATATTTTTCCCCATTTAAATACCAATGTTTACAAAGTTGTTCATAATACAGTTGTTTTGGGTATTCAGTGTTCAATACCAAACCCACAGTGGGACCTTCCCTCTATCATTGTCCCCAGTTTCCCACTCATCTCCCAAGCCAGCCCCCTTAGCAGGCACAAAATTATTGATTTTATATTGCTTGTTACCACAAACTGGGTAATGGAATTATCAAAACAAACAAAACAATAAGCCTTCAGTAAACAAAATTTATGAAAATTGTTTTTATCTCACAATGGGGTCATTAAAGTCATTGAGGGTTTATAAAGTTGTTGCTATTTGAGCTTTTTGCCTCACGTTTTTTGTTTATTGGGTTCCTTTGGTTTCTGTGCTGCTTTCCCATCTAATCTGGTGGGCTCCTTCTAAGCTACCAGTACTGTGGAATTTGGAGGTATCCATGGCCCAGATATGGCTACATGCTCTAGAACTTCAGCTTCTGTAGAATTAAGTTAATATAATAAATGTCAGTAGCTTGGCTTGGCTTAGCTTGCATTTCTTTTAAGATTAGTGGTGAAGCTGTGAAGCTGGGCCATTGTTTACATAGTGGTTGCTGTGGGTTGTGGGGCTAATTGTTTTCTATACATTTTTTATAGCATAAAATAGTTTAATTATTACTTTTGTAGTCTGTTCCCCCAGATGTACATTAAAGTGACATGTAGATTTATATAGTTGCTAATTGTTTCCCTATTAGCTTAAACAATAAATTTTATTAATTAACATCTGACATTTTTGATTTATTATTTAATAAATTATACAATATTTCTTTATTGTTTACAAAATTATTTTAAATAATATGACTAATTATGTATATCTTGCCATTTCAAGTTTATCTTTTAGCTTCTTACAACGTTAAGCTTATTCTATATGTTTAATGATCTCATTTATTCTGATTTAATATATACATGGAGAGAAAGAATTTTGAATACATCTTATCAACAGTGTTTTTCCTTGACTTTAGGGTATTGCACAAGCAAAAAGAAAGGTAGGGTTGTCTGCCTTTTTTGCTTTATTTTTGATATCTAATAGCTTATAATAACTTATTGTTCTCAAGCTAATATGAAACGTGGTTTTATTGTGATCTTGAAGCTTCTGATGCTGTTACTTTATATCTTTGCTTTTTGGAAGATTAATCTGTATTATAATTTTCTGTTATTCTAATCCAGCCTTTGATTATTGTTTTGCATTTGTTTTTATTGCTTTATATGCCTAAATACTTATTCTGTTGCTATTTTATTTTATTTTATTTTATTTTTGGTTTTTGGGCCACACCCTGCAGTGCTCAGGGGTTACTCCTGGCTGTCTGCTCAGAAATAGCTCCTGGCAGGCACGGGGGACCATATGGGACACCCGGATTCGAACCAACCACCTTGGGTCCTGGATCGGCTGCTTGCAAGGCAAACGCCGCTGTGCTATCTCTCCTGGCCCCTTTATTTATTTTCTATTATTTATTTATTTGGGCCATACACGGCAGTGCTCAGAATTACTCCTGGTTCTGCTATCAGGAATTATTTCTGGTGAGCTCAGGAGACCATTTGGAGTACTGGGGGTGAACTTGGGTAAGGCCATATGCCAGGAAAATCCCCTGGTCTCTACTACTATTTTAAATGCATGTTTTAGCACACTAATTAATTGATCACATTAGGATTTGTGATTTTAAGTAATAAAAATATTCTGAATTATGTTTAAATTGTATATTGTCACTATTTGAATTGCTCAGTATTTTTGTACCAAAACATGCATATTATTATTATTATTATTATTATTATTATTATTAGTTTTTGGGTCACACCTGGCAGCGCTCAGGGGTTACTCCTGGCTCTACGCTCAGAAATTGCACCTGGCAGGCTCGGGGGACCATATGAGATGCTGGGATTTGAACCACTGTCTGTCTGCCTGCAAGACAAATGCCCTACCTCCATGCTATCTCTCCAGTCCCCAGATTATTATTTTTTAATTGAATCACCATGAACTACAATGTTACAAATTTTATGATTGAGTTTCAGACATACAGTGTTCCAACATTAATCCCTTCACCAGTGTCCACATCCCTCCTCATGTGGATAATTTTTTAAAATTATTTTTTGGGGGCCCGGAGAGATAGCGCAGCGGTGTTTGCCTTGCAAGCAGCCGATCCAGGACCTAAGGTGGTTGGTTCAAATCCCGGTGTCCCATATGGTCCCCCGTGCCTGCCAGGAGCTATTTCTGAGCAGACAGCCAGGAGTAGCCCCTGAGCACCGCCGGGTGTGGCCCAAAAACCAAAAAACCAAAAAAAAAAAAAAAAAATTTATTTTTTGGGGCCACATCCAGTGTTGCTCTCCAGCTATTACTGTAGTCTCTGAGCTTCTGGATCCACTCCTGGTGATTCTGCAGTCACTCTGTAGTTCTCAGGGTACCATGGAGTGCTGGAATTGAACTAAGGTACACTTTTAAGTTCTATATTATCTCTCAGGCCTACTTTTGGGCAGTACTTGGCTGTGCTCAGGGCTTCCTCCTGACTCAGGGACCACTTTTGGTGGAACACGGGCTATATGGAGTTCTGGGATTTAACCCCAGGTCAGCCACATGCAGGGCAAGTACCCTACCTGCTTTACTATCTCTCTGTTCTCCATATATAAATTGTAATGGAAACCATATTTCTTTTCTCTTTTTTTAATGGCCGGGGCGGGGGGGGGGGGTACTCTCTCAGGAAGTACTCAGGGACTCTAGTGACTACTCTTTTCTATATTCAGCAAGTCAACAAACTTGACTGGCTCAAGTTTGGGTTTTCAGTGATGGGGTCTTGCTCAGTCTTGAGGTGCTGGGAACTGCAGGATAACCTTGACTCTGTCTGGGGCCAGGGCATGTAGTCAAAGGAATCAAAGTAGGGACCTTGCAAATGCAAGGTATGTAACAGTGAGCTCTCTTGGTCGCACATCCAAGGGACTTTCTGAACTCTGGGATTTGAGGCATGTTTGGGGTTTCAACGTTCAAACACGTGATTCTTGAAGATGAGCCTGGTGGCCAGAACTAAGAGGCTTTAATCAGATCAGAAGGTGTTTGGGGCAGTACCCAGGGCAGACAGCTTTCCCCTAAATCAGACAGCTTTCCCCTTTCTTGATACTGCTTTTAAATACTCATTCACCCATTCATTATTCAACTGGCTTATTTAAATCACTTATGAAGATGTATTATGTAGGGTTTAGATTCTTTGTAATATAGCATCATTACAATTTTAGAAGTGAGAACTCTAACAAGAAGAATAAAATGATCAGAAAAGGGGGCCTGGAAAAATATGGGTAGAGGCTTGCTTTGTGTACCGCCAGTCTGGGTTTGATCCCTGAGCCTCTGATAGGAGTACTGTAATATGTGGCACACAACAGAAACAAAATAAACAGAAAAGGTAGCTTTAAAAAAATTTTTTTTTTGGCTGTTGGGCCACACCCAGCTATGGTTTAGAGAGCTTACAGCTGGCTCTGAGCTCAGGTATCACCTATGGTTAGATTGAAGTCATATGCAGTCTGGGAATTGAACATGTGTTGACTGTGTGCAAAGCAAGTGCTCTTTCCCCCTGTCGTTTTAGTTTCATGAAAAGTGTTACTTTGTAAAATTAAAATAGAATTGACATATTCTACTTGCTCCACTAATAAGGGCAAGCTTTCAGATGGAGAATTTGTAATGAAGAAGGTAGGATAAATGATAGACTTCAGGTTTTTATATTAGGTATATCAGCCTAATACATTTGGTTTACAACTTGGCTGGGTTAGCACAGATTATTTTTGAAAGATATAAATAATAAAGTAAGTATAAAGAGGGTCAGATTTTTTTTTTTTTTTTTGGTTTTTGGGGCCACACCCATTTGATGCTCAGGGGTTACTCCTGGCTAAGTGCACAGAAATTGCCGCTGGCTTGGGGGACCATATGGGACACTGGGGGATCGAATCGCGGTCCTTCCTTGGCTAGCGCTTGCAAGGCAGACACCTTACCTCTAGAGCCACCTTGCCGGCCCCTAGGGTCAGATTTTTCAACTTGATATATGTGGTAGGCCATGATAGAACAATATGCCTCTGTAAACAATCTGTTGGAGCTTTATTTCAGAACAGTTCTGAATATTTCAGTCTGTTATCCTCTTGTCTTAAATAACTGCTGCAGATTGAAGATTTTAAACTGAGTTTCTTCCACTATGATAATTTTCAGTCTTTCCCATGATACTTTCCAGAATGATCTTATTTCTTTTCAGATAAAATACTTAAATGCCATTTCTCTGCCTGTAGGATAAAAATTTAAATTCTTTATGGCATGTCAGGTCATTTTTCTGATTCAGTCTTTTTCTCTGATCTTGGACCTCAATGTCCACTCTTTTCCATACTTTTCTTTATGTGGTGAGATGACCCTCTTATATGTACTATTTTCATACTACTTTGTAAGTATGGAATGGCAGTGTTGGTAGGAGGTAAAATATACAATTACTGGCGCATAGAGATAATATAGATCGTAAACCTAAGACACTTTCCTTGCATATGGCTGGCAGTAGTTTGATTCCCAGCACTGTATATAATCTGAGTCAAACTAATAACCCAGTGATATAGATAGAATTATTTTACAACCAGGAAGTCAAACAGAGAAGTTAAGCTACTTGCTCTAGGTTATATGACTGCTAAGTACTATTATAAAAAAATCTAGAATTTGTGTGCATCTTTTACTAGTTTGTTTAAGTTTTTTTCCCAATCTTCTATGATCCTTATACCATCTTTGGTAGGTAGACAGAAGGAAATCAGCACAAGGGGTGAGTGTTACATATGTACAGAAGTGTGGGGTCTAGTCTTTGACATCTGATATCTATTACAGACTATTCTTCTACTATAAGAATGGAAGTTACACATAAACAATGTCAATTACATCTGCTTACATTTGAGAATATTTAACTCATATAACTGCAGGAAAAATAAGAAAAATATTGTTTCAGTATGTAGAAGGATATTTTTAGGAATTTGAAATTTGCCTTACAGAATAGTGGAACACTAAGCATGAACAATATGCTTAGAAGAGAAACGCATATTAGGAAATTTCTTCTCCCTCATGCAACAACAAAAATTTATGTACTTCAAATAAAAATGAAGGCTTTATTATCCTCAGGGAGATGTATATGGAAGAAAATCTTTTTATAATTATTTTTGGTATGGTTTCTAGATTTGTAATTTTCTGTCATTCAGTTATTTTCTTTTATACTGCTAATTGTAATATTTTAAAATGTAGAATGTGAAGATATATTTGTAAAATATTTCATGAGAACAATTAGTAATATATTTTCTTAATACACAGAAAAATTTTTTATCTACAAGTGAAATAGATCCATCTACTCTGGGAGTTTCTCTTCCTATTGATGAAAGGTTATCTGCTAAGGTACGTTTTTAGATAATTATTGTGAGTAGCAATATTATGAGACATCAGAATCATTAAAAAAAACTAACCCATGTTCCTAAAGTAGAAGATAGTATTCTATATTTGAATTCTTCAAAATTCTGTGGTGTTCATAAGTTGTGCCATTTTAAATTTTATTTTGAACATTATTTTTATACTATGATTGTTGAATATTTGGAATTCACTTATTTTAGTATTGGTTCCCAACTGTAAAGTTTATGCTCTGTGACAAAGTTATGATTTTTGACAGATATATGATGAGCAGATGAGATGAGTGAATGAGAGATTATAGCAAGCTAATATGTAGGTTAAGGATCTGGAGTTATTTGAATGTATATTTTTGTTATTTTGTAAATACCTGTACATAGTTTTTAGAAATGATAGTGTTAAGTACTTTATATTTGTTTACAGAGTTGCATTTTTTTTTTTTGTTTTTGTTTTTGGGGCCACACCCGTTTGATGCTCAGGGACACCGGGGATGGAACCGCGGTCCTCTTGGCTAGCGCTTGCAAGGCAGACACCTTACCTCTAGCGCCACCTAGTTGCAATTTCTAAACTGAGTGAAGATTACTATAGTTAGTGAACATATGAGAAAATGAACAGTTATTAAATTTCCAAAGGTACCTAGTTTAATACAGTTTTTAGATTGGGCTATTTCTTTCTTTCTTTTTTTTTTTTTTTTTGGTTTTTGGGCCACACCCAGTAACACTCAGGGGTTACTCCTGGCTATGCGCGCAGAAGTCGCTCCTGGCTTGGGGGACCATATGGGACTCCAGGGGATCGAACCGCAGTCCATCCTAGGCTAGCGCTGGCAAGGAGGACACCTTACCTCTAGCACCACCGTGCCGGCCCCAGTTTGGGATATTTCAATGGCATTATTAGTTATAAAGTTTATGCTTTGTCTTTGCTGGCATTAGGGGTTAAAATAATACCTAACATATTGTATTACAATAGGACGTTTCTCTCCTTTTTTTTTCTTAGCCATACCTGGCTATGTTTAGGGCTTGCTCCTGGCTCTACACTCAGGGATCAGTCCTTGTGGACTTGGGGGACCATATGTGGTTCTGTGGATCTAACCTGGGTTGGCCATGTTCAAGACAAGCACCCAACTGACTGTACTATCTCTTCAATCTCAGTAAAACATCTTTCTTGTGATATATTAGATCTCATAATTTCATATTTCAAAATTATTATGGGTATTTTGATTTTTATTTTGAGGCCACATCCAACAGTGCTCAGGAATTACTCCTGATTCTGTGCTCAGGGTTCACTCCTGCAGATATGGTAGACTTTATCTTTCCAGCCCCATTAGAATCTTCTAACTTTGGGAATGAAGTAGCTGGTTTTTTAGGGGCCACATAAGGAATTAAGAATAGGAAGACGGGCCCGGAGAGATAGCACAGCGGCGTTTGCCTTGCAAGCAGCCGATCCAGGACCAAAGGTGGTTGGTTCGAATCCTGGTGTCCCATATGGTCCCTCATGCCTGCCAGGAGCTATTTCTGAGCAGACAGCCAGGAGTAACCCCTGAGCATCGCCGGGTATGGCCCAAAAACCAAAAAAAAAAAAAAAAAAAAAAAAAAAAAGAATAGGAAGTGTCCTTGAGAAAAAAAAGAAGGAAGATAACTGGGTTAAATTCTTGGAAACATACTGATGATAGAACTGATAATTGTATCCATGTGTTTGATGATTTGATTTATTTATGAATGATTTTTGCAGAGTAAACAGATTGCATAAGATTACTGTCAGTAAATCCAGAACCCATGAATTAACTGGGCAATAACTACTTGGAAAATGGCTCCTAAACTCTAGTTTTTTTTTTTTTTTTTTTGCCACACCCAGCCATGCTCAGGGATTACTCCGGGCTCTGTGCCCAGAAATCACTCCTGGGGGCTGGAGTAATAGCACAGTGGTAGGGCTTTTGCCTTGCATGTGGCTGACCCAGGATGGACCTATGGTCCCATATAGTCTCCCAAGCCAGGAGCAATTTCTAGCACATAGCCAGGAGTAACCTCTGAGCGTCACTGGTTATGGCCCAGAAACAAAACGAAAAAAAGAAATCTCTCCTGGCAGGCTCGGAGGACCATATGTAATATACCGAGAATCGAACCCTGGTCTGTCCCTGGTGAGCTGCGTGCAAGGCAAATGCCCTGCTGCTGTGCTATTACTCCGGCCACAGCTCTAGCTTTTTTTGGAGGGTGGTCATAGCCGGCAGCACTCAAGGGTCACTCCTGGATCCTTGCTCAGAAGTCGCTCAGGGGACCATATGGGATGCCAGGAATTGGACCTGGGTCTTTTCTGTGTTGGCTGCGTGCAAGGCAAACACCTTACCTCTGTGTTATCCCTCCAGCCCCAGCTCTAGCTTTTTAAATGTGAATCATGACCCCATTAATGAATGTGGGAACACATAGTAAAATATTTCTGAATGTGTAATGACCAAAAATTAATTCACAGTAAGTACAAAATGAAGTTGAGGTGTTTCTAGGAGTGTTTTGTCCAAGTTTCATTTTGTGAATGAAAAGAGATCACAGTAGAAAAAGTTTAAGAGGGACCAGAACAATAGAACATCGGTAGGGCATTTACCTTGCACGTGGCTGACTCGGGTTTGATCCCCAGCATCACAAGTGGTCCTCGGGCTTGGAGCAATTTCTGAGCACAGAACCAGGAGTAACCCCTGAAATCACTGGGTGTGACTCCAAACAAAACAAAAAAAATTTCTGACCAAAGATATATAACTTCTGGACTGAAAATGGAGATATTTCACAAAGAAAGCAGGCTCCTTCTACTAAAAGTCTCATTTGTGGACCTGATTCTGCTTGTAAAGTGATAAACCACAGATTGATGGTCTTGAACCTCTGTATGTGTCTTGCTACTATATGACCCTTAAAAAAAATTAGTAAAGCTTAAATTTGAGTAAAATTTCTTATATATGAAACTAATTTGACATTAAGGTCTACCTTTTGTGAAAGTTGAAATTAACATTGCATTATTATTTGTGTTTTAAGGAAAGGTTGAAACTTGAACGCAACAAAGAATACAATCAGTTTCTCAGGGATAAGAAAGAAACGAATGAAAATTTCAGGCAGATAGAGAAGAGTATTGAGGTAGGTTTTGCTTTTAAAGTAATTTTTAAAACCTAAGGCTGTATATTTTTGCTTAATTGAAGAAATACATTAGGTATGTCAGCTGTTTTTGTAAATATTGAAAAAAACTAAGCAAAAATTAAACCTAACACAGAACATTTAAATATTTTGTTGTACATGACTTTATCTCATATTGAAGAATTTGTTTTACTTTTAAAACTTTAACTTTATGGGGAGGTTTATTTAAAAGGTGGTTTCAGGTCTTCTTAAAATTTTGGGGCCACATGTGCTCAGGGCTTCCTCCTGGCCTGTGCTCATGGACATTCACTGTGATATTCAGGGGACCATCTGTAATTATGGAAATCAGACTAGGATGGCTGCATACAAGGCAAGCATCTTATCCACTGTACTATTTTTAGCCTTTCAGTGACCTTTTTGAAATACTGAAAATGTATACCTATCTATTAGTCTATTTTTTTTTTTAGATGTAGGGATCATTGTATTCATAAAAAGTTTAATCGAAATGTTTTGAAGAGGGCTGGAGAGATAGCATGAAGGTAAGGCGTTTGCCTTTCATGCAGGAGGTCATCAGTTCAAATTCCAGCGTCCCATATGGTCCCCTGTGCCTGCCAGGAGCAATCTCTGAGCGTGGAGCCAGGAATAACCCCTGAGCACTGCCGGGTGTGACCCACAAAAAAAAAAAAAAAAAAAAAAAAAAGAAATGTTTTGAAGTAATATTTAACTGAAATTTGCTTTTAGTTTATTGTCTCTTTGTTACCACCACTGCGCACATTACAGTTTGGTAATGAGTCTTGTTTAATGATAAAACTTCCTTGAGATTTTTTTCCCCCAACATATTTCTTTTTCTTTTTCTTTTTTCTTTTTGGGCCACACCTGGTGACACTCAGGGGCAACTCCTGGCTATGCGCTCAGAAATTGCTCCTGTCTTGGGGGACCTTATGGGATGCCAGGGGATCAAACCGTGGTCCATCCTAGGTTAGTATGTGCAAGGCAAATGCCCTACCACTGTGCCATAGTTCTGGCTCCAGATATTTCTTTTTTTAAAGCTACTGTATACACACACACACACACACACACACACATACACACATATAAATATATACATATATATTTACTTTAATACTTTATGCAGTTTGATCTTTTTCCATAACACAGATGGTTTTCTTTTCACAATTGCGGAGTTTATGATTGAGTTTTCAGTCATACAGTGTAGAACACCCTTCACAGGTGCTCATTTCTGCCACCAAAGTTCTGTTTCCCCCCTGTCCTCCCAACCTGCCTCTGGGGCAGACATCTCTTGATAAGATATTTCTTTCTTTGTGTGTGTGTGTGTGTGTGTGTGTGTGTGTGTGTGTGTGTGTGTTTTGGCCACACCCAGTGATGCTCCGAGGTTACTCCTGGCTTTGTGTTCAGAAATTGCTCCTGGCTTGGTGGACCATGTGGGATGCTGGGGGATCCAACTGCAGTTCATCTTAGGCTAGCGTGTGCAAGGCAGACACTTTAAGGCTTGTGCCACCACTCTGGCCCCTCGATAAGATATTTTTTATTTTAAAAGTGATTGATTAATATTATTTGAGAATTTAATCTCCTTTTAAGAAGTACTATCTCATTGTTTCTTTATTTTTTCTTTATATGGACAGTCCAAGAATCAAAGAAATAAAAAGCCTTTTAGTCAAATTAAACCTGATCTGCCTTCACAAATACAGACATCTTTTGAAAATGTAGAAGGTCCTAGGAGAGAGGTCTTAACTCCTTCAGATGCATATGAAGAGCTTCTAAACCAAAGACGACTAGAGGAAGACAAATATCGGCAACTAGATGATGACATTGAATTAAGGAATAGAAGAATCAGTAAAAAATCTCATGAAGAACGGGGCGTTTCTAATAGAAAATATCAGAAATTTGCTGGCACAACTGACATTTCAAATAGAAGATCGTATGGGCTTAATGAGGATCCTGCTTTTGATAGACAGTATTATAGACCAGACCAAAATTCTGAAATAAGTGAAGAAATGGATGAAAGATTTAGATTTGAAAATGATGTTGATAGAAGATATTTGAGACTGTATCCAAATGACAGGTATTTATTATTTCTTATTCATTTATTGCCTAATGTTACTTTTTATCATTATATTAGGAAGAAAGGTTTGAGTTACACATTTGGTTAATTCTGAGTTATTCAGTTTCAAGGTACACCATTTTCTTTTTTTTCTTTTTGTGGCCTTGAGAGAGCAAAGAAAATACCCAAGATGGGGAGAAGAGGATTCCATGATACTGAAACTGGCATACTGAAATTCTGCAACCTTTATGTAATAAAATTAAATGAGAAAAAAATATTCCCAGAGAAAGAGACAAAAAGAAAAGCTGCTATGTCTCAACTTTGGGAGTTAAACAGACAAAACCTTTATGGAGGATTTGAACTGTGCAGTAGTAATTCATTATATTGTTCATATTCATGCTGTCAGCTCTTTCTTGAGGCAAGAGTCCATCCAGAGTTGTTTCAGATTATAGTGATCCTAAATGACAAGAGGAAAATTATTCCTCGACAGTAACTTCACTGAAAAATCAGGTTGGTGCCTGTCTTAGTTTCTGAAAATGAGGAAAAATAAGGATACCATAAAATAGATCAAATAACCTTTTCTTTTAAGCTTCCTACTATGGACTGCTCCTTCTGATGATCTTCATCTTTTCTGTCTCTGGATATTATTACCATACTGTATTCTATTGTTCTTATATCCCACAAATGAATGAGATCATTCTATGTCTATCTCTCTTCCTCTGACTCTTTTCACTCAGTATAATAATCTCCATGTCCATCCATGTATATGCAAACTTCATGATTTTAATTTTTTTAAACAGCTGCCTAGTATTCCATTGTGTAGATATATTAGTGATTTTAGCTACTCATCTGTTCTTTGGCACTTGGATTGCTTCCAGATTTTGATTATTGTAAACAGTGCTACAATGAATATAGGAAATAATATCTTTTTTTAAAATTATAAATAAATTTTATTTTGACCAAAGTGAATTACAAACCATTCACAGTAGTATTTTAGGTACATAATGACATTGAATCAGGGGCATTCCCACCACCACTGTTGTCCTCCCTCCACCCCTGTTCCCAGCATGCATCCCATATCCCCCTCCTTTGCCCCTTGGGCTGCTAGAATAAGTGGTCTTCTCTGTGTCTAGCTTGTTGTAGATTGGGTATTGATTCTGTTATCGTTGACTTTGGATTTGGTATTTAAGTTTGTTCTTTTTTTTGTTTTGTTTTGTTTTTGGGCCACACCCAGCGATGCTCAGGGGTTACTCCTGGCTCTCTGCTCAGAAATCACTCCTGTCAGGCACGGGGGACCATATGGGATGCTGGGATTCGAACCACCATTGGTACTGGGTCAGCACTTGCAAGGCAAATGTGCTACCGCTGTGCTATCTCTCTGGCCCCATGTTCATTTTTTTTTTTTTTTATATTTCTACTTAATGATCATATGCCTGTTTGGTCTTGGCACCATCCAGGAAATAATGCATATCTTAAAAGTTGAGTTTTGGAAGTTTATTGTGGTTTTCGTACTTTGTTTCTAATATATTCTAATCTATTACTTTTATAGTTAAACTAGTAATTTTATACATGACTTAAGTGTGTTTTATCCCAATTACTTGATAATTGTTTCATTTTAGCTATCCTATAAACATGAGATATTCTATATTATTTTTCCCAAATATTTTAAAAATAGATTAGGACAGGGGATGGGGCTCAATAATGGAGCACATATCTCTCAGATTTGAGAATGTTGGTTTGGTCCCTGAGACTGGAAAAATATGAAAAAGGAATAGATCAAGCATGAAGTTCATTAAGAATGATTCCAATTATACATTTTAAAGTTTTGAAAGTTTTCTTTAGACTGTCCATCAATGTATTAGAAGGATAGCTCAGTGGGCTGGAACATGTACTTTGCAGGAAGCCTGGTTCTATCACTTGGACTGTGGTTCTTCCGAACATCCCTCAAGTGACCTCTAAGCATTGAGCCAGAGGAAGCCATTGAGCATCATCAGATGTAAACCCAAAATAAATAAAAAAAAAAGTAAATTACTTTGTATGGTACTTCTATTTTGTTAGTGCATGAACTCATATCTAAATGTAAGCTCTTCATTAATGCCTATCTCCATCGAGGGAGATAAATTGAATTAAGATTTGTTAATTAAACTGTTTCTAGCATAATCTTTTTCACATTAATCGTTTTACTTAGTTGGCAGAGTATTGTGATTGGTAGGAAATATGGCTAAGTTTCTGAAACTAACAAAATTCATCTTTTGGTGAATGATTTGAAACTAATAAATTCTGTCTTAGGTCTAAGCATGTGGTATTGGTCTAACCATGTATTCTTAAAATGCTGTAATCTTAACTTGAGTTCGTGACATAAAATAATTTGATTATAAGATGTACGAAGTTATTTTTTCTTTGTCAAGTTTTTCTCCGTTCTTATTTTGTCTTTTAACAATTATGTGGTAAATTCTAGCTTTGATTATCAATTACTTTTGACTTAACATTTTTGGCCTAAGTTATTTACTAATTATTTTATAAGTGTTTACATGCATCATAATGTATTTATTCATGAAATATTTCTCCAACTTTAAATATAGGAACTAAAGCTCAGAAATTTACTTTCTAAATTTATCATTTTCACTGGCAATGTTTTAATATATATGTATATAACCATATATACATTTATATATACACACATATATTACACTGGAATGACCTGGGGATAGTAGAAGCCATGGGAATAGTTGGACACAGTTTCTAGTTTTTTTTCCACCTAAAAATGGTAGATATCCAGTGGGATACTGAGTGATTTTTTTTTTGTTTTTGTTTTTGCGTCACAGCCGGCAGCGCTCAGGGGCTACTCCTGGCTCTACACTCAGAAATCGCTCCTGGCAAGCTTGGGGGCCCATATGGGATGCCGAGATTTGAACCACCGTCCTTGTGCATGCAAGGCAAATGCCCTACTGCTATGCTATCTCTCCATCCCTTGAGTGATTATTTTTGTTCTGAAAAGTTAATGGTGAATATTCCCAGTATAACCTCGTAGACTTTGCCTAGAAGTAGAATTTATTCAGACCGGAGATGTTCTAGATAGGAAAACACTGTAATAACCATTGGTATGAATCACATTAATTATTTTATGTAAGGACAAATTTATTTTTATTAACTATATGAACATATAACCAAAAGGTAATATTTTATTTTAAAACACTTTATTCTTGATAGCATAACCATAATAAATTTATTTTAGATAGTTTAATACTTTGGTTTATCAAAGAAATTAATTTTTCTTATTTAAGGTTATTCATTTGATTTGAATGATATAAAATACTTGAATTGTACAATATTTTGCTTGTATTTTTTCCTGTAAGAAGGGTAAATATTTTTTTAGGTAAAGATAAGTAAACTTTTAGATTAAACTCGGCCTCTAGCCTATAACTATTTCCCTTGGTATTAAAGTTTGGCTATAATTAAGTAGAGTTGATTAAACCATCTTTCCAAGAAAATTGAAGGAAAAAAAAAACTCTTTTAACATACTTTTAGTTTTTTTGTATTAAACAGTCAGACCATTTTGGTTATTTCATTTCTTTCTTTAAATTTATTATGTCAAAGACACTTCTTTTGTTTATTTATATCTTTATTTATAGGGAGGGCATTGTCAGTAGTGTTCAGGGCTTACTCTTGCTCTGTTGATCACTCTTAGCAGAGCTCAGGGACTATATGTAGTGTTGATGATTGAACCCAAGTAGGCCCAGCCACATGTGAAGCAAACACCCTATATCCTCAAAGATAATTATTTTATACAGTTTTTACTTTTTTCTCTAAAAAAAGATTGGATTCACTAACCAGGCCATAAGTGATATTAATTTGGTATTGGCTCTAAAGCATATATAAACAGACAGGACTTCTCAGAGCACTACTGGTTTGTAAACTGTCTTTTAATTAGAATCAGATTATTCTTACTTAGTGAATTCATTATTTCTCGATACTGTGAACAGTGGCTCCTTAATGTTGTGGGAATTGAAGAGATGACAAAAGTAAAATCTACTAGTTCACGTATATTTAAAGTACTTCTTTTGCCTCAGTCAAGATTTGAAAATTTAAAGATTGCTTTAAAAGGAATCAGAGATAGTACAGAGGTTAAGGCACTTCTCTTGCATGCTGCCAACCCTATGATCATTGACATTGAATAAGGTCCCCCTAACACTTCCAGGAGCGACACACTTAGTATAGGAGTAATTCCTGAGCAGGTGAGCTCCCCAAATAAAACAAACAACAAATACAACAAAAGACGTTGTATCAGTTGATAAGGTAATAGGAGTGAACTAAATATGAACTAATAGGACTGACTAAATATGAAAGGGACACTTGAGACATTGGTGATGGGAATGTTACACTGGTGAAGGGTGTTTTTTTTCATAAAAAATAAAAAAATACATATATAAAAGGTTTACCACCACATAAAACTGTTACTGGGATAAATATCATAAAAAAAAAAGAAAAATTATTACCACATTAAGACAATATGATGTCAGAATCATGACTCATGATCACATTGGTTCAGAAAATAATGGCCATTCTGAATTCAGCACGATGAATTACGATGTCACAGTTTTTGGGCTAAAACGGACATTTCTGACTTCTGAAGTCCGATATATAACCTTAAAGCAGGAATTTTAATATAAACATTTTTCAACACATTAAGACAATATAATGTCAGAGTCATGACTCAGAATCACACTGGTTCCGAAAATAATGGCCATTCTGAATTCAGCATCATGAATCCATTTTGAGCTAAAATGGACTTTTCTGACTTCTGAAATCGAAATATGACCTTAGAAGCAGGAATTCTAATATAAATATTTTTCAAAAAAATAATTTATTATAAATACAGAAGAAAATATAGTAAATGGAAGTAGTTCTGTTATATGAATATTTTAGAGAAAATAATTTTCCAAACTAATTTGGCTTCATACTTCATTAGGTTCCTTTCTAGTTTTTGTTTTGTTTCACATCTTAACTTAGTAAAATTTAAGCTTTTTCTATGGGAGCTGGGACAATAGTACAGCATGTAGGGTGCTTGCCTTGCATGCGGTTGACTCAGATTTGACTTTCTGCATCCCAGATGGTCCCCCTAACACCACCAGGAATGATTCTGAGTGCAGAACCAGTAGTAACCCTTGAGCATCGTTGGGTGTGGTTCCAAAACAAAAACCGAAACAACAAAAACAAAACATTTTTTATGGAAGCTCTACTTGTCATTTAACTAGTAATTTTTTCTTGATTTAACAGTCATATGATTAGCCACTTCATAAAGTTTATCTTAAGATTATGTTTTCTAGTTTACAATACAAAATATATTTTCCCACACTTAAGTAAAATTTTACTATTTGATGTTCGTTTAAATTATTTATTAAGTTCTATAGACCTGGGAATATTGTACTGTTTATATAGAACAATTCACAGTGTTCCTAGAAAAAAGAAAATAGTTTAACAAATAATACCCAATAGGAACACTCTATAATAGTAGAGTATTACAATAGATTAATAGGGGAAACTCTGCTCTTTTTTGCCCATGAACATTTTCCCAAATTTTGTCATAATTATGAGTAACACAGAAACTTTTTGTAATTTTTTAGCAAGTTTATTTCTTCAGAGGAAGGGTATATCTCAAACCATCTTTCACATAGGCTATATTCATTAGAAAGTTTCTGGATTTTTAGAAATAGATTTTCTTGGTTTGAGCATAATATTGACCTTATAGTTAACAAACAATTCTTCTGTTTGTTTACTTTCTTTTCTTTTCCCATATCCCTTTTATTTCCTCTTTCCTTTGAATAGCATTTAAAATTTTTTTAGATTTAGACTGAACTTTGAAGAAAATTTTTTATGTTTATCATTCTTTATTAAAAATTATAATGACATTATAATACATTTTTTTATTGTAGGCATTTTGAGTGTATTTTGGATATAACTTTATAATGATAGCCGAGCTTTTTAGTCCAAATGTTGTGTGTAGGTAACCTAACTAAAAATGCAGAAGCCATAGGTTCTTGTTTTTTTTCTTTTGTTTGTTTGTTTTTTGGGCCACACCCGGTGATGCTCAGAGGTTGGTTACACCTTGCTATGTACTCAGAAATTGTTCCTGGCTTGGAGGACCATATGGGATGCCGAGGATTGAACCGTAGTCTGGTTAGTGCATACAAGGCAAATGCCCTATTGCTTGTGCCACCACTCTGGCCCCATGGTTCTTGTTAAATTAAAAAATTTTGTGTTTAAAAAAAATTTGTGTTTAGGTAGATTAATTTCGGAGGGCCTGGAGATAGTACAGATATTAAGGCCTTGTATATAACTGACCCCTGTTTGACCCCTGACCCTGCATATAGTCACCTGAGCACTGCTGGGCCTGGTTGAAGCTCCTCTCTCAAATGACTAATTTTGGAATTTCTTGGTATGTTTAAAAATTTTGTGATATGGGGCCAGAATGATAGTACAGTGGGTAAGGTTCTTATCTTTCAAACAATCGACTTGGATTCTCCCAGAACCAAGCCTTGCCAAGAGTGAGCCCTGAATGCAGTTTCAAGAATAAGCTTTGAACATTGCTGTATATGGCTTCCAAACAATACAAAAATGAAAAAAAAATTGTGACTTTAATTTTTTTTATTTAAAAATTACCACTTGTATAAGCATGCCTTTATCTCATCAACAAATTTACTTTTGTGTTTTGTGTTTTAAGTTTCAAAGACCCATCTTCAGACTTTCTGATTAGCTAGGAGGACTAGCAGGACTTTGTATAAGTAATTATACTCATGGCTATGAGTATAGTGAAAGGATACAAAGCAAAAGCAAAATCAGCAAAGAAGGTGCATAAAACAAAATCTGAAGTAAACAAGCTTCTAAGAGTCCTTCCACTCAAATCCTTTAGGACATTGTTAATCTGGCAATTGTTAATCTGGCAGATGAGAAATGTTGTCTATGAGGACTACTTGCAACAGAGCCCAGGCCTTTATTAAATGTATATATATATTTTTTTTTTCATAATACTTATTTACCAAGTGATTCATGATATTGTTTCAGGGTTAGATATTTGAACACCAGTTCCACTACCAATGTTACTTTCTCTCTAACAATGTCCCCAGTTTTCCATCCACTATTCCAGCCAACCTCCTGATAGGAACAAATTTACTTAATTTGTTTGTTACAACAAAAAGGCAAATGGAATTATCAAAACTTTGACCAATAAAAGTCAATTTGTGGTGATTGCTTTATCTCACAATGGTGTTTCTAAAAGTCATTATTGGGAGGTTTAATGGGCTGATTGATGCTAGTTTAGACTTTGTTACTATTTAGGCTTATTGAGTTTAGTGGTCTCTAGTGTAACATTCTATCACATCAGATTTACTGTGATCAGACTGGGCTGACATTATTAAAATGGAGGTGTTAAAGGAAGCCGTGGGGTCCAGCATCTATAGAGCTGAAATGTTTTGGTGGCTTGGTAGTTGTGGAGCTGGGCCTTTTCTTTGTTGGAGGGTGTTGGATGTAGCTGTGGGCTGCTGTGCTGTCAGGCAGAAAGAGGAATCTGCCAAGTTGGGTTTTTTTTGGGGGGGAGATGATCACATAGGCATCCTTTATTTGCATGTATAAACATTTAGTACTTAAGGAAGGAAAGTTAGCATAAGCTTGTTTGTACAAACAGTTTAAGAACATTGAGCCACTGTTACCAGGAATATGGTGAGACTCTCTTAAAATACTTTACTGTTTTTGACCAACTTGTATTGTAAACAGGCTTTTCTAAGGATAGACAGTCTCACATATACTCTCTTCATTCTTTTCTGCACTTGTGTCTTTATATAGATCCAGTGAAACTAATTTTTGCTTGGAATTATTTATTATAGATTTAAATGTGGTATTTTTTTAATATTTACCTGTTCTGTAAGTGGTTGATAGTGGGAGAGTCACTAAAATGATAAGTGAATTTAAAAGAGAAATTGGAACATGTAGGTCTTACATATAAAATCATCTGTGTTTTGCTAAGTTCTAATTTTTTTGCCTCCAGTTTTCAGCTTCTTGGGCATCTGACCATCCTCTGTTGATCCTCTTACCATGCAGTCCCCCAAGCTCTCTTTGATAGGAGTAAATCCAAAGTACAGAGCCGTGAGTTGCTCTCTAGCATTACCAGAGTTGGCCCTCCAAACAAATAAAAATTACTTCTTGATGTGTTAATAAAATTTTCCTAAAAGAATGATTAATATTTAGCATTTAAATAAATATTTGATATTTAAGTTTTTTTTTAAAAAGACTATATTAGTTTGTTAATAAAATAGACATGAAAAGAATTATATGACTTCAGAGATGCTTTATTTTAAATGGATGCTTATATATGTTGATGTGAAGTCTTTTTGGTTCTCTGGTATGAGAAATCAAGCTAATTAAATCAGTGTTTGCCAAATGGAAAAGTATTTCTAAAATTGTGTTTGGAAAAGATTTTTGAGAAAAAAATTGGAAATTATAAATTTATTGTTATAACTTGTTAGTAAAATGGACCGATCATTTGACCAATGTATCAGCCTATTTTCTAATTACCTATTGCTAATATTTATTTTTCATATGTTTAAAGTGTTAGTAAATGTTGTGCTTTACTACATTTAATTTAATGGTAAGACTATTGCTAGTTATTAATTTAAAAGTGCTTGTACATGCAATAAAGTAACTTGAAGAATATATATATTTTTATTAAAAATTTCATTTTGAAATTTGTACTCTTCATAAAGGCAGGAACCATTTCTATGTATCCAGTGCCTAGAATAGTATTTAATACATAGTATGCATTAAAGAATCTTAAAATAGGCAAATGATGGTTTATAGTTATCTCTTTTTGTTTAAATATCACTAAATCAAAACTCTTACCAATCTAAACCCTTAGTGTTTTATTAACAGGATTACACCTAAATCAAATCTCATTTGAATTTTTGGATGTGCTTACAGTAAACTTTCATTAATAGCATTTCATTACTTTTAACATTTCCAAAATCAAGTGTAAATACCAAAGAAATATAAGACAGTCCGCTCTATGTGGAACAGGTTTTATAAGCTGAAATGTTTTTAAGGATGTTACAGAACAGACGGAGAAATGTGTTTCGTACGGAGCGTGATGGTGATGTCACAGAACAGTTAAACATACGAATCTCTTCAGCTGGAAATGAAAGGTATAGTACATGATATGAATTCAACCCTTCATTTACTGTATGAAAGAGCAGATGCTTAAAAGTGCCTAAAATAGTACAAACATGAAATGTGTTAACAATTATTCTCATGTAAGAGCAGGAATTAAATGAAATCTAAAAGCCAAAAGGTTATGTTTAATATCAGTTTATAATATTTTGCAATATTTTTTGTTTGGGGGCGCGCACCTGGTGGAGCATAGGACAGTTCCTGGTTCTATACTCAGGATTAACCCCTGGTATTGTTAAGGTGACCATACAAGGTTCCAGGGATTCTAAGTGGGGTTGTCAGGATGGAAGGCAAGTGCTTTAATTACTGTTTTTTCTGTTCCAAAAATTCTTTTGAAGAAGAAGCTTTTGTTGTTTTTTGTTTTGTTTTTTTTTTGGCCACAGTAGGTATACATAGGCTTACTCCTGGCTCTGTTTTCAGGAGGATAGATGCACTGCCAGAGATCCAGCAAAGGTCAGCTAAATGCATTGTGTCTTAACACCTGTGTGTCTCTGCCTGAAGAGAAAGTTTAGTTAAATGAAATGTGCCCATGTGTTCTGAATAGGTCCCTAGAGTTATTAATATAAATTGTGGTAATAATGAGGAATAAGAGTTTAGTAGACTATAAGTAAATTTAAAGTAAGTAAGAGGGGTGATGTAATTTAACTGAGAATAAATTTTCCTGCAGTATCTTTTTTTCTCAAAAAATATTTTTTCGGAGCCGGCGCGGTGGCGCTAGAGGTAAGGTGTCTGTCTGCCTTACCAGCACTAGCCTAGGACGGACAGACTATGGTTCGATTCCCCCGCTGTCCCATATGGCCCCCCAAGCCAGGAGCGACTTCTGAGCACATAACCAGGAGAAACCCCTGAGCGTCACAGGGTGTGGCCCAAAAAAACAAAATTTAATTTTTAAATTTTGTCTTTGTTCCACATTAGGTAGTGTGGGCAACTTATGACCCCATCCTCTGAGGACCACATGGTGCTAGGGGTTGAACCTCGATTCCTACGTGCAAAGAATTAGTGTATCCCAGTGAGCTATCTTTCTTGCACCCGTTTTTTTTTTTTTTTTTTTTGGTTGTTGAGTCACACCCGGCAGCACTCAGGAGCAACTCCTGGCTCTTATGCTCAGAAATCGCTCCTGGCAGGCTCGGGGACCATATGGGATGCCGGGATTCGAACAACCAACCTTCTGCAAGCAAGGCAAATACCTTACCTCATGCTATCTCTCTGATCCCCTTGCACCTATTTTTTAAAAAACTTTTGGGCCACACAGGATCTTACTCCTGCCTCTATTCTTGGATGGACTACTCTTTGTGGTGCTCAGAAATTTTATGGGGTACTTTTAAAAATAAATGTTTTTATTCATTGTGTACAAAAAAAGACACAAGTATTTTATATTCATTTTCTTTTATTTTTTTTTGTCTTTTTATTGGGGGGCACACCCATTTGATGCTAAGGGGTTACTCCTGACTATGTGCTTAGAAATTGCTCCTGGCTTGGGGGAACCAAATGGGACGCCGGGGATCAAACCTCAGTCCATCCTAGGCTAGCGCTTGCAAGCCAGACACCTTACCTCTAGCACCACCGCTCCAGCCTCTATATTCATTTTTATAGCTTTTTATCATTTTAGTGAAATATATATAAGGATGAATAATTTTGTGTATTATGAAAATAATTTTTCATGTTAGGAAAATGTATATTTTTTGGGTGCCATAACTGGCAATCGTCAGGGATTACTTGTGACTTTGCACTCAGATATTACACTTAGTAATGCCCGGGGGAACCATATTGGATGACAAGGGATCAAACCTTGGTCAGCTGCTTGCAATTTTCTCTTTGGAGAAAATAATATATAAAAATTATTGATATAAGGAAATTTTTTCTTTGGATATAGTTTTCTTTGAATTATCTTTTGTTCTTTTCTTACAAGGTGAATTTTTTAGGGATGATTCTGTGTGTGTGTGTGTGTGTGTGTGTGTGTGTGTGTGTGTGTGTTTTCCCCAAATTGTATGATAAGATTTTAAAAGTGCACCAATGAAGTAGGCTGAAGTATATAATTTTTTTTTTTTTTGGTTTTTGGTTTTTGGGTCACACCTGGCAGTGCTCAGGGGTTCCTCCTGACTCTATGCTCAGAAATCGCTCCTGGCAGGCTCGAGGGACCATATGGAATGCTGGGATTCGAACCACCATCCTTCTGCATGCAAGACAAACACCCTACCTCCATGCTATCTTTCCGGCCCCTGAAGAAGAATATTTTTATAGAGTCCAAGTACATTTACATCCCACAATATAAAGAGAGACAATGTCATGGATTTACTCTAACTTTGACCTTACATTCTTTCTAAATCATTTGCCTTCTAATTTTTTCTTTCTTTTCTTTTTCAAAAAGTTCTCCAGTCAGTGAACCATCCAGAACTAATCGAGAGATATGTAGTCCTTTTGCAGGGATGCTCTTTGGTATGTACAAAACTCCCAGACACTTAGACTTTTGTGAGTATTTTTTTTGAAAGGTATTTGGTGAAACTCACTGTTGTAATTAATACTACTCATACAGGTAACTGATAATGGTTCAGAACATTATCTTGCAGTTTTGTTTTATCATACATCTGGCGTGGCTTACTTGGGTTCTTTGCTCAGTCTCACAAGGTGCAAGTCTACAAGTTTCAAGTCCTAGGAGATTTATTGCTTAGAGACTCACAAAGTGATTTTTGTATCTGGAGACTTGAAGGGGGGGAAGAATTTATTTCTAAGCTCCTTCATATTTTTGACAATTTATTTTCTTGTGGCTTAAGGACTCAGTCTCTTTTTCTTTTCTTTCTTTCTTTTTTTTTTTCTGGAACCTTACTAGGAATGCCCAAGGGGCTATTCTGGCTTTGCTGAGGAGTGACTACTGAGTGGTCAGGGAATTAGGGTGGTGCTAAGGATTTGAACTAGGATAGACAAAGCAAGCCCTTCAAGCTTGGTTTCTTACTGAATAAATTGGAACCCACTTGAGTTCTTTAAGACTGCCAACTGTTTCTAACCATGTGGGCTTAATTGTTATGACTGTTTTCTTTATAATGTGAGCAAGAAGTCTCTTTAAACTCAGGGAGAACTTTATCTGAGTTTATAAGGTCCATTCAAAATAATCTATCATTTGATTAACTTAATTGGCCTGATACTTTAGTTATATCTTCAAATTACTTTCACCTCTGTTATATTCTTTAGCTAGAAGTAAGTCATGCATGCATTCCTTCTTGGGTTAGGAGGGATGTTGATCAGTGGTAATCAGGGTAGGCCTGATTTAGACCCCTTGCCACAATGCTGCATGGGCCCTGACAATTCTGGGGGATACCAGGAGTGAAGGGAATAGAAGGACTTACAATTGCTAGACATGCACTCTCAGTATTTGAGTTATGTCCCTGGTCTTCCTACCACGTCTTTTAAATATGGGGTAAAAAAAATCAAAAGGAAATGTTAATGTGTATTAGAGATGCTCTTTGGTAGTATGTATCACAACATGCCTACTGCCAAAGTGCCAATATTCCTTTACCATAGTTCATAAGACCCTTTTCTGGTCACTCTATCTTGGTAACTGCAGTTTTGTCTTCCCATTTTTTCATGGATTAATTGTTGTTAAGTTCTATGAGTTTTTCCTATATCTTGGAGTTTAGATGCAGTTTCATTAGAAATTGATGTCTTTTTGGCTTTCTTTTTTGGGCCACATCTGACAATGTTCAGGGGTTACTTCTGTTTCTGCTTAAGAATTACTCCTGGCAGTGCTCGGGAGGTTGTATGGGATGCTGGTTATCAAACCCAAGTTGACTGCATGCAAGGCAAATTCCCTATCTTCTGTACTATCACTTGGCCCACCGATGTCTTTTTTTTTTTTTTTTTATTGATTTTCCTTTATGGTACAAATATTTTTGTTGGATGTAATCCAATCTTTTTTTTTTCACATTGGCAGTGAAGCCAGATAACTAAAGATATCATTGAAAAGTGTATAATTTTTATTTATACTTATTCCTGAATATTTTATAGTTAATATAATTAATATAATTAAATATATATATTAATATAATTAAAAATGGAAGTTTTGAGAAATTCAAGTTTTTGTTACATATGTTGTTCAAGATTTAGAAGTGCATTTTTTTTTCTTATCACTTTTTAGGTGGTGAAAATCGAGAAATTATTCGGAAAAAGAAAGAGAAATATAGACTTGAACTGTTGGAACTAATGGCTGAACAACAAAAATACAAGAGACGGTAATGGAATGTTTGCATTTAAAGGTGTTTTCTTTTTACCCAAGTGGTGCTTTGGAGACTGGAGTGATAGTACAGTAGATAGGATGCTTGCCTTGCACATGGCCAACTTGAGTTCAATCACTGGCATCTCATATGGTTCCCTAAGCCCACCAGAAATTGTTCCTGAATGCAGTCAGGAGTAACCCCTGAGAACTGCTGGGTATGGCCCAAGCAACTCCCCCAAAACAAAAACAAACAACAACCAAATTGTGCTACAAAGGATGTGATGTGTCTGGGCTCTGTGGCAGTGGTCCTCAAACTATGGCCCGCGGGCCACATATTGTATTTATATCTGTTTTGTTTCTTCATTGCAAAATAAGATATATGCAGTGTACATAAGAATTCGTTCATAAGTTTTGTTTTTACTATAGTCAGACCCTCCAATGGTCTGAGGGACAGTGAACTGGCCCCCTGTTTAAAAAGTTTGAGGACCCCTGCCTGTGGTGTCTGGGATTACTTGGGCCCACTACAGCTGGTGGAGTGTGCTGGAAGCTTCCAGGGCTTTACCCAGTGATGCAAGGTGGGGGGAGAGATAGTTTCATATAGTGCTGGGATTTAACAGGGGTTCCCTGTAACTTAGCTATTGTACCCTCTTTTTCTAGCCCTTAATAAAAAATGTCTTAAATTTGAAATAATTTGTGTGAAATGACCTGTTAAAACTATTGTCTAGTGGGGCCGGAGAGATGGCATGGAGGTAAAGCGTTTGCCTTTCATGCAGGAGGTCATCGGTTCGAATCCCGGCGTCCCATATGGTCCCCCGTGCCTGCCAGGAGCAATTTCTGAGCCTGGAGCCAGGAATAACCCCTGAGCACTGCCGGGTGTGACCCAAAAAAAAAACCACAAAAAAAAAAAAAAAAAAAAAAAAAAAAAACTATTGTCTAGTAAAATTAGGAGCTTTTTAATTCATATAATATTATATTTGAAAATAATTCTCTTTCAGTATTAATATTTTAAATTTACCATGGTAATAAATAAATGATATGAGTGTTCCTTTTTATTTTGTTTGTTTTGCATTTTTGTTTTGTTTTGTTTTGGGCCACACCCAGTGGCACTAGGGTTACTCCTGGCTCTGTGCTCAGAAATTGCTCTTGGCAGGCTTGGGATGCTGGGGATCGAACCCAGGTCTTTCCCGGGTTGGCAGCATGCAAGGCAAACACCCAACCACTGTACTATCACTGTCCCCAAGGAATATTCCTTTCTTTGGTAGTAAATTAGACTAAGTATATATTCTATAATAGGCCTTTTGTGAACCTTTATTAACTTTCTCAGTATTTAGTTGAATGTAGTACTTAATGTTTTGAATATGACCACAGTATTACCCATGTGTTATAAACATAAAATCAAAGTATTTTTATCTTTTGGCATTGTAAAATAGTAAACACATGTGTTTGTATAATATAAACGTAGTGATAAATCTCAGCTATTATATGCAAATCTTAGTATTTATATTACTTAAAAACCCGTCGGGTGGGGAGGAGGGAGATTTGGGACATTGGTGATGGGAATGTTGCACTGGTGATGGGTGGTGTTCTTTACATGACTGAAACCCAAACACAATCATGTATGTAATCAAGGTGTTTAAATTAAAAAAAAATTTAAAATTATAAAAAATTGGTGCTAAGTAAATCAAGACTTGTCATCTTAGTTTTGATGTTTTTTCCATTTGTCTTTGAGGATACTAATAAATACTGTCTCACCAATCAACCTTAAGGTTTTTTTAAAAGCTCTTATTATAAATTCTGATACTTACTTTGTTATTTTGGTTTTTGGGCCACACTTGGTGGTGCTCAGGGGCTACTCCTGGCTCTGTACTTAGGAATCACTCCTGGTGAGCTAAGGAGATCAGATGGGATGTGGAGGATTGAACCCCCTGGTCAGCCACATGCAAGGCAAGCACCCTATCTACTGTACTATCTCTTTGGCCCTAGAAATTCTTATATTCAATATTAATATTTTACACATTTTGTGAATTTAAAATGTACATATACCCTAAAGGAAGTTTGTATTTGTTTTACAAAGTAAAAGTTTATTTTACTTCTGTATTTTATTGTGTGACTAGTTTAGAGGTTTTAAAGTACTCCCAAACACTGTGTAGAGATACTTAAGCAGAGTCAGTTTAAGTCTAGTAAATTATTTGAAATTAAATCTGAAAATTTGGTTTCTATAAGTATTTAAGGATTTATTATCAATTAAGGAAATTATTTGCATTTGAATTTGAAAATCTAGCTTTTTAAAAAATTTAAAAAATGTTTTAATTTACTAGATTTTTTGTAAGTTTGTTGCAGTAATGCTTATGATTTTGGTAATCATTGATATAACATTTTAACATAATTCTTTAATTTTATTTAGAGAAAAAGATTTGGAACTTAGGGTTGCAGCTACTGGAGCACAAGACCCTGAGAAATCGGTAAGGGTTCTTGGAATTCATTGATGTACATTCATTGAATTAAACCTCAGATGTGATGGTAGGTTGAGATGGAAGATATTGGGCAAATGTCAGAGAAGGCCAGTATGAACCAAATTTAGTTCTCATGAAAATAAGTTTAATGTTTACCTATTTATTTTCCTAAGATTATTTTTTTATGTATGCATATTTTTGTCAGTGCGTTAGAAATTTATTCTTTTTGCCTAGTATATATTATTTCATGGAATGCTATCTAAATTTAAGTTATAGTAGGTATTATTACTTTTTGAGCTAATTTTTCCTAAAGATATCAAAAACTTGAATTCTAGTCAGGCAGTTAATATTTTTATTTAAAGTAAAACAGATAATTTTATGTTTACTCTGATTTTGCAATTCTCACTATTAAGTGGAATGAATTTCTCACATCATTGCAATTATGTAAGGAGAGATATTAATTTATTGGCCTTATCAATTGCACGTTCCCCAAAATCGGATATGTAGAATTTAAGTTTGGTTTTTATTTCATGTTTGAATGATGATTAAGAAATTTTGATTTTATTTAAAATTTATTCTTTTTGTTTTTGTTTTTATTTTTGGCCATACCTGGTGATGCTTAGAGGTTATTCCTGACTGTGTGCTCAGAATTTGCTCCTGGTTTGGGGGAACCATACGGGACACTAGGGGATTGAACTGCAGTTTGTCCTAGGTTAGCTCGTGCAAGGCAAATGCTCTTCCGTTTGCGCCACAGCTCCGGCCCCAGAAGTTTATTCTTAAAAGAATACAACAACCTGTTAAATTATTGAGTTTTAGTAAACTTTTGACTTACTTAGGCCACGTGTATATCTGGTGGGTGATCAATGTTAAGAGTCTCATACTGGGCCCGGAGAGATAGCACAGCAGCGGTTGCCTTGCAAGCAGCTGATCCAGGACCAAAGGTGGTTGGTTCGAATCCCGGTGTCCCATATGGTCCCCCGTGCTTGCCAGGAGCTATTTCTGAGCAGACAGCCAGGAGTAACCCCTGAGCACCGCCGGGTGTGGCCCCCCCCCCCAAAAAAAAAAAAGAGTCTCATATTGAGACTAGAGATATTATATAGAGTTTGCCTTGCATAGAGCTAACCCTAATTTGATTTCCAGTGCTACATATGATTCTCCAAGTACTTTCAGGAATGACCCTTGAGCACAGACCCAAGAGTAGTCCCTGAGCAGCAGGGGTCTGACCCCAAAACAAAACAAAACAAAAAAAACAAACAACAGCAAGGGGCCAAGATATAGCCTGGGCATTATGGTACTTCCATTGCATCCAGTTGACTCCAGTTCAAATCCTTGGCACCATATATGGTTCCCTGAGCAGCACTTAGAATCACTGCTGAGCACAGTGCTATGAATAACCCCATTAATACCACTGGGCGTGTCCACTATTCCCTCTACCACTAAAAAAATTAATTCTCTAGCAGCATTACTCCATTATAATTTTGACACCTCATAGAACAAATATTTGAATCCTGAAATCTTACTCCTGGACAAGTATGTTAAATAAAGTATGGGAAGAAAGTTTTAAATTCAAAGCAGAATTTATTTATTGTGTCAACTACTTTTCAGATGGTTTTTACAAACGAAAAATTCCTGTTAAAATCATGAACTTTTTTTATAATATTTACATTATAAATAGTATCCTTGTTTAGATTTATAACTGGATGTATGTAGTAGAGTCTTTTTTTTTTTTTTTTTTTTTAGTTTTTGGGCCATACCCGGCGGTGCTCAGGGGTTACTCCTGGCTGTCTGCTCAGAAATAGCTCCTGGCAGGCATGGGGGACCATATGGGACACTGGGATTCGAACCAACCATCTTTGGTCCTGGATTGGCTGCTTGCAAGGCAAACGCTGCTGTGCTATCTCTCCGGACCCTGTAGTAGAGTTTTATCTACATTTCTGTTTGGCTGATCTTTTTATTTATGTTTGAAGTAAAGTACCTTTTGAACTTTAAATTGCTTTATGAGAATGAACAAAAATTAGATGCAGTATTTAGATTGTTACTTTTCAGAATTTATTTTATTTTTGCATTTTAGGCTACACCTGGTTGTGCTCAGGAGTTACTTTGACTTTGCACTCAGGAATTACTCTTTTGGTCTTGGGTCACTATATGAGATGCTGGGGATTGAACCTGGGTCTGCTGCATGCAAGGCAAATACCCTACCCACTGTATTATCACTTTAGCACCCAGACTGTTACTTTTAGGCTTACTTTTAATGTACAGATATTAGAAAGGATATATAAAGGATCTTTAGAGCTTTGGTCAGCAGATTTATGCCAAATCCAAAGCCTGTTTACTTTAAAAAATAAAAAGTTTTATTTTAGTACACAGTTTTATTGATCACTTACATATTGTTTGAGTTATCTCGGCCAAACATTTCAGCATGATGGCTGAATATAATAGTTGTAGAGAGAGCATAGAACTCATGGGCAAAAGCCTGACTTAATTTGCATTTAGTACTTTGCAAATACTATTTGCTGATTCTCTTCTAGAGAATATTTGCTATCAGATATAACAGAAAGTCAGAGAAATAGCAAAGGATACAGTACAATACAGAATTCTATATTTTAAATTATTGTCTGACTTAAATTTTGCCTTTCATTAATGGTGAGACCAATGAATTAATGTAGTGAGACCAGTGAATTATGTTGATTTTGGGACCATAACTAGCTGTGCTCAGAGATTACTCCTGGGTCTGTGCTCAGCTTGAAGATCACTCTTGGTGGGAATTGGGAGACCATATGTGGTGCTGGGGATGGAACCCATGTTGGTTGTGTATAAGGCAAGTATCCTACCTCTCTGTGCTATTGCTCTGACTCCTGAATTACATACTACTTTTTGGAGTCTTGATTTTTCTATTTATAAAGCAAGTTGATAAATAAGAATTATATCTTTGAAATCTAGTGTAGCTGCAGAATATTACTTTATAATAAGAGTATGTTGGCTGTCTGGGATAGAGGGTCTTTTGAGGTTCCTTTCACTTTTAAATTTATGATTATATGTAACAAACAGATTTTTTTTCTTTATTTTAGCCTGATAGACTAAAGCAGTTTAGTGTGACACCAAGACCCTTTGAAGAGACGCTACCACCTGAAAGACCCAGAGTAGCTTTCCAGACACCTCTCCCTCCTTTATCTACCCCATCTGTCCCACCCATCCCATCAGTTAACTCCATCCCACCTCAAAGTGAAGATTTGCACAGTGGATTCAGCAGCACCCTTGGTGAAATGGTGCCTCCCAGGTGCTTGTTTAAAATGTTTTGTGTTTGGGAATTAGGTACAGTATCATTGTATTTTGTGTTTAGAAGGATTTGCTGAAGCAAAAAATGTTATCCTTTGGATATTTTGTATAATTAATGACTATAAAAATGATATTTTGCAAATTGTTTTCTTGGTTGGTATTTCTCTTATAAAAACACTTCCATATGTTTTTTGTTTTGTTTAAAGATGCTCATTAATATTTAGGTTGATAAAAAACATTTTAGTGTTTGGTTAAGGTTATATTTCAGGATATATATATATAGTTTTAATATTTTTCACATAAAAACTATATATTCTTAATTTTATAATTTCCATTTGGCAAACATTGAATTCTTCCTTAGTTTATGCAAAAAAGTTTCTATATGACACATATTTGTTTTAGCTTGTTTTCTTCAACTTTTCTTTTCTCTGATTATTTAGGTGTTTCAAATTTCTGAAATAAAAGTGATGAGGTGATAACACCTGTAACTTAGATAGTAGGATAAATATTACTTCTCTAGGTAAATAGACTATCATAGACAGCATACAAAGGAAGTGTTATTGGTGACGCTGAAACTTTTGAACTGTATTTTCCTCTCATTGTAATTCAGGTTTTCTTTTTTGGTTATTTGTGATAGCATATTCCATCAATTGCTTTTCTCTTTAACATTGATATTTCCTCCTTAATGCTTTTTCTTGAGTAACTTTGTCTCTTACTATTATTATTAACAAACTTTATAGGACTGTGTTTTCTGTATCAGGTATTTTGTTTCCTTCTCTTAATCATTTCCCGATTCAGGTCTTACAAGAGCATCTTATGGTGGTCTCAGCATTAAAGACTTCTCTATCTGGTTTTGGGCAAACCATACCATTATTGAACCTCAGTTTTCTCAGTTGAAAAATAAGTTAATAATAATGATTTTTTTTTTTACTACTATTGCTGTGTTGTTGTGAAGAGTTAATATAATATAAATCTCTACAAAATGTTAAGATAATGAGTCAGTAATTCTGTTCTTAGCACTTTATTACTCTCTTTGAAGTTGTGGGGGTGTTTCTAAGTAGTGCTTAGGAGGGGGTGGCACTGGCTTTTCTTAACCAATTGTGCTGGTGATTCAATTCCAGAGTCTGAGGATGTGGTGCCTCTTTGGTGCTGTGGAGCCAAGGATTTCCTGGGCCACTCAGTAATGCTAGGAGCCCAGTGTCACATCTAGTGGTTCTCCGGGAACATTTTGTGCTGGGAATCAAACCTGGGTCAGACAAACGCCTAGAATCTTCCTGTCCCTTAGTGATTTTCAGCTACTTCGCTTATATATCTTTGGAGTGAGAATATTAAGATTAGACACATTGAAGGATTAATGAATGTGGAAATATTCACTACAAAAAAGGACTTTACCTCTAGAAGGACTCAGCCCATTTTCAGCATATTGACTTCTTTTTATTATTTTTTTTATTTTTTATTCTTTCTTATTTTGTACCCCAATCTATTGCCTTTCTTTCCTTCAAACAAAACCACATAACTCGATTTATCTAGCTCCGCCTCTTAGGGGGAAACAAGGGAGGATACCAGGACCAAACAGATATATGATCACTAATAGTAAACTAGACAAAGAGGGGACCATCTACTCTAGCAGCCCTAGGGGGGGTATGGGAGGTACATGGGTTGCAGAAAGGGAACTGGGATTGAGGGAGGACAGATTTGGTGATGGGTATTCCCCTGATTCAATGTTAACATTGAATCTAAAATACTACTGTGAAAAAACCTAAAATACTACTGTGAAAGATATGTAAGCCATTATGTTCAAAATAAAAATTAAAAAAAAAAGAAAAGGACTTTAATTTCTTTTCTTTTTTTTTTTTTTTTTTTGGTTTTTGGGCCACACCCGTTTTACACTCAGGGGTTACTCCTGGCTATGTGCTCAGAAATCGCCCCTGGCTTGGGGGGACCATATGGGACGCCGGGGGATCGAACCGCGGTCCTTTCTTGGCTAGCGCTTGCAAGGCAGACACCTTACCTCCAGCGCCACCTACCCGGCCCCTTTAATTTCTTTTCAATGATGCAGGATTATTTTTAAGTTCACCACAGTCTGTTAAGATAAGATCAAAAGTGAAAAATATTCTAGGATGCTTTCTTGTTCTGCTCCTCTAAAAATGTTTTATCTTTTTTTCAATTTTTTACCATTTTAAAATACTGCATTGATAGAAATAACAGATATTTTCTAATCAGTAATAAAGTACTGAAGTAGAGTTTTTCAGTTTTAACTTTACAAAATGCTAAAAATGATGTTAAGCTTTTATTGTTGACATTTATGTAGTTTATTTTATATGTAGTTGGTAGTTTTTGAAAAAATATCTTATTTTCAAAATAAAAAAAATTCCCCCTTTTCTCTGTGAAATTGGATGATTTTATAACCTTGCTTTTCTGCCCAAGTTATTTTTCCCCTCCTGTGTCCATGACTACCTTTCTTTAATAGCATAGCTCAAATATAGCTTTCTTTTGGGGCCTTTCTCATTCTTTCCTGATGTGAATTATTATTCCCTCCTCCCTCTGTGCTCTTGTAAACAGTGTCCATTATATTATTTATATTATTTCAGCCTACTGTACTTTGCTATAATAGTCTATTTTTTTATTATTCCTCAGAGAAAGGGACCAACTTTGTTTAATGCTGGAAAATAGTTAACTCATTAGAGTAATTTAATATTTAAATCAGAAGTTTAAATAAATAATTAGAACAACAATATGGTTTTCCCCCCAAAAAATTCACAGATTTTTAGCAACATTTTTGAAAAAACAAAAACAAAAAATAATATAAATTTCTTTAAAAACAATAAAGATCTTAAAAAGTATAAGTAGAATTTTTCAATTTTCTTTTTCTAAAGGATTGTACCTCTGCCTCCACCTCCTATGCTACCACCTCTGGCAAACTATCGGACTCCTTATGATGATGCTTACTATTTTTATGGAGCCAGGAATACTTTGGATCCCAGTATTTCTTATTGTAAGTTATATAGAGGGTAAACATTTTTTCTTAGTGTTCCTGCCAGAAATACTGCTTTATGTTCAAGAAACTACTCATAAATGAAAAAGCATAATATTACTTATTACTTAATTGTTGGCTTACTAAATCCCACTTAAAAGCTCAGTTCTATTTCAACGTTATTTTATTTTCTTCTAGATTTAAGAAAACTTTTGTGTGCTTTCATGTTCTGTTTACTTAATTCCTTAGAAGAATATAATGCTCCTCTTTAGATAATATTTAAAAATGTGGCTTTTTATTTGGGGATAAATTCATATTAAATGGCTATTCTGAATTTGTTTAAGATGGCTCAGGAATAACAGGAGTCCACCCTGCAGCTTATGTCAGTGCTCCTATCGCCCATCAGCCACATCCTATCGTGTAAGTAATTAAAAATCATTGTTCTCAATATTTTCTTTTTCTTTTTTTTTGGTTTTGGGTCACACCTGGCAGTGCTCAGGGGTTACTCCTGGCTCTATGCTTAGAAATCGCTCCTGGCAGGCTTGGGGGACCCTATGAGATGCCGGGATTTAAACCAATGTCCTCTGTGTCTAAGGCAAATGCCTTACTGCTGTGCTATCTCTCTGGCCCCTGTTCTCAATATTTTCAATATTCATGACTTTCATAGAATTTCTGACCGTGGTATCTTCAATACACCTACCATACTTGGTTTTAATTTCTCATGCTTGCCCTAGGTTTTTAAGTCACTGTCCCATGCTTCAAATTTATTTGTTTGATTATTTAATTTTGTTGTAGCTTCTTTGGGCCAGATCGACCTGTGCTTACGGCTGACTCGGCTTTGTTCTCAGGGATCACTCCTGGTAGGACTCTAGGGATCATTTGGGGTGCTTGGGATCATCCAAGGAAAGTGCTTTCCCCACTGTACTGTTTCTCTAGCCTTACTCCACACTTGTTCTTCCTGGGGATCTTCAATAGGATACCTATCAGTGTTGCCTCAATGCTTTTGAGGCTATACAGGGGGTTGAGCCAGGCAAGTGTTTTATCACTGATTTATATTTTGGGTCCTTTGGCAAGGTATCACAAGCAACAGTATGTTCTGATCACTTCAGCACATGCAGTGCATGGCTGTGAACTCATAACTTTGCTTTATACGTTGAGCTCTTTTCTGGGCCTCTGTAATGGAATTCCTTTTTTGGGAGGGGGTGTTTGGGCTGCACCCAGTGATGCTCAGGGCCTCTCTTGGCTCTGTGTTCAGAAATCGCTCTTGGCAGGCTGGGGGACTTGAAATGGGTTTTCTTAATCCAAATTGTATAGGTTTCAGAGAGCTTATAATTCTTTGAAATAATGTTTAGGTTTTTTAATTTATATATATATATATATATATATATATATATATATATATGCATGCTTCTGCAATCTAGAGTACAGAGTTTTTTCTTTTTGTTTGGATTTTGGGTCATATGTGGTGGTTCTCAGTGCTTAGTCCTGGTTCTTAGGGATCACTGCTGGCAAGCTTGAGGGTTGGGATTCATAATTGGTTTTGGGGATCAAACCTGGGTTATTATCCATGTGCAAGGAAAATAAATACCCTACTTGTTATACTGTCATTGTGGACCATAGAGTACATGCATACTTAAACAAAACATTTTTAATCTAAGTTCTCAAAAGATCTTTGACAAGATTTTTCTTTTAATCTTAGGAGATGCCTTTTTAAAAATATAATCACTTTATTTAAGCACCGTGGTAACACAATTGTTCATAATTTATTTTCTTTTTTTTTTTTTTTTTGGTTTTTGGGCCACATCCGGTGATGCTCAGGGGTTACTCCTGGCTGTCTGCTCAGAAATAACTCCTGGCAGGCACGGGGGACCATATGGGACACCGGGATTTGAACCAACCACTTTAGGTCCTGGATTGGCTGCTTGCAAGGCAAACACCGCTGTGCTATCTCTCCGGGCCCACATCATAATTTATTTTCAGTCATATAGTTTATACCATCCTTCACTAGTGTACATTTCTCACCAATAATGACCCTACTTTTCTCCCACCCTCTCTTACCTTTCCCCCACGTGCCTCTTGGGCAGGCATTTCAATCCCCTCTCCCTTTCTTTTATTTTTTTTTAACACCGTATTTTGCACTATTGCTAGTGCAGATAACTTGATCCCCTTTCAGCACCCAGTTCTTCTCCAGAGTGATCAGTTTTAACTATCATTGTCATAGTGGACCCTTTATTTTTTTTGGGTTACACTTGGCAGTGCTCAGGGGTTACTCCTGGCTCTACGCTCAGAAATCACCCCTGGCAGGCTCGGGGGACCATATGGGATACCGGGATTTGAACCATCGACCTTCTGCATCCAAGGCAAGCTCCTTACCCCCATGCTATCTCTCCGGCTCCATAGTGGACCCTTTTCAACTAACTTTACTATCTGCTCTTTGTGGCAAGCTTCCTACCATGGACCTGTCCTCCTTTTATTTATTTGTTTGTTTGTTTATTTATTTATTTATTTATTTATGGTCACATCTGACAATGCTTAGGGTTAATTCCTGCTTTACACTTAGAAATAGCCCCTGGTAGGCACGGGGGACCATATGGGATGTCGGGATTTGAACTACTGTCCTTCTGCATGCAAGGCAAATGCCCTACCTCCATGCTATCTCTCCAGCCCTTGGACCTGTCCTCTTGATCCTCATCTAGGTGATGCCTTCAGCTACACTTCAGAGTAGGTTATCTTCTGTAACTATGATAATTACTTCTACTCCTTTACCAATGAAGTTGGCATTGTTTTTACTAATCACTCTGTGACACCTATTTCACTTATTTATGACAGTGAATATGGTTATAGCGTTATTATGGTACGTTTCAAGGTTTGCATCATTTATAAGAAATAAGAGATAAGATCATCAGGGGGGAAAAAAGGAAGCAAGGAAGGAAGACATAAAGAGGGTCCTGGCTGTTGTTGAGGAGTTACTGCTCAAAGCTTTGCCCAACATTTAGAACCTCCAATGTTTGACATGATTCCCACTCTAGTGTTCACTCCCTATGGTGCTGAACAGTTTCAGGGATTGAACTGGAATTGGATACAGACTTACACTTCTAACCCTGTGCTATCTTCCTAACTACTTTATACAATTAAAAAATTTTAAGTTAAAATAAGTTAAACTTATTTAATAGTCATTAGTAAGTCATTTGTCACAAAATGTTTTTTACTTCTTTATAACTGCCATAAGTCAAGAAATGGATCTCTAAAACTTGAGGACTAGGAAGATAGCTCAATTTCTTAAGGTATGCTTTGCTTACGGGAGGCTCAGATTTTATCTCTGATACCTCATGATGTCCTGAACACTGCCAGGAGCAGCTCCCAAGCACAGACCAAGTATGACACAAAGCAAAAATGAGATAACAAAAATTTTTCCCAATCTCCCTCTCTCTCCCTCTCCCTCTCCCTCCCTCTCTCCCCCCTCTCTCTCCTCTCTCTCTCTCTCTCTCTCTCTCTCTCTCTCTCTCTCTCTCTCTCTCTCTCTCTCTCCTTCTCTTTCTCCTTTCTCTCATCCTCCCCCCATCTCTCTCATCTGTGACATATAAACAAACAGTTTGGGAATGACAGATGGCCAGAGGCAACAGAACCTGAAAACTGATTTACAAAATTGAGCTTACCATGCTGGGGCCCGGTGGTATTTTGAGTGAGGCATGCGGGATGGATATACTCAAGTGGAGGGTGTGGTGTTGGATGGCTGAATGCGTAAGACCCTGTATTAAGGGTGCCAGTAAAAAGAAACGGAAAATTCTGTGAATTATGAGTTCACAATTTAGGTGCTATGACACTCACATTTAGGTGTTAAGGCAGTCAAATTTCTGAAATAAAAGTGATGAGGTGATAAAACCTGTAATTTAGTTAGAATTTAGTTGATTAGAAGATGTGGAGAACTTAGCAATGTGATCTGTTACTTAAGCCTTCCACTGTGTGGGCCAGAAATAGTACATGGCTTTGGATACTTGTCTTTTCATTCAGCTGAGCTAGAATTGTTTTTGTTTTTTTGGTTTTTTGGTTTTTGGGTCACACCCGGCAGTGCTCAGGGGCTACTCCTGGCTCTATGCTCGGAAATCGCCCCCGACAGGCTCGGGGGACCATATGGGATGCTGGGATTCTAATCACTGTCCTTCTGCATGAAAGGTAAACACCTTACCTCCATGCTATCTCTCTGGCCCCTAGAATTGTTTCTTTTTTTTTTGTTTTTTTTTTTTGGTTTTTGGGCCACACCCGGTAACGCTCAGGGGTTACTCCTGGCTATGTGCTCAGAAGTTGCTCCTGGCTTGGGGGACCATATGGGACACCGGGGGATCGAACCACGGTCCGTCCAAGGCTAGCGCAGGCAAGGCAGGCACCTTACCTTTAGCGCCACTGCCCGGCCCCCTAGAATTGTTTCTTAACACTACATTAGTCCTGAATAACTCCAGGAGTGAATCTCGGGTTCAGAACAGGAATAAGTCCTGAATATACCTGAATGTAGCCCTAAAACTAAAACCAAAAAGAAAAAAGAAATAAAAAAAAGAATTTCTTTTTTGAGGATGTCCGAGAGATAGTACAGAGGTTCAGGGACCTCCACTTTATGCAACTGACCCTGGAGCATTGATGGGGTACTCTAGGTAATTCTGACACCCAAGTACTACTACATCTGTGTACCCTTGCATTGAACTTCCAGCATGGTTGGCAAAGAATTTGAAAAACCATTTTTTTTATTTTTCTCTTGTTTCATCATAAATGAATTCACTTTTTTAATTGTTTATTTGATTAGGAATACAGTTGGACAGAGTGAAGTAAAAGTTGCAAGTGATCGAGCAGCAAATTTAGGATTAGTTTTTGAAGATAAACCAAAGCCTTCAAAACAGTCTCTGCAGTCTTATCAAGAAGCTTTACAACAGCAGGTATTAATTCATTTATTTATTCATCAATATTTTTAGTTGTCGTGTCCTTTTTATTTACAAGACTTTGCAAATTGTGTTCTGGAGAGATTACTTTTTTGAGTTGTGATTCTTCTGCAGTTTTGTTGTTGTTGATGTTGTTTATTCATTTATAATATTGAACATCCTACATCATCCAGAATATGGAGCATCATACATGATAGATAGTGGTTCCAGAGAATTCAAAGCATGGGAGAAAATAAGTTTTTGTTATATATAATTGAATTTAACTTTTGATGTAGATAGATTAGACTGCTGTTGGAAACAATAGGGAGAATAACTGTGCGAGCAATTAGGAAACTTTCACATGGTTCTTGGTATGTTGCACCATGAATAATGGGTTTGAAATTTCTGTATATTAATGCAATGGAATTGGTGTGTGGAAAAGGACTGGAGTTTTTTGTTTGTTTGTTTTGTTTTGTTTTTGGGTCACACCGGCAGTGCTCAGGGTTACTCCTGCCTCTCTGCTCAGAAATCGTTCCTGGCAGGCACGGAGGACCATATGGGATGCCGGAATTCGAACCACCATCCTTCTGCATGCAAGGCAAGCGCCCTACCTCCATGCCATCTCTCTGGCCCGAGACTGGAGTTTTAGCTTATGTTAGATAGTGAAGTTTTAGCTAATAAGGGCTTTTCAGTATCTCTTAAAGACAGCCAAAGGGAGATTTTAAGCCAGGAAATGGAAAGAATTGACATGAGCTTATCTCACAAGAAAATATTTGGAATACTTCTGGATATGTAAGGATATGTGATAGAAAAACCTTTTAGAACCTCAATCCTAACCCTCACTCTAAACCTAACCCTAAGTCTATAATAAGGAAAGAAAAAAGAAAAAAAAGAAGAAAAACTAATAATTTAGTCTAGCCAGGAAGTAATAATTCCCTGAACCAGATGGGAAGATGGGGAGAGCATTTAAGAAACGTTGATAGGAGAGGGCTGGAGCAGTAGGAGTAATTCCTGAGTGCAGAGTCAAGAGTAAACACCTGAACACTGCTGGGTGTGGCCCCAAACCAAAACCAAACCAAATAAAATGTTGATAGAAAATGAGAAGGAACTGAGGGCCTGAAGTTGATTCTGGGTAGAAAGGAAGGTAATGGATTCTGTTACACTTTGTAATTTTGACGTTTATTTAAGGGTAACTATTTGGGCTAAAGTGGCAGTAAAGCAGGTAGGGCATTTGTTTTGCATGTGGCTGGCCTGGATTTGATCACTAACAAATCCAGTGCTCTGGTCCCCTGAGCACCACGAGGAGTGATTCCGAGTTTGGAGCTAGGAGTAATCGCTGAGCGCCATTGGGTGTGACCCAGATACCCCCCAAAAAGTGACTTTCAAAATACAGATATATTGTTCTTTGTCTGCTCACATCTTTTTTTGTTTGTTTGTTTGTTTTTGGGTCACATCCGGCAGCACTCAGGAATTACTCCTGGCTCTATGCTCAGAAATCGCTCCTGGCAGGCTTTGGAGACCATGTGGGATGCTGGGATTCAAACCACCAACCTTCTGCATCTAAGGCAAATGCCTTACCACTGTGCTATCTCTCTGGCCTCGTCTGCTCACATTTTTATAGAAAGCTTTTGTGCTTGTAGTCGATGATAAGAAAACATTTGTTTTGTATGCTTTTATAGAGTTGTACTTATAGTAACCCAGAATTCCCTAATTTGCTTTAAGTTTTCAGTCTCTGATTCCGGGGAATGGAGTTTACCCAGTATAAAGTAGATCTGATGAGGTATGGGGAATAGTTTGTGACAGGCTAGATTCCATGAAGGGATAGATGAAAAAGGAAAATAGGAAGATGCTATTTATTGATCCTCACAGAACTAGTGACACTGAGGAGGCAATGATTCAGTAGCAATTGTGGGTGGTAGGAGTGGGGAGGAGTTGGATTAGTACATGAATTTTCCCAGTAACATGAGTTACTGGATAAAGCTGTAATGGTATGATGCAAGTTATGTATTCTGTTATGAAAAAGTTTTAAAATAAATATTACATATATATTTATGAGTTTAAACTGCTTAATGAACCTTTTTTTCCTTATAAAGAAAATATTTAAGGCTCTGATGGTAAACTTCCATGATCCTACTACTTGTGGTAGAATGCATGCTTTGTATGTGTGAGGCCTTGGGTTTGATCTCATATATAATAAGCAAACAATTATTTAAACTAACTGTTGTGTTAAAATACTTGACAAAATTTCTGAATATTCTGTTGTCAAGATTAGGGAAAGAGAAGAAAGAAGAAAGAGAGAGCGTGAAGAAAAAGAAGAATATGAAGCTAGATTAGAAGCTGAAATGAAAATTTATAATCCCTGGGGAAAAGGTGGAGGTGGTGCTCCTATTAGGGATGCAAAAGGAAATCTGATAAGTATGTTATTTCTATTCATTCATTGTTTTCAAAATTGACTAAAATTGTTTAAAAGTTTAAGTTAAATAAGTGGCACCCCGATTTTGATATAAATATATTCAGTTAGAAAGCTTTTCATTGGAATTTTTAGGCTAGTAATTCCTCAGGTTTTCTGTCTTCTCTGATGAGAAATAGTTAGCTGCAGAGGAAAGCTTACATATTCTAATTGGCAAGCTATATACGAGCTAAGACAATTGGTGACACCTAGTCCAGTGTGTGTACCTGATAGTTTATTGCTCAGACCCATTGATGCTGGCACCACCAGAACTTTACCCAGTGGTACTGGCAGGAGGTAGACATGAAATAAGGAATATCAGACCTATGGCCTACTGCATGCAAGCATTTACTCCAGCTCTCTGAACTAGTAAAAAGTACAAAATCCTTGTTGTATTTATTAAAAATAAATTAGCAAGACTTATTTAAGTGATCTAAAATATTTCAAGGGAATTTTATGTTTTATTTCTGATAGATCTTTTCAGTACAGGTATTTAGGCAACCCCCTACCCACCAGCCCAAGTTCCTTTTTTTGTTTTTGTTTTTTTTTGTTTTTCGGGCCACACCCGTTTGATGGTCAGGGGTTACTCCTGGCTAAGCACTCAGAAATTGCCCCTGGCTTGGGAGGACCATATGGGACGTGGGGGATTGAACCGCGGTCCTTCCTTGGCTAGTGCTTGCAAGGCAATCACCTTACCTCTAGCACCACCTCTCCGGCTCCAGCTTATATTCTTAAACAAAATCAAATAAGCAAACAAACTCTTGAACTTGATGTATGCTTCCTGTAATCCTTTCATATAAGTCATACTCAGAGCCTTTGCTTGTCATTGGTATTTCTTATCACCTTCTTTTTGCTTTATATTCCTTAATGAAACTTGTAGTTCTGGGGTTGCAGGGGCTAAGGCTCCTTGCATGCAGTTGACTGTTTAATTTCCAGCACCTCATATGCTTCCCTGAGCACTCTGGATACAGAGATAAGGGATAGCCCTGAGTACCACTGGGCATGTCAAACCCCCTGATCCTACCCTTCCTCTTCCATAAAAGAGCAACTTCCTGTCTTGATGCTACATTGTAATATATAACAAATCCGATTTATTCTTATTTATTGGTGGTGCCAAATATTGCCACAAATGCAAGGCAGATGCTCTACCACTGAACCACATTCCTGGCTGCCTGTTTTTATAAAGAAATACCACTTTTTTTTCTAAACTTTGGGTCTACAAAGGTCAAAAAAAAATTTTTTTTTTGGTTTTTGGGCCACACCTGGTGACACTCAGGGGTTACTCCTGGCTATGTGCTCAGAAATCGCTCCTGGCTTGGGGGACCACATGGTATGCCAGGGGGTTGAACCGTGATCTGTCCTAGGTTAGCATGTGCAAGGCAAACACTACTGCTTGCACCACCACTCAGGACTCCAGATTTGTTTTTAAGATTGACAGATTTGATATAATCCTATATGGGATCAAAATTTTTTGTGTGTATGTTTTCTATTGCTGTGTAAGAAATTATCCCACTAGAGTTTTAAAATAACAAGTATTTATTTTCATGTAGTTTTGTGGGTAAGTAATTTATAAGTCGGTTTGGGTTGGGTTTTGTCTCAGTCTAACATGAGGATGTTGTCATAAGATGTCCGTCAGAACTATAGCCATCAGACGGCTTTCTTGGAACTGACTTGAATGGAATTTTCAGTCCCAGACAAACCTTCGGTGATTATTTCCAATAGGTTCCCTCACACGAGTCAGGAGTTTTCTTTCCCTTTAAGGGTCTTCCTTTAAGACTTAGGCATCCTTACTGAAACAGTAGCTCTCTTCAGAGTGATTCAATTGATTAAGAAGCATAGAAATCATCATGTCTTTTATCAAGTAACCTTGAAATCATATAACACTATTTCGCAATTGTCTGTTCATAATAAACATATGACTAATTCTAGTCCATACTTGGGGCATTATGAGTTTCGTCTGTTAAAGTAGGATTATTAAAGAATTTGTGGGTGCATTTTAAAATTCTTCTCTATGCGATTATATTCTTTAATAAGGATTATTAATTATTTTTACTAAATTTCATTATGACTTGCTTTATATTAATGACAAATCTGCTGTAAAATATATTAATGTGGTTTTAAGAGTTTTCAAAATGTGTTTACTTAAGTTCTCTAATAATTTTGAATTTATAATAGGTTGTTTTAAAATAATCTTATCAGCTTTGATAATTTTTTTTGTTTTTAGGGCACAGATATCATTAAATTATTCTGGTCTGTCTTATTCTTTTTCTGATTCCTTAGCTTTAATAAAATGCATTATAATAATTCTAGAATATATTTGTTTAAATACATGGCTCATTTCCCCCCTTTCAGCTGATTTGAATAGGATGCACAGACAAAATATCGATGCCTACCATAACCCAGATGCAAGGATATCTGAAGATAAAAGGGCTGTTGTATCTCTAGACAAAAATTTAGCCACTTCAAATGCGGAGAACCTAGAAGATTCTGCAAGTAAAAACTCAGGTTTTTAACTATATTTTATTTTTGTTTAGATTTCTAAAACTGTTCTTTAATATTTCTATACCAATAAGCTTCTTATTTTGTTTTTGAGAATTTGCTTATTCAGTGGTGCATTTTGGTTACATATCAGAAAGTGTGACCAAGTATTATTAATGTTGTCTATAATTTCTTTTCATAGGTATTTTGAAAATAAATAGGGAAATTGCAGTTTGCTTCCTTTTTCTATTTTTGTTTTTGGAACACACCAGGGCAAGTGCTCAGGAGTTATTTCTGACTCTTCACTCAGTAATCTCACTCTGGGTAGGGTCTAGGGACCTTATGGGATGCTGGGATCAAACTCAGGTCAGCTACAGGCAAAGCAAGAGCCCTCCCTGCTGTACCATCTCTTCAGCCCTTGCAGTTTGCTTAGAGATACTTGAACCATTTTGCTGATGGGATTCTAGTTTTAAATAAAGCAAATAGATTTTTATATAAAACAGTTTTTTATACATATGGGCTTTACGCAATGAAGCCATCAGATGTGAATCGTAATTATATAACCTAGTTTATCTTTTTCTCGCTTTGTAACTATTTTTTCTGTCTTATAAAAGCACAACACAAAGAAATGGAATAACTGAAAATTTACTTTGATGCATTATCTTCCCTTTTTAAAATCCTTATTTCTGGGGCCGGGAAGGTGGCGCTAGAGATAAGGTGTCTTGCCTTGTAAGTGCTAGCCAAGGAACGGACCGCGGTTCGATCCCCCGGCGTCCCATATGGTCCCCCCAAGCCAGGGGCAATTTCTGAGCACTTAGCCAGGAGTAACCCCTGAGCATCAAACGGGTGTGGCCCAAAAACCCCCCAAAAAAAAAAAAATCCTTATTTCTGGGCCCGGAGAGATAGCACAGCGGTGTTTGCCTTGCAAGCAGCTGATCCAGGACCAAAGGTGGTTGGTTCGAATCCCGGTGTTCCATATGGTCCCCCGTGCCTGCCAGGAGCTATTTCTGAGCAGACAGCCAGGAGTAACCCCTGAGCACCGCCGGGTGTGGCCCCCCAAAAAAAAACCAAAAAAAAAAAATCCTTATTTCTGATTTGATATTAAAGAACATATTTTATATAAATTTCTATATTGAACATTATTATCACTGATAGGAAAAATAATCTTTATTTTTTATTTATTTAAATATTAAATATTTAAAATTTAAATACAATTTAAATATCACCTGCATTATATTTGATACTTATAATATCACTTTGCTATATAAAATTTACCATAAATTCTGTTTTTGTACTTTAATAAATGTTTTTATTTAGATTAGCAAAGAACTTTATGTTTTTATTTAGATTAGCAAAGAACTTTATGTAAGATTTGGAGTGATGGTTAATTGATTTACAACTGGTGATTCTCAGAGGCTATTCTTAGCACTTTCCTCAAGAGTGACCCCTGACAGTACTAAGGGATCGTTTATGGTGCCAGGAATCAAACCAGTGTTGGCCATATATAGGCCAAGCGCTTTATCTCTTGTATTATCTCTCTGCCCCTGATGATCATTTTTAAAAAATAAAATAAGTTATATATATATAGCTCCCCTGGCTAGTGGGAGCAAGAAATACTCACTTTATATACATGGGGTATGTGGGAAAATGTTCGGCCACACCTATAGGGCTTTCTTCTGGCTCTGCTCTCAGGGATAACTCTCAGGGATAACTCTTGGCAGTATTCCAGGGACCATTACTATTTTTGGTGCTTGGGATAGAGTCAGGGTTGGGCAGATGCAAGGCAAGTATCTTAACCCCGGTCCATAGCCTTGTAACTTTTTTGTTATTTGGGTCACACCCAGCAGTACTCGCATTACTCCAGATTCTGCACTGAGGAATTTACTCATGGAGGTGCTTGGGGAACCATATGGGATGCTGGAGATTGAACTCAAGTTGTTCCATAGCAATGCGAATGCCTTATCCACTGGACTAATGTTCCAGGCCCGTTTATAACTTTTAAGCCTTTTATAATAGCACTAATGTTTGAAACCCTCTAAGTACTTCGGGATGAACACTTAATATAGTCATATGCTATCATACATATCCATGGCTAGCCTGTAACAGTTAATCTCTAAAAACAATAGAATGCTGTGTGTTTTTTTTTTTGTTTTGTTTTGTTTTTTTGGTTTTTGGGCCACACCTGGTGATCTCGGGTTACTCCTGGCTATGCGCTCAGAAATCGCTCCTCACTTGGGGGTCAATATGGGACACCGGGATTCGAACCGCTGTCTGTCCTGGATCGCTTGTGTGCAAAGCAAACGCCCTACAGCTGTGCTACCACTTTGCTCCAGCCCCTAGAATACTTTCTTAATTTGATCCAGAATAGATATATTTTTTTTACCTAGTCTGATTATTGAAGCAGTCAAATTGAACCTTTTGGTTTTGATAAAATAGTTTATTTAATTCCGAGTTTATAATAACTCATTATTTGCCAAAATGCATCCTACTAGCCTGAGAGATGGTACAAGTGGTAGGGCACTGGCTAACCCAGGTTCAATTTCTGGAACCTCAAATGGCTCCCAAGCCTTGCCAAGAGGATACCTGAGCAGAGCCAGGTTAAACTCTAAGCACTACAGGGCCTAGCTCAAAAGTAAAGCAAGGGGCCGGGCGGTGGCGCTGGAGGTAAGGTGCCTGCCTTGCCTGCGCTAGCCTAGGACGGACCGCGGTTCGATCCCCCGGCGTCCCATATGGTCCCCCAAGAAGCCAGGAGCGACTTCTGAGCACATAGCCAGGAGTAACCCCTGAGCGTCACAGGGTGTGGCCCAAAAAACCAAAAAAAAAAAAAAAAAAAAAAAGGCAAAGCAAAATAAATATACCTCCTATTGATGCTGCTTAAAGGTATTTTGGCTGCTGTATTAATTTTTCTCTTCATTTGCATCTTTTAGGAGTTGAAATTAAGATCTCAGTGCAAACCCTTCTGTTACCTTTCCTTCTGCACCCAGTGTTGTGTGAAATTTTCTCACTTTAAGACTTACAATAACGTGGGCCCCGGAGAGATAGCACAGCGGTGTTTGCCTTGCAAGCAGCTGATCCAGGACCTAAGGTGGTTGGTTCAAATCCTGGTGTCCCATATGGTCCCCCGTGCCTGCCAGGAGCTATTTCTGAGCAGACTGCCAGGAGTAACCCCTGAGCATTGCCGGGTGTGGCCCAAAAACAAAAACAAAAACAAACAAACAAAAAAAAGACTTACAATAACTTATTAAACAAAAATTAGGAATTTAGGTGTGCTTATCATGCAACATCACTAGAAAAATATGTTTTTCTGATGCTTTTGCCATGACCTATTTGCAAGAAAGAGCATGTTGAATGTGCACAGCAGAATATGTTCTCTTTTCTGTAAGCCACTGGGTTTGATGCTGGTATTGCGACTAAGGTATTATAGTTTGAAAAATGATATAAAATAATATGTTGAGTTTTTTCTATTTTGATTTTTTTTTTTTTGGTCATACCCAGCAATGCTCAGGGGTTACTCCTGGCTCCATGCTCAGAAATCACTTCTGGCAGGCCCCGGGGACCATATGGGATGCCAGGATTTGAACCAAAGGCAAACGCCTTACCTCCATGCTATCTCTCCAGCCCCTTTTTCTATTTTGAATAGAATTTTGAATTTAACTTCCTTAAAACTATTTTTCATTCTCTAAGTATTAAAAAGACTTTCCAAATGCAAAAAATATCTAAATCCACCATTTTATATATGTAAAGTACAATCTTATATATGTATAAGTATGTATATAGTTACATATTTATATACATGACCATAGCGAAGTCAATTATATTTGAAAATTGAATGCTATTAGATCTTTTTCCTCTTAACAGATCATTCTGTTTTTTCCTTTTGGTTTTTATGTTACACTCAACAGTGTTCAGGGTTTACTCCTGATTCTGTGGTCAGAGATCATGCTCAGTAGGCCCAGGGAACTTAATGTGGTGCCAAGGATCAAACTCGAGTTAATATATTTTTGGTTTGGGGTTACGCCCAGCAGTACTCAGGTTATCCTGACTCTGGCTCAGAATCACTCCTGGCAGGCTCGGTGGACCATGTGGAATGCTGAGGATCGAACCAGTCTGTCCCCTGTTGGTTGCATGCAAGGCAAACACCCTACCAGCTGTGCTATTGCTTGAGCCTACAAGTTAATTTGTTAAGGGCCAGCACAGCAGGCTACCAACTGTAATATATCACTGTGACCTTTAACAGATCTATTTTTGGTGCCTTTCCTAATGTTTGTCTTGTTATGTGATGGATACCTTATTTATGAAATGCATACTAATTAAAACTTTTTTTTTTACTTATACTGTTTAGATACTTTTTTGGGAAGGAGTATAGGACAAATATTTCCCTATGCTCTTATTTTTATAAAAGTATTTTCAAAATAAGTTACTTTATCTACTTAATAAGGGTTCTTCTTTAATTGCTTTGAAGGTTAAGAATTGGAATAATCTAGGTGAAATACAATGAACGATTTTATTTTGTTAATCAGCTTTTCCACTGTAGCATAGAATTTTAACATTTTAATTTGGCTTTCTGCTGAGTTATTCAAATAAACACTAATTTGTGTCAAAAGGGAAAATATATCTGAATGGCAGCTTAACTGCAAAGTTAAGCTGAATGATCAAAATACTTTATTTTATTTATTTATTTATTTTAATTTTGGGCCACACTCAGTGACACACAAGTGTTACTCCTTGCTATGGAAATTGCTCCTGACTTGTGAGGAACCATATGGGATGCTGGGGGAATTGAACCGTAGTCCATCGTAGGCTAGTGCAGGCAAGGCAGATGCCTTACCACTTGCACCACTGCTCTGGCCCCTCAAAATACTTTAGATTGAGAGCAAAACAGTTGAGTCAGTAACTAAAAAGTAATACGAGGAGTAATGTGAAGCTTAAAGTTTGAATACTGTTTATTCTTTCTGCTTTTAGAGACTTCTTGGATATAACTGTTCAAGTCCTCTTATGAAATAACTTTTATACAATATATAATGCCTTTTTTGGGGGGACCTTACCCAGTGGCACTCAGAGATGACTCCTAGCTCAGCACTCAGAAATAACTCTTGGCTCAGGGGGCCATATTGTATGCTGGGATTGAACTCGTGTTGGGCATGTACAAAGCAAATGCCCTATCCACTGTGCATAGCTCCGGCCCAATATATAACATTTTTAGTATTCATATTTATATCCCTAAATATTGACTAATAGAATATTTTTGCAAAATTTCTCTTTCAAGGTTATATGCAATCTCAGAGCTCTCCTTTTGCTCGGGGGAATGTATTTGGTGAGCCTCCAACTGAACTTCAGATTAAACAACAAGAATTATACAAGAACTTTCTTCGTTTTCAGGTGAAATTTTAAAGTTTCAAAGATTTATAAAAATTTTAGTGAACAGATCTAAAGAAATTTTGTTTAAAAGATAAAGAATAAATTTTAAGATGTTGTACAGTTATTTTGGTGGGCAGATAGACAATGAGAAATTGAAGTTGTTGCCTTTCATGAAGCTGACCACAGTGTGATCCTCAGTACCATATATAATTCCTCCCAACCCCAGCACTGCCTGGTATGACCCCAGAATAAAAAGCAAAGGAGAAAAGAAAAAATACTCTGCCATCCAATTTATAAACATCAGTTAAAGGGAGTTCTAAAATTATTTTACTCAGAATAGGGAGTCTATTTTTCCCCCCAAATTTCTAGAGAAAAATGCTGAAATTACTTTTTTTTTTTTTTTGGTTTTTGGTTTTTTGGGCCACACCCGACAGTGCTCAGGGGTTACTCCTGGCTGTCTGCTTAGAAATAGCTCCTGGCAGGCACGGGGGACCATATGGGACACCGGGATTCGAACCAACCACCTTTAGTCCTGGATCAGCTGCTTGCAAGGCAAACACCGCTGTGCTATCTCTCCGGGCCCTGAAATTACTTTCTTTGTTTTTTTTTTTTTTGTGCCATACCAGGCGGTGCTCAGGAATTATTCCCAGCTCTGAGCTCTGAAATCACTCCTGGCAGGCTCTGGGGACCATATGGGATGGCAGGAATTGAACCTGGGTCTGTCCCAGGTCGGTCATGTGCAAGGCAAATACCCTACTGCTGTACTATTGCTCTGGCCTTGAAAATGCTGAAATTTCTAAAACTGAAAGACAATAAAATAAAAATACACCTCTTAGGCATGGAATAATTTTGTAGATATTCACTTTATTAGTAAAAAAAAATCAGTTGTGTTTTCCCAAAGATTTGATGTTTTGTTTTTGTTTATTTTTTGGAACACACCCCACAGTTCATGGAGCCAGGTTTTACTCCTGGCTCCATGCTTTCTTCTGATAGGTTTAGGGGACCATATGGGATGCAGAGATCAAACTTGGGCTGGCTGCATGCAAGACAAGCATCCTTCCCTGTGCTATCACTCTGCCCTTGATTTGAAAAGTTTTTACTCGAAATACAGATTGTGGGGCTGGAGAGAGAGTACAAAGGTAAAGCATTTGTCTTATATGTGGTGGATTGGATTCAATCCCTTGTTATCCATATGATCTTCTGAGCACTGCCAGGTAGGATTCCTGATGTTTAGAGTCAGGAGTAAGCACTGAGCATTATTGGATGTGGCTCAAAACAAACAAATAAAAAGAAATGTAGATAATAAATGTATTTGAGCATCCAGAATTTATTAAGTAATTATAATTATTGACTTTCCATACTCTGTCTACTTTTGTGCTTAGGCCTAGGTATGATGCCTCAAGCATGTGATGAAAGAGGGCCCCATCTCTTCACACCTGCGCTGTTCCAGCATTAGATTAATTTTGTGCTTTTTTTTTTTTTGTGATTTTTGGGTCACACCCGGCAGTGCTCAGGGGTTATTTCTGGCTCCAGGCTCAGAAATTGCTCCTGGCAGGCACAGGGGACCATATGGGGCGCCGGGATTCGAACCGATGACCTCCTGCATGAAAGGCAAACACCTTACCTCCATGCTATCTCTCCGGCCCCTAATTTTGTGCTTTCTTATGATTCCTTTTAATCTCATGTGCTTTTTAAAATAAATCTACTCAAGACCTAGTAACATAAAATTTCTACAGAAAAAGGCTCAATTTCCCCAGTCTGACATTTAAGGCTATTAATCTAATTCCAAACTTAAGTATCTTCCTCTCAATATATCTTTTTATTTCTATTTATTACAAAAGATGAATTCTTTTGTGTTGACTTCTTTTTATTTTTAATAATATCTTTATTTAAACACTGTGATTACAAACATGATTGTAGTTGGGTTTCAGTCATAAAAAAGAACATTCCCCCTTCACCAGTGCAATCTTCCCATCTCCAATGCTCCCATCTCCACCCTCCCCCACACTACACTATACTCAGAACTAAATATTTGTATTCTGTGAATTTCTTTGGGGGGGGGGGCTCTAAGATTGCTGCCATTCTTCCTTTTTTTTTTTCCCTCTATAGGCTTTATTGACTATTTCTTTGAGTTATCTCTCTATTGACCATAGATTCTATGATCTGATTTTTCAGCATGACAAATTTATTTTCTCTTTGATTTATACGCATGTCAGATTTTTGCTTATTTTTTTCATTCAAAATGACAATTATGATTTTGTATTTAAAATTTTTGAATTGTAGGGTATATCAGTTAATAGGAAAGGAGAAAGGGCATTCTGGGAAGACAATTTTTTTGTTTTGTTTTTGGGCCACATCCTGTGGTGCTCAGGGTTTACTCCTGGTCATCCGCTCAGAAATCACTCCTGGCTTGGGGGACCATATGGGACTCGGGATTGAACTGCAATCTGGCCTAGGTTTGCGCTTGTCCTAGGCTTGCGCTGTCCTAGGCTTACCTCTAGCGCCATTGCTTCAACTCCTAAGAAGAATTTTTATAAGGAATGATCAAGTGCTAAAATATTGATTCTACTCCTATGTGAGGATGCTAATTGAGCTAAGAAACTTTTGAGACATTATAGTATCTAAGTTATAGAAAATAGAATTGTGATTTAATTAGGGAGTATTTTCTGGTAATTTATATAATACTGTATACTTTGAGTCTTAGAGTACTCCTTTGAGATATAGACAGATTAGAAAAATTAAAATGAAATTTTCTTGATCATATTGTTCATAAAAATTTGGTGTTGGGCCCGGAGAGATAGCACAGCGGTGTTTGCCTTGCAAGCAGCCGATCCAGGACCAAAGGTGGTTGGTTTGAATCCTGGTGTCCCATGTGGTCCCCTGAGCCTGCCAGGAGCTATTTCTGAGCAGACAGCCAGGAGTAACCCCTGAGCACCGCCGGGTGTGGCCCAAAAACCAAAAAAAAAAAAAAAAATTTGGTGTTGCTGGAATTTCATTCATAGTTAACATGTCATTTAGTTTTCCTAATAGGATATAAGATATTGAAACATTTATGAACAATTTGTAAAATTAGTGTACCAATATTAAATTCATGGGATACCAGAAGTGTTATTCTATTTTTTTAATAGTTTTACAAAGTATTATCTAACTTTAATTTTTTAGATTGAGGAAAAGAAGCAGAGAGAAGAAGCAGAGCGAGAGAAACTGAGAATTGCAGAAGAGAAGGAAGAAAAACGACTTGCAGAACAAAGGGCTCGAATTCAACAAGAGTATGAAGAGGAACAGGAACGAAAAAGGGAGAAAGAGGAGGAGGTGCTTTTATTTTTCTATTTTTCTACTTAATTTTCCTACTGAAAATATTTTTGATATGTTATGGTATTTGTTACAAAAGAAAATAATCGTAGTTTATTTAGAAAATATTAGGTCAATATCTAATCAATACATAGTGTTTTATTAAAGTAAAAAAGATATTTTTAAAAAAGCAAAGCAGTATAGACTAAGAACATTATAAAGATCCCTAATATTGTTAATCAGATGGCTTTATTTCTTCTTTTTTTTTTTTTTGGTTTTTGGGTCACACTCAGCAGCGCTCAGGGGTCACTCCTGGCTCTATACTCAAGAATCACCCCTGGCAGGCAGGGGAGGGGGACCATATGGGATGTCAGGATTTGAACCACAATTTTTCTGGACACAAGGCCTTACCTCCATGCTATCTCTCCGACCCCAGATGGCTTTATTTGAGGAACACTGTGTCATTTGTAGCTTCAATTTTTATCTCCTTATTTCAGACAATAAGAGAGCATTTTTTTTTTTTTTTGGTTTTTGGGCCACACCCGGGGTTACTTCTGGCTACGCGCTCAGAAGTTGCTCCTGGCTTGGGGGACCATATGGGACACCAGGGGATCGAACCGCGGTCCGTCCAAGGCTAGCTCAGGCAAGGCAGGCACCTTTACCTTTAGCGCCACCGCCCGACCCCAAGAGAGCATTTTTGTTTGTTTGTTTTTGAGTCACACCTGGCATTGCTCAGGGATTATTCTTGGCTCTGCTCTGCACTCAGAAATCTCCCCTGGCAGGCATGGGGGACCATATGGGATGCTGGGATTTGAACCACCGTCCTTCTGCATGCAAGGCAAATGCCCTACCTCTATGCTATCTTTTCGGCCCCCCATTTTTATATGGAATAATATGGGGTCAGAGTGAGTACAGCAGGTAGGGCACTTGCCTTGCATACAGCTGACCGGGTACTATCGCAGGTATTCCATGTAGTTCCCCAGGTACACCAAGAGTAATTCCTGAGTAAAGAGCCAGGAGTAATCCTTGAGTATCACTGAGTATGAGCAAAAAAAAAAAAAAGGATGACAAAATGAAATATGAGGCACCTATTTAATACTACCTTAAAAGGGAAAAAAGTGCCCTTAGGTATGATTCTGAAATTTTTCTTTTTTTTTTTTTTTAATTTAATTTTATTTTAAAACCATTGTTATTTACAAAGTCCTTCATAGTTGAGTTTCAGACATACACAATGAACCAGGGCCAATCCCACTGCCAGTGTTAACCTCCCTCTACCATGTTCCCAGAGTATGTCCTAACCACTGCATTTTGACCCCCAGTCTACCAGTATAACAGGTCCACTTAAAAGTTAGATTGTTAGTGTTTGGGTCTCTTAATTCCATTGTTGTTGTTTTGTCCTTTTTTTTTTTTTTTGCTTGGCCTCTGGTCCCCATTCTTTCATATGTATTTCCACTCAGTTTCTTTCCTTCTCCTTGCTATCCTCTGGGGCCAAGAATGTTAGATACTGGGGCCGGGCGGTGGCGCTGGAGGTAAGGTGCCTGCCTTACCTGCGCTAGCCTTGGACGGACTGCGGACTGCGGTTCGATCCCCTGGCGTCCCATATGGTCCCCCAAGCCAGGAGCGACTTCTGAGCGCATAGCCAGGAGTAACCTCTGAGCGTCAACGGGTGTGGCCAAAAAAAAAAAACCAAAAAAAAAAAAAAGAATGTTAGATACAACTACCATTTAGACCTTTAAGATATGTCATGGCCTGCTTGGTTAGGACACTAAGGGAATTCGCAGAAGGTGAATGGATTCGGCAATGAAAAACAGATCAAATGCTCAGAAATGAGGTTGAATCTGAGTCTGTTTATTGAAAGTTACAATGGAATATTTAAGCAGGATTTTTTGACATGAAGATTTTTGCAGCATGGAACAACTGACATGTTTTTCTGCAAGGTTAAACTTTAACTTTCTTGTTAAACTTTTTGTTAACTTTCTTGTTAGCAAAAGGTTATCGGTACATATGTTAGATCTATAAATTTCTTCACAATAAACAATTCACAGGCCTTTATTGTGGGTTACAAGCCTTCTAAAAGCTAAGCTCCAATTAAGAGACCTGAAAGAATCCAGGGGCTTTCTAGGGACCAAAAGGGGAAATTTTAATGTCTCAAAGTTGTTACTCTCTGGCCAGACCTTGGGTGTCAATTCTGATGTAAATTAAAAGATTAGCAAGTTACCTGATTCCCCTATCTGGAATCCTTTCATCTGAGGGAAGCAGGCAATTTAAAGGCACAGAACACACTCTGAGCTGAATCTGAAATATTAACCCTTAATATGACTGCACTTAGGTTAACAGCAAATGAAGGTGGTTAATAATTTTGTAATACTATAAAGAATTTTCTTGAGCATACACAACTGCTTATGACTGGGTGGTCATTCCCTAATTCCTTGTCAGGAATGCAGGTCCTCCGTTATTCTCCTCATTCAGTGAGCTATGCTAGGAACTAGGATCTGACCCTCCTGAAAGAAAGAAGTCCTTGAAGCCTCTTCATGGCAGGCATGGCTGAATTCCTCTTAGGCAGGAGACATGGCAAAGGTAGCGTATTTTTGAGTGAAGTATATAATGTATATAAGTATATAAAATGTATGTTGGTGTATACATTTCTCTTTATTTTAAAGCAAAGGCTGAAAAATGAAGAACTTATACGGTTAGCTGAAGAAAGACGTAAAGAGGCAGAAAAAAAGAAAAGAGAGGAAGAAGAAAGACATAATCTACAACTTCAACACTACTATGAAAGAGAAAACTTGATTGGTGGTGAAACCAATGTAAGTTTAAGTCAGAATTGTCAATTAGACTCAGAGTTTAACCCTCTCTCACAATGAGAGTCATTGAGCTTTAGTATCAAATCAAAGGCAAGGAGATGTTTTTGTTTTCCCTTTTATCTTCCTAAGAGTGCTGAGCATGAAACTTCCTGTACGAGGTGAAGTTTGCTGACATTTTCCCACCAATTAATGTCAGTGGATTACTGACTTTAGCTCTTCTATAGTCTTTGAACTAACACTGTATAAGTCATTCATGACATGAATGAGTTCAGAAATTGAGAATACTTGGAAACTTGTAGCAAATTTTCAAAGTAATTTTTTCTTTTAAATCTAATTTTAAAAGTTCGTTTTGAATTTTATATTCTTAATTTTTTTCCATTTAACTACTAACTCTGTCTTAATTTGTTTTACACATTTTTTTTCTTCATATGGTTTTTTTTTTTTGTTTGTTTTGTTTAAGTTTTTTTGGGTCACACCCAGCAGCGCTCAGGGGTTACTCCTGGCTCTATGCTCAGAATTCGCTCCTGGCAGACTCGGGGACCATATGGGATGCTGGGATTCAAATCATCAAACTTCTGCATGCAAGGCAAATGCCTGACTTCCATGCTATCTTTCCGGCCCCTTCGTATGGTTTTAATTTAAAAAAGAAACTAGGACTAGAGATGTAGATCAGTGGTAGAGCATATATATATATGTTAAATTTGGGATTCAATCCCTGACACCACAAAAGATAGAGTGCTGGATGGATCAGGAAATAAAATACATTTTTGGCATACTGGAAACACCTAAATTCACAGGATAAATAAGGCTCAGATGGAAAGACTGGGAAACAACCATATAAGCCAAGGTTGGTTAAAAAATAAAAGCTGAGACAGTGATACTTTATCAGATCAAATAGCATTTAACCTCAAGAAAGTAATCAGAGACAGGGATTAACCAGTATGTAGTGTACTAGTTAAGGAAAGGGTGTAGATCAAGATGTACTAATTCCTATCAACATATATGTATCAAATTAAGGGACATTGGGGTTTATAAAGCTTCTATTCAGAGACCTAAAGAAACACACTGTTGGAAACATAATGGTGTTTGGAGACTTTGACATTCTACTTTCACCATTAGATAAGCCAGACAGAATACCAGTCAAGACCTGAGCACTAAGTTAGGAATTAGAAGACCTAGGATTAATTGACATAGATGGCCTCCCCTACTCAAAAAGCTGAACACACACACTTTTTTCTCTAGCACACATGGAATATTCCATAACATTGTAGGTAATAACTAAAATATGTATGACTATATGTATATAAGTTTGTGAATTTATATAGAAGTCAGACTTAGCATCTTGTCAGGCCACAATACCATGAAGATAGAAATTAGCCATAAAAAGAAAGTGAGAGAAAAGCTCCTAAAGTGGGGCCGGAGTGATAAGAAGGCATTTGTCTTGCAATCAGAAGGTTGGTGGTTCAAATTCTAGCATTCCATATGGTCCCCCGAGCCTGCCAGGAGCAATTTCTGAGCGTAGAGTCAGGAGGAACCCCTGAGCGCTGCCGGTGTGACCCAAAAAACCAAAAACCAAAAAATAAAAAAGCTAAAGTGTGGAAGCTGATCAAAACACAGCTAAGTAGCAACTAAATAACATAAAGAAAGGCAAAGAAGAAATAAAATGAGAGTGAAGAAACAAATCTATAGAAGTCAGCAGTCTGTACAAAGTGGGAAACTCGTGGCATCAATACATGCCTGCAATGGGAAAGAAGTAAAAGCCCAAATCAACTTACATATGTCTTAAATACCTGGAGAAGGAAAAACAAGGAATCCCAAATCTAGTAGACAAAAGGAAATAAAAAGTAGAACAGAAATGAACAATTACCAGAAAAGTATAATATACACTGGGAACTGGTTCATTGAAAGAGTAAACAAGATAGACAAAACTCAAAGCATTCTTTGCTTGTGTTTAGGCCTGTTGAGCTATCACCAGCTCAGTTTACTTATTATTATTACTATATTAATATTTGGCTTTTGGGCCACATGTGGCGACACTCAAGAGTTACTCCTGGCTCTGTGCTCAGTAATCATTCCTGGTAGGCTCGGAGGACCATATGGAATGCCAGGGATTTGAACATGGGTCTTCTGTGTGCAAGGCAAACACCCTACTTGCTGTGCTATTTACTCTGGTCCACCTACATGATATATAGGTTTTGTTTTGTTTTTTGTTTTTTTTTTAAGATGTTGACTTATTTTGTTTTCCAGAAAGGCCCTTGCTTCAATTCCTTCTTATTATTCAAATGTTTTAAATTTTGCTTTGCATTTTTATTTGATGTGCTCTATTTAAGTTTGTTCACTTATAAGGGAGATTTAAATATATATGTTTATTATAATTGATAATTTATTATAGAAATGAAAATTTGATTTTTTGATGTAACATGTATTTATTAAATAGGAAAAATAGCACCCTGAACTGCTTAGATGGTCTTGTTAACTACTAGATCTATATGTATACCCACATGTATATATATGTGTAATGTGTATTTGTGTATAGATGCATATACATATTGATTGATGTCTCTGTACATACATATTCTTTCTCCCTTCCACAGCGTTTGAGACAGCCTTCTCCTGTAGTTCCTGCTCTTCAGAACAAAATGGCAAGCAAGCTGCAAACACCTCCTTCGGCTGACAGCATTATAAGTTGCTTTTCTCAAGTATATACATTTTTGCATTACTTGTTAATTTTAGCTCAGTTATTTTATACTGGAGAAATTGGATGAAATACTCTTTTGGGGGTGTAGGGAAGGGAAGACAACAGAGGTGGTCAGGGGATGTTCCTGGTTCTGTGTCAGGGGTCATATCTGGCAGAACTTGGGGGACCATAAATAGTGCTGGGATTGAACTGTGGCTGGCTGCAGGCAAATCAACTCTCCTGGCCCAAGTGTGAGAGTCTTTTATTTGTTTGGTTTTTCTGTTGTTTTCAGACCACACTGGTAGTGCTCAGGGTGTCCTCCTGGATCTGTGCTCAGGGATCACTCCTGGCGAGTTCAAGGCTCCATATGTGTTGAGTATCAAACCTGGGTTGGTCATGTGCAAGATAAGCTTGTTCATTCTTCAGGTCTCAGGATGCAATGTTCTTATTTATTCAACTTAGATTATTTTTGTTTTGTTTTGTTTTTCACACCCAGCAGCAATCAGGGGTTATCCTGGCAGGCTTAGGGGACCATGTGGGATGCTGGGATTTGAACCATTGTCCTTCTGCATGCAAGGCAAACACCCTACCTTCAGGCTATCTCTCTGGCCCATTAGATTATGTTTTAACTCATATCTGAAGTATCTATATTAGTTTACTACTTCTTCACTTGTAACTGACAGATTGTACCTTAAAATTTAAATTCTTACTCTTGGCAAGCCATAATTTAGCAAATGGCTCTCAAGGAGGTTACATAAGGACAGTTGTAGAGCCTTGGACAGTTTGGTAGCACAGATGTTCTTATTTCATACGTCGGTAGCACAAACATTAACATTGTTGTTATCATGTTATGTAAATGAAAATTAAATTATAAAAATTACTTCTTAGCTAACTCTAGGTATACCTTATCTCTTAGTAGAAGCTATAATAATAAAAGAAAAAGGCTGGGAAAATATTCCAAAGGGTTAATGCATGTGGTGACTCTTGAATGAGTAGGATTTTGCCATGAAGAAGAGTGGAGGGAATTTTTAGAAAAATCATATAGCAAAGTGTCAGTCACATGGCAACATGGTGACTGCATTGTGATTTGCTGTGGTCCAGTAATGCCTGACAAAGGTGGAAGTGTAGCTCTAGCTATAAAAGCATATGTGGACTTTGTCTGAATTGCCAGGGAACTTGCCTTTCATTGTATAGACTAGTGGATGCTTAACAGGTATATTTAAGAGACACAAGTAGTGTAATTTAAGAGATAAAATATGTGAGTTAGGGGGTCATTGGTAACATTCAAATTTCTGGTAATGATTATTTAGAGAAGATGTGATAGAGGAAAGAAGTAGATTTATAGTTTTGAAAGCTTTATTTATTTTTAAATTAGTATGATTATCTAGAATGAGTCTGGGGGAAGTAAAATGACTCAGGAGGATATCCTAGGATAACTTGAATTTAGGAAACAGAGAAAGGAAATAGAGCAGAGAATATGGTAGAGTGGCAGAGCTAACAGTTACTATTGGTCAAGTAAAATAAGAGCTTCAAAATGCCCGTTAAATATGTCAAACTTCATGATCTTGGTGAGAATAGTGTTAGAGGATTAATCAGTTTTAGCAACAATGGCAATGTGTGTGTGATGACAAGTGCACTGGAATAAGAAAGTATACACTGTCTCATTTACTGCTTTTTTCTTTCTTTTTTTCTTTCCCCCTCCCCTTTCACTTACTGCTTGTAAAAAAAAAACCTTGTCTGTGAAGGGGAAAATGAATGTTAGTGATAAAAGATGAGATTTAACTTTCTTAAAGAAGGAAGAGATTTTTTTTTTTTTTGGTTTTTGGGTCTCACCCGGCTGTGCTCAGGGGTTACTCCTGGCTCCATGCTCAGAAATTGCTCCTGGCAAGCACGGGGGACCATATGGGACGCCGGGATTCGAACCGATAACCTTCTGCATGAAAGGCAAATGACTTACCTCCATGCTATCTCTCCGGCCCCAGAAGGAAGAGATTTAAGTTTAAGATGAGAGTTATGTGCTTAGGGAGAGAAAGGATAGAGAAAAAAGGGTAGGAGGAGAGGAGTGGGAGTCACTAATCATTGGTAGAGGATAAATAAAGGGATTCTCTGGGAAGGAACAAGGACTTACCCATTGTGAGAAAAACAGATGCAGGTTTCTAAGTAGTATGGCGAGGATTTTGTTCACTTTTACATGTACTTAAGAAAAAATATTTTTTTAGAGGCTGGAGAGATAGCATAGTGGGTAGAGCATTTGTTTTGCACGTAATCAGCGCATTCAATACTCAGCACCCCATATAGTCCCCCAAGTCCCACCATAAGTGATCCTTGATCACAGAGCAGAAATAATTTTTGAGCACAGCTGAATGTGGCCCCCTCAAAAATTTAATAAATCTTTTTAAACTTCTTAATAGGAGAGACATAACAGCGTATCTGTCATGATTTTTAAACAGGAAAGTTCCATAGGCAGAACACATTCTCCTCCCGTTCCTGCGAGGAAAAATCAGCTTCGTGCAGAAGGTAACATCAAGTATTAAGTTTGTAATATTTCTTGTAATGTTTAGTGTGCCCTCAACCCCAGTCTTTCATTTATTGGTAATATCTTAATTAGTTTATTTCAATCAGGAAGTTGACATTGGTATACTCTAGAGAAACTGTTCAGATTTCAACAGTTACTGCATGAATTTATGTGTGTTGTTCTGTGTATGTTAATTATCTATAATCTGTGTAACTACCATGTAGTTAAGGTACACAAATGTTTTATCACCACAAAGGAACTTTTTTGGGGGACTATCAAGCAGTGCTTAAAGGAGCTAAGGACCATTCCTGGTGATACTTAGATCTGTGGGCCAGAAAAATTAAAAGCTTGGGCCTGGAAATGCACTGCTTAGGACCACTACACTTGGTGGTATTTGGAACCATATATGCCATGCTATAAATCAAACTTGGGATGCACTTCAACCCTTTGAGTCATCTTTCCCTCACTGAGATGCCCTATTATAGTTCCCCCTCTCCAAGAATATTTACTTAGAAGTTTTTCTTCTTGACTTCTAGAATTACTGTATTATTTGTCATAAAAATTTCTCTATGTGAATTTTCATTTTGTAATTTGGGTTATGTTTTAGTGTTTTGTTCTTAATACATGCCTTTTTATTCATCAATGATATTTGCAGAGGAGAAAAAAAATGTAATTATGGAATTATCAGAAATGAGAAAACAGCTTCGTAGTGAAGAACGGCGTCTCCAAGGACAGTTGCTACAAATGGACAATGATGAGGAAATTCACTTAAGGCAGGTTTTATTTTGCATTTTCTGTGTTTGCTTTAGTTTTTTCCAATCTCAGGATAGAATTTATGTAGTAATTATAGTGTTGGAACAGGAGTAATTCATATAGATTGTAAAGTCACCTTTACGAAGATGGTTTGTATGTTTAAAAAGTCTTTATGTTTGTTTTGTTTTGAGCCACATGTGGCTATATTTAGGAATTTCTCCTGACTCTGTACTTAGAAATTATTCCTGTTGGGCTTGGGGTGTTGGGCTTGGCTTATGCAAAAGCAAGCACTTTGCCCTCTCTATTATCTCTCTGGCCCTTGATTAATAAACTTTGTAAAATTATAACATTGAAATAATTGCCATAATGAAACTTCTACTACAATTTCCATTATAATTTCCACTCTCAAAACCTAGCTAAGTAAATTCTAGAAGAGGGCTTGGTCTAAGTAATTCAAAATAGGAAATTTTAATTTTTTATTATTTATTTTTTATATTAAGATCTATTTAAGCACCATGGTTACAAACATGTTTGTAGTTGTATTTCAGTTATTAAAAAGAACACCCCAATTCACCAGAGCAACCTTCCCATGCCCCCCATCTCCCTCCTTTCCCACCCCGTTTGTATTCAAGATAGGCATTCTATTTCTGTTGTCATGAGAGTTGTCAATGTAGTTATTTCTCTAAATGAACTCCCCACTCTGTGGTAAGCTTCAGATCATGGGCTGGTCCTTCCAGCCCTCATCTCTATTGTCTCTGGGTATTATTACAACCCAGAGTGATTCTAGAGCACTGGGCCAGGTAATAAGGTCTGAGCACCTCTCCTCCTCCAAAATAAAAAGATAATTGTTTTCAAAGTAAATTTTGTTTTTATTTTTGTGGGCCATACAGTGATGCTCAGGGCTTACTTCTGGCTCTGTACTCAGGGATCATTCCTGGATCACTCAGGTTCTAGAGACCATATAGGATGCTAGAGGCTACACCAAGGCAGCTGAGTGCAAGGCAAGCTGTATTATCACTCTGGCCCCAAACTAGATTTTTTTTTTTTTTTTTTTTGGTTTTTGGGCCACACCCGGCGGTGCTCAGGGGTTACTCCTGGCTGTCTGCTCAGAAATAGCTCCTGGCAGGCACAGGGGACCATATGGTACACCGGAATTCGAACCAACCACCTTTGGTCCTGGATCGGCTGCTTGCAAGGTAAACACCACTGTGCTATCTCTCCGGGCCCCAAACTAGATTATTATAACAGACTGTGATGAAAAATAACAAATTCCTTGTACAAGTTGTGTGAACTAAGATTTACTTCCCGTAGAGTATGTTTACCAGAATTTATCATTCATCTCTAGGAAAAGAGAAAGGAATCCTATGCATATATTTGACAAGGCTAGACAACGGGTACAAGCACCTGTCAGAAGACAGTCTCCTAAAGGCTTAGAACCTACTACTTCTCAGAATATTTTTGACTTTAATGAGCTAAAGGGTAGAGGTAAGTAGAAAATATTCCTACTATGTTATTTCAGCTAGAAGTATTCTTTCTGTAAAGAAAGGCTTCATTTATGTACTTAAGTGACAATAAATGGTTTATGTTTTTAATTTAATATTTTAACACTAAAATTTTTTTTTTTTTTTTATAAAATTCTGCAGCTCTTTCGAGTCTATCCTTGGCTTTTATTTTTGGCCACAGGTGGTAGTTCTCAGGGATTACTCCTATATCTATGCTTAGGAATCACTTGTACTTAATAAAAAGCATGGACTGCATATTTCATTTTATTTGGAACGTGTGATTATTAAGGAGAACCACGAGGATGTTATAAAGTTATAAAGTCCACTCGAAAGTGAACAAGCATCAGTCAGAAAGATGTCATTTCTTTTTTTTTTTTTTTTTTTTAGCTCTTTTTTTTTTTTTTTATTTAAACACCTTGATTACATGCATGATTGTGTTTGGGTTTCAGTCATAAAAGGAACACCACCCATCACCAGTGCAACATTCCCATCACCCAAGTCCCAAATCTCCCTCCTCCCCACCCAAGCCCCGCCTGTACTCTAAACAGGCTCTACATTTCCCTCATACATTCTCAATATTAGGACAGTTCAAAATGTAGTTATTTCTCTAACTAAACTCATCACTCTTTGTGGTGAGTTTCCTGAGGTGAGCTGGAACTTCCAGCTCTTTTCTCTTTTGTGTCTGAAAATTATTATTACCAGGGTGTCTTTCATTTTTCTTAAAACCCATAGATGAGTGAGACCATTCTGCGTTTTTCTCTCTCTCTCTGACTTATTTATTTTTTTTTTCCCCTTCCTCCAACTTTATTGAGTAGTTTAAAATTACACTTCTATTTTCTAGGACTTCAGTTGCTTTTACCATCTGACTTTAAAAACTGATTACAGTAAAGGAAACACAGTTGTCTAAGTGATATAGTATACAAAAATAACATCTTGATTTCTGTGAAAATGCAATTTTTCAATTTCTGAATAGCTCCAAATTATGCTAAGCTCTTGAGCATAGATGTCAACTCTGGATTTTAGGTTAACTCTGAAAGGAGAAGTACTCTTACATGTGTGTAATCACCCTCTGAATATCTAGCATCAAGACTGTGACTGTGATGTGTTATTCCCGTCACAGCTTGATTTCTTTCGGAAAGCCAACACACATGTGCTTTCCATTTTGTTTATTCCCAACTCAACTATGTTCTATGTAGGGCCTGATACAGATGTTACTTGATGTTATTTAACAGCTACTGAGGTCAGATAATCCAAGGCCATCATTATGCTAAAATTAAAGTTGTTTATGGAAGTTCAGTCACTTCCAGAATTGGTTTTATCTCCTACATGGGAACATATTCAAGAAACCCAGAATGGGCTTACTGGTCTGACTCAACACTTCCCATCCATCCCTATTCACCAGTGGCGTGGAAAGGGGGTTCTTTAACAAAGCATTATACGTAACACCTCTACCAAACTAAACATAAACTTTTTTTTTGTAAATGCAGAAAGTCGATTTTTTGTTTTTTTTTTTTTTGTTTTTTTTTTGGGCCACACCCATTGTTGCTCAGGGGTTACTCCTGGCTGTCTGCTCAGAAACAGCTCCTGGCAGGCACGGGGGACCATATGGGACACCGGGATTCGAACCAACCACCTTTGGTCCTGGATCAGCTGCTTGCAAGGCAAACGCCGCTGTGCTATCTCTCCGGGCCCAGAAAGTCGATTTTTTTTCCACCCCTTTCCTCCTTTTACACGGCAAGTAAAGCTCACTGGCCTGGGAGTAGCCTCTATCTGCCAACCTTTGGCCAGTGAAGAGGATTCAGAGAAAAATAATACAACCATCAATCAGAAAAAGGAGGGGCGACAAAGGAAAATAATTAAGCTGTAGCCTCAATCGTGCATTCCCGTGCAAGGTGCCCTGACTCGCCACAGCGGTAACAGTTAACTTCACTCGTCTTGCTGCAGTTGATGGCTACATGACCAGTTTCACCACACCTATAGCACTTCACTTTGGTGCAGTCTTTTTGAATGTGTCCAAATTCTCCACAAGAATAGCACTTCTGCTCATCAGCGTGGTCACAGTCACGAGCCAGATGGCCTGGCTTGCCACAGTTGTAGCAGCACTGCTCTCGCTCTCTCTTGGGCTCCTTGCAGTCCTTGGTAATGTGGCCACCTCTACCGCAGTTATAGCAGGCATCCTCCTGAAGATCACAATCCTTAGCAAGATGGCCAGACTCACCACAGCGGTAACAGATGTCTGGAAGAGACGAGGAAACAAACTGGAAACCTCTGCCACGGCTTCTCATTCCACGACCACGGCCTCCACCAGTGGGGCATTCCCGGGCCCAGTGGCCAGATCTTCCACATTTGAAACACTCGTTGCTGCTCATGGTTGCAGTTAGATCTCCGGCGTCCCGGCGAAAGAGTGGCGGCGGCTGCGGCTGCGGCGCGCGGCGGCTGTTGGGCGCGGAAGCTCCCGACCTGCGCCACACGCGGGTCTAGCACTAAAATTTTTTGATAACAATTTATGTATTTTTATTTTTCAATTTATCAGTCTAATAAATAAAGCTTTAGTTATTTTGGGGGGGAATATATAGGTTTTATTCTTATTTATTTATTTATTTATTTGGTTTTTGGGCCACACCCGGCGGTGCTCAGGGGTTACTCCTGGCTGTCTGCTCAGAAATAGCTCCTGGCAGGCACGGGGGACCATATGGGACACCGGGATTCGAACCAACCACCTTTGGTCCTGGATCAGCTGCTTGCAAGGCAATCGCTGCTGTGCTATCTCTCCGGGCCCAGGTTTTATTTTTTAATTTCCATTTTTATTGAGGCACCTTTATTTATAAAACTGTCAGTGATAATTTTTTACATATACCAGAGTGCTCATTTCTCTTTACCTCTGTACCAAAAGCCTTTTCTCACTTTTCTCCTCTACCCCTACCACCAAACCCCAGATAGCTCAGTTTTTAAAAAATCTAATTTAATTTAAATATTTTGTTGAAACCATTGTGATTTACAAAGTACTTTATGGTTAGTTTTCATATATTAAATGAATCAGGGCCAATCCCACAACCAGTAATCTCCTCTCCCTACCAGTGTTCACTAAATGCATCCCATACTATTCCCCTGGCCCTCCAGAATTCTATTATAAGAGGCCCGTTTTAAGTTTAGATTGTTAAAGTTTGGATCTCTTGATTCCATAGTTGTTGCCTTGGCTTGGATATTTAGTTCTGTCCTTTTTTAACACTACAATGCATCTGAGACCACTTGGCCCATCTCCCCCGTCTTTTCAAATTTGTGTTTCTCCTCTTCCAGTCAGTTTCTTTCCTTCTCACTATACTCTGGGGTCAAGAATGTTCAATACAACTCTCATTTAGACCATTGCAGTTATTCTAAATACCACACATAAGTGATATGATTCTGTGTTTATCTTTTCTTCTGGCTAACAATATAATATCTTCCAGTTTCATCCATGTTGCTGCAAATTGCATGAGTATATCATTCTTTACAGCTGTGTAGTATTCAGTTGTACATCTGTACTGCATCTTTATAATCCACTTAACATCATGTTGTTGGACATCTAGGTTGATTACAAGTCTTGGCAACTTTACCGAGTGCTGCAATGAATAGCAGAGTGCTATTGGATATTTTTCTGTCCTGGGGATAGATACCTAAAAAGAGGGATTGCTGGGTTGTATGGCAGGTCAATTTTAAATTTACTGAGAACCCTCCATATTGTTCCATAGGGGTTGGACCAGGCAGCATTCCCACCTGCAGTGGGTGACATTTCTTTTCTCATCACACACATTCCTGCCAGCACAGATTGTTCCCAGTATTTTTTTTTTTTTTTTTTTTTGGTTTTTGGGTCACACCCGGCAGTGCTCAGGGGTTATTCCTGGCTCCAGGCTCAGAAATTGCCCCTGGCAGGCACAGGGGACCACATGGGATGCCGGGATTCGAACCGATGACCTCCTGCATGAAAGGCAAACGCCTTACCTCCATGCTATCTCTCCGGCCCATGTTCCCAGTATTTTTGATACATGCTATCCTCACTGGTGTAAGATGATATCTCGTCATTGTCTTGATTTGAATTTCTTAGTATATGTGCTGCTGAAGCGAGCACGATTTGGATTTCTTTTTTTTTTTAATAAATTATCTTTATTTAAACACCATGATTACAAATATAATTGTAGTTGTATGATTACAGTCATGTAAAGAACACCCCCCCCCTTCACCAGTGCAGGATTCCCACCACCAATTTCCCAGATCTATCTAATCCCCACCCCACCCACACCTGTACTCGAGACAGGTTTTCTTTTTCCCTCATTCATTCACATTGTTATGATAGTTTTCAGTGTAGTTTTTTCTCTAACTGCACTCATCACTCTATGTGGTGAGCTTCATGTCATGAGCTGCACCTACTGAGAAGATAGGGGGAAATAAGGGTTGGGACTGAGGCAGTAAAATATTAGAAATGAGATTTGTAGGGCAGTATCAAGGTCACAATACAAGATGGATGTTATGGATATATAAAATATATGTATACAATACTATCAATAGGAAAACAAGGAGAAAAAAATTCCAGTGACTGTCCCAACATAAACCAGTACTAAAACGGCCCACCCTCCTCCCAGAGTGCATTTCCATTAGTGTAGGGAGAGGTAGCGGGGAAGCCTGAGTACCACTAAGAGTCCACCTGAACCCACTTCTGGCCATTTGAGCTGGCACCCAGGGATAGCCTGGAGTCAGGGGAAAAAGACAAGGACGGCTGGGGGCCTGCCAAGCCTCCCAGCACTCCCCAGGCCAGGGAGAAGGGCTCCGGTATGGGGCCTCCCCAAACCCCATACCTGGCAAGAGCTGGTCTCCAGAATCAAAGAGGAAACCGGAGGCCAGATGTCTGCCCACCCTCCTCCCCATGCACTTCCCCCCTGGAGTACGGAGGGAGGGGGAACCTGAGGACCACTAAGAGTCCACCTGAGCCTACTTCTGGCCACCTGAGCCAGCACCCAGGTAGGGCCTGGAGTCCAGGGGAAAAAGAGGGGGTAGGCTATGGGGCCTGCCAAACCTCCCAGCACTCCCCAGGCTAGGGAGAAAGGCTCCGACATGGGGTCTCCCCAAACCCCATGCCTGGCAACACTTGCATAAGCTCAGTTTTTCTAATCTGTTAGTTCAGTGTGAAAATTTCTAATTTCAGTTGGCAAATCTTGATGCTTAATTTTGCTCCAGTCAAGTCTATCGATGCTTTTTTTTGAGCTCCCTGAACATTTTCCATAATTCTACTCTAAACTTCTTATTTGAGAGGATACCTATTTGTTTCCTACTTTTTAGATTATTAGAGGAGGCATCTTGATTTCTGTAAATATGGGGGTGTACCGCAAAATTACTCCATTGGCAAGGCTGTAAATTGCTTCTTAAAATGTGCAGAAATGGAATTCAGGGGTTACAAGATAAGCGTTTCGGTTTTGGGTCCTGGAGAGATTATAGTCCTTGGAGTGTCTAGGCAAGCTCAGCAGAAAAGGCAGAGAACATGGCCGCCGTGCTTTATAAGTCTCTCGGTACCCAATCACACGGCAGGAATTGGCCCCACATGCGCTGGGTGGGGACATCTTACCGGGTTTGAGTCCTGGAGAGGTTATAGTCCTTGGAGTCTCTAGGCAGGCTCAGCAGAAAAGAGCACGATTTGGATTTCTTAATGATAAAGTGATGATGAGCATTTTTTCATGTGTCTGTTGGCCATCTGTTGTTTTCTTCAGAGAAGTATTTATTCATTTATTTACTCTTCCCGTTTTTTGATGAGGTTTTTAGATTTTATGGAATTAACCTTTATGAGTACTTTGTATATTCTAGATCAGGGGTGGCGACACAAAGAGCCAAAATTAAACTGTGAGAGTCAGAGAGCCACACCACGCAGTGACCAGCCAAAACAGACAGGCAAACACACAAAACACACAAAAGCATATAATTTTAACAATGATATATTAAACACATATTGCATTTTGCCATTTTGAGTGAGGGTCAAAATCCTGCAGTGATGGCGAGGGTTTGCTGCGTCCTCCACACTAAAACTAATGGCCAGATGTGACCCAACATGTGACACACGGGTCCCCTGCTCGCTGGCCTGTGCAGTTGTTTCCGAGGAATGGAAGACGGGACTATGCACTCGGAGATCTCTCCTCAGAGGTCCCTCCTCAGAAGCAGCATGACAAAATCCAAACTTGGCAAAGAGCCACAGTATACAAAATCATGATAAGAGGCAAAGAGCCACATTCATTTTGGCCGGGAGCCATATGCTGCTCCGTGTTCACCACCGCTGTTCTAGATATCAAACCTTTATCTGATGTGATGAATGTAAAGATTTTCTCCCATTCTGTTAGCTATCTTGATTTTAGCCTGTGTTTCTTTTGCCATTCAGAAACTTTTTAGTTTGATGTAGTTCCATTTATTCAGATTTGATACTATAGCATACCTGGCCATTGAAAACTTCTTTTAGGTTTAAGTCTTGGAATGTTCTGCCTGTGTTTTCCTCAATGAACTTTACGGGTTTGGGTCTAATCTCAAGGTCTTTAATCTACTTTTTTTTTTTGTCCCCCAATTCACATTACAGATCAGGCAAAGGGCCTGGGTTTAGGTGTATATGGGGTGCATTTACTGTACCTCCTCTTTCTATCTTTAATCCACTTTGAATTGATTTTTGTTTAAGGTGTGAGATATGGATTGATCATTAGTTTCTTACATGTAGTCGTCCAATTGTTCCAAAACCATTTGTTGTAGAGACTGTGTATTTCATTCCAAGTTCTTGGCTCCATTGATAAAGATTAATTGCCCATATACTTATGGGTTTGGTCACTGGATATTTTATTCTGACCCATTGGTCTGAAAGTCTTTCTTTGTCCAAATTCAATGCTATTTTAATCACTTTGGCTTTTAGTAGTACTTCAAATTAGGCAATAAGATGTCTTTCTGTTTCTTGTTCTTCAATAAGGATTTGGCTGTCCAAGGTTTTTTATGATTCTACAAACTTTATAATTGATTTTTCTAAGTCCTTGAAGAATGTTGTCTGAATTTGGAGAAGGATTGCATTGATTCTATATAGTAGTTTAGGTAAGATGGTCATTTTTTTTTTTTTTTTTTGGCGTCACATTCGGCGGCACTCAGAGATTACTCCTGGCTCTGTGCTCAGAAATCACCCCTGGCAGGCACAGGGGACCATATGGGATGCTCGGATTCAAACCACCGTCTGTCCTGTGTTGGTCTTGTGCAAGGGAAACACCTTACCACTGTGCTATTGCTCCGCCCTCCCCCTTTTTTTTTGAAGATGGTCATTTTGATGATATTGGTTCTTCTATTTCATGAGCATGTTTTTCCATTTTCTTAGGTATTCTTCCATTTCTTTCTAAAGTGTTTTTATGGTATAGGTCTCACCTTGCTTGTTAGATTGATTCCCTAGGTACTTGATAGTTATGGACACTATTTTAAATGGGATAGACTCTTTGATCTTTTTATCGTCTGAATCATTATTTGTATAAAGGGATGAAACTGTCTTTTGTGTATTGACTTTGTAGTTGGCCACTTTGTTTCATTGGTTTATAGTTTCTAGGCGCTTTTCTGTGGACTCTTTAGAGTCTTTGGTGTATACATCATGCCATTTTGTTTTTTTTTTAATTTTTGGGTCACACTGATGGCTCTCAGGAGTTACTCCTGGCAGGTTTGGGGGCCAAATGGGATGCTGGACATCTAACCCAGGTCTGTCCCAGCTTGACCACCTACCACTATGCTATCACTCCAGCCCCATCATGTCATTTTAAGTATAGTTTGACTTCCTCTTTTTCACTTAAATTCCTTTGATTTCTTTCTCTTGTCTGATTTAATATTGCCTAGGATTTCTGATACTATGTTGAATACAAGTGGAAACAGCAGACATCTTTGCCTAGTGCCTGACCTTAGCGGAAATGTTTTCAGTTTTTTGCCATTAAGAATATTGGGGGGCCAGAGAGATAGCATGGAGGTAAGGTGTTTGCCTTGCATGCAGAAGGACAGTGGTTCAAATCCCGGCATCCTATATGGTCCCCTGAGCCTGCCAGGAGCTATTTCTGAGCGTGAGCCAGGAGTAACCCCTAAGTGCCACTGGGTATGACCCAAAAAACAAAAACCAAAAACCAAAAAAAAAAAGAAAGAAGAAGAATGTTGGGGGCCAGAGAAATGGCATGGAGGTAGGGCATTTGCCTTGCATGCAGAAGGACGGTGGTTCGAATCCTGGCATCCATATGGTCCCCTGAGCTTGTCAGGAGCGATTTTTGAGCATAGAGCCAGGAGTAACCCCTGAGCGCTGCTCAAAAAAAAAAAAAAAAAAGCATAAAAATACTGTTGGCTTTGGAATCTTTAAAGATAGCTCTTTTTGATAATTTCTGATTATAAAACATATTTAGGATTGCTTCTAAAAACTATGTCTTAATAGGTTATTTGGTAGCTCAAAGAGAACACTTAAGGCTATATTTTAACTTGTAATATTTAAACACTGACATGTAACATTTTATATCTCATTTTTTATTATTGAGTTTGGTGATGAAGTTTTTTAGACTATTATTTTATATAATATCTAAAATTATTTATTTATTTATTTTTGTTTTTTTGGCCACACACAGTGACACTCAAGGGTCACTCCTGTCTGTGCTCAGAAATTGCTCCTGGCAGGATCAGGGGACCGACGTTGCTCAGCCAGCTGTTGAAACTCTGCAAAACTTAGGGGTTGAAACCCTTGCTCACCAGCAGATTGAGTGTTAGTAGGGTCTGAGTGGAGAGTTGCTGGTAGTGCACTTGCACGGAGCTTTTGGTGGCTTCATCAACCTGATTCTTAACAAAATTCGTGAGGCGGCGGAATGCCCATGGGCCAAAGGAAATCAGCAGCATAAAGCCAATAAAGGGTCCTAAGAGGCTGGGTAACAGGGTGGATAACCAGGGAGAGGTTGAAAACCAATTCTGATACCAAGATTCATCCTTTTCTCTCTGTTTCTGTCTATGCTCGAGGCTTTCCTCAATTCTTTTAATACTGTCATCTACCAAGCCTAGTTTATCTTTGAAAAAGCAACATTCTTCTTTCAAGGCATCACAAATTCCCCCCTCCCTCAAAAAGGCAAGGCCCAATATTGACTATTCTTTCTGTTTGTTCTTTTTGGGGGGGCTCACACCCGGTAGCTCTCAGGGATTACTCCTGGCTCTATGCTCAGAAATTGCTCCTGGCAGGCTTGGGGGACCATATCGGATGCCAGGATTTGAACCACTGTCCTTCTGCATTCAAGGCAAACACCCTACCTCCATGTTATATCTCTGGTCCCTGTTTTTTGTTTTTGGGACACACCCAGTGATGCTCAGGGGTTACTACTGACTATACACTCAGAAATTGCTCCTGGCTTGGGGGACTATATGGACGCCTGGGGATTGAACCACAGTCCGTCCTAGGTCAGCCGCATGCAAGGCAAATGCCCTACCACTGCACCACCACTCCGGCCCCATATTGACAACTCTTAAAAGTTCCAACCAATCTGCATTAGTTTATTATTATTTTTTTTTCTGGGTTAAAATATCAATTGCTCAATAATTTTTTCATTTCTCTAGTATATTTTAGGGAACAATCTTGATTATAGTGCATTATAGCTTCTGAACTCTATCACATGATTATCCTTGTGACATCCTGAAGGAGCAGATAAGATAGTGATGGAGGTTTCATTGATCAGCTGCTGCTGCTTTGGGACTTCCTTATAATGTTGAATATAAAATGCATTTAGTTAGAAATACTAGTTTTTTGTCTCTAGTTTTATTATGTTTTTGCTGTCCTTTTACTTTATGATGATCCATTATTTATGTTTATTTTAATGTTGAGGTATACTTTTATAACTGCTGGTGCTCTTATAAATCTCATTTGAAAACAGGATATAAATAATTGTGCTATAATTTATTTTAGATTCAGATACACGATTTGATTTAAAATTTATGTATCCCAATCCTCCAAGAGATCGTCACACCTTAGAGATTCAACAGCAAGCCTTACTAAGAGAGCAGCAGAAGAGACTCAATAGAATGAGGATTCAAGAAGATGCTAAAGGTAGAAATAATACTACTCTTTCAAGTATTATCTTTTTTTTCTTTTTTCTTTTCTTTTTTTTCTGGTTTTTGGGTCACACCCGGTGGCACTCGGGTTACTCCTGCCTCTACACTCGGAAATCACTCCTGGCAGGCTTGGGGGACCATATAGGATTCGAAACACTGTCTTTCTGCATGCAAGGCAAACACCCTACCTCCATGTTATCTCTCTGGCCCCTATCCTTTTTTTCTTACAGCTCATTTTTACCATCTTTTGTGTGATTTAAATGCAAAAGTTTGGTCTATGGAACCAGGTGCTTCAAATTTAGCTTACTTCATTTCTATGTAAGGAGCTCCCTATTTACTGCCCTCAGAAACATTCTACCTGGTCTATAAATATAAAAGAAGATAATAAAGAATTCTCCATGACTTTCTTTTTACTTGCTATTGGATCTACTTTTATATTCACTAATATGGAGGAGAGAATTTTAACCAACTAAAATCGATAATGGTTTATATTTGTTACCAGGAAAATAGTGTTTGTAAAGGTATTCTGAAGTTTATAGTTGGAAAATTATTATAGTTAGCTAATCACAAACAAAAGATATTCCATACTATATATTTCAGTAACCTTTTGTCTTTGTTGTCCACTGTTGTTCAGTTTTCCTAGGTGCTATGCCAGATGCTGAAGCAAGAGACCACAACACGGTAAGAAAAGAATCATAGCTTTTCAAGTTAGTTTTGGGAGAAAAAGGAATTTTAGGATTATGATAATAAATTATGCCAGTTTAGAAATATTTATTAAGTAGAAATATAGATCTTGTCTTATCAAGATACTGGGTAGCTGAGATGTGTTGTAATGTGCAGAGAAAGCATTCTTTAATGCTTAAGATGGTAACTCCAGGCCTTTTGAGTTCATCTGTTTTCAGCTGTGTGACTTCAGGCACATTAGTTATTCTGTCTACACGTACTGAATCTATAAAATGGGAGAAAGGACAAATGCCTGCAGGTGATTATAAAGGTTGAATTAATATTTACAAGGTGTACTTAGGGTTAGGTTATTAATGTAATGATTTATGCTATAAAAGGTTTTTTTTTTTTAATCTTTTTCTTTTAACCACATCTGGCGATGCTCAGGGGCTACTCCTAGCTTTGCTCAGGATGCCTTCCTGGCATGCTCAGGGGCCATGTGGGATGCTGGTGACCGAATTCAGGTCGAGTGTGTGCAAGGCAAGCGCCCTACCCTCTGTTTTATTGCTCCAGCCTCTATATAAAAGGCTTTTTAAGTGGTGTTTTTAGGATAAAGTGAAATAATGTATGAAAACTTTTAGAATAAGATAACCCTAATGAGTACAGTATAATTGTATACAATTACATATACATTTAACAGTATATGATTGTTAGTATTAACAACAGTAGAAAAGAATCTACTATTAAAATAGAGATTTGGCTTCTCTGCTGTGGGGATGATGGGCAAGTCCTGGTGTGTGAGTGATTCCCAGAGCTCAGCATATTTTCAGAGCCTTGAAGACAAGCAGCAACACCGCAAATATGGACTCATTTTCCACTCTACTTTCATTGGTGGAGCAGCTGCCATGAACAAAGGCTGCATCTCCTGATATGTGACAAACAAATGAAGTATTGCCTTATGAATCAGTTGCTTCGCTGAAGTGCCCACAGGTGTATTTGATGAGAAACTTAGAGAGCAAGTTGAGGAGCAGCTATCCTTCTACGAGACGGGAGTGACTCCATGGGAGAATCTGATTGTCATGAAGGAGGCAATGGTTGAGGCAGAGGAAGTGGCTGCTGAGATTGCCTGGAAGCTGGAGATGGAAACGAAGAAATGCTTGAAGAAGAAAAAGAAAGCTTGGCCACAGCTGCCCTTGCCTCTTCAGAATACAGAACCCCTGAGACCACTACCCCTGAGGAGTGAGGAGCCAAGTTAAAGGCCCAAAGAGAAGAAAAAGAAAAGAAACCTGGAGATGCCTGAAGAGAACGGGATGGACGAAGAACCCTCCATCTCCAAACCCAAGAAGAAAAAGGCATTTCCCAAGGAAGAGCAAATTAATAGTGATGATCTTAAAAGAACACTGTCAGTGTAATTCTTTCCAAGAGGAAGAGGTCACCAGCTAGTGATTTGGAAGAAGCTGAAAACAAGGTTTCCAAGAAAAAGCGGAAATTCTCCCTCACGGAGGAGCCACTCGGTAGCTCTGAAGAAGCTCGTAGAAGCAGTAAGAGCTGTGGCAGTGCCATGAAAAAGAAAAAAAAAAAATCACCCCCCCCCCCACACCCAAAAAAAATCTCAGGAAGACTAAAAAGACACTTGGGTGATACCCTGTAACCCCAATAAAGACAAATTCAAATTCCAAAAAAAAAAAAAAAAAAAAAAAAGGATTAAAAAAAAAAAAGGATTTGAAGCTGGAGAGATAATGAAGGCCAAAGATGTTTGTCTTGCATCTGGATGACCTGGATGACCTGGGTTCAATCTCCAGCACCACATATGGCCCCCTGAGCACCATTGGGAAAGATATATTCTGAGGTCAGGCAGGTGTAGGTGTAGCCCACCTTTTCCACTCTGCCTCCCAAATAGTGTGAGGTCTTTAAAGATAACAAAGTGTCATGTTAGGGGCACATGTGGTGTTCAGAGGCTTCTCCTAGGTCTGCATGGTCCAGGGTCACTCAGCGTTGTTGTAGGACCATGTAGTGCTGGGAAATCAAGCCAGTTTGGCCTCATACAAAGAGAACACCTTCTGCTATACTATTGTTTTAACCCCAGGAGCTTTATTCTTAACCTGAGGTGACATTTCTGTAAAAGCAAAAAAAGGCAGGAGTCATTTTCATTCAGCAATTATTGGGCTGGGCAGATAGCTCAAGTGGTAGAGCACATACCTGGCATGTGTGAAGTCCTAAGTTAGATCTCCAGTATCTCATGCCTCTTATCCTTGACCTAGCCCTCCTGGGGTATGCCCTATAAGCAGCATGCACAAAACAAATCTTTATTAGATACATACTGTAATCCAGCTATTGTTTGCTAAGTGCCAGTGATATAAAAAAGCATTACTATAAGGATGAACAAAAGGAGTAGAAATGCCTGCTGCTCTCGCTAGTTTTCTTTTGTGAATGAGAGTTTAGATAGCAGGTTAAATTGTGGAGTACTAGAGAAAATGATAACTAGGATTTGAGGGGTTTTAAAAGAGGTTTGCATTTGAAATTAGGGTGGATTCTTACTGAGTACATATCGTTCAAATGAAGATACCAGAGAATGGAAAATAGAAAGTGCTATTTAAGGTTTTCTGAAGAATGAATAAATCTCAGCAATGGTCTAAAAACTTAATATTAACTGGACTCATTTTTCATGCACCATTAGCTATTATGTGGACTTTTGGACTTCAGCCAAAGGGGATGGAGAGTGGAGTTAGGGAGTAAACAGATTTGCTTGACCAAGTCTCTAATCTTAGCCTGTGTGGAGACTCTGGGTGGAGGATGTCCGTGCTGCGTCTTCCTGGGCAGTGGAATGCAGTAAGCGGTGCTGTGACCAATTTTCTGTCATACTTCTGCCAGTTTAGGGTCAACGTGAGACTTATGCTTCTTAATACAGATTTGCATTTTTCCACATAAGATTAACAAAGAATCATCAATATGTTTCTTTTAGACCAGAAATGATGCTACTGATTTCTTGAAAAATTCTTTATTAGAATCTGACAGTGCTTTTATTGGTGAGTACTATTTATTTAATAATCTTTTAAATACTTCATTGTTACAAGATTATTTACAATTTATTCATACAAGGTATGAATATTCATACAAGTTATATTCTTCACTCACTTACTGAATAACAAATGACTTTAAAATTAGGATAATTAAAGGGAACTTTGGAAGTAATCAGAAATATTCACACAAAAACCAGTATATGTTTTCATAACAGCTTCACTTAAAATAGCTAAACATTGGAATTAGCTTAGAAATTCTGCAATAGGGGAATAGTTAGATTGTAGTTCTTCCCATGCCATGGAATATACTAGGCAATAAAAATGAACAAAGTTTTGATACATGAAGTAACTTGTATAACTCCCAAAGGAAGTATTGAATAAAAGAAATCTCAATTTACAAAAGTTATGGGTTATATGATTCCATTTATGTCATCTTTTTTTTTTTTTTTTTTTTTTTGGTTTTTGGGCCACACCCGGCGGTGATCAGGGGTTACTCCTGGCTGTCTGCTCAGAAATAGCTCCTGGCAGGCACGGGGGACCATATGGGACACCGGGATTCGAACCAACCACCTTTGGTCCTGGATCGGCTGCTTGCAAGGCAAACACCGCTGTGCTATCTCTCCGGGCCATTTATGTCATCTTTGAAATGACAAAACTTTAGAAATTGGGAACTGCTTACTAGTTGCTAGAATGAGAAACAGGAATTTTAGGGGTGAAGATAAGAGTGATTATTTAAGAAAAAGGAAATATCAGGTATACTTGTGATGTTGAGAATAGGTTTTAATTCTGACAGTGGGAGTTGAGAAGTAAAGGTAAACAATCAACAAAATAATATAGAACTTGATACATGTAAGCATAAAAATAAATGTGATAAAAGTAATACTAGGAAAATTTTAAAAATATATAATTATCCTGAATATGGGATTATTGAGCTTGTTTTGTAAAATATCGCTATTGGGGAAAATAGCCTAAAATATCTCACAGACATATATGCAAACATTAAAATAAACCATTAATTACAAAGTGTGTCTAAAATTATAGAAAATGAATTCTACACAGCAAAAATAAGTAGGATGTAATATGTAAGGTATACAAAAATCTACAACATTCAAATCCTTTCATGTATTCATTGTATAATAGACTAAGGGGGAAAAATTAATTGATGTAGAAAGACATTTAACAGGGCCCGGAGAGATAGCACAGCGGTGTTTGCCTTGCAAGCAGCAGTTCCAGGACCAAAGGTGGTTGGTTTGAATCCCGGTGTCCCATATGGTCCCCCGTGCCTGCCAGGAGCTATTTCTGAACAGACAGCTAGGAGTAGCCCCTGAGCACTGCCGGGTGTGGCTCAAAAACCAAAAAGAAAAAAAAAAAAAAAAAAAAGAAAGACATTCAACAAAAAAGTACTTCTAAAAATCTTGGTTTAGGGACTGGAGTGATAGCACAGCAGCAGGGTGTTTGCCTTGCACGCTGTTGACATGGGATGGATCTCGGTTTGATTATCATCCCATATGGTCCCCCAAGCCTGCCAGGAAGGATTTCTGAACCTAGTAGAGCTAGGATAACTCCTGAGCACCGCTGGATGTGGTCCCAAAAGGGAAAAAAAATCTTTAACTGAATAAAAAGATTTGGGGGGGGTTAGGGGAATAGCTCAAAAAGGCTAGAGTCTGTGTTTTACATGCAGGAGGCCCTAGTTTGATCCCCAGAGCACCCACCAGGTGCTATTCAGAAGGGGGAGATATAACTGGTGGGTGTTTAAGATGTCTCTCTGTGTCCTCCTAGGTGCTTATGGTGAGACGTACCCTGCCATTGAAGACGATGTGCTGCTTCCATCTTCGCAGCCTCCCTCTGCCAGGCAGCGCAGGAGGAACAAAATGAAGGGTCTGGATGGTGTATGTAGGAAATGTTTCTTTTCCCTTTTTCTGTTTACAGTAGGTTCTGGCTTATGTTAAATTCATGTGGTTCAGTGAAGAGCTTGCTGTTCCACAGAATCTAAATGAGTGTTCCCCCAAGTGAGTGATATTGCTCCTGTGGGAGGGGGGGCTCGAACAATTCAAGGGGTGGTAGACTCAGGTGCAATTGGGGATACTTTATTTGCATAAAGAAGGTAGATTAACTTAAATTGAAGAGTGATAGGGATGGGTAGCAGTGACTTGTTGAATGCTTTTTCCTGAAAAGAGGCTTGTAGGCTAAATAACTTTGGGAATTTGTTCTTGACTCTCCTGCCAGTAACAAGCATTGCCCTGTATAGATCAATTACTTCAGGTGCACTGGCTTTGTTTATTTGTGGGCCACACCTGGCAGTGCTCAGAGATCACTCCTGGTGGGGTACCATTTTTATGCTGGGGACCAAACCTGCCTGGGTTAGCTGCCTGAAAGGCAAATGCCCCGCCCACTTTACTATCACTCCATTTCTGTCCCACTAGTTTATTTGGAGGTTACTCTTTTTCTAAGCCCTTCAATGATGATATGTATCTATAAGTCCTAAATATCTGGCACAAATCAACTAATGTGGAAGCTTTAGTTCCTCATACCAGCTTCCCAAAACAGCAAAAATATTATCATCTAACCCAGGCTCCCTAACTATTTGGCCTACCACTTTATGTATAGAAAAAGAAAATCAGTGTCTTCCTGCCCCTCCTCAAACTTACCATCTTTAAAAAGATACTTGCATTCAAGGCCACTCCAACCACACCCCCTCCCCATTGTTCCAATGGCCACCAGGGAGCCACCATGTTGCCCAATTTGGGAAATACTGATCAATGTTAGATCATATAAGCTCTTCTGTTTATAGCTATTGCTCTTCAGTTTAAAGTCAGTAATACTTAAGTTATTCTTTGTGTACAGTATGAGATATTGGTACAGATTCATTCTTTCCATGTGGACATTCAGTTGTACCAGCATCAGTGTAAGATGGTTCTATTCACTCAGTTCTATTGATTATCAACCTTTTCTTCTGGCTCTTCTGTCCATGATATATAGATTTATTTCTGAACTCATTTCTGTTCTGTAACTCTACATCTATCCTAATGCCATTACTATGCTGCCTTGCATAGCTGGAATGATTTTTAGCCTGTTATTTCCATTTCTTTTTATTTGTCTTATAATTCCCAGCCTCTGTCTAGTCTGACTGTATGTTATCCAAGATGATGTTTTCTCACCTGAGCTTACAGAGATAAATGTCAGGAGTTAGAATGCAGTACAAGATTCCCACTTGTTTTATTTTGTTCATACATTTATTTGTTTCACGTGAACACTTTATGTTAATGATAATTTTTGGTGGTTTTTGATTTATAACTATAGGATAATAACAGTCATCCTGATGTACCACCAGATAATATCTCATTAAAATCTATATCCAGTATAAGTATTGATCAACTTAGAACAAGAAATGAGGAAAGAATGCGAAGATTGAATGAGCTTCAGAATAAGCCTATTAACACAGGTAAAAGGCCAGAATGGTCCATAGAAATTCAATCAAAAGTCACTGATGTTTGGAGGGAGGGGTTTTCGGTCTTTGAATCAGAGGGTTTAGAACACAGCTGTGCCCAAAGTAGGAGCTATCCAGCCCAAAACATAGGAGTCTGGACTAATTTTGCATCAGGCTTTGTACCAGAGTGCACCCATTTTTGTTGTTATTTTGGGCCATACCCAGTGGTGCTTAGGAGTTACTCCTGGTGGGTTTGGAGGACCATAGGGGATGCTAGGGAGTGAACCACATTGGCCACATACAAGGCAAGCACCCTACCTACTGTACTATTGATCTGATCCCACAGTGCCCATTTTAATTTTACTTTTGCCACACCTGGCAGTGCTCAGAGGTTACTCTTGATCTGCACTCAGAAATTACTCCTGGCAAGTTCATTGGTCCACACAGGATCCTGGGACCAAACCTGGTTGGCCACATGTAAGGCAAACACTCTACCCTACCAATTCTGTTCTATTGCTCCGGCTAGTGCCCATTTTAGAGAGAATTGTAATCAGGCCCACTTTTTACGTATTACTTGCATAGACAGTACGATGTCAGAAATCCTTTAGCTAACACATAACTGTAAAAACAAAAATGCCATTTTACTTGGGCCAAAGCAAAAGAGCCTCAAGCCAAAATCAAGCTCAGCTTTCTTACTGTGTTTTTGCTTTCTCAGTGCTTCGCTTAGAGTGCTGATAGGGAGAATGATAAGGAGAATGAGCTCCTCTGCCCCTCTATGCGTCCTCTTTGCTGGTGGACTCAGGAGACCTCTGTGGTGGTGACAAGGAAGGAATGTGGTCGGCAGCATGCAAGGCAGTGCCTTGCCTGTTCTATATAATAATTTCTCTATATACCACTGTTCTTTTAGAGGTAATGGGACAATTTCATAGTTACTGGCTCTCATTTGAGTAGCCCATTTGGACAGTTACTCGAGTATATTAAGATGGTTTACTGGTGCTGCAGTTTGTATTAAATTAAAATTCTACTGTGAGTTACCAATAGTATATACAAGCACCAACATGTTAAACTCTATTACAGTCAACTTTCTAATAGTAATTAAGGTAATTTTAGATCCTTTTTAATACTGTGTAACTTTAAAACTGTATCCAATCTTTAGCAGACAAGTTCTAATGAAAAATTCCATACCAGCTACTTAACAAACAAGTTAAATTGATCATACCTAGAGAAATGTGAAAGAGTACCAAAGCATTTTACTAAAAGATACTTAAAAATATGTACTGAAAACTGCCTATTGGGTTCCTGAGTGTTTGACTTCTGGATTTTGAGCCACTCCTGGCTCTGTGCTCATTTCAGGTGATGCTCTGGATTGTGTGGTTCTACTTAGGGCCAACAACAAGCAAGTCATCTTAGCCCCTGTACTATTTTTCTGACCCTGAAAATTACCTGTTTTTAAGTTTATTTTAGAACTAATAAGTTGAATATTTTGTACAGATATACTTAAGGATTTTTGTTTCTGGACCAAAACCAGAAATGCTCAGGACTTACTGCTGACTCTGCACTCAGGGATCACTCTTGGGGGACCATATGGGATGCTGGGGATAGAACCGGCAAGTGGAACTATTGCTTAGTTCCTATATTTAAATTAAAAGTATAACATTTTTAAGGGTCTGTTCTTTCAGAAGGTTTTCTGCCTTCTAAATTATTTTTCTTTTTTTCAACATTGTTCTTTCAAACAGGAGCTTTTAGATACGGTGTGGATTCTCATTAAACTGACTGCATATAACCTTTGCTGGTATAATTTATCACAGATCAGGAATATAATTAAAAAACAACACAAAAACAGACAAAATTGATAACAGAATAGGAACTGTATTTCATAATAAGTAAAATAATGATATAGAAGTCAAATGTGATTCGACTTTAGAAGAATCCTTCTAAATTTAAACAACGAAGCAAGCCATAAAGCCACTTCTTCCTCAAGAAATAAACAGAGCTGGGGCTGGAGAGATAGCACAGCGGTAGGGCATTTGCCTTAGAAGGATGGTGGTTTGAGTCCCTGAATCCCATATGGTCCCCCGAGCCAGCCAGGAGTGATTTCTGAGTGTAGAGTCAGGAAGAACCTGAGTATTGCCGGGTGTGACCCAAAAACAAAAAGAAATAAACAGAGCTGTTAGATTAGGTATTTTGGCCTTTCACCCAGAGCTTCCATACATGAAGTTTAATTTCTGTATAGCAGTTTTATGTAAGTTGCATTTCTCAAACCTTGCTAAGTTAAAAAAGATTTCATGTAGTACTCCGTTTCTTGAGGTGACATAAAATGAGATTGAAAGTACAGCCAACTTGTCTGGTTATGATTTCTTTTGTTACCTTTGACTGTCTAGGAGTACTAATACTACAATCACCTTACTTGTCCTCTTCCTGAATTAAGCCATTTGGATCTAAATAAAATAAGCCATTTGGATCAAATACTCAAGTATCAAAACATAATGTGGAGAAATGTAGGGTCGAATTGAGTTAGAAGATCTGCTTGCATCACCACCTTCTCACCTGAGTCACCAAGTCATGTCTATCTTGCTTCCTTTAGATGACGAGAGTTCACTGGTTGACCCTGAGGACATCATGAAGCAAACGGGTGATGATGGATCAGCCTCTGTAGCAACTGAGCCCTGGCTCCGCCCTGGTACTTCAGAAACATTGAAAAGATTTATGGCTGAACAACTGAACCAGGAACAGCCTCAGGTTCCCGCAAAACCAGGGACTTACAACTGGCAGGGCCTATCTACTGCTCATGGCTAAAACGAATCTACTGGACTAGTAGTTAGTGCCTTTTAGGAGGGAAAGGAATGTTAAATCCGAATCTTTATTAATAAATTGCTACCTTTGGCCTCTACGTGGAGGTTTCTTGGGGGTCTTTTTCCCCTCATTATGATGTATATGATGTACATAAATAGAAGGCCATGATTATTTATATAATGTAGATGTATAGAGTTATTTTTGCACAATTTTGTCATAAATTTGTAATAAATTCTTGGAATCAGCTACCATATGTGCATTACTTTAAATTCTGCTTGTCAGTAAAATAAGGTGAACGAAACAAGTGTCTTAATTGTACTGTAAAACCAGAATACCCTGTTATATGTGTAATTGCTATTGCTCTCTGTTCAAAGCGATTCATTTAGTAAAACTATAGATCATAGCTGTGACTATTCCAACTTGATGTAATGAGAATGTGATGTGTTATTTATGGCTATTGATTCAGTGTAATGGAAATCATAATTGATTTATTCCCAAGAGCCATACACCATATGATACATCTTTCCACCTCTATTTTTTGTGCCAAAGGCATTGTCTGATATTTACTAATTTATATGACATAATAATTTCTTGATAGAAATAAATTATTTTTATTAACTATGTGGACTTATTGTCTTAACTGATGTTTTTGGACAAAGTTGAAACAGCAGGAATGCCCAGGGTGGGGTCTTTGATTTTTCTATAATAGGACCCACAATGAATGAATGGGTTGCTTTTCTATTCAGTCATTATATAATAGCCAATGAAAATTCTGGGGAAAACCAGCATTCTAGCATCATCCATGAAAACTGAATTCATCCCCCAGGTACTGTAGCTTCTTACATGTTTCCACTGAGAGAATGGCAGTCAAAAACATTTACCTCAAGAAATTTTGACAATTTTATTGGGGGTGGGATTGGAAGTAGAGTGTTTTCTATATAACTCAGATGCTCAGGAGCTACTCTTGGCTCTGTACTCATATGAGTGAGTGTTGGTAGTGCTTGGGAGACAGATATTGCAGTGCCAGGGATGGAACTAGGATCAGCCACATGCAAGGAAAGTGCCTCACTTGTACCAATCTCTGATCTGACTTTAGTCTGTTTAAGGTGCAAGATTCAAATAAAATGCTTTAACCTCTACCACTGGCTCTCAATGTCTTATGTTTTAGAAGTTCCAGCTGCATCTACATTTTATACTCAATTTGTGTTTATTGTACAGAGTTTTACCTTTATCAAAAAAAAACCTGTCTCCTCTACCAATAACGTACCATAAAATAACCCAAGTCCTGGTTCAGCCTCCTCAGACTGAAAGTTCATAGTGGTTCCCAACTTTAAGCACTGTCTCTTGGGGCAATATATGTATATAAATTAATATAATTAATATACAATATATACATATATATATACATATAGTGCCTTTAAAATGTCGCTAAGACAGGTAAAACTCAACACTTTCAGTCTTTTAACACAACTGTGAAAAATTTCTCTGATGTATTCCGTTTTCCTTTTAAATACTGCTGTAGGACACAATTTGAACCAGTTCCTAGGACACATACGTTCCACTGCAAACTAAAAACAGCATTCAGGTAGCCTAAGATATTAATATCCAATAAGTAAAAATCATGGAAGTCTTAAGTATCAGAAGCTGAAGAGAAATGATCACAATAAAAGAATGAGTTTGGGGTTCTTGCAGAAAAAATCTCTATAGTTTGACTTTTACTGAAAAACAAAATAACAAACCCCAAACCATGGGGCTCTGGATCATACAGGTTTTGATTGCACTGATGAAATAATCCAAAAACTTTATTGACCTATAACCTGATTAGAATATGCCAGATGAGAATCAATATTGTACAGAAAGTTGTACAGAATTTTTTACATAAAAAACTTTACATCTGTACCATATACATTTTATCCATCTGAAAAAATTTTCTACATCCACTGTTAATATGGAATGCTTGACAATCTTGTCTTTTTAAACCATCGGAGCACAATTCACAGTATGAATACATTTCCAGTAATCTAACCATCTCAAACCATGCCAGAATTGTTATTTTAATATATTCAACATTAAATTCTGTACATAGAGTAAAATCTACATCAAGCCCCAAGCCCAAAAGAAAGAAAAGAAATTGACAGCAACCTAGATTCATTTGCAGTGATTCAAGTTTCGAAAGGTCCATGAAGGATCATTCTATTTAATGGCTCGACTTTAGAAGCCCTAAGAGAAGTATAGTACAGGTAGTAATGCCAGAGGGATATTTTCTACCTATTGTTTTGTTGTTGATCATGACGTGTCAGCCACAACAGCTTCGGGCATGTTAAACCCACAAAATTGCCACATCCACCCCCTCCCAAAGCCCACAAAATTAAAAAAAAAAAAAAGGGCTTAACCCAAATGTTTAGTGCATGACAAAATATTATAGGTATTTAGCAAATGAATAAGAAAATAAAGAAATAAAACTGCAGGAAGAACTATATAATGTTTAAGATTTTTATGTTCCAGACCTGCATTCTCTGTACATTTTTCATAGAAGGATGATTACTAGTATCTCAGGTTGCCTGAGTGTGCAAAATCTTCAGAATAAGAATACCATAGTTGCTAAATATCTTTTACCATGAACAATAATTTCTTCTTCCCCCAACCCCAATGAAAAACATTTTATCCTTCAAAATACAGCTCTCCTGAGTTGTTGTACTTGCAGAAGTTCAAATCCTACATCTATAGTTCTTTGGGTACATTTCTCTGCCACACCTGCCAAAAATACCTGGGGCGCCCACAGCAGCCGAGATAGGAAGGACATGTGAGTGAGTCTAGGTTGACACTGGATGTGATACAGGCTTTTTGCTCAACATGAGCCCAACATGGCAAACAGATTATATAACTGGAGCACTGCAAGTCTGAGTTCAAGTTCTAAATAACTACCAGACACCCTCAGAGATTGCAATTCAGAGAAACAATTTTTCAGGTAGGAAACCTCGCTTCAGAGTCCTTGAGAAAAGCAGAGGGATGTAAACGCCAACAGAAGTATATTAAGTTCTCATCATTGCTTGTTTACTCCAAGGTCCTGTTCGGGTAGTTGTGATATCTGAAAAACTACTCCAATTCGCAGAAAAAATCTTCTAAGAACAGCACGCAGTTCAGGAATCAAGTCAAATTGCATGATTTCACATAAGAGAGGGTAGTAGAATGATGCATGAGCTTTGAACTGTCAGGTAGAGAGGAAAGGGATATCTCTGTTAGTGCCTACACTATTAAACTATATGACCTCAACTACCTTCAAAGTTCAGCCACTATAGAGCGTACATAAAGCCATGATTATATTTACATTAAGGATCTGAAAAGTTAAGAATCACACACAGGTGGTCCCATCTCAATACAAACAGTATTCACTTATTTTGAAAAACATAACAAATGAAAATATCCAAAGAGGAAAAAATACAGTTGGGTTTTTTAAAGCTGTGGGCTAATGACCTTTTTATTTGTTAAGTAGTAACTTTTAGGGAAAACACCCAACTCCTTACCATGCCTTATAAATTAGTCTCCAGGCAGATGGAGACTGTACTTTTGATTGTATATTTGAACTGTACCTTAGTTTAAATGGTATTCTTTGTATCTTTGCACTAGTTCCTTTATCTCTGAATAATGGTCAATTTCCCATTTTCTCTCCCTTCCTGCTTTCCACACCTGGCATCTTTTAAGAGTGAAATGTCAGGGCCAGACCCATAGCACAATGGTAGGACATTTGCCTTGCAAGTGGCCATCCTGGGACAGACTGGGTTTGATTCCTGGTATCCATATAGTCCCCCGAACCTGCCAGGAGTGATTTATGAGTGAGCCAGGAGTAGCCCTGCCAGGTGTGGCAAAAAAAAAAAAAAGAAAAAAGAAAAAAGTAAAAAGTGAAATGCCTTAAAAAAAAAAAAAAGAAAAAAGTAAAAAGTGAAATGCCTTAAAAAAAAACAACAACCTAAATGTATATTTATAGCCAAACATATTTAATCGTTACTTCTATTCATATAAAATTCTTAAAGAATTTTCTGTTGTATTCATTATGAGTTCTTGATTAGATGGAGATAATAAATATGCTAGAGCAGTGCTTCTCAAATAGTGGGGCGCAGGGGGGGCTCGAGGCTCCGTATGGTGGGACCTTGGCAAACACTGTCATAACAACCTAAGCCCTGTGTTTTATGTCTCTGGAGCTGAGAGTTGCTGTGTCCTGCTTCAAACCCCGCTTCGAAAAGCTATGCATGGAAAACATGTTCATTGTAGCCATTCATCCAGACATCACCTCTGATTAAAAAAAATCAGCACAAATGATTTTATATATTTTTGTTTTGCAGGCTAAAGGTTTTTGTTTTTTTTGGTTTTTCGGGCCACACCAGTTTGATGCTCAGGGGTTATTCCTGGTTACGCGCTCAGAAATTGCCCCTGGCTTGGGGGGACCATATGGGATGCCGGGGGATCGAACTGTGGTCCTTTCCTTGGCTAGCGCTTGCAAGGCAGACACCTTACCTCTAGCGCCACCTCACCGGCCCCAGGCTAAAGTTTTAATAAAGATACTATGTACAGTTGCAGAGGGGGTGCGCAAAATGTTTTCTTCTTCCTAGGGGGGGGGCATGACAGAAAATAATTGAGAAGCACTGTGCTAGAGGAATGGCCAACCAACTGAATTGACTACTTGTAAGCTGAGGCCTGAACAAGATATTAAAATGACCCTGGAGGGGTGAATCCAAGGTCAGAAATGAGAGGGTAAGTACATCTGAGATCCCACTTGCTTGCAAAAGGTGACCCTGAAATTCTAATTCCTCTTGATCGGAATGCCTTACAGAACCACTGAAGAGAACAGAGCTGATCAAGAGGGATAAGCTTGAGAACAAAGGACCCAGGTCCAGCCACCATGGTCCTGCAAAAGGAAGCAGTACTGCCTGGAGTGAACATCCATTTGGATGAAACATCCTGACAAGAGGAATACCACAGCAGCTAAATAATAAGCTTTCACCATTTAAAATATTTTCTTCTTTCATCTCCATTTGCCACTGATAAATATTTGATCTTGCCTTCCCCCATTCATCATGTGTCCTGCTAGAAATTCTAGGTTTTGCATGAGTTTTCATACTTACCCTGTTGTCACTTATCTTTAGAACCTTCGTTAGAAATAAAAGCAGTAAATTGGTCCAAGCTTCCCGATGGCTTTCAGATGTCAGAGTAAGGAAGTAACTTAGTGCCTCACTGCAGACACTGTAAGAGAAAGGTTTGCTTTTACATGTTGAGGCAGGATAGTCCAGTCACTGAGGAAGAAGAGCTTTGGAAGCGGGTGAATATTAACTATTAGCAACTTGCTAGATTTCATCTGTTTATAATTAACTAGAATGTTCACATACACATCTTTGTTTTCAAATTAGGGAAGAAAAGCTATTATTAACAAGGCGCCGCTTGCAACCAGCAGAGAACTCACATTGTCCTCTTTTATAAATTTTATTGAATTTGGAGGCAGAAGAAGAGGACCTGCCCAAGTTTGACATCAAGAAACCTGGGCTGAGATTTAAATGGCTCTTCTCTTCAACTGTGTAGCTTTGGAGTTTCCTGGATCTTAATAATCTCCTCAATAAAATAGGGAAATCTCAAAGTTGTAAACTGTATTTAAGTGAACAGGTAGTATCCACTCTCTTAAGACACAAAAATACCGTGAAAATGTAAGTATTCTTTCTGAATGGTGTTTTTTTCTCGTGTGCATTCTATTTTTAAAAACAGACATTTTATCTACCATGAAGATGGCAAAAAAGAGAGCAATAGCAAAAATGCCAAACGTTAAATACAGGTTTTCACTTTTAAAAATAATTGTAAAATAGGGTCAAATCCATGGGGCCAGAGCACTAGAAGAATGAGTGCCTTGCACAGAGCCCACCCAGGTTCAATCCCTAATACTCCCATTGTCTCCGAGTTTACTAGGAGTGATCCCCAATGACACAGCAAGGAGTAAACCCTGAACTTACTGCTGGCAGTGACTCAAAATCCGAAGGAATAGATTGGGGATGAGGGTGGGGTAGACTATTCAGGAAAGTTTAAAGAATAATAAATTTTAGGAGACAAAACTGTCTCCTGGGCTGCAGAGATGGTGAGGTGATTACTGTACACAGCAGATCTGGGTTTAATCCCCAACATCCCATATGGCACCCTAAATTCTACCAGGAGTGAAACAAAACCTCTCTCAACTTTATCAGTAATAGTGGGCATTACTGATCATTATATGAGCTATTATACAAGAGCACATTTCTGTAAAACTCAATCTGCAATATCTTCCTAATGCCCCATGTATCTGCATGGTGCTGCTTCTCCTTTAAGGGAAGCTGGGACATAGCATCTATCACAAATGCAAACTCCCTGGTACTACACAGGTCAAGGCAGGCACTCAGCCAAGAGTCTTACTTTAGAAGCCTCTGCTGGACCTCTTCCCAGGCACTAACCCGGCTTTCATCCATGTACATCCGGAAAAGAATGCGCAGCCCACATGCCAAGCTGCTGGTCTCCTGCTTCAGAAGATTGGGTTTGGATTTGCCTTTGAAGCCTACAAAAAGGGAAAGTTTTCAGGATTAATTACATTACATAGAGGACAATCAGCCAGCAAAAGGGCACATTTTGCATGCAGCAGTCACATCTGCTTTCTAAGCAAAGCTTCTCTGAGCAATACCACTTGTCCCTAGGGTCCCTCCAGGTGACTTCTATACATAGATATCTTCCCTTTCACTTTTGGAATGAAAAAACAGGGTACTCAACATTCTATCTGACCGTGTCAAGTTCACAAATGTCAGTTCCTTCACTCTCGTTTTATTCTGTCCCCTCTCTTCCAATATTGTTTTGGATACAACAGATACTGAGCAAGGGTCGTCACCACCCCCACCCCAATCAATAACGTCAATTCAATTGTTATAAAGCTTGTTTTTGATTTACATTTTCTATGTTGTGCTAACATAGACATACCTCTCCAGTTCTATATATCATTTCCATTCAGAGGTATAGACATTCCCAGAGAAACAAGTCTTAAGGGGCTGGAGAGATAGTACAGAGTGTAGGCCACTTGTTTTGCACACAGCCGACCCAGGTTTGATTCCTGGCACTTCATATCATCCCCTGAGCCCTACCAGGTATGGCCCCAAAATGAAAGCAAGAAGATTTTGTGGTTAGTGCCCATATACACCTTCTCATAAAGGGTAAAGGTGACAACCAAGCAACTGTGTGGCTTGTAGATGACTAAAAACCAGGTTTTTAAAAACTTGGCCTTATAATTTATTAAAGTAAAAATCACAGAGAAATACCATGTTGGGAAGGAAAAAAACCAACAATGAATTCTGACAAATGAAAATGCTGTATCTACTAGTAGTGAATATTAACCTAGGAGACCACTCATCTTACCTGCTTTCCACAGAGCAGTTCTCTGTTCATTATTGGAATTAAATGCTTTTGCAAATCTATGTGATTCTAATAAGCAATCCAGCAGCTTAAAAAGTTGTTGTGAAGTTAGAAAGCGGTACATTCCTTGGTCTTGAGTATCAACTCGAACATCAAAATCCACAGAATCTCTCTTTGGAAAAATAAACCACCACAACACATAAAAATCACAATTTTTTGTACATTTAGAATGTAATGCTCCCCAATCAAGTACAAGCAATAGAACTAAATCTGTCCTATTTTTGTTTGTTTATGGGCCACATCAGGCAGTGCTCAGGGATTACTCCTGGCTCTGTGCTCAGAAATCACTCTTGGCATGCTTGGGGAACCATATGGGATGCCAGGGATAAAACCCGGGCCCTACCTTGGTCAGCAGCGTGCAAGGCCAAAGCCTTACCACTGCGTTATCGCTATGGCCTCTAAATCTGTCCTATTTTAACAGAAGGTAGGAGGTACATATTTTGTTAGGAAAATTCCATCATCTTTATTCCTGGCTGAGCATGGGAGACTAAATGTGTGCGAGGGAACCTCCTGGAGCCACATACAATGTACTATCAATGTACTTTGCAATGTGCTATCACTCCTCTCCACTCCTCATTGATTCTTTTGAGCATTTATCTGATGTCCAGGACACCATTTTCTCTTCAGTTTCTCCATTCTCAAAGATTCTTATCACTTGGCTTTACCCAAAAGCTACATCACTAATATCTGGACAATGGAGGTCCACAGGGCATTAGTACTGGGTCTTCACATTCACCACATTCAGTCTGTCTGTGGTTTTAAATTCTCTCTGTGATAACAGCAAGCACCCCAAATAAAATTTGTAGCATAACCCAAGTTCTAAAACACTAACTTTCACTCACGCTGACAAAGCGCCTCTGTCTTCAGAGCACCTTACCTGTGCTGCAGCTAAGTTTTCTGCATCTTCCTTCTTACTTGTGGCTGGGAAGAACACAATGTTGTCGATAGTCTGGATGAGTTCCAGCTGCACAACACATTTAATCAACAGGGCGGCAAACAATTTTTGTTCGGGAAATTCTGTGAGGAAACCCACCCCAATGCACATGCAAACAAACATTACTTTGAATTCTTTATGATTTCTATGACATTACAATGCTAAGGAACAATACAATGTACAAAATTAATGTACACATCACACTGAAATGTACTCCTTATGCACATAGCACTGTTAAGCAGAAGGTTAACCCTTTCAATATTTGAAAATGCTTAAAAAGTACCTCCTGAACTTTGACCACTGCTGGGGATGCCCTGGTGGCCTGAGAACTGAACCAATCAGCCATCCTGGTAGAGGATTGCCAGTATTGTCCTACGGCCTCTGGGTACTACTACTTGGAAGTAATCTTCCAAAAGAAAATGCTTTTGTTTTTGTTTTTGTTCCACACCCTGCAGTACTCAGGAGTTACTCCTGGTTCTGCACTTAGAAATTGACCCTGGTAGGCTCGGAAACCATATGGAATGCTGGGGATCGAACGCAGCCCCTGGTCAGCTGTGTGCCAGGCAAATGCCCGACCATTTTATTATCTCTCCGGCCCCCAAAAGAAAATTCTTAAATTAAAATAAATATTCCAATAACTTACAACTCTTATATGAAGATTCATATAAAAGATATATATAAGATTCATGAAAATTCAAATGAACAAATGCGGGGAAAGGCGTGTTGTGTGACACTAGGTGGTGCTCAGGGCTTATCTTGGCTCTGAGCTCAGGATCACTCCCGGTAGGCTCAGGAGACCATAAGTGATGTTCAGTATCAAACCCAGGTCACCCGTGTGCCTTCATCCCTAAACAATATTTTGGGCTCTTGACTAAAATTTTCTAAAGAAGACTCATGACTTATTATTAGTAAATTAATAAATTTAATTAATTACATTGTTAATTAATTAAAAGTGAGAACAAATATTCATTATAAACTCAAGTTTGAACTTTTAAAATAATAATAGCTATACCTAAAAAAACAAAAAACAAAAAAATATAAAAAAGAAAACAAGAACTGTAGCTATATACTACAAATAAGGAATAACAAAGAATTCTGTTGACTATGGCAATAAAGGGTTATTGTTTTATATGGATCCAGGTTGGTAGTTGTGGCTAAAATTATCTCATCTCATTAGACAGGTTTAAAAAGCAAAGAAGTGAAAAGGTTATGGTAAGTGCGCTACTATGAAAGTCACAAGTGTGCTCACCACACAGCTCGGTGAGCTCTAACACAGACAGTAACATTCTAAAACTCTAGCAGAAGTTCTCCATTAGACACCTCTGAAAGTGATCAGCATATAAAGGCATATTCACAGAAGAATTTTCTATTCACTATCCCAGTTAAGCATATGTAAGGTTAGGAAAGATGTAGTATCGTAAGAGCTTTTTATGTGGGTGTGGGGTTGGGGGATGCATGTAGCTGGGCTACATTAGCAAGACTATTGCTGCCTCTGTGCTCAAGAGTGATTCCTGGCAGAGTTTGGGACCCTATGTGGTGCTGCAAATTTGAACCAGGGTAAATAAGATGCAAAGTAAATGCCTGAACCCCTGTACCACCTCTACAGCCCCTTAAGTCCTTCAGTTAAGTTTATTTTAGTCTTTTTTTTTTTTTTTTTTTTTTTGGTTTTTGGGCCACACCCGTTTGACGCTCAGGGGTTACTCCTGGCTATGTGCTCAGAAATCGCCCCTGGCTTGGGGGGACCATATGGGACGCCGGGGGATCGAACCGCGGTCCGTTCCTTGGCTAGCGCTTGTAAGGCAGACACCTTACCTCTAGCGCCACCTTCCCGGCCCCTTATTTTAGTCTTAACTCACAGAGTGAAAAGCCATTTACTATTCTGCTCTCCCAATACAGACTAAAGCTGCTATGTATTTCCTATATGATCTAGCTCTGCTGTCCGTCTGAGAGCAGCAATAAACATTAATATGGATCACTTATTACCATCTATTTTCCTTTTAAGAAATTAAAAAGAAATATAACCTAGTTATTCTACCAAATAATATACCTACTGTATATTCTCTCAGGATCAAATATAAGCACTTAAAATTTAAAAATTCTTTTAGATGAGTGGAGAGGGAGTTCGGTGGGCTCAGTCCAGGATCCAGTCCCAGCACTACCTGGCCCCTTGAGCAACCCTCACGCTGGGAATAGCTCCTGAGCACTGCCAGTGACTTGGGAACAACAAAATTTTGGGGGGGGGGGCAGTAGATGGTTCAGGGGTACATGCCTTGCATGTAAAGGTCCATGCTTGATCCCCCAGCACCATATGTCCCCTGTTCCAGCACTACCAGGAAAGAACTTGGTGGCACCCAATATTGCTGGGACTGAGTACCACATCACTGGGTTTCAGTACTAAATTGTCCTACCCAGTTGGTCGACAATTGCCAGGAGTGGTCCCAGGAGCCCCTGATCACTTTTTGGGAAATCTACCCCAACAACCACCAAAAATTCTCTGAAAAATAAAGTAGTTCAAAATGGATGAATGAATATAAAGCTCTCAGAAGAAAATATTGGAAAAATATATATGAGCTTCATTTGATAATGTTCTAAGTTATGACACCAAAAGCATGAGCAACAAAATAAACTACTAAATAGAAATAGAACCACAAAGATTTAAGGGGCCGGAGAGATAGCACAGAGGTAGGGGATTTGCCTTGCATGCAGAAGGACAGTGGTTCGAATGTTGGCATCCCATATGGTCCCCCAAGCCTGCCAGCAGCGATTTCTGAGTGTAGAGCTAGGAGGAACCCCTGAGAGCTGCTGGGTATGACCCAAAAACCAAAATAAATAAATAAATAAAAATTAAAAACAACAACAACCCATAAAACAAAACAAAACAAAAAAACTCAACAGTTTTTCTGTTAAGGTGCATAAAAATTAGGGTAACTGTTGGATATGTAATAATGTAGCTGGGTAGAACCTAATTTGAGTGGTTCTTCAAAATATTTAAGAGTATCATCTATTGTATAACCTAACAATTCCATTCCCCAAAGAATTGAAGCAGACTTGTACTTTACATTTCATAGCAGCATTTTCAAGATAGAGCCAAGAGATAGAACAAACCCCAATGTGCATCAACAGGTAAACAATATAAGTGTGTTATATCTTTGCAAATGATTACTATTCAATTCACCAAAAGGAATTACATATTATGTGATATGAAAATACGAGGGGCCATAATGATAGTATAGGGCCCCTATCCTGAATGCAGGTGACCAAGTTTGATCCTCAGTAACCACGATAACCCCCCAAACCTGCCAGGAATAACCCCTGAATGCAGAACAATAAACCCAAAAAATTGCTAGGTGTGGCCCCAAACTAAAACTAAACAACCAACCAAACAAACAAAAAAAAAGGACTGTAAGTCAAAGAAGCCATATACAAAAGGTTACATATTATATGATATTATTGATAAACAACAAATCCACAGATAAAAAGCAGATAGGTGACAGCTAAGATCAATACTTTTCTTCTTGGGTTCATAAAGATTTTCTTTGGGAGAGGAGCATACCTGTTGATGCTTGGGGTTACTCCTGGCTATGTGCTCAGAAATTGCTCCTGGACGGGGCCGGCGCAGTGGCGCTATAGTTAAGGTGTCTGCCTTGCCAGCGCTAGCCTAGGACGGACCGCAGTTCGATCCCCTGGCATCCCATATGGTCCCCCAAGCCAGGAGCGACTTCTGAGCACATAGCCAGGAGTAACCCCTGAGCGTCAACAGATGGCCCAAAAACCAAAAACCAAAAAAAAAAAAAAAAAAAAAAAAGAAAAAAGAAATTGCTTCTGGCTTGGGGGACCATATGGGATGCTGGGGGATCGAACTGCAGTCCATCCTAGGCTCGCACGGCAGACGCCTTACCTCTATTGCCACTGCACTGGCCCCTCATAAAGATACTTTGGAGACAGAGTTACTAGTTGCATAACTGTGCAACCATAAAAGTACTAAATACTAAATTATTCACTTACCACAATAAAAAAAAAGGAAAATAATGCATCTTGCTTTTCTTAAGAGGAGTCTATCTTCTCTCTTAAGAGGAGTCTATCTTCTCGTTATAATTTTTCTTCAGAAAATGAGATTAGACTGATTTTGTTTAAAGAAAAAGAAAAGGAAGGGACCTTATTCTTTATGAAAATGCAGAAATGTTACCTACTGGCTGGCATGTATACGAGGATGTAGAGGATGTCAAGCACGTCTTCTGTGCTTGACGAAAACATTAGTAAAAAAAATTGTACCACTGTGTTAGCATCTTTCCTGATCATCTATTTGCAAGAAAGTGCCTATTTATCAGGGCTGTCCAAAAGCGACCACATGCTCAAGTACAGTTCAGGTTAATAAAGCAAAAGCGAGAATGTCATCCCTTTCCTACAGCAAACAAAGTAGTTTATTTTTTATTAAGACAAACAACTCACTTGCTGCAGGTTTAATTTTGCTGACTTCTTCATTCATAGCAGAGACAGAAGCCAATGGTGCTTGCTGTCTACTATCTGCAGATCTTGGCTGAATAGAATCATGGATATCTACAGATTTCTGTGATATTGTATCCTAATAAAACAAGAATGTGTTTTAATACAATGAAAGAGAGACAGGATTTTGTATTGTTTGAAATGTTTACCTTATGTTCCTATAAAAATTACTTTCTATACAATGCAATTATAAGAACATTATTTAAAGTAACAAGACATAGATAAAGCAGTCTAAGTAAAAAGCTTTCCATTTTCTCCTTTTATTTTAGTGCCTCACATAAGTAAGGTCAATGTTCTGCTGTTGAACCTTCTATCTCTCTAGCCTTGAACAGCTTTCTTTGAGACCCTTAATATTAATAGAATTGAGTCTGACAAAATGGATTTAAAAAAATGTGTGAGGCTTCACTGTGAGTGGCACAAAGCAATACCCATGAATCGTGTGGCAGAAATGAAATTTTAACAGTCTTGTATAGGGTGAACACAGGGAAATGTTATAGGTGTAATTTTAGGGACAGCTCTTTTGTCACCCAGGAATTGATGACCGGGAAGGTCAGTGGCAAAGTGACTAACTAGAACTGTAGTGTTATGAGGCTGAATGTTTGAGTTCAGTATAGCTGAACTCAACAGTGGCATTGGTGGTATAGTGGTGAGCACAGTTGTCTTCTAGTATAGCTGAACTCAAGGGTAATGCCAGAGAGTGCTGGGATGGCCACATGGTAATGGTAGGGACAGAGCATCTGGTGCCAGAGAATGAATCCTGGGTCCTACACATGCAAGGTAATGCAAACTCTACTACCTAAGCCTCATTGTATACCAGTCCAGTCCAGCACTATATAATATAACCCTAGGAAAACAGTAAATCTGAAAACAGTAAAGCTGAAATTTTTCTTAAAAAATATTTATCGATTGGATGTTGGAATACACCCAGCAGTGCTCAGGGGTTACTACAGGCTCTGCACTAAGAAATAGCCCCTGGCAGGCAGGGGACCATATGGAATGCGGGGAATCGAACCTCCTTGGTTGGCCACATGCAAAGCAAATGCCCTACTGCTGTGTTATCTCTATGGCCCCCTTAGCCGAGATCTTGTAATCTGAAAATGAAGTCACTTTCTGTGTCGAAGTTATTAAGAATTGAAAAATAAATACAAAACACTGGCACAGGGTCAGATACTACAGAATAGCTGAAAAGGATTCTGCATTTTGTTAGAGTGGTGCAACAATCATAGAGAAATGAGAAATTGAACTTAAGGAAATGAGACATTGAAACCTTACCTGGTTTTCCAAATAAAAAAAAAATAAATGAGGTGCTTGCATGCTCATTAAAGTGCTAATCAAAATATTTAACTTGATGGAGCTGGAGTGACAGCACAGTGAGCAGGATATTTGCCTTGCACATGGTCAGTCAACCGGGTTCAGTCCCCGGAGTCCTATATATTCCCTGAGCTTGCCAGGAATAATTTCTGAGCATAGAGTCAGGAGTTACCTGAGCACTACCGGTATGGCCCCCAAATCAAACCAAACCAAATCAAGCCAAAACAGAGACACCCCCCCAAAATATTTAACTTGAACTTTACTGGGTTATGATCATTCATTCCCTATTCTACACAAAATGAAGCTAGACTATATAGATCAAACCCAGTTCCAAAAATTGCTGGAAAGATCAACTGTTAAAAGTATTTACTATTAATCAGTGAAGTGATACACATGCCTAAAGCCATATATATTATCCTAAGTATTAACATGTAAGGAGCTACTTTTAAGAGTGATTTATTACATCTAATTATCAATTAGGAAAAATTATTTGATCATGGTAACCAAAAATATTTTAAACAAAATATCTAAATGTTAAGAATGCATATAACATGTCAATTTATAAATAATTCTTTGGTGGAGAGATTGGCCACACATGACAGTGCTCAGAGCTAACTCCTGGTTCTGTGTTCAGTGAGAACTCCCCTGTGGTACTCAGTCATAGGAAAGGCAAATGCCTTCATAGCTTCAGTATCCCTCAGGCCCCTCTATACACAATTTTTTAAAATAAAGAGCACACAACTCAGTGGAACTTGCCATGAGAAAAGAACGCCAAAATTTATTGGCAAAATATAAGTAGTACTGAAGAGAAGAGGAAAAATAGCAGTGGGGAAAAAGAAATGTAGGCACTAGCAATAATAGACAGTGTGATAGTAAACAACAGTAGGCAGATATTAAGAAAGTAGAAGCAGAGTCAGGGCAGCAATAGGTCTCAGTAGCATAAGGGAAGACCAAGAGTCAGACTTGAGGCTCATCCCAAGGAGCCCACCAAGCAGTGCAATTTCTGAGTGCTCAATACTGACATTCCACACACTACTTGATTCAATTCTCACCATAGAACTCACATTAGCCTAAAGTTAAGATCTTACTTTACAGAGCCACGAAAAAATGGCATCAGAGACTGTAGTAATGTGTCTTGCTCAAGTGATGGAATATCGAGAGTTGGAAGAGTTAAAAGAAGCATTTCCCTATAAGTATTTTAGGGAATCTCCAGCATTCTGAAATTCAGAGTAAATTTTTGTAGTTTTAAGCCATTAAGCTTAGTGTTTATAGAATTCATTATGGAAAGCTTACAAAACAAATTGACCAAGTAAAAGATGTACATTAGAGTCTTTGTACTACTGTATTCCTTTTCTGTAGTCAAATTATATCAAAATTAAAAAGTTAAATTTAAATTAATTAATACTAAATAATATCTTTAGAATGGTATGGAAATTCTTACAAGAAATGAGCCCCTGCCTCTACACTCTTGAAATAATTTTGTTCTATGCCTTAGATAATTTTATCTATATTAAAGAATAATTTAAAAACTCTTCGTGGCACAGAAGTTTTAGTGATAGAGGAAATTTACCACCATAATATTAAAATAGAATACTAGACAGTAAGAGGATGAACTGCAATTTACATTTAAGAATGTAGTCAATGGTAGAACTACTATAAATAATTTTTTAAAAAGATTTATTTATTAAAACTTACCAATTGCTTTTCATTCATAGGAGACAGAGGTGGGGGAACAGTTTCTCTAGAAGCGGGTCGCCAAGTCAAAAGACTTAAAAACACAAAAATCATACCAGTCACCAAGAGCATAAAAGATATTAAAGTTAGTAAGTTTTGTCACAAAATAGTAACGAATAGTACACTACAAATAACAACCATCTTTGACTATTGTAAAGAACAATTTGCTGAAAAAAGAAAATAAAATCTAGTGACAGTTTGATATATACTTGCAGAAAATATTCCTTCATGTCAGTTTTACTGCAAAAACACTTTCTGAAAAGCTTCAAAAAATTTAAGCTTACTTTTTCTAATTACTTGATCTAAAAGAAAAGGTAATTTACTGTCATAGTTGTGGTGTTGGAATGTTTCTTGCTTACTTAAGAACCACAGGGAAACTGACAAAAAAAATCACTTATTCGTAACTTTTGCTCCAACAAAAATTCCCACCAAAATGTTCACTGGTTTACAAGAAAAAGCTTATTTCGGTTCATTTTACTATAATTATAACTGCATATTGCTTTCTTGAATCTATTCTATTTGACTTTCTATTTCTTATTGATTAGGATATTTATAAAAGGATTCTTATATTCTGACTATTAAACTTATATTAAAAGTTTTATGAAACTTTAAGAAAAATCCTAAATCGACAGATTAGTGCTTGTGCATTACATGTCTCCTTAAAAAGCTGACTTAAGTAAAAATCTACCTGTAGATATTAATTAAAACTGTTGCTCTAAAGGCAACATTTTTTCAGAATGAGCCCAAGCTTAAGCTGGGAAGTATGTTCAAATTTGTCTTTCACAAACCATCTACTAGCCACTTAAGAGGGATTTGTCTTAAGTTTGCCCATTGGTAAAAATCCCGTCCCAACAATTTAATTACAAACTTTATCTTTCAGGGGCCAAAGCAGTGGCACAAGTGGTAGGATGTCTGCCTTGCATGTGCTAACCTAGGACAGACTGTAGTTCGATCCTCCCGGCATCCCATATGATCCTTCAAGCCAGGAATAATATCTGAGCACATAGTCAGGAGTAACCCCTAAGAGTCACCAGGTGTGGCTCCCCAAAAAACCCAAAACTTTATCTTTTAAAAAACAGGATAAGGGTCCAGAGAGACCCTTGCATGTGGCTGCATGTGGCAAGATTTAATTCCAGGCATCTTATATTGTCCTTTGAGCTGCCAGGAAGACAAGAATAACCTGAGTATTGCCAAGGTATGGTCCCAAATAAAAAAAAATATTGGACAATTTGCACAACATTTAAAAATAAATTTGTTTTAGATGATTAATCCTACAGTATCTGAAAATAATATGTTGAGAATTTCCTTTTTCATTTAAAAACATTTCTTGGTTTAATTTGAAAAAATAAAATCTTATAAAAGTAAAGTTACTTGATTTGGGGGGGGGTGCCCACACCTGGTGATGGTCAGGAGTACTCCTGCCATGCTCTCAGAAATGGCTTCTGGCTTGGGGGACCATATAGGATGCCAGGGATCGAACCCAGGTCCGTCCTAGGTCAGACACATGCAAGGCAAAACGCTCTACTGCTGTGCCATCACTCTGGCCCCATTAATTTTTATTCCAATTTTGGATGTCAGAATAAACATTTTGGTTTATAAAGAATATTATTCATGTATTCGTTGTAGGTTTTATGAGTTTTATTTTGGCCTGAGAGATAATACAGGAATTAAGGAATTTGACTTGTATTTTACCAACCCTGATTCAAATCCACAGCACCAAAAATGGTACCTTGAGTACCATGAGAGGTTACTCCCAAACACTGTGCCAGGGAACTGCCTCTGAGCACATGGGGTAGGGACCAAACACACCACCTTGTCACCACCCAATAAAAAGGATGTTTTGAATAAATACAAATTGATGGGCCATTTTAAGAAATCAAAACTTGGGGCCGGCGAGGTGGCGCTAGAGGTGAGGTATCTGCCTTACAAGCACTAGCCAAGGATCAGGACCGCGGTTCGATCCTCCGGCATTCCATATGGTCCCCCCAAGCCAGGGGCAATTTCTGAGCGCTTAGCCAGGAGTAATCCCTGAGCATCAAATGGGTGTGGCCCGAAAAACCAAAAAAAAAAAAAAAAAATCAAAACTTACTAATAAATCCTTTATTTTAATCTCTATCATTTAACATATAAATGAATAGTTATATAAAATTTATCTTACGCATGAGGAATTGTGGTTTTGAAGATATCCAGTGTGCAATTACAAGTTTTATCCCATATTTCTAGGGTGAATTTTTCTCCATTCAGGATAACAACATTCTCTAAGCAGTTTGTACCAGATCGTGCTAACTGTTCATTGTCTAGAAAAGAAAAGATCAATTTATTTTTGTAGCACTAGGGTCACATTTAACATTTTTGTCATTTATCTGATGTAGACCTACCTTGCTGCACACACCAATAAAGCTGCGCAAAAATATCATCCAAAAGTACATCACTGAGTACTTCTAAATACTGGGTGAATACATCACAGATTGCATAGAGTGCATGATTACAAGTGGTTGTCATCCATTCAGCTTTCTAGGAGAAAGTCATGACACAATCATTAAAGCATTCCTAAACTACCAGAATGAAATAAATGTCTGCATATATAATTGTAAATCTACACGTCTCTCTCATAGCACAACATTCTCTTTAGAATACTAAATTTATAATTTATTATATTCTATTTGTTACTCTGATTATAATGATTCATTAATTTTTTTTTCTGGGATTGGAGAGATAGCTCAGTGTGTAAGCACATGAGCAGAGGAGGCCCAGGTTTAATTCCCCAGCACAATAAGAATGACTCAGCAGGTCAGGAGTAGCCCCTGAGCATTGCTGAGTTTTGTTTCTTGAATGTTTACTACATTATTTGTTTATTTATTAAAAAATTCTCATTCCAGTGATGTGGTATTATGGTATTATCAGTATGGCTTTTCTAAGATAGGAATGATTAACAATCATTAGTTTTGCTTCGGAATGTGACATAAAATCAAAGAGGTTTTGAGGAAGGGAATAGTAAGGATTTATCCAAGTATGTATTAGCACAGATTTAAACTAAAAATGATTTTGTGGGGCCAGAGCAGTGGCACAGCGGTAGGGCATTTACCTTGCACGTGGCTGACCTAGGATGGACAGCAGTTCAATTCCTCCCCTCCCCGCACCCCGCATCCCATATGGTCCCCCCAAGCCAGGAGCGATTTCTGAGCGCATAGCCAGGAGTAACCTCTGAGCGTCACCAGGTGTGGCCCAAAAACCAAAAAAGATTTTGTTTTTCGTTTTTTGTTGTTGTTGTTGTTACTGTTGTTTTGGGGCCACATCCAGTGACACTCAGGGGTTACTCCTGGCTATGCGCTCAGAAATCGCTCCTGACTTGGGAACCGTATGGTCGGTCACCAGAGATGGAACTGAGGTCCACCCTAGATCAGCTGTATGCCCCAATAAAAATGATTTTGCTGAAGTATGGCTAATTTGAAAGCACAAAGACTAAGAACATATAAAATGTATTTTCTTTGCTTCTCAAATATATAATAATTGTAGAAACTTACACATAGCAAACTATCTGGAAAAAATTAGGAAAGCTAAAGTTTTAAAATGCATAGTAAGAGATGGTTTATAGTAAAGATGCTATAATAAAACTTTTTGCTGTAGTATTCTTTACCAATTCTTTACCAGTTCAGAATAAAAAGTTGTTATAAAATATAAAATATAAAGAAAGCTTTGAGGTTTTAAGGTTCTAACATTAGAATAAAGAAAAAAATTGAGTTCAGGAAATTAGAGAAATAAATAGGAGATATAGTTAAAGTGGTAGAATACATGTCTAACATGTATGGGGCTCTGGGTTTGATCTTGAACATTAGGGAAAGAAGAGAAGGGGGTGTGGAAAGGGCATGAAATTCTTGTAGTCACAGTACCATTGGGGATGCCCTGTTCAAAAAAGAAAAATATTATATAAAAAACCATTAAATAAAAAATTTGTGTGCTCTTACCTCAGTTTGCTGTTCTGGCAATTTCATATTGTCAAAAATTCTGAAAACGATTCTAAACAAGTCCTGCCACCAATGCTTCTCATAAGTGTGACCGTAAGTTTTCATTATTTCAAACATTACTGTTAATCCCCTAAAATTATAAAATAAAAAAAAACTATTAGAACTATTAAAAAGATGACATTAAATCCTCCTGAGAGATTTTTATGGTTTTGTTTTGGAGCAACATCGAGTGACACTAACGGGTTATATACTTCAGGCTTTGCAGCACTCAGAAATTACTCCTGGCAGGCTCAGGGACTATATGGGATACTGGGATAAACCATGAGCATGCCTTACCCAGTGTGCTATCGCTACAGCCCCTTTATGTTTTTAATAGTTCAATAACTACCAAAAGCAATGCTTAAAATTGATTCTGAAACTGAGCTATAGGATATTTTGGATTAAAAAATATCTGCCTTCTTGATATTCCTTATTATCTTTGCTTTGAAAAAAGCAACCACTGAGAAACTTGATCCTTTCTGTTACTCTCATCTAGCAAAATATATGTACAAAATATTTACAAACACTCCTTTTCTAGCTGCAAATATCTAAATGGTATGACAGAATAAAAGTCTTTGAAAGGTTATTTAAGAACTGATAATAATGCTTTTTAAGTCTAAATCAGCTGCTGCTACATATCCTTGTATATAAAAACTTATTTTTTGTTTTTGTTTTTTTTTGGGCCACAACTGGTGGTGCTCAGGAGTTATTCTTGGCTCTGTGCTAAGAAATCGGTCCTGGCAGGCACGGGGGACCATATGGGATTTCAGGATTTGAACCACTGTCAGTCCTAAGTCGGTGGCTTGCAAGGGAAACCCCCTTCTGCTGTGCTATCTCTCCATCCCTAAAAATTATTTATTACATAAAACTATTATAAACTGGGCCTGGAGAGATAGCACAGCGGCATTTGCCTTGCAAGCAGCTGATCCAGGACCAAAGGTGGTTGGTTCGAATCCCGGTGTCCCATATGGCCCCCCATGCCTGCCAGGAGCTATTTCTGAGCAGACAGCCAGGAGTAACCCCTGAGCACCGCCGAGTGTGGCCCAAAAACCAAACCCCCCCCCAAAAAAAAACCCCAAAAAAACCTATGATAAATTTAGTGTTTTCATTCTATGGCAAATTAACACGTTTACTTGTTAAGATACCCATTTATGAGAAAATAGAATTTTCCATCACTGTAATTTCTTTTTTTTGGTTTTTGGGCCACACCCGGCGGTGCTCAGGGGTTACTCCTGGCTGTCTGCTCAGAAATAGCTCCTGGCAGGCACGGGGGACCATATGGGACACCAGGATTCGAACCAACCACCTTTGGTCCTGGATTGGCTGCTTGCAAGGCAAACGCCACTGTGCTATCTCTCCGGGCCCCATCACTGTAATTTCTAATTGGAAATGTATGAAAAGGTAACACATACAGTAGTAAAATAGGAGCTAAAACTCAAAATAGGCTATAGAAATTTTAATTTCCTTAAAATTTTAAGGCAAAGTAATACATGTCCACATGTCCACTTTATTTTTGCTCTAAATAACTGATTTAAAGAACTGCCTAATTTTTGCTCTATTTGCTAAAACACAGGCTTTGAGGTTTTTAACTCAAGAACTTATATTCATATGAGAAAATTTAATAAAAATTAAAAATAAATCTTCCAAAACTTTATAAATAGTGGCTGTTACCTGGTTCTTACATCTAATTTGCATCTATTGATGATACAGGACAACTCAAAGAGAATTGGGAACCATCCTCTCACCCACACCCTGTCTTCAGGTGCCACATTTATGTCATCGCTTGTATATTCCTTGAAGGCCTTTAAAAAGAAAGAAAAGCTTATTAAAGACAAAACAATACAGGGACATTTAGCAATACAATTTGTTCAAATAAAATGGAAGCAATTTTTGTCAAAAACTGAAACCAACTTTTGGTTTGAATTTTTTTTTTCTGTTTCAAATCTAACCTTAGCTGTCTGCATTATCACTCAATTTAAATAATTTCTTTTTCCTTCTCCCCCCTTTCATCATTTAGATAGAAAAAAACTACCATATACTTGTAAGAATTGGACTTGTAAGATCATCAATTCAACTCATCAGTGCTTATGTCCAAAATCATTTTAGACCCCCAAAGTCAATTTCAGTACTATTAAGCACAATAACAATAACTAAATCACAGCAAGGATAAAAACCCAGGCCTCCCTTACTAGCCATACAACCATAGGCATAGATTAAAACTTTATGCTTCAGCTTCTTTATTAGCACAGAATTGTAACAATATTCCATAAAGTATGAATATTAATTATAAGCAAAATATTCAGAAAATATTTAAATATATTTAGCCATCATACATCATCAGGTGTAGTGCTTGAAGGTCCCCAGCATCCCAGGCTGGGCCAAATGATTCAAAGCACTGCAGGAACTGTATAGCTCCACTTGAAATGAACTCTTCAACTCCCACCCCAAAATAAAAATAGACAGTGTACCTGAGGTCTATCAGATACATATTTTGCACAATGGCGAATTAATCGAATTGCTTCCATACTTGTGTCTGGAAAAGCTGCATTGCATGCAAATTCAGACAAACACTTTACTGCATCCTGGAACGAATCAATGGTGGCTGGGAAATGTCTTTCAAACACAAGAGCTAAAAAGGGAAGGAAAACACAGCAAATGAATTAAAGTTTTCAGTCATATTTCTTTCCTTATTCATTTATTTATTGCATTACTGGGAATAGAATCCAGCACAGCATTGTGCTCTACCAGTGAACCACACCTGCAGCATAGTAATTATTCTAAACTTTAGCAAAAATACATAAACTTCTAGATTCAAGGTATACTTCTTATGGTTAAGGATTTTGATGTTCAATAGTCTATCTCAACAACTTCCTTGATCACACTGAGCAGTAAAGACAAAAATGATTGTTTTGTTTGTTATTAATGCATCACTTAATAGTAACTGGTGCACAATAAATGTCAAATCAATGGTAAAGTGAATAAGTCAAACTGCATATAAACTATATCTAAATTTCTTAAACTAAAAAATAGTAATATTTATGGGACAATTGCAAGTAAATAATAAGTAAAATAATGCTTAGCACATTACTCAATTCAAGTGAGTACTCAAATGATAAACTATATAATGTTATTATTCTTGAGTTATAGTCATAATATTATTTTCAGACAGGCTTAGCTTTATTTTTAGACAGGCTTAGCTTATATTCTCAGTATTTCATTTTCATCTAAGAGAAAAAGAGTCTGTGTAGTATATAAGTATATATATAGCTTAAGTATACTTAACTTAATGTTAAGTATATATATATAAAATATATATAAGTATAAGTATACTTAATGTTAAGTGTGTGTGTATACATATATACATATATATATATATATGTATATATATAATAGCTCAGGAGTAGCCCCTGAGCCTGTCGGATGTGACCCAAAAACAAAAACAAAAAAATAAAATAAAAAATAGTTATTTGACATGTTATTGTGCTTACTAGTACTGAAATTGACTTTGGGGTTCTAAAATGAGTCTGGACATAAGTATATATCTAAGTATATATATAAATATGTAAGTATATATTATAGTATATAAGTATATAAGGGTTAAAGAGACTTTTCCTTAAGTTTGGCATTGTAGCCCAACTCCATTATTTGATAGTTTTGTACTCAAACTAACAAAATATCAAACTAACAATAAACAATAAATAAATAAAACAATAAATAAACTAACAATAAATATATCAAACTAACAATATAATATTGGTCTTAAGATTCTTAGTCTTTACAGAAGAGTTAAGATGAATGGTTAGAGAAACTATGGTACATATGGTACATATACACAATGGAATACTACTTGGTTGTAAGAAAAGACGGTCATGAAATTTGCTGCTACGTGGATGGGTCTGGAAAGTATTATGTTGAATGACATCAGAGAGGAACATACTCAGAATAATCTCTTTCATATGTGGGATATAAAGAAACTTTGTAGAGGAATAGCAAATACCCAAGAGCAGTAGATCTGATCTTTAGAAGGAAGCTTGCCACTGGGTTTGGGGTGGGAGTGAGGATAAGTTAGGTAAGGGAACAAGAGGACCATGGTGAAGGGGAGAAGTGTTTGCTATAGGACGGGTATGTGTGTGGAAACTGGGGACAGTTGGTAGAGGATAATGGACACTGGTGAAGAGATTGGTGTTAGAACACCGTATGTCTGAAACTCAATTATAAATATCTTTGTAATATACTTTGTCATTTCACTGATTAAATTTTTAAAAAGAGCTAATAGACCTATTTATCGCAGTTATTATGAAAACTGAAGAAAACACATGGAAGGTACTTAACCTATTCATTAAATGTTAACTATAATAATAGCATTATTTACTCTAGCCCTATAGGCAAAACTTAGCAAACACAAAGTCTATACAAAGGCTGGCAATCTTATACTTAAAACACTTGAGAGTTCATTTAATTTTGCTTTGACTTAAACAAGCCTAACAGAATACTCACTGACAATGTGCCCTGTTGTTTGGAATGCAAGTTCCACTATACTTTCATCTTGATCAGATGCAGCTAGATGAAACACAGAGAAAATGTTCTTCCATCCAGACCGTATGTTTGCAGCTTGAGAATTAACCATCTGTGCTATACATCGTACAACCATATCTCGAATTGTTGGAGACCTAAAACATTAATATAATTGCTTGGACAGCTGTATGGAAGCAATGCATCCATTATTTTCATTTTTCTTTTTCCCCTCTGCTGTGGAAATAATATTTTTCTCATATGATCAAATTTAATAAATATAATACCTGTTCCGTTTCATTATATGTTCAAATGGTCTTAAAAAATCCTTCTGGAATCTGAAATTAGCAAGTTCCCCTTTCTCTAAAAACTTCATTGACAATTGCCTCAAGGAGTCTACTGCAAAAATAGCGACATCTTCATTAGGATTACAGCCAACCTAGAAAGGCAACAGAAATATAGGGTGCTAAATGTCAACAGTGAAAATTCTAAAAAATTAATTATTTTTGTTTTAGAAAACGTGTATTACTAAAGTATAGATAGGTATATTCTAAATTCTGCAGAAGAAAATATAAGTTTGTCAACAACATTTCTCTAAAAGAAAAACATTGCTTAATTCAATTCTTAAAAAGTAGAACACTCGGGGCCGGGCGGTGGCGCTGGAGGTAAGGTGCCTGCCTTGCCTGCGCTAGCCTAGGACGGACCGCGGTTCGATCCCCCGGCGTCCCATATAGTCCCCCAAGAAGCCAGGAGCAACTTCTGAGCGCATAGCCAGGAGTAACCCCTGAGCGTAACAGGGTGTGGCCCAAAAACCAAAAAAAAAAAAAAAAAAAAGTAGAACACTCAAAAATAAAGTGGATTCAAAGGTATTTCTAAATATAAAAACATTAACAAAATTGTTAAATAAGGAAAAAGTTCCAATTTTGAAATTTTACAATAAAAAGATTATAACTCTTAAGTAAATTTTATAATCGAATACCTTATTAAAATGATCTCCAATAACTTCCCAAATTCGGGACCATTGCAGTCTTATTCTTCCCATGTTGTAATATGATATTTCTACTATTTTTTGTAGACTAAACATTCTTGGATGTGTAGTAGAAAGCAATTCATCCATAGACACAGCACAGAGCCAACGAACAAAATCCACTAAAATATAAAAATATACACCCACTTAATTTTTAAGTCTTTTGGTCAAAACTGTTGTTTAAGTTAGAATAAATAAATATACATACCAATAGCATTTCCATCTAGTCTTGTAGATCCTGTAAATATTCTAAAGACAAAAACAAAACAAAACAATAAATCTCATCCAAAGTTTCAAGTCTTGTAGATCTTGCAAATATTCTAAAGAATTGCCAATTTTAAAATGCATAAATTTTCACTTGCTATTATCAATTTGAAAAATCTTTTAAGACCATGTATATATTCTAAAAATAAATTTAGAAAATATATAAAAATCACATTTCTGGGGCCGGAGAGATAACATGGAGGTAAGGCTTGCATGCAGAAGGTTGGTGGTTCAAATCCCGGCATCCCATATGGTCCCCTGAGCCTGCCAGGAGCGATTTCTGAGCATAGAACCAGGAGTAACCCCTGAGCGCTGCCGGGTGTGACTCCGGCAAAAAAACCAGAAACAAAACAAAACAAAACAAATCACACTTCTGTTACATCAATTCAAAAGTGGTCTAACTAGAGCCCATAATCTGGATAGGGATGCTCAAGTTTGATATGGAAGCACCATTTAGTCCTCTGAGCAGCTAGGAGTAGCACACTTTCAAGAAAACAAAAAATATCAAATATCAAGGGAGTGTTTTCTTTTTTGAAAGAGACCATACCTGGCAGTACTCAGCTCCCACTACCCATACTATTGGTCCCCCATAGGAACCAATACTAGGACCAGTACTAGGCATGTGCTCTACCATTGAAGCTATTTTCCTGGTTCTCAAGAGTATATATATATATATATATATATATATATATATATATATATATATATATATATATATATATATATATATATATATATGGAGAATAGTGAGAGTAGTTGGGGTCACACCTGGCAGAGCTCAAGAGACCATATGGGGTGCTAGGAATTGTCAGTCAATCAGTTGTGTGCAAAGCACATATCCTATCTGCTGTACTACTTTTCCAGTTCTCAAAGGAGCACTTTTTATCATATAGTTTAGTAACAAGTATAGTTTGGATGTTCTACCCTCATTTGTATTTGATAGCATATTAAATTAAGGGTATGTTCTTCCATTAACTGATTTACAAGCACTAGATAAGTAATTTATTAGACCCTAAGAATAATATTAATTGCATGAGTTCCCGTTCTTCACCCTATTAACATGTACAATTCTATTTATATTTATGGGGCAGGTGAGGTGGCGCTAGAGGTAAGGTGTCTGCCTTGCAAGCACTAGCCAAGGAAGGACCACGGTTTGATCCCCCTGTGACCCATATGGTCCCCCCAAGCCAGCAGCAATTTCTGAGCGCTTAGCCAGGAGTAACCCCTGAGCATCAAATGGGTGTGGCCCTAAAAACAAAAACAAAAAAAACAAAATGATTCCAAAGAACCCTGTAGTCTCAAATAATAATAAAAATGTGACTAAACTGCTTTTCAACATTTAAATATTTTACTGTTAAACTATTGTATCCAGCTTTTCTAAGCTTTCTTCACTGAGCTTTTAACATGTTTAAAAGTTTCAAAAATATTTCAGCATAATTATATTGGTTCTCTTTTTTAAAGATTTTCATTTTTAATCTATGTTCACAGCAATGAAGAGTTTGATGTAACTTGAAAGAATGAGGAGCAGGTAAAGTGTTTGCTTCATGAGGATAAACCAGGTTCAGTCCTCAGTATCCCATGGTCTTGAGCAAGCCAGGAGTGATTCCAGAGTGCAATGCCAGGAAAAATCACTGAGCAACCCAGGAATAGATCAAAAGCAAACAAACAAACAAACAAAAAACCCTCAAGAATAAAATTTTTAGTCCTTAGTTAAAATGTATACTTTACATACTTATATAATTTTATTTATTTTGGTTTTTGGGCCACACTCAGTGACATTCAGGGGTTACTCCTAGCTATGAGTTCAGAAATTGCTCCTGGCTTGGGGGACCATATGGGACGCCATGAGATCAAACTTCAGTCCGTCCTAGGCTAGCACGGGCAAGCAGATAGATGCCTTACCCCTTGCACCACCACTCCGGCCCCTAAATGTATACTTTAGAATTTAGATAATCAAAATAAAAATTTATAGACATAAGCAGGTAAAATATTCAGAATCAGGAATCTGAGTAAGAATGACTAATAATAGGGGCCGGGAAGGTGGCGATAGAGGTAAGGTGTCTGCCTTGCAAGCGCCAGCGTAGGACGGACCGCGGTTCGATCCCCAGGTGTCCCATATGGTCCCCCCAAGCCAGGGGCGATTACGGAGCATAGCCAGGAGTAACCCCTGAGCGTCAAACAGGTGTGGCCCAAAAAGCCAAAAAAAAAAAAAAAAAAGAAAGAATTACTAATAATAACAAGGTGAGTTATTAGTCAAGGGTAAATATCTATACATATCCATTTATTTAGTAATTCCCAATACATTATTAAATATGAAATATATCTTATTTATTATTTAGACTTCACCTCTAGACGCCATGAGAGCTTACTGCTTAGAATACTACAATGTTTAAACCTGGGGTCTGTGTATGCCAAACATATACTCCACTCCTTGAGGTAGTTTATACGAACTACTAATTTTATAAACAAGAAAAGTATTTACTAACTTCCTTAAAATCATTTCAAGCCAGAACAGGTAGCCCCAGATCCACTTTCTTAATCATCTGTTATTTTGCACTGAACTAAACTTAGCAAAACGTAATTTAAATATGTTCTAATTTTTTTCTATTATGAAAACCTCCCTATTCTGACTGTATAAGATTTTAAACCCTGATACCCTTGAAAATCTCCAAATCCTGGCACCGAGTAACAAAAACTAAGCAGAAAAAAAAAAGCTTAAAAACTAAAATCATTAAAAAAAAACCAAAAAACTAAAATCGTAAATTAGGTTTTGAGGTACAACTAAAGCAGGGTGGGGAACCTTATTTCTATCAAGTGCAATTAGGATATATATAATACCATATTTATATTATTAGCCAATAGGCAGGCTGCCAATGAGAAGTTCACGCTTATCAATTCATGTACCAGGGATTGATCACGTGACTTTCCTAGAGTACTATTTACAGGCCAGAAGTTCCCCACACATGTAAAGGAACAATACCTTAGAAGTTTGCACATTAAAAAAAAAAAAAAAAAAAAAGGGCCGGAGAGATAGCACAGCGGCATTTGCCTTGCAAGCAGCTGATCCAGGACCAAAGGTGGTTGATTCGAATCCCAGTGTCCCATATGGTCCCCCATGCCTGCCAGGAGCTATTTCTGAGCAGACAGCCAGGAGTAATCCCTGAGCACCGCCGGGTGTGGCCCAAAAACAAACAAACGAAAAATAAATAAATAAATAAAAAAATAAAAAAATAAAAAAAGAAGTTTGTACATTGGAACCCCAAAATTAAAATGTCCAGAGTACAATGTTCAAACATGAATAAAAATAAAAACTGTTATAGTGGATTTCTTAAACTAAAGGTATTTTTATGGCAGACAATACAAAATACAAGAAATACAAAAAAGAGTAAATCCCTGAATATTGCAGGAGAAACAAAAGAACAAAACATAAGAAGAATCTATTTAAACTGTGATGGGAACAAAGGACAAAGTGGAAAGATAAAAGAAGCAACAAATGCTGTTATGGCACTGGAATTAGAGCACAGGCATTAAGGACTAAGAAGTTACCTAATATCAAAGGCTCTGTAAGTATAGGTTTAGAGCAGACATGGTTCCAGGAAAAAGTCATTACAATTCCTATTTCTTTGGTAGCCTGAGGGGTTGGGGATCACATACTTTTAGTAATATTTTATGCTAAAGATAAGCCATATGGGAGAACACAGAAGACTGTGGAAGCATTTAGAGCTAGAGAGCTATGATTTAAAATCAAGTCTATTAAATAGACTCTACATCGCCTGTACAAAAAATATGTAGTTTCCATATCAATTAATATTAAGTCTTTTAATATTTGGTTTATCACTTCACCCACATTATAAATAGCAACAAAGCAATGCCTCCCTCCTCAAGCTAATAAACAGTGATTTTAGATCAAATAAACTTTAAACAATTTCAACTCAGATTAAACTATATGCAATAATTTTATACATTTAAAGTTAACATTTATTTAGTTTTTCAACTTAACTGAAAGATATTTATGGAAAAATGAAATGGGATGAGCTTTTATGTATTTTCTGATAAGTGAAAGTAAGTCCCAAAATGTAGGACAGTGTACTAAAAGTAGAGTATACTAATAGTAGACAGTATAAGGAGATCTGGTATCTTTAAAAAACAAAGTCTACTTCAGTATAGTATAGTATGGAGGGAGGAGGGTTACATGTAGCAATGCTCAGGGGTTTACTTATAGCTTTGCACTCAAGAATTACTCCTGGTGAGGCTCAATAAACCATATGGGATACCAGGGATGGAACCCAGGTTGGCAACGTCCAAGGCAAGCATTTCCCTGCTGTGTACTATCTTTTCAGCTCCTGTATAGTTTAGTTTTATGTAAGTAAATTGGTCTCATTTAGTACAGTGAGTAATTCCTAATAATTCTAACCTTACATTAGGAAGATTAGGACTTCCTGAATCAAAGGGTCCAATAGTCTCTTGAATTCTACATTGGTTTGGGACCACACCCAGCAGGGCTCAGAAACTACTTCCAACTAATGCTTTTTTTTTTCCCCCAGCCCCCCCAACTCATGCTTAAGGGTTGTTCTTGGAGGTTCTCAAGGAACATCCAGGGTATCAAAACTATAATGCCTACATGCAAAAACATGTGCCATAGGCCTTTGAGCTAAATAATTCATGCCCTATTCTCTTAAATCTTTTTTTTTTTTTTTTTTTTTTTTTTGGTTTTTGGGTCTCACCCGGCAGTGCTCAGGAGTTACTCCTGGCTCCATGCTCAGAAGTCGCTCCTGGCGAGCACGGGGGACCATATGGGATGCCGGGATTCGAACTGATGACCTTTTGCATGAGAGGCAAACGCCTTACCTCCATGCTATCTCTCCGGCCCCTCTCTTAAATCTTAATGTGTAAGATTTTCAATAAACATAGAGATCATCTGAGGTCAGAGCGATGACTCAGTGGTAGGGCATTTGCCTTGTACATAGCTGACCTAGGATGAACCGTGGTTTCATCCCCGGTGTCCCATATGGTTCACCAAGCCAGGAGCAATTTCTGCGTGCATAGCCAGGAGTAACCTCTGAGCGTCATTGAGTGTGGCCCAAAGACCAAAAAAAAAAAAAACCCCACAAAAAACATAGAGATCATTTGAAAATGTTATCACGCTAATGCAATCATTATGTTCCACGGATTGAAATAAAATGTATAAAGAACTAATAATTAAAAAAATTTAATATTAATTTTAGTTCCTATACTTTCCATACAAATTATTCAAAACAAACAATATTCCTATTGGTTGGTAAATCACTTTGTTTTCATTGAATATGTTACTTTTCAGGAAAATACTTCACAATATGTTTACCCCTATTTATTTGACCAGCAGGTTTTTCTCACTAGGTTTTGGTATGAAGAATATTATATGCCAAAATAAACTCATTCAGAAAGAAATTCAGGACAAATTTAATAAAACAATCTATCACCCAAGAATAATATAATTTAATAAATCGAAGATATGAATTTTAATATTTTGACCATAGTTAAAATTATTTTATTTAAAATTATTTTTAAGGCATCATGATCTACGAAGTTATTCATAGACGAGTTTCAGGCACACAATGTGACAAGACCAATCCTATCACCAGTTTCAACTTCTATCTACCAATGTCCCCAATCTCTCTCCTAGCCCCAATCCCCTCCTTGGCATACACATTCCTAAATTTGAATTTAATGCTTTCAGTTTCATTGGTTCTGCTCAGATATACAGAAGCACCACATCTTATACTGCCAATACATTGGAGGTCCCTGCTCCTGTAGCCTCCTATTGTGTCTTCTTACTCTTCCACACCTCCTACCTCTTAGTTTTTCCTTCACTATTTTTTTCAGTTCTATAATCTAGGGTCCTAGGTAATCTAAGGAACCATATCTTGCATTCCCTTCTCTTATTCTTCTACATATCATAAATAAATGACATTACCTAATATCTATCTTTCTTCTTTGACTTACTTTGCTTAACATGATATCCTCTACTTCCATCCAGGTTTTAGCAAATTATATTTCATCCATTATTATAGTTACAAAGTATTCCATGATGAATATATAAAACTTCAGAATTTACTCGTCCTTAACCTAAGTGCTGCTATTAAGAACAATGGTGTGGATATTATGTTCATTTGAATGAATGTTTTTGTGGGGTAGATACCAAGAAGCTAAATTGTTGAGTCACATAGAAGTTCTATTCTTACTTTCTTTTGTTTGTTTGTTTGTTTGTTTGGGTCACACTTGGCAGTGCTCAGGGGTTACTCCTGGCTCTATGCTCAGAAATCACTCCTGGCAGGCTCGGGGGACCATATGGGATGCCGGGATTCAAACACCGTCCTTCTGCATGCAAGGCAAACGCCTTAACTCCATGCTATCTCTCTGGCCCCTCTATTCTTATTTTCTAAAGATGTCTTCTACAGTTTACCATAGGGAATGAATCAGACAACATTTCCACTGGCAGTAACTAAAAGTTCCCTTCTCACCACATCCTCACAAAACAGATTGTTCCCAATTTTTTGAGTTATTTTTGGATGTATACCACTCTATGTGAGATGATACCTCATTGTTGTGTTGATTAGAATATCTCTGATAATACAAGATGAGCATTTTTTATGTGTCTATTGGCCATTTGTCTTCTTCAGAAGTACTTGTTTACTTCCTCTCCCCAATTTTTGATAGGGCTTTGTTTTGATTTTATGAGTTCTCTATATATCTTGGCTATCAAACCTGTAACTGATGTACTGAATGCAAAGAGTTTCTTCCATTCAATAGTGAAGTGCCTTTTAGTTTTACCTTGTGTTTCTTTAACCATGCAGAAACTCTTTTAATTTGATGTAGTCCCATTTCATTATTTTGTTTCTGTGTCTTTGCCAATAAAATCATGTCAATGAAAATACCTTTGAAGTCCAAATCTTGAAGTGTCCTGTCAAAAATTTCCTTAATGTACTTTATGTTTAATTCTTTGATTCACTTTGAATTGAATTTTGTGTAAAGTGTGAGATTATGAGTCCAACTTCTTTATTTTAGAGATGGTTATCCAGATTTCTCAAAATCATTTGTAGAAGAGGCTATCTTTATGTCATCTCATGTGCCTAGCTCCCTTGTTGAAAATTAATTGACACAGATCTGGGTATTTGTCTTTGGATACTAGATTCTTATCAGTAGAAACAGATTCTACCTTTATTCCAGTGAGAAACTGGTAAGAAACTGTCTTTATTCCAGTACTGTACTATTTTAAGCATTCTATCCTTACAGTAAAGTTTCCAGTTAGACAGTAAGAGACCTCCCAATTTCTTATTTCTCAGTGTAGCTTTGGCTATTCAGCATGTTTCATGACCATACAAACCTTGTATTGATTATTCTAAGTCTTTGAAGAATAGCATATGAATTTGGATGGGGTTGCACTTAATCTATATAATTTATATTATTAAATTAATAATTTAAGAGGAGGATCATTTTGACTGATTCTTCTAATCTTAAAACAAAATATTTTTTTATTTCCTATGTTCATCATTTATCTCTTTCTAGTTTTCAAGGTATAGAGCTCCCTCACATCTTTTGATTCTTAAGTACTTGATGTCTCAGAACACTATTTGGAATGGAGCAAACATATTGATCTCTTTCATTCTAGTTCAGTATTTGCAATAAGAATGCAACAGATTTTTAGTGTTGAACTGGTAACTGGCTTCTTTACTGTATTATTTATAATTTCTAGGAGCTTTTCCATGTTTTACTTAGGATGTTCTATATATAGTATCATGTCATCTGCAAATAGTGATAGTTTCACTTCTTTTCCAATGTGGATCCCTTTCTTTATTTTACCTAATTTGCATTGCTAGGACTTCTAATATTATACTTAATAAAAGTAAAGACAGTGGATAACCTTGCCTTGTGCCTTATCTTAGAGGGGATGCTTTCAGTTTTCACCATTAAGAATGTTATAGGCAGTTGGGAAAATAATACATATGCAAACAAGTTCTTATCTAATAGAGATGGGAACACAAATTTGGTAATTCAGGTAGGCCTTATACCCTGAACATTGGCATAATGATTTGGCTTACACCTCAGAAGAATGGGCAATGTCCATACACCCCTGAACAATGGATAAACAACCACAATTGTCTATAACATTGCCAGGATCCAAACCTCTACCAGGGAAGACCAACCACTGCTCTGGCATTGTCTTACTCCAAAGAGTGCTCTCAACACCCAGACAACTCAGCTACAGCCTGCTTGCAGGACAGATCGCTCTGCATCTACTGGTATACTGAAACTAGAGGATGCTCCACATCAGCCTGATTTTGATGAAAGAAATGCATAGAATCCAGAATCTTTAAATATAGGAACCTGATATCAACAACAGCTAAAGTGTGAAAAAGTTTCACCGGGACCATGGAGAATGACTCAGATTGGACAGACTGGTATGCTTGGAGCCCAGAGTCGGTCTTATGCCAATAACTTCGGGGGTGAGGCCTTCTTGTAATCAGGCCAAGGATTTTTTTTTTTCCGTTTTCCCCATATTTTTCTGGGCCTATGCAAATAACGGCAATTGCCACTGTCACACCTTTCTTATTCTTTTTAACCCTTATCCTTTAAGAAAAAAAATAATTTACTGAACTTAAAAACAAATAACTGTAGTAGAATGCCTGTCTCAAATACAGGCAGGTGATGGGAAGGTGGGAGGGGGGCACTGGGAGGGGGGAATGTTACACTGGTGAAGGGGGTATTCTGTTTGTGACTATAACCTAACTATAATCATGTTTTTTAAATAAAAATATATTTAAAAAAAAAAAAAAAGAACGTTACAGACAGGTTGGGGCCGGAGCAATAGCACAGTGATTGGGCATTTGCCTTGCATGCATGAAGATGGTGGTTGGAATCCCAGCATCCCATATGGTCCCCTGAGCCTGCGGGGGCAATTTCTGAGCATAGAGATAGGAGTAACACCTGAGCACTGACAGGTGTGACCCAAAAACCAAAAACAAAACAAAACAAAAAAAAGAATGTTACAGGCAGTGGTTTTATTATAGTTGGCCATCACTATCTTGAAAAAGGTTCCCACATCTCTTATTTTGCTGAGATAGTTTATCATGAACGCATGTTTAACTTATAGAAGGCTTTCTCTGCATCAACCAAAACATCATATGATATTCAATTTTCCTTTTATTGATGTGAATATATTAAATGATTGAATTATATCAAATCTTCCTTGGATGCCTGGGATGAATCCCACATGATGGTGGTGATATTATCTTATTGAATAGATGTTCATCAGGGAAACTGGTCGGGCTAGAAATGGTAAGGAAACATTCCTGTTCAATTTCTGGGGTTAGATTATGGAGGAGAGATATTAAGTTGTCTTTAAAGATTTTGCTAGAAGAAATATGCCCCAGTGCTTTTGTTCTTGGGAGATTATTAATTACTGTTCAATTTTCTTGCTTGTAGCTTTCCTATTTAGGTTCATTTCCTATTTATTCAGTTTTGAGAAATCTCTAAAACAAATTCTACAACTAATTCTAAAAACTGGTTCATTTCTTTTAGATTCACCAACTTTATAGTGTAAAGCTGTTTATAGTACCCTCATGATAATTTAAATTTATGAAAATTCTTTTTTTTATCTTTATTTAAACACTGTGATTACAAGCATGACTATAGTTGGGTTGTTGTCACAAAAAGAACACCCCCCCCACCAGTGCAACATTCCCACCACCAATTCACCCTGTATCCCTCCACTCACACCCTCTGCCCATATTCAATGAAAATTCTTTTGTAATTTCTCCCCTTTCATTTCTGACCCATGTTTTGGGTATTTTTCCAATTTTTTCCTAGTGAGTCTACTCAAAGGTTTATCTGTCTTATTTTTTCTTTCAAAGAACAATTCCTGGTTTCTCTAACCTTTGCATTGCTTTCTTGATTTCTATTTTTTTTTTTTTTCCGGTTTTTGGGCCACAGCTGGTGGCACTCATGGGTTACTCCTGGCTCTGAGCTTAGAAATGGCTCCTGGCAGGTTTAGGGACAATGTGGGACACAGGGATCAAACCCAGGCAAGTTGCATGCAAGGCAAATACCTATCCACTGTGCCATCACTCTGGCCCCAGCTTTTTTTTTTTTAATTTCTTTATCAATGATTTCCTTTCTTCTGCTAGTTTGGGGATTCATTTGTTGGTCCTTCTCCAAGTATTTAAAATATCCATTAAGGGCCAGAGAGAGAATACAGTAAGCTTGATGCTTACCTTACACATGACCCATGTTTGTCCTCCTCCAAGTATTTAAAATATGCATTAAGGGCCAGAGAGAGAATACAGTAAGCTAGATGCTTACCTTGCCTACCACAAATAATGTCTGAGAGCAGAGTCAGAAGTAAGCCCTGAGCACAGTCAGGCAAGGCTTATCTTCATCAATGTTAACATTTTCCTGTTATAGGCCAATTAGTACCTATTATCACAAGTTTTTCTATTTTATCTTCCTGTATCCTAAAATCTAAAAATGCAAAATTAACAGAACTCCAACATTTAAATCACAGTAAATAACAGTATATCTTATATAGTTATTTTGACAGCAATTTAAAATTTTGTACTACTGAGCAAAACATATCTAAATGCTAAAAATTAAAATAGAATGCATCTGAAAAGGGAATAAAATAAATACCTTACCTATCTACAGCAACAACAACACTCTGAGAACTGGTTTCTCCAATGGACTCCTGAATACTTGCTATCTGCTTCCAGTCCACATTTCCTCCAACTAACACAGATAAAAGAGAATCATTTCAGATTTAAAATAGTTCAGTGGATAAATATACCTAACAGTTCTAAAATATATTTCTGAAATCAACTATTTTCGTAATAAAAGAAATAATTCTTTAGGTATCAGTAATATTCATCAAGGCCAAATGTGCTTTAATGAGTTATACTGAGACATATAGAGACATGTCATGCATACAAACTGAATTTGCAATGACTGCATGAATTAGGGTCACAAAGATTTTAAATTACAAAATTAAAGACAGCACTGACTTCAATTCCAATGTTGCCATTTTAGGAAAATCCCAATACCATATAATTATATCTCAACTTGCTATTTAATCTATTACTGTTTATAAGATGCCTTATTAGAAATTCTTGTTGAAAGTTCTAGAAAAGTCTTACAGCAAAAATTTCTCCCTCTTATGCAAATGATTTTTCTTTTAACTGATTACAGCCAGAGAGATAATGCCAGGTGTTTGTCTTTCATATAGCTGACCCTAATTTGATCCCTAACACCATGATTTCCTGAGCACCATCAAAAAAGCCCCGAGCATAGATAAACCTAGGAGTAGCACCAGTGCACCATCAAGTGTGTTGCCAACCTTCTCCTCAAACAAAACTGCTTCTATCCAATGATATCTAAACATTAATTTTTAAACATTATCTGAAAAAAAAAAAAAGCAAAAGTGCTTTCAACAACATCATAATCAATTCCTAGTTTTCTTTTCTTTTCTTTTTTTTTTTTTTTTTTTTTTGGTTTTTCGGGTCACACCCGTTTGATGCTCAGGGGTTACTCCTGGCTAAGCGCTCAGAAATTGCCCCTGGCTTGGAGGGACCATATGGGACGCCGGGGGATCGAACCACGGTCCTTCCTTGGCTAACGCATGCAAGGCAAATGCCACCTCTAGTGCCACCTTGCCGGCCCCAATTCCTAGTTTTCAAACTAATTACCTTAAAGTATCCTTTTGTAATTTTTCTCTCCTCCATCAAATATTTTTATATTTTCATATTCATTCTTTTTTTATTTAAGAGTCATATAACTGCAGGCCCTAATAATTCAAATGGTTCTAATTTTTCTGATGCTATTTTTCTTTAATTCTCCTCTCAGATAAACTTTGCTAAATCATCCCCTTCATTTAGCTTGTGATTACTTACAGAACAAACTAAAAACTTAGCCTAATATTAAAGTAGTTCCCATCAAAAAATTAACCAGAGTATGTTTCTATTCAGACTATTTTTAAGGGAAGGACATGTGTGTAAGTGTGTGTGATGAGTTATTACTATAGGATCCACATTCAAAAGTGCTATGCATGGAAGAGGAAGCCTTGACACTACTTGGTACTATCCAGCAATGCTTAGCAGGGGTCTCAAACTCAATTTACCTGGGGGCCGAGGGGGCAAAGTCAGGGTGATCCTTGAGTGCAAAGTCAGTAGTAAGCCTTGAACATTGGGGGGGGTGACCCAAACAACTAAAACAAAACAAAACAAAACAAAACAAAAAAAGATTCCTCTAGGGCAGGACAAAATGTTGTACGCCCACGGGCCTTGAGTTTGAGACCCCTGGCTTAAGGGGTCACGTGGAGCTGAGGATAAAACTCAGGGTTTTACTTTCATACAAGCAAGGCTTTTTTCTTTATTAGAACTACAACCATTAACTTCATTCCTTTATCTTTGAAATTTACATATATTAAAAAAACCTTACATATTATGACCCAAAGGAAAATTATTGAAGCATTCTCCTCCATTGCTTTTACCTTCCTCTGAAGTAACTAAAGTAATTTAAATAAGTAATACCCAATTAAAACCTCCAACATAAGTCAATCCACATTCATAATTCATATAAATTAAGTGTGATAATGTGGCCTTCTCAACCAGATCATAAGTTCCCTAAATTAAGGAACACAAGGGCCGGAAAGCTAGTACAGCAGTAGGGCGTTTGCCTTGCATGCGGCAGACCTGGGAGGGACCTGGTTCTTCTCCCGGCATCTCATATGGTCTCCCAGTCTGCCAGGGGCGATTTCTGAGTGCAGAGCCAGCAGTCACCCCTGACCACTGCAGCTGGGTGTGGCCCCAAAACCAATTTATTTATTTATCATAAATAAATAAAATTAAAAAATTAAGGAACACAGTCATATGTATTCTTGTACTCCCTTATATTACTCAATTATCCAAAATAATCACTCAACACAATCACTCACTACACAAATATGTCATTTAAAGAAGACGAATACAAACGCTATCCTTAAAAAATGAATGAAAAAAAAAATGAATGAGAGGGGCCAGAGAGATAGCATGGAGGTAAGGCATTTGCCTTGCATGCAGGACAGTGGTTCGAATGCCGGCATCCCATATGGTCCCCTAAGCCTGCCAGGGGCGATTTCTGAGCATAGAGCCAGGAGTAACCCCTGAGCATCAATCAGGTGTGACCCAAAAATGGAAAAAAAAAATGAATGAGAAAAAGATGTGATCTTTATCCTTGGAGAATAATTCATCAACTTACAACCAATTTCAACACAAAGTATAGAATCAGTTCATATATGAAATTAATTATTTATACATTTTTCTAAATCACTAATTTTGATTGATGACTAGAGCTATTTGCTCATGAAAAAGCATTATATAATAAAATGTTAATTCAAACAGAATCCACAGTGATAATTTTGGACAGGCGACAGAAAGTAAAGCAATTCAGGGAGAAGAGATACATACATGTATATATCTAAAGTATAGATATATGTAGATATAAAGAATTGAATACAAATATCATAGACTATTATAATATATATTAGGAGTGCCTACAAAGGAACATTTGACAGGTGGCAAGCAAGAAGGGAGTGAACAGTAGGAGCCAAAACTACAATATTAGAAATAAAATGTGGAAAATCTTGGCTGTAATGATTAATATACTACTTTAGAAAACATGTAACCACTGGACCTTTTAGAATTGACACAATTCAATTATTTCAAACTGAGCCTATGTCTACAATATAAATAAATTAATAATGAAATCTTAAAATACTTAATATGGAGTAGCTTTAAATAACACTTTCAGTATATTAAATATTTTATTTTTATAAAATTTAACTCAAAAATTTGAGAAAACTCTTGGGTTCTGAGTTTATGTTAAAACTAGGTTAGGGGGGCCGGGAAGGTGGCGCTACAGGTTAGGTGTCTGCCTTGCAAGCAGATGGACTGCGGTTCGATCCCCCGGTGTCCCATATGGTCCCCCAAGTCAGGGGTGATTTCTGAGCGCATAGCCAGGAGTAACCCTTGAGCGTCAAACGGGTGTGGCCCAAAAACAAAAACAAAAACAAAAAAAACCAGGTTAGGGGGATTGTTTAGCTTGTTATTTTTACCCTCATATGCACCAGTAGTATCCTATGGCATTGTTCCTTTTTATATAGACACATTAAAAATGGGGAAATCCGGGGCAGGAGCGGTAGCATAGCGTTAAGGCATTTACCTTGCAAATGGCCAATACAGGATGGACCCTGATTCGAATCCCAGCATCCCATATGGTCCCCGAGCCTGCCAGGAGTGACTTCTGAGCACAGAGCCAGGAGCAACTCCAGAGTGCTGCCAGGTGTGACCCAAAAACCATACACCAAAAAAAAAGGGTAGGGGGAATCTTATGTATAGAAAAAAGTTCTTATTTAATACAGATAAGAACTCATATCATTTTATATTTGTAGGGGCCTTTTACCCTGAGCACTTGTTGTGGTGATTTGACTTAGATTTCAGTCAATCGGACATTGGCCAATTCATGCCTGAATATTAGATCCTATCTTTGTAACTGGCATGGTTTTCTGCCTCAGCACCAGGTATCAAACCTCCATTAAGGAAGGCCCTAATGCTGCCCTGGCACTGACTTGCTCCAGAGTGGGTTCCTATGACATCCTGACAACTTGGAAACAGCAATAATTTGCTTTCAGGCAGGTTTTCTTGCATCACCACCTAATGGTGAGATGAAACCAGAAGACGCTTCATGACACCCTGACTTTGACATAGGATCTGTGCAAAAACCAAATCTCTAATTACAGTAATCTGATTGTGAAAAGCATGATTGAGGAAAACTTTTACTGTAGCCATGAAAAATGACAACTTAGTATGCCCGGAGCCTGTAGTTGGTCTATGGCAGAGTCTTATGTAGTTGGCCTGTTGCTGGTTTTATGGACAGGATAGTCTCCCTGTTTTTAGGCCAAATGTTTTTTCCTTTCTATTTCCCCAACTTTTCCTGTGCCTATGCAAAAAACTGCCACCCCATTTTTTTTTTTCATTTTTATCTTTTTAATAGGAGCTTCTGCTTTTTTCCTAGAACTTTGGGACATAGATTACTTTGTCTTACCTCATATTGCTGCATTTTTCTATAAAATTAAGAAGAAAGGATAAAAGAATGGGGGCCAGGGGTCAAATGGTCTCAGGTGCACTGGTGGAGAAAAAAAGGATAGAACTAAATATCCGAGCCAAAGTCAACAACAATAGAATCGAGACCTAAACTTTAACAATCTAAAATTAAATGGGCCTGTTATATTGACAGGCCAGGGGGCGAAGAGTGGTGGTATAGGATGCACTCTGAGATCATTGGTGGAGGGAGGTCAACACTGGTGGTGGTGGGAATGGCTCTGATTCTCTATATACCTAAAATTCAACTATGAAGGACTTTGTAGATCACAATAGTTTCAATAAAATAAAATTTAAAAAAATTTGAGAAAACATACCAACCATCATTTATTTACCTTAAATAACATCTTCCTATAGAGCTTTCTATATTATTATATATAAATATAATTTATAACTACTACTAATCTATTTAGATGAATTAAAGATATAAAAAATGTCCAAAATTCAAGAATTTATTTCACAAATATATAAAATCTTTCAGACTTGTATAATAGTATAACAGTATAAAATAGATGCAGTTCTAACAAATGACTCATATTCACAAATATTTCAGTTATGTACAAAGATGCATAAGTGTAAATATTAAATTTTATGAACAAAATCTTCAAATTTAATAACTATATGTATGCCACATATTCTCAGAAATCTTTGTTTTAAAAAAGGTAAATATACAAATTTTTATTATAGTAAACAGAAAAAAGGTAACTTAACTTAAAATTTGTTTATGTGGACTTTCCTTAACAAAGGAGGATGTTACTTTAACAAATATGCACAGATAAAGGGGACAGATTGCGGTACGGCGTTTGTTTTGCATGCAGCTGACCCTGAACAGACTGACTGAACCGGATCAATCTCCAGTATCCGATATGGTCCCCCAAGCCTGCCAGGAGCAATTCTGAGCACAGAGCCAGGAGTAACCTGAGCGCTGCCAGGTGTGGCCCAGCCCCCCCCCCAAAATAAAAAATTCCAAAACCAAAAAACAAAACAAAAAACACCCCAAAATCAAACCACAAATATTTTCCATCTGTATCTCTTGTTGGTTTCTGAAGTAATTATCGTTCTATGTTCGAGTCAGATTTTCTGGTCATAAAAGTCACCATACAGACTAAACTAGCTCAATTATATGCACCCCATAATATTCTATCTTAAATTCTGACTTTAATATCCTGCTCAAGTAAACTTCTGTTTTCTAAATATATGACAGGGCACTGATGAAAAGGAGAGTATAACTTTCTCACTGGGTTAGGTTTTGTTACTAATGGAGATGGTCTAAAGAAAGAGTACAACCTTCCCTCAAACAAACAAACAAACAAACAAACAAAAAAAGAAAAGCCAAATGTACTGAATCCCTCTAGGATATAGAATAAAATTTGAGAGACCTCATCAAGTAAAAAGAAAATGGAGCAAGCGAAAAAGAGAAGTACATGATGTAAGAGATAGCCTGAAGAAAGACTGAAAGAAAAATGGAACAAAATGGCCTGTCACTCAAGTGATTTAAAAGCATGTAATTTTCCATTTCATGAGAAGACAGATAATTTCATATACTTGTGACCTAAGAAGCAAAATAGCACAGTAATGAAATGAACTTTACTCACTTTCAAATTCATTAATAAACATATCTGTAAGGATTCTTTTTTTTGTTTGTTTAACTATACTTTTTTCAGTGTCAGGAGTTGAACCCAAGATTTATACATGCATGTGCTCTCTTAGTAAACCATATCTCTCACTTTGTCTAGTTTTCAAAGATAAAATATTCTGTTCTTTTAGGGTTATCTAATCATATTACTAGAGTAATTGCTAAAATCGAGCTTTAGCAATTTATGTGTCATAATTTCTACACTCCTGAACCTTTAAAAGAGAAAAAAAAGGCTACGATTTAATTAACTGATGTACATTCATTCCACTTGCCTGTAAATATTTTTCATCTGTATCTCTTGCTACTCTCTGTAGTAATTATCGTTCTAATGTTCCGAGTCAGATTTCCAGGTTACAAAAGTCACCATGCGGTGCTCAGGCACTTGTAAATTCTGCTGCTGGGTCACCATGTTATTAGGTCTACACCTGCACCTCACAGAATCACAGCATCTAAGATACAACTGAGGTATAGATTATACTGCTGGCTTCCACAGTTGGATTCTCACTGGGAAGTAACTGCCCAGTCCAACTTCAAGTCTCAGCATGCTCCTGGTCTTTACTTGTTTCCCTATTCATTGGTTTTCAAGCTTGAAATTCTTTTTGGATTTCCTATGATTTTTTACTGCAAGCAACAACAGAGAAATTGCTTAAAGATAAAAGATAGAAAATGTCCAGAAACAAAATGATTTACAGTACAAAATCTCGAGATAAATAATCCTAAGTCTGAAACTCCTTTAACTCTTGTCTCTAGATTTCTTGGTTGAAAGAGGGATGGGACAATGGACAGAATAATCCAGAAATGACTAATATAGCAGTTCCTGTATTGAATCTACTGATGTGTATATTTTTTAATTCCTCAAACATAATAAATATTATCTTTTTAACTTGCAGAAGAGGAAATTGGAGTTCAAGAATTAATGTTATTTACACATAGTAAAGAAGAAATGCAGAAGAATTAAGAACTGAAATATAGTATTCAAATGAAGACATATTACATTTTGCACCTTCCATAGAGGAACTTCCACTGTGATGACTATACATGTATTGCCTGTAGTTCTTTTGTATTCATTTTTCCTAACATTTTCTTAAGTAAACTCTAGAAGCTCCTGGACATAGACAGGGAGCCTTAGTAAAATTTACTCACTAGCATAAGATTTTTCCATAGAGTGTGCATTCTTTCTCATGTTGCCCTATTTATCTCTTAGCTACTGTTCTTTCATTTCAAAATGAAGATGAAAACTGAGCGTCATTATTGAAAAAAAATTCACTAAGATTCCTGCCAAGATATTTTGTTTTACTTTCTCATAAGGTTAGCCAAAGAACCTCTCATTATATTCCTCTAACTATACCTCATTGCATCAATAGTTATACAAATTATAAAGTTTAGAAAAAATTTTATTCTCTTATATAAGAATAATTTAAAAATTACTCACCTAGTCCCAGGCCCACAAATTCATCAGGAGCCTGATCTTTTGTTCCAGTAAGAGATCCTTCTCTACCTCTTACTGTTCCAGAAATATATCGTGGTTTTACTCCTGTTCCTATAAGCTGTGCAAGCTCCAACTGACTGATGCACTTCAGAATCTTAATTACAAAATAAAAAAATATTTTAAATTCCATGTCAAAAATTCTTGCAATTATTAAATGAATCATATATATTGACCAGGTGGGATTTATCTCCAGGATGCAAGAAGAGTTCAGCACCGTAAGTCATAACAAATACATCACCATCAGCAAAAATAAAGGTAAAAACACATGATCATATCAATAGATGTTGAAAAAGCAAAAGACGGGCCCGGAGAGATAGCACAGCGGTGTTTGCCTTGCAAGCAGCCGATCCAAGACCAAAGGTGGTTGGTTCGAATCCCGTGTCCCATATGGTCCCCCGTGCCTGCCAGGAGCTATTTCTGAGGAGACAGCCAGGAGTAACCCCTGAGCACCGCCGGGTGTGACCCAAAAACCAAAAAAAAAAAAAAAGAAAAAGAAAAAGACAAGGCTTAGCACCCACTTATGAGAAAAATTCTGGAAAAAATGATAAGAGGATACCTTGGCATAATAAAAGCCATATATTACAAATCAACAGCTAACATTGTATTCAATGATTAAAAAAAATAACAAGGGATTTTTTCCCCCTATGAATAGGATTGCCACTCTTCACATTACTTTTCAAAAACAGTTTTGCAAGTTCTAATTAAAGCAATTAGACAACAAAGAATAAAATGAAAGATATTCTAATTGGAAGAGAGGTTAAACTATGACAGAAAAAATTAAACTAACTGTGGACAAGTGATAATATAAAACAAATCAGTCATCACAAACAAAATATAGAAGGAAAGCTTCTTAAACTAATAGTCTTGGAGCAACTGGACAGCCACATGAAAAAGTATCTCACATAATGTACAAAAGTGAATTTTTTGTTGTTATTGTTATTGGCTCTATATTCAGAAATTACTTTGGTGGGCTTGAGGGATCATATGAGATCATGGGATTAAACTTGGTACATCTAGGTTAAGTACAACCTACTACTGCATAACTCTAGCTTCCAGAAATTAACTTGTTTGTTTGTTTGTTTGTTTTTTGGGTCACACCCGGCAGCGCTCAGATGTGACTCCTGGCTCTATGCTCAGAAATAGCTCCTGGCAGGCTTGGGAGACCATATGGGATGCCAGAATTCGAACCTCTGTCCTTCTGCATGCAAGGCAAATGCCTTACCTCCATGCTATCTCTCCAGCCCCTAGAAGTTAACTTTGAAAAATGGATGTGGATATTAGATCTCATATGCATAAAATACATTGGCAAAACAGCCAAAATGTCCATGAGATTTAATCACTGGTATCATCAATAACTCAATTCCATTGACCAGAAAAAAAAGGGTAAAAATAAATACAACAAACTCAATAGCTTCTATACTTCAAAAAAACAAACAAAAAAAAAAAACAAAAACAAAAACCTGTCAATAAGACAAAGATATCCTTACTCATGAGAGACTATATGTATACACTGTACATCTGACAAAAGAGCTAGTATGTACAATAAAGAATTCACTATCTCATCAAACAGCACCACCAAAAAACTAGGAGAAGGGGCCAGAAAGATAGCACAGCGGTAGGGCATTTGCCTTGCATGCAGGATGGACAGTGGTTCAAATCCCGGCATCCCATATGGTCCCCCATGCCTGCCATGAGAGATTTCTGAACAGAGCCAGGAGTAACCCCTGAGCGCCATGGGGAGTGACCCTAAAACAAAACTAAACAAAAACAAAAACACCCAAAACAAACAAAAATAAAAACCTAGAAGGGGCCGGCATGGTGGTGCTAGAGGTAAGGTGCCTGTCTTGCCTGCGCTAGCCTAGGACAAACCTAGGTTAGATCCCCCGGTATCCCATATGGTCCCCAAGCCAGGCCCAATTTCTGAGCTCATAGCCAGGAGTAACCCCTGAGCGTCACCAGGTGTGGCCCAAAAACCAAAAACCAAAAAAAACAAAAAACAAACCTAGGAGAAGAGCTAGAGACAATTCTAAAGAGTAAGAATGACCAGTGGGAACATGAAAAAATGTTCAGCGTTATTATTAGGAAATGAAAATCAAAATAACAATGAGGAACCCTCTCACACCAGTGAAAATGAACTTTATTAAGAACAACAGAAATAGCAAGCAGAAGCAGAATGTAGAGAACATGGTACCTTATCACTGTTATTGGGAATGTAAATTGTGGTCACTGAAAACAAGTATAGAGATTTCTCAAAAACTTAAAAACAGGGCTGAGTGATATTACAGCTTTTAAGCCAGCTGGCAACCCACATGGCTCACTGAGCATGCCAGGAGTAATTCCTAAGCACATAGCCTGAGTTTACTAGATGTGGTCCCCAAAAACAAACATAAAAGTTAAAAAGAGAACCATCTTATGATTCCAAAACTTCAATCCTATATGCATCCATCCAAAAACACAAATCTGAGATGTTACTTGTATAACTATGTTTATTGAAGCAATATTGATTGAATAGCAAAGATCTCTAAATAATTCATGTCTACTGATAAATGAGTAAATAAGTTCATATACATACATATTCAATATAATCACTCCACTTTTTAAAAAGATGGCATCACTTTTTACTACAGCAGCAATGGAATTGAAGGGTGTCATTGCTAAGTTAAATTAGAAGGAAGATAAAAGATATCAAATGATCTAAGACAAAGGTGGTATACACAGAAACAAAAAAGAGGGTCCGGAGTGATAGTGCAGTGGTAGGGCATTTGCCTTGCACATGGCTGATCCAGGATGAACTTTGGTTTGATCCCTGGTGTCCCATATGGACCCCCAAGCTAGGAGTGATTTCTGAGCACATAGCCAGGAATAACCTCTGAGCATCATAGGGTGTGTCCCAAAAAGCAAAATAAAATAAACAAACAAACAAACAAACAAAAAGAATAGACAATGTGCCCAATGAAAACCAAATCTTAAGCCCTAATAAAACTAAGGTTACTAAAAGGAGTGAGGAAGTGAAAATGTTCTTATGAACAGTAGGAGATGGCATATGGTGGTGGAGTGTGGTATGGTAACTATATATTTTTTTTTACTTCTGAAAAAAAATCTGTTACTCCAATAAATTAGAAATAAATTTCTATCTATACATATATTTTAAAAAGTAAACATACTCCTTCTGAGGGTACTAAATTTTCTCCCCAAAAATGGGGGTGTCAGTTACAGAATATTTAGTACTGGCTCATTTTATAAACCAAACAACAAAGTTAAAAATGAAGTGCATATACCTCATGCCACGAATTTCCTAAATAATTTCCATCTGTATGTGCCACCGTGATGAGTGTTTTTATTGTATCGATGTTTTTCTGTTTCATTTCAGTAATGCCAGAACTCACTGTAAGTAAAGTGAATCTTGCAAGTGCCTGCACATAGGCATCTCTTTCCAGCTATTAAAAAAGAGAAAAATACTTCAGTGGTCATAAACATAAAAAAGTGATCTAACCAATAAAAATCTTAAAATACTTAAAACACTAAGGTTTAGCTGACAAATCACAAGTTATATTATCTCATACTACAGCTTTATTTTTTAATTTTTAAGATGATAAATGAAGCAGATGAAGATAAATTTCTAAAATCCAAAAGCAATAGAAATGTCAAATCAGGATATTTTAGCAATAACAAATGTTTTCACATAGTTTAAAAATACTCATTGAGCATTTATGTTTCAATTATGTGGACTTGTATGAACCTAATTTTACAGATTTATTTATTTTTCTCTTTTTAGATTTATTTTTAAAAATAATTTTTTTTACTGTGAAAATGTTTTTTAAGTTATAACAATCATAACAAAATGGCAGTGTTTTAGAAAGCTGTGGCTAAAATAATCAGACAAAGCATATGACAAAAGGTTTAATTTATAAAAATTTTGGATTACATCCTTAGATCTTCTAGTTTTGTTTTTTATTCTTTGTTTTGGGGCCACATCCAGTGATACTCAGGTTACTTCTGGCTCTGCACTCAGAAATTATTTCTGGCAGCATCAGAGACCATATGGATACTGGGGATTAAACATGGGTCAGCCATGTGCAAAGCAAATGTCTTACCTGCTCTACTGCACCCAGATACTTCATCTTTAAAAAAATAATTTCTTTTAGTCATAGGCAAATTACAAAATTCTATGTATAAATAAACATAAAACAGATGATTCAGTAAGTATGAACATGATATATTTGGAGACAATATTGAAATTAACATAGAAATTCAATGTGCCACTGAAAATTATAGATAGCTAATATTCTAAGGAAAAAATCTGAAAACCTAGGTTTTTATGGTGATGTTTAGATGCATCAAATTAATACAGAACTATCACTGCCAGAAATTTCTTGGGAAAAATTTAAAAATTCCATCAGAATGAGGCCTAAGTGATAGCAAAGGGGGCAGGTGATTTGCCTTGCATGCAGCTGATCAGGGTTCAATCCCCGGCATCCTATACGGTCCCCAGAGCCTGCCAGGAGTAATGTCTGAATTGCAGAACCAGAACAACCACCCGAGTACCACCAGCTGTGGCTCCAAAACAAAACCAAATAAAAAATTACATCATAAGAGCAAAAGTAGTTTTTAATGTTAAACTACAGTAATGGCATAAATAATTTAGGTTTTCCAGTCGGAACAAAGGCAAAAGTCTTTTGTTACCTGAATGCTGAAAATGCATGCAATTCTGATTGCACATCTTATACCTTCCAGGCAAAGAGAAGCTACTTCAGTATCATCGCAGTCTTGTAGACCTACACTGAATGCAGCCAGAAAAGGTGTCCAAGCCAGCTGGAAAAATTGGAAAGTTTAAATATATTATATACATCATTTGATAATAACATCCTAAAGTTTTTGACAAGTAATTTGACAAAGTAAAAAAATAAAAAACAACAGAGTCCAGTTCAATATAGATCAAGTTCCTAGATATTTTCTACTCCCTCCTAATCCTGATTTTGCATTTGAAGTAAGCTTGCAAGGAGTCGCCTTGAGTGTAAACTTCTCTCTTGTAATTTTTACAGTCACACCCATAGCTTAGGTATTGTTATGTTGTACTATGCTTTGTGATTATAATTATTCTTTACCTCTGACTAATTTTACCCCTATAAATTCCCCTGCTCAAAAAATTAAACACTCCTGCCAGAAACGTGTTGACCCCACATACTCTGTCTGGTTTCATTTATTTCATATTTCATATTTCTCCACCGGGTAACCCACTCTCCCTGAAGTGGATTCACCGAAATCCCACTGGCACCGTGAGACAGAAGCCGCTTACAGCATTTGGCATAATATGGGAAGTTTTATCAGACAAAGGTATGGCTAGGTTTCACTGGTAAAACAAACTATAAGTTCAGTAGAGAATACTGGGTACAGTATCTAAAAATTACTCACACATCAAAGAGTCTTTTGTTTATTCAGGGCTTACTTCTGGCTCTATGCTCAGAGATCACTCCTAATTGAGCTCAAGATTCCTTAAGGGTCAAATCTGCATGAGTCAAAAATGTAAGACAAGTGGCCTACATTCTATTCCCTGGCCCATAAATACTATCAATTTTTCTCTTCACTTTCAGAAGTCTTTCTGAAAGCTTTGTACCTCCTCTTTTACAAGTACAAGCTTAGTACATCTAATGAAATACTTTTAGTCATTTTCCATTTACAATTTTATTCTGTTGTATAAAATAAAATTGGGAGTGCTGAGGGTTATGCCCAGCTCAAATTAGGACCCGTTTCTAGTAGTGCTCAGGGTCCATTGTAGTGCTAGTGTTCAAACTCATGAACTCTGAATGCAAACTATTTGCTTCTAGGTCCTTTTACTATCTCCTCACTCTTATTTTAAATCTACTCCACGGGCATAATTTATATATCTACATATTTGTGTTTGTACCATATCTGGCTGTGCTTACTATTGGCTCTCTACTCATGAATATCTCCTGGAGGGGCTTGTGGGATTGAACTCACTAATCACTATACTATCTCTCCAGCCCCTAGCCTAATGTTTTTAAGTCGAATGTTTTCTATTAAGACATCAGTAATAGGGTTGGAGAAGTTAAGGAGCTTGCCTTCATGCAGCTGATCCCAGATAGATAGATGCCTGGCACTACATACATCTCACACACACTGCCAGGAGTGATCCCTGAGGACAGAGCTAAAATTAAGCCCTAAATACCACTAGGTACGCACCCCCCCATCCCTAGACACACTAAAAAAGACATCAGAAATATCTATGGTTCCTAGTTCCTTTAAAAATATAGTGCCTGACCTGGGTTCAATCCTCAGTACCCCAGAGGATCCCTCGAACCCACCAAAAGAGATCCTGAGCAAAGAGCCAGGATGAAGCTTTCATAATAAATGTATTATGAACAACTCTGCAAACTACAGTGTTAAAGTTAAATTGTTAAAAAAGTTGCGTGAGGACAGGGGTCAAAGAGATATTACTGTGATAGAGTGCTTGCTCTGCATGCAGCTGATGTGGGTCTGATCCTAGCACCAAATATAAATTCCAGACCTATCAAGAGGAATTCCTTAGAGCACAGCCAGGAGTAAGCTCTGAGTACTGACTGGGTATGACTCAAAATATAAACAAAAAATTGCATGTGAAGAGCTTTGAAATACCTGGTGCCATCATATTTGCTGTTTTTAATAATTCATAATGAGGTATCACTTTACCCCTATTAGAAAATCTATTCTCAAACATTTAAGAAATGATAAGCGCTGATCAAAACAGTGAATAAACAGAACCTCTGAGCAGTGTGATGGTCAGAGGGGAGTAGACAAGGGCCTGGAGTAGTTCTCAAAAAATACTAGATGTGGTCCCAGAGCCAAAATAAATAATAAAACAAGAGTAAAGTAGTATGGAACACTGAAAATTTAAAATTACATATTCTTTCATATTTAAACTACCTCAATTGAAAAAAATGTATTTTAAAAGAAAATATAAATGGTTAAGTAAATAAAAATATTTTTATTAAGAATCAAGAACATAATTTATGGGGCTGCTGAGGTGGCGCTAGAGGTAAGGTGTCTGCCTTGCAAGTGCTAGCCAAGGAAGGACCAGGGTTCAATTGCCCGGCATCCCATATGGTACTCCCAAGCCAGGGGCAATTTCTGAGCGCTTAGCCAGGAGTAACCCCTGAGCATCAAATGGGTGTGGCCGAAAAAAAACAAACAACAACAACAAAAAAAAGAACATGATCTATCTGATTAAAACTACTTTAAATATTTTAAATGAAATTATTCATACTAGTTATCAATGTTTATATAATTAAACTTGGCAATATGTAAAAAGAATCACAAAGATGCTTTATGCCTTAATATTATAAATCACACTGTAGAAATCATCATTATTTTAATTATCCATAATTTATGATATATTTATGAAATGTACTAGATATTTGAAAAAGCAAATAAAACTGATATAGGCTTTTTCTTTATGAAACAATGTTGAATAAAAAGATAAAAGTATTTAAATAAGTAAAAATACAAATTGATGAATTTGGGGAGTGACAGTCAAGGGAAAACTAATTTTAAAAGAAACTAATTTAGATTTGAGAAGTCAGGAAAAACAGGTATTTAAAGTGGAAGCTATTTAGGAAAAGAAGGAACACAAAGGACAAACCTTGGAAGAAAAATATTTAGAAGGTTCTGGAAACCAAAAGCCAACATGACTGCAACATAGTAAAAGAAGAAATCTAGTGGTAAGACTGGAGATACAGGAGGGGCTAAATCACAAAGTTTACAAATCCTCTAGATCTGTTTGTTTGTATGATCTAATATGCAAAAATCTAATATTTGATTCATTATCTAATTTGAAAAGTTAGTAAGAAATCTTTAAAGAATACAAGGATAAATACTTAGTATTTAAAAACAAAAAACTCACTTTGACCTCAGTAAGTAGGAACAGAAAGCAAACATGGCACATTGCTCCCTAGGCCCATATGCTCACTTGTGTTGCCTGGTTACAAGGCGCCCAAGCACATGCTGCCCTCATCTTATCTCCCCTCCTGAGATGAGTACCTAGATACTTTCACACTGGGATGAATACAAGGGCTCTGCTTTCTCAACCCTTCGAAAAGCCTGTGTCCTCTCCAGTGCATTACTCTCTTTCTTACCCTCTCTTCTCCCCTTCCTGAGAACCTCCAAATAAAACCTGGTTTTACTCTAAAAAAACAAAAACAAAAACATAAGGTTGCTAGTTAAGAGGACATACAGGTGTCATACACATGTAAAATCACTTTTACTTTTTCTTTTCACCTTTTCTGAGTTAATTAGCACAAGTACCCTAATTACATCAGCCCTGATGCTCATGTGATTTATGTTACAACCTAACTCAGGGATCTCAAATTCGAGACCCGCGGGCCGTTTGCGGCCCTCCGTACAACATTTTGTGGCCCTGCCCTAGAGGAATCTTTTTTTGTTTTGTTTTGTTTTGTTTTAGTTGTTTGGGTCACCCCCCTCACCAATGTTCAAGGCTTACTACTGACTTTGCACTCAAGAATCACCCCGACTTTGCCTCCTGCGGCCCCCAGGTAAATTGAGTTTGAGGCCCTTGCTCTAGTAAAAGTGGCAGGGAAAGCAGCAACAAGAAAAAGTTGGGCTGGCTCAGTAAGATCCAAGAAGCTACTCGACAACTTCTGGCCAAAATTAACCTTTTCCAGTGACTCTTATTTCTTGTGTGAAACTGCAAGCTGAAACCCCAGATACAGATAAAATAATAGCATAACAGGCTGGGTATATGCTTTACTTGCAGAAGGCTCAGCTCAAATCACCAAGCAGCATATCCAAACATCATAGACTGGGAGAAAATAACAGCACACCAATAGAAGATTAATGTCCAAGATAAATAAAAGTCTGGCAAACCTTTACAAAATTAAACATTAAACCCCACCCAAAAATGGGGGGAAGAGACAATGAAATTTTCTCAAAGAAGATAGACATAAACTCTATCAGTGGTCCTCAAACTATGGCCTGCGGGCCACATATTATATTTGTATCTGTTTTGTTTCTTCATTGCAAAATAAGATATATGCAGTGTGCATAAGAATTCGTTCATAAGTTTTGTTTTTACTATAGTCAGACCCTCCAATGGTCTGAGGGACAGTGAACTGGCCCCCTGTTTAAAAAGTTTGAGGACCCCTGAGTCATAGATAGCCAAAACACACACGAAAAAGTACCCCTACATCACTTCTCATCAAGGAAATGTGAGTCCCAAATTGCTTTAATTATTTTCAGGAAAATTTCAGGAGTGCTTAATCTATTTTTTGAAAAAATGTCCTGGATATCCTTATAGGGATTGGATTAAACCTATATAAAATTTTGAGAAGTATTGCCATTTTGATGATATTTATACTCCTAACTCATAAAACAAGCATATACTGAAATAAAGACATACCCACAGATCAATAGGCTAGAGCTGACTATCCTCAAACAGACCCTCAGGTATATGAACAATCAATTTTCAAAAAAAGAGAAAAATATAAAGTGGAGCAAAGAAAGTCTCATCAACAAGTGATGCTAGGATAATTAGTCAACTACATGCAAACCAAAAACTGAAACCTCTTTTAAATGTTATGTCCAAAAGTCAAATAAAAATGTAGTAAAGACTTGCTATCAGAACTGAATCCATAAAGTACATGGCATTATTCATAATAGCTAAAATCTGGAAACAACCCGAATGTCCAGGAATAAAGACTGGCCAAAGAAACTGGTACCTATATAAAAAGAAATATTACTCGGCCTAAAGATAATTCATGCACTTAATTGGCTGTTACATGGCAAATCCTGGAGAGTACAGCACTAAATAAAGTTAGTCAGAGAGACAGAGACCAACTGAGAATGATCTCTCTCAAATGAAGGATACATAAAGAAACATGATACTGGAATAAAACGTACCCAAAGACATTGGAAACAAAGAATATGAGAACTGATATTCTGTAGGACACATGCCACTGGAGAAGTTGGGGGCAAAGTCTATGGTGGAGGGAAGTATTCAACTGGGAAGAGACGAGGGTGCTGAAAGGTGACTGAGTTTCATGTATGAATCCCTAACAGCAACAGTACTATTGCTGTAAATTGTAATCCATGATGCTCATAAATCTATTAAAAATAAAACAAGGAAAAAGAAACCTTGTTAGGGGCAGATGGGTGGAGGGGGAGGCAAATAGTGGGAAGTCCTTACCTGTTGGTAGAGGGAAGTGGACATGGATAACAGGATTAAATGTTAAAACAATGTGTGCCTGAAATCCAATTGTGAATAACTTTGTAATTTTACTTGAATGCCATTCTACAGGGCCAGGGAGGTTGCCTTGCATGAAACTAAACTATTTGAACCTATAGTAATATAGAGCCAGAAATAGCTTCTGAGTAACAGGGTGTGGTCCACTCTCTGCTTATTCCCCAAATAAAAAGAAACCATTTTTCAAAGGATCTTGCCACAATGACACTTTTAAATAAGTCACGCTTTATCCAAACAGCTAGTCAATGACCAAAACTTTCATTTACATTTCCCATAGCTTAAAATGTAGGATTTGACCAATCAAATAATCAAGCAAACCTCAAATAGAAACATGTCTAGTTATGACTAATTTGCCACTTGTTATGTTTAATCAAATAATGTTGATGATCAAAATGACTTGTTATTACAAAAGGAAGAAAATGGTTAGGATAAAGAAATAAAAATTTATACCCGCTAGTCTTAACTGACACTGTTTTTGTTTCTGGCTCTCTCTATATGTATTATATCACCGTATTAACTTAAAATTATGCTGAACAAAGTAAATTTTATACACACATACTTATATGTAAGTGTATATATACTGCGAAGAAGTTATTATAGTGACGCTTACCTTAAACATGGGTCTTACATGCTCTAAATGTGTTGCACTTGTAAAAGGTGCCTGAACATGGCTCACAGCCTCCATAAGTGCTTTAGCTGTCTTGGCCATCTGTTCCATTTCTAAATTATAAAGAAGTCTTCTTTGTTTTTCACTGGCTACACCTGAATACAAATAATATCAGCATTAAAATTATAAACTATTTAAAATATATTGCTTCAATGTTTTACTAGGGGTTAGGAAGATTTAAGGTCTATTCCTTGCTTATGGCTTGCCTCAACTGGATTCCTGGCCCCAGATGGTTGCCCAAATATCTCTAGGAGTTGTGCTGAGGATCCTGAAGACTTCCAGGGCTGGCCTTGGAGACCCTGAAACTACCAAGGTTACAGATAGTTCCTAGTACTACAGAGCTCTCAAAACCCACACAGTTGAGGAAGAATCACTGGGTTCACTTGAGTGTTACCTAAAATGTTCCCTTTATAAAAACCTACCAATTAATTAAAAATACTACTAGAAAGCCAGATACAGTAGGTCATTAAGTATATAATTCCATTTTCATGAAATATCCAAAATAGTTAATAGACATGGACTAGAAAGCTAGTATTAGGGACTTTGAGAATTTGGGAGGCAGAAGGATATAGAGTAGATGGACATTAAGTTTGATTGGGGGAGAGGTAACTAAACATTCTGGACCTAGATAGTGGTTGCACAATACTACAAATATACTGATGGCAGAGTGATTCATCTTAAGGTGGCTTGTTTTTATAAATACTTCACCTCAAAATGGAAAAATGACACAGGAGAGAAGGAAAAGTGAAATCAAACCAAAGGGATGAGTCAGTATAATTGTTTTGCAATGGGAAACAATTGCAATAGGGAAACAATCTAAATATTACGTTGTTTTGTTCTATGGCTTACACCAGCTCTAAGTCAGATGTCTTTTCTGGTGGTGTTCATGGGTCAGTATGTGTGCTCTAATTAGAACTCGGGCCCCCGAGGTAGGATGTTTGCCTTGCATTCGAAAGGCGGTGGTTCAAATCCTGGCATCCGATATGGTCCCCTGAGCCTACCAGGAGCGATTTTTGAGCGTAGAGCCAGGAGTAACCCCTGAGTGCTGCCAGATGTGACCCAAAAACCAACCAACCAAACAAACAAAAAATAGAATTCAGGCCTCCAATATGCACAGCATGTGCTCAGTCAGTTGAACTATTGCTATGACCTTACTAAATAGATTCCTAGTAGGGCCACTAGAAAGTTGAACCTTAACATATCATTCTTGTTGTTGAGCTTTAATTCTAATTGATTCATTGTATTTAGAAAACTGTAACTAGTTATAGTTAACTTCTAGTACTAAAAATTAAGGTTAGGTGTAAGAATTCTATAGTAACAAAATTTGTCGTTTTATCTGCAAGGTAGTAGTTTCCAACAGCACAATCCTAACCTTCCCCATCACCTTCAAAACCACTATTTCAGGGACAGTGATAGAGAACAATGGCTGAAGCACGGCCCTGGGTTCAATCTCAAGTACCACACAGATGTAATCCCAAAACAAATCCTTTATTTCCCAAATATTTACCTGAAAAAAAAACAAACAAACAAACGGAAATACTCTAAGCTCTCAATCTATATTAATGGACTTTTACATATCATCATTTTCACTTAGTATCATCTGGGCTTTTGATTCTGTATTTTTAATGATTGGTACTGGGGGAACCACACCCGCCTGTGTTTAGGGCTTATTCCTGGCTGTTTTGGATTTTTGATTTCTCCATCTATGCTACAATGAAAGAACATTGAACAAAATAATATCATTAAGGACTTGCTATCATCATCTTCAAATGATGGTAAGATAAAAGAAAAAAACCTCAGTAAGAGTCTGGGATTACCCATGACCTCCAAATTCAGACTGAGATTAATTGCTAAATAAAAAATTATCTACTGAGTGTATCTACAATACATATGAAATATTTCCCACTAATAATTCAGTGCTATTGTTTTCATAAAAAATAAGCATAACATATGGTATTACTTCTCATAAAAAATAACTAACTCTTAAATTAAATCTAAGTAAAAAATTCTTTAAAGAACTCATATGCAATCATAAGGATTCAATTCTTTTGGCTTTTGGTTTTTGTTGTTGTTGTTCTTTGGTTTTTGGGTCACACCCGGCAGCACTCAGGGGTTACTTCTGGCTCTACACTCAGAAATCGCTCCTGGCAGGCTCAGGGGACCATATCGGAAGCTGGGATTTGAACCACCGTCCTTCTGCATGAAAGGCAAATGCCTTTCCTCCATGCTATCTTTCTAGCCCCTGGCTTTTGTTTTTAGGTCATTGACAGTGCTCAGTGTAGTATTCTTGGCTCTGCACTTAGGAACTACTACTAATGGGTTTGGGGATCAATGTAAAATTCTAGGGATGTAATCTGGGTTGGTCCTAAGTAAGGCAAGCACCATACCTGCTGTACTTTGGCTCTGGCCCTCAAATAATTTGGATACTTACTTTGTTTACTTGATTTGGTAGGGATTGTTAATTCTTTTGTTTCTTTCAATGATATCTTTTTTCCAGCTATTTCATTATAAATGGCAGATAGATACTCTTCAGGAAGATCTTTACTATCATTGATACCTCTGTTCATCTTAATGTACTGCTCCTTTGTCATTTTATTTTTAACCTAAAGATGAAAAACCATTATAAATTTAAAATTTGACATCTATACAATGAAATACTATGCAGCTGCGAAGAAAACAGAAGTTATAAATTTTGCTTATGCCTGGATGGATATAAAAAACATTATGCTTAGTGAGATGAGTCAGAGGGAGAGGGATAGAAATAGAACGATCATACTCATTTGTAGAATATTATTAAAAAAAATTAGAGTATAGCTGAAGAGATAGCATGGAGGTACGGTGTTTGCCTTGTATGCAGAAGGATGGTGATTCAAATCCTGGCAACCCATACAGTCCCTTGAGCCTGCCAGGAGCAATTTCTAAGTGAGAGCCAGGAGTAACCCCTGAGTGCAGCCAGGTGTGACCCAAAAACCAAAAGTAAATAATAAAATCTTCCAAGGATGTTAGAAAGTATAAGAGGAAAACTTTTCCTATAGTATAAAGATTTATAAAGGGTTTAAAATATGATGAGAGGCAATGCAGTGAGTAAGAAGCTTCTTTTATATATAGCCAACCTAGATTTGATCCCTAGCATGCATAAGGTTCCCTATGCTCTGTTAGGAGCAGTGTCATAAATAAGCTCTGAGTACAGCTATATCTAACATGTGCCCATGTGCGTATACGCACATGCATGCGCATGCGCACACACACAACCCAGAATAAGTAAATAAATAATAAAGTAGGTTTAAAATGTAACTCAGTATTAAAGAAAAAGCTCTAACATAACTTAAAAATTAATTGTTGAGTCATGGCAATAAAATATTAAAAAAGGAAAGCCAATTCACCTGAAGATTGAATCACTGTCTCAGGGATAAATAGCACACTGATCAAAATAAAAGAACATGCAAATGCTAAACTAGCTGGTTAAAATAAATGAAAACCATCTTTAAATTTTCAGCATAAAATGTTTTAGTGCTTAAACCATTTGAATCTAGTTACTACTAATAAAGATTAATAGATACAAAAAATTAATGTATTCTAAACCAACATTACAAAAATGGTGATATATAATTTAAATGTTTCAGGTGGAAAACGGAACATACTTACTACAATAAATGACTGCTCGTATTCTTTTAAAATGCCACACTGTAGTTGATATAGCACCAAATCAATAATTATGAGTTGTTAAGTTTACTTTTGCAAACAGGCAATTTCCCTTCATAAGGACTGATAAGTTCCACAGCTACAGGTTGCCTATCACTACATGACACCAATCAGCAATCCAATGAGGAAAAAGTCTGATGATTAAAAGCAGTTAGCATCGCTACATTAAGACTTCAAACACCTGTATTTTAGGCAGAGAACTAGTGCCATGAAGACAGAATAATGTTCTCAAAGAAAAAGTTCCCTATGTGGTGTCTATATTATGTGACTTTTTCACAAGCTGGGTACCATGACAAAATATTTAGGAAGTTTTAAAATGTCTTCAAAATAACTTCTAAGAATACTTATTAATAGAGATGACACAGAGGTATATAATCAGCATATAATGAATGATAGCTCATTTATAGAACGAATCCTTAAAACTTAATCTTTGGCCGGTGAGACAGTATAGCAGGGAAGGCATTTGCTATGCAAGTGGTTGACTCAGCTTCAATCCCAAGCACAACATATAGTCCCCCAGACCCACCAGGTGATCCCTAACAAAGTCAGGAGTAAGCCCTGAGCGTCCCTTATTATTTGGGAGTGGCCCCAAATAAAAACAACAAAAATATAAAATGTAATATAAAAAATATAAAATGTAACAGTCTAAAAACAAAGTTAATCTAAAATATAATTCTACTTTTGCTTTAGAAAATTCAAATCAAAACAATATGAAGATATATAGGGCAAACCATCACTTGCAGACTAAAGAATTAACATTATTATTATATTATATATTAAATCATATGAATTAATATTAAGAAGAATTAATATTATTAGGTAAAGGAAGAAAATGCTTTGTAAATAAGATTCTTTTATTACTGTGTCAGCAAAATGTCAATTTATTTTGTTCAATAGTAGGCAGTGGCACACTGTTCAGGGATCACTCCCAGTGGTTGTTCAATAGACCTTATGTGATGCCAGGGATGAAACCAGAGTCAAGACACATGCAAGACATTAATTCATTTATCTTCTAGTCTTCAAAGACAATTTCTAAATAATTAAAATAATGATTTTATAAAAGGACTGTATAGATCAAGTAAATCCTAAATAATGCATAATAACTAAATTTCAGTGTTTAAAATTGAAAGTAGACTGCATATAATCCCATCATGTTAGTATACGGTTTTCATTGACTCTGTGCTAAGTATTTCAATAAACATACAAAAATTCCTATATTGAAAAATTTAAATTTAACTTTCCAAAAAAAAAAAAAACCAAAACAAAAAAGAAAAAAAAAAACAACAAAAAATTTAACTTTCTAATGAATTTAAGTTTCCAATACAGCTTATATCTGTAATATATATAGTTGATTTCACATCAGATTAATATATCAGGCCACAGCTAGCTCAAACAGTTGGAGTGATGCTTTGAATACTGGAGTACATGCTACACATAATGGAATCCCAGATTCATCGCAAATTCATCACCACATGGACCCCTGAGCACAGGCGACAGCTTCAAAGCACAAATAAGTGTTGCTGCAGAACCAAAAATCAAAAAACCAAAATAATAATATATATTGAAATGCTTATCACTGAAATATAAGTCTACTAAATTCTTTTTTTTTTTTTTTGTTTTTGAATCACACCCGGCTGTGCTCAGGGGTGGCTGGTGTAACAAAAAGAAAATTTCAATGATTACTGAATTTTAAAGAACTTATATTATAAAAGTCTTAAAAATAAACATACCTGTGGACTGTGAAGATCTGTGGTCAGCATTATAATTGAGTAAGCCAAAACATAAGCAGTATCTGCACTAGCAAAAAGGGTTTGCCTAGAAAAACAAATGCATTGTTATCAACTTTATTACTTTGCAGTTTTATTTACTTATTTCAAGTCCCTATCACTTTTAATCTTCTCAAGATTTATGTTCAATCCCATTTACAATTTTTTTGGTTTTTTGTTTTCGGGCCACAACTGGTGACACTCAGGCATTGCTACTAGCTATGCGCTCAGAAATCGTTCCTAGCTTGGGGGACCATATGGGATGCCGGGGATGGAACCCAGGTCCGTCCTGGGTTAGCCACATGCAAGGCAAACGCCTTACTGAAGCACTATAGCTCCACCCCACTTCATTTATAATTTTTAAATAGAGTTGTTCTGTTGCCTGCAGAGAGATCAGATAGTAAGTTCAATAAGGGCAAGGGATTACGAGTCACTTGATGTTCCCTAGTAGTGCCCTGTATATAGTTGGCACACAATAACTAATTGAATTTAAAGCTTGCTTACCCTTGGTTGCATTCCAGGTATCTCGCAGCAAATTTTTCCATTAATCGATCAATTTTTTGAGCTTCTCCTGGAAGCCGGAATCCTTCCAAAAACATGCGAAGGGCTGAAACAAAGTCCTTTCCTGAAAAGTCATGTTGGTCCACATATGCATACATGACTTCTTTATTAAATTTGTCATTATCTCCCAGGAATTCACCTACTTGCGTCTAAATTAAAAAAAAAAAAAAAGAAAGAAAAAATAATATGATATCCTAAGAGAATGTAACATACAGCCGCAAATAAAAGCAAAAACGTCAGTAAGGCCCACAAGTTTTGATTTGAGGGCTCAATTATTTCAAACATAAAGCTAATCAGACTAAATGTGCTTATTAAAAATTATTTTGAATTGAAAAATTAAAAAGCAAATTTAAAAATACCTAGGTTATATTTAATCTTTATTTACATCTATGTGAGGGCATTTTAGAGGGACAATGGTATGTATCATTCACTTTTTATATTATTCTGAGGGTCACACCAATACTGCCAGGGAGTATTGGGGATTAAATCCAGGTCCATATTCATTACCATAAAAGTTTTTCTTTCTTGGGAAGAGAAGTGACAGGGGTCAGGGGAAAGTAGACCACTTAACTAAAGGTGCTTGGTGGCTACTTACAGATTTGTCTGGAGGGACCATGTGGTACTGGGAATCAAACTGAGACAGGGCTGTCTCATGTCAGACAAGTGCCTTTCCAGCCCTAAGTTAATTTTTTTCAGTAAGTCTACACCTGGGCTAGCAGTGTTGGGGTAAGGATACCAGGTGGTGCTAGAGACCAAACTCAGGGCCTCAAACATGCAAGACAATGTGCTTTATTACTTGAGCTATTTCCCTGGCCCCATGTATTATTAACTTTAAAAGGATTAATTTTGTTTTGGGGCCAAACCTGGTGGTACTTAGAGGTTACTCCTGTCTCAGGGCTCAGAAATAATTTCTGGCAAGCTTGGGGTGCTGGGGACTGAACCTGGGTCAGTCCCGGGTCAGCAGCATGCAAGCCAAATGCCCTACCCATTGTGCTATCGCTCTAGTCCCTAAAAAAATTATTAAAAAAAAATATATCTCAAAATAAAAAATATTTTCCCTGAAAACTAGGGATGTATCTAAGCGGTAAAGTACTTGACCTTGAGCATGTATTGCCCTGCATTCAACTCCCAGCAAGAGGAAAAGAACCTTTTTTAAAAGGCTAGAAAAAAATAATCATTCTTACAGAGTCTAATCTTTCCTCTTGATGTAAAAACTGGGCGATATCTTCAGGAGTGGTACCAAGCATTCCTTGTTCCTGGAGGTACTGTATTCCTCTCTTTGGCTTCTTATTAAATCTAAATAACATTAAGGTAATAGAAAGATTAGAAGTTGAAAACCATGTGCATTCTTTAGAAAGTTATTTATTTTTGGTTTTGGGGCCAGTTTTGGCAACGCTCATAAATTGTTCCTAGTTCTGTGCTCATAAATTGCTCCTGGAAGGCGTGGGGCACCATATGGGATGCCAGGGATCAAACCTGGGTCAGCCATGTGTAAGGCAAACTCCCTACCTGCTGTGCTATTGCTCTGGCCCCATAAATTAATTTTCTAATAGCACCCAGAAAAGTCTATTCATAATATAATCAACTCATTAATGAACAAAAATTTTCACCATTAAAAGCTTATTTTTGTCTTCTTAGGAAAAATTGTCTCACAAGAAAGGCTACCTTATTACTAATATACATCGTTTCAAATAATAAATACTATAAATGCAATATGTTAGATGAATTGAATGTTATAAATACTAAATATTTTAAGTATATAATTTGAATTTTGATGAGTCTTAATCAGAATATGATGGCATTATTTTCCTTTATTAGAAAATCTCTAGCTATCTGACATCTTCAAAATAAAGTTCATGCTGATTAGAGCAATATACAAAAACTTCACTAAACTTCCAGTTTCTCTCTCAAGTTTATTTTGGCCTTGCATATCTGGAACAAATAAAACACTTTGAAAAAAATAAACGAACTACTATTTTCACAAGGCAATTCTGTGAAATTTCATGATCTTATAAAAAATAGCTTGTGTAACATTTTAAAAACAAAAATAGTAAAAATAAGCACTTGAGTATTTTCACAACAACACATGTAAGTGCTTTAAATTTTAAGTAGCAAACAAAGTATTCTAACCGAAAGAAAAAAATGTTTAAGTTTATACTAGATATAGTCATGGAGAAGGATGTTTTTGTTCAAAAGCAAATGTATCCTTAGCATCACTTTGTTCCGTTTTTGAGCCAGATTCAGCAGCGCTCAAGCATAACTAATGGATCTGTACTCAGAAATTACTCCTAGCAGGCTCCAGAACCGTATGGGATTGAACAGCGATAGGCCAAGTGCATAACAAATGCCCTATCCACTGTGCTATCTAGGCCCATTTATAACATCTTTTTGAAAGACGAGATTGTATCCAGAGGAAAAAAAAAGCAGAAAAGTAGCATTTAGTCAAGAACAAGCTGGATACAGTTTAATATGGAATTCACAACACATAACATAACCAGGTTGAAAGAGAGGTTATCTTATCAACATAAAAAAGGTATCAGAGACACTGCAGTGATAGTACAGTAGGTAGGAGTTTGTCTTGCACGTGTCTGACCCAGGTTCAATCCTCAGCATTGTTCCCCACCAGGAGTAAATCCCAAGTGTATATCTAAGCATCACTAAGTGTGACCCTCCCCTCAAAAACAAACCAAAAAACCCACACACAAAAATGAGACGATTTTTTCTAATTCATTGTCTTTTTGTTTGTTCATTTGTTTTGGGGCCACATCCAGTGGTGCTCAGGGGTTGCTCTTGGCTCTGCACTAAGAAATCACTCCTGGCAGGCTCAGGGGACCATAATGGATGCTAGGAATCAATCCTGGGTTGGTTGTGTGCAAAGCAAACACCTAACCTGCTGTGCTATTGCTTTAGTCCCTGGTCTCTTTGTCTTTATAGTAAGAGTAGTAGTACATTAATGACCCAACTACCATATGTGATTGATTCCATCAATAATCTAAATATATAATGTGAAAATGCACCAATAATATCAACAGCAAATAAAATATCGTCCAAATGTAAATAATAAAATTGCAATGGTCTGTTTGGCCTAGACTTCACTGAATAAGAAGAACATGGAAATAGGAAAACTACAATCTATTTTGCTCTATTATAGGAATATATACACAGAATCAGAGTGATAGTACAGAGGTAGGGTGCTTGTCTTGTATGCAGCTGACCCAAGTTCAAACCTGACAGCTCACATGGTCCCAAATGCACCACCAGGAATGATTCCGATTTGTGTGTATATATAAACATGTATACACACACATAAAAATACACATACAGAGAAATCTGAAAGTAAAGAGGATTGTACTAAGATATAAAGAAAGAGAAATAGTATTGAAGTCAATAACATTTCTTCTTATAACTGATACTCACAAATCTATCCCTTGTTCTATAATTTCTTTTTGTTGCTTCAGAACTTCAAATTGTTCTGGATTATCAGTACCAGACATCTGTGTACTATAGCTGCCTATTCCTGATGATGATGTTGACTCCAGAGAATTTAAACTTCCATATCGGTTTATTGTCTCAGGGTGTTTGATTTCACTTGTCTCTTGCTCTGAGGGCTTTTCTTGACCTGTAAGTAGAAAACCAATACAGTAAATTATCCCAGCAAGGAAAAAAAATATATATAAGTAGAGTAAAATTATCCAGTTAAAGTAAGTTGTTACAAAGTTGTTTAGACATCATTTAAACGAAAAATTAGAAGTTAGAGAAAGAAAACACACTGAAATCAATACACACTCTATGTGCCCCATTAGAAAGAGTTCTTTCTGGGGCTGGAGAGATAGCACAGCAGGTAGGGCATTTGCCTTGCTCACGGCTGACCCAGGTTCAATCCCCAGCATAGGGTCTCCTGAGCCTCTCATGACTAATTTATAAGTACAGAGCCAGGAGCAATCCCTGAGCACAATGGGAATAAAGCCCCGCCCCAACAAAAAAAAAAGAGAGAAATATTTCTTCCTATAGTTGCATTACTATGTATCCACTAAATTTCTTTTTTATTTTTTTATTCAAACTGATAGTGCCAGGGCTTACTTCTAACTCTACACGCAGGAATCACTCCTGGGAGTGCTCGAGACAATATGGAATGTTAGGGTTTGAACCTGAGTCTGTAGGATGCAAGACAAGCTCCCTATCTGCTGAACTCTGCCTCCATCCACTAGATTTCATTTTCTTTCCTTTTTTTTCAAGTAAAAATATATCTTATTTAAAAATTCTGAAGAACGGGTAAAGGGGAGAGAGTGAGAGAGAGAGCGGGACAGAGGGAGGGAGAAATAAAGAAAGGGAGAAAAACTCTCAAGAGAGAACAGAGGCTTCTCCAAAAGTAGACACATCCCCAATACACATCCAAGTTTAAAGTATGAAAGTACACACCTAAAGAGGGAAGACATGGGTGACATATGTTCTGGCAACAAATGTACACAGCAGCAAAACGTGCAGTCATCTACTGGATTTCTATTCTTTTTTTGTTTTTGTTTTTGTTTTGTTTTGTTTGTTTTTGGGTCACACCCAGCAATGCTCAGGGGTTATTCCTGGCTCTACGCTCAGAAATCGCCCCTGGCAGGCATGGGAGACCATATGGGATACCGGGATTCGAACCACTGTCCTTCTACATGGAAGGCAAATGTCTTACCTCCATGCTATCTCATCAGCCCCGGATTTCTATTCTAATCATGTCTTGTAAGGGATTCTTTTCCCTCAAAAATTACTGCCTAAGGTAACACTTAGATTTTCTTGCAACCATGAGTGGCTCTTCAAGAAAATATAATTTTCAAACATGGGTGAATAATCCTATTCTCTTAAAAAAAAAAAAAAAGAATATAGCCAGGAATATAACTCAATGGTAGAGCATTTGCGTTGCATGTGTGAGACCCTTTGTTCAATTTCCAGCACCATACATTCAGAAACACACACACACACAATTTTAAATACTGTTTTTTGAAGATAGCACAAGGATTAAGGTACCTATAATGAATGCAGCTGACTCTGGTCAATCTCCAACACAATAAGGAGTGATCCTTGAGCATAGAGACAGGAGTAGCCTATAAGCACCACAGGTAAGGTGCTAAACTCCCAAGACTCCCAAAGAGTTGGCTATAGCTTTGGAGCTGGCTCCTAAAGTTGGAACACTGGCTTTGGATGCACAAAGGAGTCCTGGATTTGAGCTCTGGCACTAGTGTCCTTTCTGTCACACATGTGATGCATGAGCATTGCCCCCAATCAAAACAACAAAAGCTGTATAAATATACTTTATACTTCAACATTTATACTACAAAATAATCCTAAGAAAATTTAGAAAAATGTCTAAATCTAATATGAACTATCTAGATGGGGAAATTAATAATTTTTAAGTGAGTTACTTTACTAGAAAATGTTTCATCAGTTAAATGACTAATGATATCAAGAACCTGAACTAGAGAAATACTACAGCAGGTAGGGCAGTTGCCTTTATGTGGAGAGTCCAGATTTGACCCACAGCAATCCATCCCGTAAACCTCACCAGAAGTGACCAGGTAAGCTGTGAGCACAGCAGGTTGTGGCCAAAAAAACAAATTAAAAGGAAACTGGATTAAATAACATCTAAAACTATCCTCCAAAGCATTAGTTATTTAGAGGCTGGTGAAATAGTGGAGCAGGTAAGGCAACGGGCCTCTATCCCTGATACCTTCTAGGGTTCCAAAGTACCACTGGGTCTGATCCCTGAGTGCAGAGCCATAAGAAAGCCCAGAGCACTGGTGAGTGTGGTCAAACCAAAGTAGTAGCTGTTTAAATAATAATTAAAACTCAAGAGCTCTGGTCCTTGGGGCCTGGGAGGGCTTTCCTCCCTTCCTGGGGCAGGATTTTCAGCCGGCATGGGCTGGCTCCTGGCAGACCTCCGTATGTGCCAGGGGCCACTTGGCCCGGCCTAGGGTAGGGGGGCCCGGACCTGGGTCACCCGACCCCCCTCTCCCCCTTTCCTCCGGATCTCCAGGTGGGTTTCTGGGAGGACCTGATGGGGCACCCTGGGTTTTCCCACTCCCAGGCCAGCTGCGGAGATTGGCCTAGGGTGGGTCTTGAGCTCTGGTCCTTGGGGCCTGGGAGGGCTTTCCTCCCTTCCTGGGGCAGGATTTTCAGCCGGCATGGGCTGGCTCCTGGCAGACCTCCGTATGTGCCAGGGGCCACTTGGCCCGGCCTAGGGTAGGGGGGCCCGAACCTGGGTCACCCGGCCCCCCTCTCCCCCTTTCCTCCGGATCTCCAGGTGGGTTTCTGGGAGGACCTGATGGGGCACCCTGGGTTTTCCCCACTCTCAGGCCAGCTGCGGAGATTGGCCTTGGTTGGGGCTTGAGCTCCTGAGATTGGCTTGGGGGGTGGTGTTTGATCTGTTGGGTGGCAGATAGTTGTTCAGTGATACTCAGGCTATCACTGGCAATTTCATACTAGTCTACATGATGCAAACCGCGCGGGGGCTAGTGCCCCCGCGCGAACGTATTCTCCTCCCAACCATCAGTACCCCCGATTTACCCTTCTTAACTTCAATAATACACAGTTCTAATCTCAGACCAAAGACATACAGTGGATCTAACAATCCCAGAAATATTTAGAATGACATAAATTGCACACATATATCTTTTGAATATTTTATGTATATTTTCTTTAACGGCTGTAACTCTCTCTATATTCTTCTACCATGGTGTTTCTATCCACTTTTCATCTTTTCTTTTCTTTGTAAGCTGTTCAATAAGGATTGTTGGTGGAACTGTCCCTCAGTTTAATGCCTATGATTGAACTATGTCATGGAAATTGCTGGTCTTGTTCCTATTGCCTCCAGATGCACCAATAACGCTTCATGGCATTGATCCTTCTTTGCATAGACACATTAAAATAGGAAAACACTATACCTACAGATAAGTTCTTATCTAATAAATCTCAGTACAATGTACCTTACACCCTGAACATTGATATAATGCCCTGGCACAAGCCTCAGAAGAATGGGCATCCTCCATTCATGCCAGAACCAGGCAAGCTATCTACGAAACATCCAAGGTCTTTTATAGCAACAGCTGGAAGCAGTCCTCTACCAGGAAAGACACTACCAAGGGTCTGACATCGACCTCCTAAAAAGAGACTTCCGTTTACACTGAGAAGAAGAGGAAGCAGTCCTCTACCAGGAAAGACACTACCAAGGGTCTGACATCGACCTCCTAAAAAGAGACTTCCGTTTACACTGAGAAGAAGAGGAAGCAGTCCTCTACCAGGAAAGACACTACCAAGGGTCTGACATCGACCTCCTAAAAAGAGACTTCCGTTTACACTGAGAAGACTTGACAACAACAATGACCTGCTCCTCAGGACATGGTTCTCTCTAGTGCCCCTTAAGTGTGAGGTGAAACGAGAGGATGCTCTGCACCATCCTGACTGCAATATGGGATATGCAGACTCCAGGACCTTTAATACAGAAACATGATACCAACAACAGAGACTATGTGAGGAATGAAGGTGTATTGCCACTACAGACGATGACTTGAATTGGACAAACTAGTTTGCCTGGAGCCTAGAGTCAGTCCTGTGCCGGGAAACGTCAGGGGTAGGGTCTCCTTGTATTTAGACCATGATTTATTTTTCCATGTCCCTTATATTTTGGTGGGCCTATGCAAACAAATGCCACTCTAACACCATTTTTTACTATTTTCCCTTGACTCCAATCCTTAAGAAAAACAACCCACTAAAACTTTTGAGGTTAACTTAAACTAGTAAGCATGTGCATGGAACTAGATAAATGTACTTTGCCCTCAATGTTTAAGGAGTTACATAAGTCTAATCTCTTTGGATTATATTGTGTGCTGCTAAGAAATAGTATGTAATACAACTGGGAATTTGAGGGACAAATTAATTGTATTGTACATGGGTTCAGTTTTGTTTTTCTTAATTTTCTTTGGTTGAAAGATCAAGGCTGGGATATCATCGTTGGGACTACCGAGAATTCTGCTTATGGGTGATTGGGCTTCCACTGTAACTTTACCATGTCCTCTTTCTTTGCATCTTTGTTGTCATAAAAAAAAAAAAAAAAAAAAAATTAAAACTCAAAATGTCAACTTAAATCCTCTCCCTTCCGGTTAGGTCCCTGCAGCCTCCACACCTGAAATATCCATTTAAGGGCCTATACCACATCTCCTGAATCTCCACTTGCTGCCCTCCCCTCCCCAGTGACAATTATCTCCAGATACCATCCATCCTACTTTAAATGGGAGACAGATCACCTCCCTTCTGACAGATTCCAGTATCCTCCACAGGTCTACTCAGCCAAATGCTCACTACCTTACAGTAATACTTCTTGGTACTGTGTGAAAAAAAAGAGCAAAGTAAAAGAGAAGTAAAATCTGGCCTTAGAGTTTCCCAGTGTCTAACTACAAAGACTTATCCTCAGCACAGCAGGAATAATAGAGAAGACAAGAGCTATTTAAGAGTAACAGAGAAGGCAAGAGCAACATCAATTGGGTCTGTAAAACTTCAGAAAATGGCTTTAAGTGACACCCTAGTGATTTAAAGAGCACAAAGAAACCATGGCACAGGTAGTCTACAAAGCACAAGAAAGGAGTCAAATTAAAAAAAAAATTACAAGCAGAAATGAAGTATACAATAAGTGATATTAAAAACTCAACAGAAGCTGGGCCTAAGCGATAGCGCAGTGGTAGGGTGTCTGCCTTGCATGCTGCTAACCCAGGACAGATCTTGGTTTTATCCCAGACATCCAATATGGTCCCCCAAGCCAAGAGCAATTTCTGAGCAAATAGCCAGATGTAACCCCTGAGCACCACCGGGTGTGGCTCCAAACCCAAACAAACAATTAAACAAAAAGAAAAAACAAAAACTCAATAGAGGCTCAGATCATCTCAGAATAACACCTGAGAAAAAGATGGAAGAGCTCTAAGATGTGATGGAAGAAACTACCAGAAAACAACAGAATATGGAAAAAAGTATGAAAAAGTATAAAAAAAAGTATGAACAACATACCTGAGAACTAAGGGCTGAACTCAAGAGGAACAAGACAATTGTCACCAGTCCTTGAGATCCAGGAAAGAGAGATTATGAGTCCAGAGTGATAGCACAGCAATAGGGTGTTTGCCTTGTACTCAGCCAACCCTGGACAAACCCCGGTTTGATTCCCAGCAACTGCCAGGAGCAATTTCTGAGTGTAGAACTAGGAGTAATCCCTGAGCACCTCCAGGTGTGACCCAAAAACCAAAAACCAAATAAATAAAATTATTTTTTTAAAAAAAGGAATGAGAATTTATGAAGGAACAATAGTTAAAAAATATCAGTTAAAAATTCTGAGAGTTGAGGAATACAGGCAATAAATACAAGAAGCCCAATGGGTCCTAGTGAAAATAGATTCAACTAGGAAAACTTCAAGATACATTGTGCTTATAATGACAAAAACTAACATCCTTAGCCCCAGAGAATAGCAAGAAGAAAAGAAAATAGAGGAGGAGAAACACAAATATGAAAAGATGGGGGCCCATGGCCAAGCAATCTGAGGGGCATTGGTAGAGAAAAAAAAAAAAAAGAAAGACTAAATATCAAAGCCAAAATCAACAATGAAATCAAGAGATCCAAACTGGCAGGCTGAGGGACAAAGAGTGGTGGTTGAGATTGGAACATTGGCCCTGATTCACTGTATATCTAAAACTCAACTATGAAGGACTTTGTAGATCACAATGGATTCAATAAAATAAAAAAAAAAGATAAAAATCAAAGACAGACTATTCAAAGTAGCAAGAGCAACAAAAGAAAGGAATATAAATATGCCTGTAAGATTCACAGCAAATCTATCAAATGAGTCTCAAAAGGCAAAATAGAGGGATATAGTACAAAAACTTAATGAAATAGAATACCTCACTTATAATACTCTATCCAGCTAGTCATTCAGAGTTGAAGAAAAGATACAGAACTTAATAAACAGGCAACGTTTAGTGAATTCATAATCTTTGCAAGATTAATAATAATAATTTGTAAAAAGTATTAAACAAGTTTCTTTCTTTAAAGGACCAGAGAGTATATTCAACCAAAATAGACTTCTCCAAAACAAAATAGAATTTTTTTTCCAAAATGACCCATTTCTTGGCATCTATCTCCCAAAAACAAAAACATCAGAAAGAATATATGCACACCTATGTTCATCTTTGAACTTAGTACAATAGCAAGACAACCTAAAAAGCCCAACTACAGATGAATAAATCAAGAAGTTGTGATATATATTTAAAAGTATAGTTTAAAACATATAAATATATATTTATTCTTAAAATTTATATATACTTTTTTCAAGTATAAACTCACTTTATACTTATAAATATATAATATATTATAAATAATATAATTGTTCTAAGAAAAAAAATTATGCAATTTGTAGAAATATGGATGAAACTTGAAGATATGTTGCAGACCTGATGCTGGAAAGATATATGCATAAAAAGTGTAAGTGACAGTATTATTTAAATCCTGATGTTTCAATAAAAATGCTTTTTATTTTGTTTTTTAAAAATGTCATCTCACCAAGAGTTGTCTGAGAGTTAGGATTCACATACTGATCCTTGCTCCATTCAACCATACATTTCAAAATGGACACTAAACATTCCAATCCTTTTTTCCGTAGGCTCAATTCCTACAAAACAATTCAAGAAAAAAATTAAAAAAAATACTAGGCAGATACTTGACAAAATTTACACTTAAGAATGTGTTTAATGTTCTTACCTGAACATTACTCATACCCAATTCTTGACTACCCCGTCCTTGGGCAATTTTTGAAAGATCATTCACTAGTCTTTCAAATATATTTGCTGCATTTAAGTCACAATCATAATTTACATAAATATCTACAACACTCTGAGCATCTGCAAAAAAGTGATATATTGGTTTTAGCAAAAAGTATGTAGGACAGAAATATATTTGATCTTTTACATATGTCATACTAAGAAATAAATATTATACCTGCACAAATCCTTGTCAATGTCTGTATAACCATCCATTTATGGTCAAATGAACTGGTAGAAGTTTCCAAAATATATAAGAAAATTTCCTTAAAGAACACCTATAATCAAAAGAAAATTATCTGCTTAAAATACTATTTATAAATCATTCATATGTGATCACTTTTTAAATATTCTAAAGATATAAAAATAAAATTAGGATCCAGTTTCTGCCAAAATTCAACTTCTCTAAAGTTTCATTTCTGAAACATCAGGGTTGAAATTACTTGTATGGGTGACAACCTAGCCCATGCCACGGTAGTTCTTCTATATACTATTAGATTTTATTTAGTGTCATAATGCTGCTACAAATGAAATATCTAAAAATCTCGTAGTTCCTTTTAGTATCAACTGAACATATTTATAAAACTAATACAACTTACACTTTTTACTCTCTAAAGAAAATAAATACTATCAGTTATATATTTGATAATAGCACTATGCAAACAAACCTATTTCTTTTCCATTTTCCTTTGGTTTTTGGGCCATACCTGTGGGCACTCAGGGATGACTCCTGGCTCTGTGTTCAGAAATTGCTCAGAAAACCATATGGGATGCTAGTGATCAAACCCAGGTCCATTCTGAGTCTATAGCATTCAAGGCAAATGCCCTACCACTGTGCTATCACTCCAGCCCCTATTTCTAACTTAAATATAATTAACTATATATTAGTATATATTTTATATATTATATATAACTAAAATATAATTTAACTATAATCTACATTTTATAATGCAACAGTAGTCATCTATACTGTGTGAACATTACAACTATTTTTCACACCACTTCTTTATCAAATAATGTGATGCATAAAGGAGTCAAACAAGCTAATAAAATAATTCTAATTCAATAATTTTCAGATTCAAACTTGATATGAAAAAACATTGTGACTTTAGAAGAGAAGATAACTAAAAAGAAAGTAAAAACCATAAATCATATTTGTGCAACATATGTTAGGAATTTAAAGAAGCTATTGGTAACATGAAAGCAAAAAAAAAAAAGTATTTCTATAATATATATTGCTACATTACACCTTACTTTACCCAAAAAAAGATCATTCCTGGCTTCTTTGTATGTTTGTTTACAACTTGGTTTCACCCAAAACAAAGGTTGTCTAATATAAAAACCTGGGCGGGACAGGCTCAGGATAGCCTGAGTTATCTGCCCTTTCTATATACTTACTGCCCCTCCTGGGGGTGGTCTCTGTACTCAATAAAAACAGTTCTGGCAGGCATCTTGTAAGACTGCCAGACTATACATGTTTCTCACTCTCAGTCTGGATTGGATTATTCCACGCACGACCCTGCTTTAAACTCATTCACCTGGGCTAGTAGATACAGCATGTCCAGTAATTTTACAATATACTATCTCCATCAACTCATTTTAATAAATGACCAGTTGAAAGCAACAATCATTAAATCAGTACATGGACATAAAGTACTATTTTAAAATAGTCAATTATTTTCAAAGTGGAAATAACAGATAATTCTAAATTACTTCAAGAGATGTAAAAAATTTGAATTAAGCATGATATATACATATTTAGTTATAAATTTTCCTAATTCAGTTTTGATGTATATTTTGACACATTTTAGAATTATCTGTTATCCTAATTTCTAAAGATTTTTGGAGAACACTTATGAGTACAGTATACAAATACAAAAAGAATACAAGCATAAATTAAATTTTCCAATGTCTTAAAATATAACTCCAATACCTTCAGCACAGAAGTGCCTAAACTTGTACATAATGTATATATTTACAATTCAAAAGACAGCATAAACTTAAATCTTTCAAGACTAAGCATATTCACTATTACATACTTCAGATATATCTGAAAGTTAGGGTAAAAAGAAATTAATCAATGCCAGCTAAAATCAATAACTGGCATAAATTCCTAGAAACCATGGGATATTTCTTAATTTGACTTTATAGCTTTTGAACTTAACTGGTATTCAGCAGGTACATGTTTGTTCAATGATTAATAATATACAAAAACTATTTCAAATATTAAAGATGTTGCTTGCAGAGTAATCTGATTTAATATCAAACAAAATATTTAACAATGAGCAAATGCAGAACATACCTCAATCTGCATCTTCAGATGTGTCTTGAAATTTGACAATAAAGTAAGAAATATGGAAAGGGAAAGCTCAAAAACCTCTGGAACAGATGAGACTCCATTTTTTGACAGTGCAACACATAGATACTGCTTAATAGCATTAATAAACATCTCATTTGTCCTGAAAACAGGTCCTGCATTCTGCAGAATGGATAGAAGTAACTGCAATGAAAGAATCTTGGATCGTAACTCATGAGACCTAAAATATGAAAAAGAGGGCACAGTATGTGTACAAGTTTAGCATTACAGTATTAATAGGTTATTTCCTGGTAAATAATTTCACAAACATAAATGGAGAGACAAAAACTCTAAAATTATAAAACAGAACAAAAAGAAAACAAAAAAATCTACAGTGAAAGAAACTATTGAGGTTCTCTTGTGCCACAAAATTCCAAACTTTTTTTTTTTTTGGTTTTTTTGGGCCACATCTGTTTGACGCTCAGGGATTACTCCTGGCTATGCGCTCAGAAATCGCTCCTGGCTTGGGGGGACCATATGGGATGCCGGGGGATCGAACCATGGTCCGTCCTACGCTAGCGCTTGCAAGACAGACACTTATCTCTAGTGCCACCTTCCCGGCCCCGAAATTCCACAAACTTTTAAAATGGAAAAGCAATCATTCACATGCATCAACTTCCTTTTCCTTTAGGCAAGGAAAAAGATTTTAAAGATTTAGGCCTTGTACCTTTCTTTGGCAATTTTTGTCTTACCTTTAAAAACTGGTATGAAGTATTACATATTTAGTAACTAATGATTTTAATAAAGTGAAACTTTAGCTGCAAGCTAAATAACATTACTTCAAGCTTTCTTTTTCAGTAACCACATTCTAAGATTTTTTCCCCTTCTGCAGCAGTTTTTAGGATACGTTATCTCCTGATAATACACTTACCTATACTAAATATTTTTATACTGAAAAGGTGTAATTTTTAGCTTAATTCCTTCGGAGGTTTCTCAAGAAGTACCCAAGAGGTTGAAATGTTCAATGGTAGGGTCCAAGGATAGAGAGATGCTTGGGCTCTGCAGTGCTGGTTCTAAGGGCCTTTTTTATATTGTTGTGGGGCATCCAGAGCTACATATACCAGTGGTACTTGGGGATGGGTGGGAGAGGGTGGAAGGTTGGTATGTATTGTGTGTATGTGAAGCTGGAGTTTGAACTTGGATCCTGACACAAGCAAAACATGGGCTCTTGACCAATGAACCATCTCCTTGACCAACTGAACCTTTTTTTTTTTTTTTTTTTTTTTGGCATGGGCCACACCTGTCAGTCCTTAGTTAAGAGCTTATCCCTGATTTTACTACACTAAAGGGTAGTCCTGGCAGGATCAGGGACCATCACATGAAGTACAGGAGACTAGACCCAGGTCAGCCTCATGCAAGGCAACTGCTTTAACCACAGTCTTATCTCTCCATTACCCTCCTTGGCTTAAATATTTCACCCTCTGATGAATATATTGTACCATATTTTGGATAAGTATCTAGCACTTCAGTGATCAGGTTTTAGAACTTTCTTTCACTGAAACAGAACTCTTCATGAAACCAAGCAATGAAGATCTTGATCCCAGACCCTAGCAAATCTTCAAATGCAAGACAGCCTCAAATGTTCTGGCAGCTGATCCTTTATTTTTCCTAATTGCTATATACAGTCACATTTAAAAAAATTAAAATATATTAAATTTTATTGCTCCTGAGTTCCACCTTAAAAAATTATGGCTGAGTCGAGATAAGTTAAGCAGTTAAGGCTCTTGCCTTATGATGATCCCCAGATTCAATCGTTGGGGTATTTTCCAGGGATCATATGGTTCCCCCTATGTTTAAAGTGGGTCTTTTGCCCAAATTCCTACACTACTAAAATTATGGTTCTGTCAGGTAATTCAAGCGTAGACTACAAGGGACATTTGGTTTCATGGAAGTGGCTATCACAAAAGGTATTATTAGTGTCTTAAAGTTAAAATCAACATCAGTACTCAATAGTACAATAATGTTAATGTTTTTACTAATTTTTAGAGAAAAGTTATGGTCATGATTTATATGGTAGAATTAAATTCTTTTTTTTTTTGGTTTTTGAGTCACACCTGGCAGCGCTCAGGGGTCACTCCTGGCTCCTCAGAAATCGCTCCTGTAGGCTCGGGGGGTGGGGGTGGGGGATATGGGATGCTGGGATTCGAATAACTGTCCATCCTGAATTGGCTGCTTGCAAGGCAAACACCCTAACTGTTGTGCTATCTCTCCAGCCAGAATTAAATTATATAACCTATGCCAAGTAAAACTGAAAACATAAACACATATTTCTATGTTTAAAGAATTATAAACATGTAAACTAAAAAATTTGCATAATTTTAAAAACTAGTCATACTTTCAAAATAGGTATTTCTCTAAAACTATGCATTGTAAACAGAAAGATTACCCAAAAAAAGATAAATCAAGTTAAAAACATCACGAGAAAAAGAAATAGTTTATTATTTTTCTCTTTTGCTCAATTCCCATAGTTATTGAAACAGCTTATAAAATTTTTTGTATTAAATACATTCCTATTAAGTACATATATATTAGGTATGCTTGTATTAAATATGTTCTTGAATAAGAGTTTAGTGTTATGTATAATTTTCTTTGCACCTGCAAAATATCAATCAAATGCTTGGTACAGAATATGTCCTCAAATAAAGGATTTATGAGGCCGAAGGACAGCAAGGAGTAGGGCATTTGTCTTACTCATAGCTGATCCAGGACGGACAATAGTTCGAATCCTGCATGTCAGGGTCTCAAACTCAATTTACCTGGAGGCCGCAGGAGGCAAAGTTGGGGTGAGACAGGGCCGCATAAGGGATTTCACAAAAAAAAAAAAAAAAAATAGTCCTCAAACGATCACTCAACTCAGAAACAGCATACCCATCCTTCTCCATGAAGGTGTTCACTTCTTCTCTCAACTCAAAAAATCTTTTCAGGACATTTCCCCTGCTGAGCCAACGTACCTTGGTGAAATAGAACACATCTCCATATTCTGACTCCATTTCCTCTAAACAAGCATGGAACCTCCTGTGCTTTAAGCCCCTGGATATGATTTGGTTGATGCATTTCACAACAACAGACATCACATTGTCACATGGCAGTCATTTACTGCAAAGGGCCTGCTGATGGATAATGCAGTGAAGAGCAATGGCCTTCTCTACACCCTCCTCTTCAAGTTTTTTTTGAATAAGTGCCACCAGTCCATTTTTCCTCCCTGTCATCAATGGCACTCCATCGGTTATTATTCCAACAAACCTCTTCCATGGCAAACCTCATTCTCAATGGCATCACACAGATGCCAAAATATCTCATTAGCGGTGGTCTGGCCATGCACTGAAATTATTGTGAGCAACTCCTCTGTCAATTCAAAATTGCAATCAACACCACAGACATAAATTGTGAGCTGCGCAGTGTCTGTTATATCTGTGCCCTTGTCAAGAGCAACTGAGTATGCATCAAAACATTTGGCTTTCTCAAACAGTTGATGATAAATGCCACTTGACATGTCAGAAATGCGCTCTGCCAGTGTTGGCAGAAAGGCTGATTTTGCTAAACTGACCTTTCTTTTCCGGACAGATAATACTTGCAGCCTGTAACATAAATTTTTTAACACACTCTCCTTCTGTGAATGGTTTTCCTGCCTTAGCAATCATCTCACTAACCATGTAACTAGCTTCGACTGATGCAACATTCTCTTTGATTGCTTTTTTGAAGAAATCTTGTTGCCTCATTAGACATGCTTTAAGACTGGAAACCCGCTTGGCTCTCTCTTTTCCTTGATATTTTGCACATTCCTCAGCATGTTTAGTTGAATAATGGCGTTTCAAGTTGTATTCCTTGTGCACTCAACTTTCTCTGAGCAAATAAGGGGATGCCCCTGTGCTCAACAAAGAAATACTGCGTCTCCCACTTTTCCTGAAATTAACTGTGCTCGTCATCAATCTTTCTCTTCACTGCAGGCTTTGATGAAGTCATGATGAAGGTATGACAAAATCTAATTCTGTAATAAACTTCTCTCCCTTAGGCCTTCGATAATGCAAGGGACAGCGGGCAGAAGCAGCAGAAATGACGTCTGCGCTAGGCGCAAAGTATTCTTGAGTATTCGCTTACGGGATATTCACAATAAAAAATCGCATTAGTAAAAAAAAAAAAAATCACAAAAAATCGCATTAAACATTTGCATACCCCGAACGGAACTGCTCGGGGCATATGAATGTTTAATGCGGTGTTTTTCTTACTAATGTGATTTTTATTGCGATTATTCGGTAAGCGAATAATCGCGAATACTGCGATATTTAAAGGCCGGCTGCGGGCTACAAAATGTTGTACGGAGGGCCGGCAATGGCCAGCGGGCCGCGAGTTCGAGACTCCTGCTGTATGGTCTTCCATGCCTGCCAGGAGTAACCCGAGCATCACTGAGTATGACCAAAAACCCAAAACAAAACAAAAAAAAAAGGATTCATGCAGTTATCTAAACATAAATACCCATCATGTACTGGCATTAATTTAAAAATAACCAAATAACTGTCCTATCACAAAAGCTCACTGACTTTTGAACAACAACAAAAATTAACAAAAACATTTAAAATAAAACATACTCTTTAAGAAAAAGATTAATTGTCTAGGGGTAGAAATTTCAGTCTCTAGTACGTAATTCTAAAATTCTTGACACTAAAATCAAGAAGCTCTTTTTATGTTCAAACAAAATTTCCCATTTGGTTAAGTCTCTTAAGTAGAATAAAAACTAATTTATTCTTCATAATATTCTATATTATATTAATATGTGATATATAATATCAGCATAGTATTACCATTACACTAATACTATAAAATTAAGAATTGTAACTCTCAAGAGCCAGAAAGTGTAGGGCTTATGACACTTGCCTTGCATTCAATAAACCAGTTTTGATCCCAACACTGCAAAGAATTTGATCTCCAGCACTATGACACCACTACCACCACAGTAGTGTGCCAGGTATTCATCTCTGTCCCTACATCATGCTGGTTCACCCCACTCATATTCCTTCATATAAACCCTACCTCCTCCATAACCTCAGTTCTTTCATTGGGTACTGTTCATTTTCTTTATTTTTTATATACTATTTATGAGTGAGATCTCCCAGCAATTGGCCATCCCTAAATTACTTCACTTCACCTGACACCCTCCAATTCCAACCAACTTGTAGCAAAGGGTAAGATTTCATTTTAAAGCTGAGTATCATTATATCTATATATCAAAACTTGCTTATCTAATTATTCATCATTGGATATTTGAATTTGACTTGTGTCCATATCTTGGCTATTGCAAATAGCCCCGCAATAAATATGGATAAGCACATTTACCTTTTCAAATTAAACTGTTTCAGTGTTCCTTAGGTAGATGGCATAGGCATAGAATGGTTGGGTTACACAGGGGTTCTAGTTACAATTCTTTGAGAAGTCTTTGTACTGTTTCCCAGAGATAAAACCAACAGTGCATAAAAACCAACCCTGGTGGCTTCTGGACTTTTCTATAAGTGTCATTCTCACAAGTATGAGATATTTCATTGTTGTTTTGAAAATTTTCCCCCTAGAAATCAGTCAGGCCTGGTAGACATTTATGTTTTCTTCTCCACTTTGAGAAATTATCTATTCAGCACATCTCCCATTTTAAAATGTGGAACTTTTGGAGCTGAGTTTTGAGAAAGCTTTCTACAATTTACTAATCACTTGTTACCAGATGGATGGTTTATGACTCTTTTCTCCCATTCAGTAGTGTGTCTTTTATAACTATATTTTATTTTACAACACAAATATTTTATCTTATTTATTTATTTTTGGTTTTTATTTTGGGGGGCACACCCGGTGACGCTCAGGGGTTACTCCAGGCTGGGCATTCAGAAATCACTCCTGGCTTGGGGGACCATATGGGACGCTGGGGGGGATCAAACCACAGTCTGTCCTAGGCTAGCACCAGCAAGGCAGACAACTTACTGCTCAGTGCCACAGCTCTGGCCCCAATACAACTATTTTAGTACAATATCATCCATTTGTTTATAGATGGGTATGTTAACTCCTATTTTTTCTTAATGTGTTTTATTGAGTTGGGTCTAATCTACCAGTAGATTAGCTTTCATTACTAATGTTAAGATTTATAGTTCGGGAGCTTCAGTGATAATGCAGAGGGAAAGGCACCTGAAGTGCACACAGTCAACCTGGGTTTAATACCCAGAAACCTCTTATTGTCCCCCAAGCTTAGCAGGAGTGGTTCCTGAGCAAAGCCAGGAGTAAATCCCTGAGCACCACCTAGTGTTGTCCTCCTCAAAAAATGAAGAAAAAGAGGACAGAGCAGTAGCACAGCAGTAGGGCGCTGGCTTGCATGCAGCCTATCCAGGATGGACAGTGGTTTGAATCCAGTGTCCCATATGGTCCCCCAAGCCAGGAGCAATTTCTGAGCTCATAGCTAGGGGTAAACCCTTGAGCGTCACCAGGTGTGGCCCAACCTCCCACCCCCCAAAAAAGAAGAAAAGACTTATTTTTCTTAGGTTTTACCACCTTTAACTGATAGTATTCAGAAGCAAGACAGAAGTGCTACAGTAGCTACAAAGTTGCTTCTAACATTGAATTCATTTGATCATCTGTTATCAAGCACCTGCTACACATACCAAGAGCAGTTATTTAATGCTTTTTGTAAGCTTTAAAAAATATATAATCTTACAGTAAATTTCAAACTTGAAAAAATTATTTGCAGTCTAATAACTTACTTCGGATCCGGTGGACCATCTGACAGTGGTTTCATTGACAGTTTACACAATGACCTGAATACTAGAAAGGCATCCTTTTGTAAAATGTGGGAAAACTTAGCACCAGGTGAAGGTCCTGAAGAATTTCCAGATTCCTAAATGAATTAATGTACCATGTAAATAGAGTAACATATAAACATTTTATCCTTTCATAAATTATATTCAATTCTACTAGAAAAGTAAATGAGTTTGTTCACTGCTTTCTATGTAATATGACATGATCTTCCATCCCTAACACCTACTTAGCACTTTTTTCACCGAACATTCCTAAAATTTACCCAATTCAAATGATTACATACAAAAACTAGTATCCCATGTCCTAAACTAAATATTTCATCTAAAGACTTAAACTAGGCTTCTTACCATCTGTCAGTGGATGTTTTCAGTTTTTGTCCATTTTTATTTTTATCTCCTTACACAGACATACAATATTATTTTAAGACATGAAGTATGTCAGGACAAGGTCATGAAGCCCAAGAAAACTTACCTTGTGTATGAGTTACTACTATCATTATCAAAAATTATATAGACTGGGGCCGGAGCAATAACACAGTGGTAAGGCGTTTGCCTTGCAAGCATCCAATCTGGGACAGACCCCGGTTCAATTCCCAGTATCCCATATGGTCCCCCAAGCCTGCCAGGAGCGATTTCTAAACACTGAGCCTGGAGTAACCCGAGTGCTGCCGGATTTGGCCCAAAAATAAGAACAGAACAAAACAATTTACATAGGCATAAAACACCCAAAATAAAGGGTAGGGAATGATGATCATGGCTTAGCATTACTATGTTATTATTTCTACTGCAGCCCTAGATAAAAGTAAGATAAAGTTCCCTACACTTTCTGAAAGTTATTTATTTCCTGATATTATAATATTCCATATAATTTCAGTATGGAGACTGAAATTTCAGTGTAGACGGGAAATGAGACACACGCTAGAGTTGTAAATTTAACTAGCAATACACTGAAGGAATAAACTGCTTCTGTTTCTATCAGTAAAGGAAAACAAGAACATTTATATTTCTCCAAACTTATAATTTTCATTAAAAAATATTCAAAAGGCAATGGCAGTTTAGAAATTTGGAAGACTAACAGGATTCCCCCCAGTCCTATATGCCTCAATTTATACCTGAGTATCATTGGAAGAGACAGACAATCTGTCATCAGGTAAGGACGGTGTATATGCAACAGAAATTGGTGTTCCTGGAATTCCATTTGCTTGAATATTTTCACTGTCACTACCATCTTCTATAGATCCAATGTTGCCATCTGCACTTGAATTTATAGTTGTCCTTTCTCCCATATCTTCAACAACAAGAATAAAAAGGCATGCAAATATATCTGAGTTAACAGTGGCAGAAAAATCAATGTATAATAGTATGTACAAGTACTAACTTAAAGGTTAGCATATTTACTATTAAGTATGCATTTCGAATATATTCAAATAGTCTTTAGCAGCTATAGCAAAAACAAAACAAAACAAAACAAAAAAAAAAAACCCTTAACTGATAAAGGCTGCCAGGATGTAAAAAACAAGCTTACCTCTTAATTTTTTTAACCTTTAATAAACTAGGTTTGAATAAATGCTAATGCATTTGGGATGTTAAGAAGAAACTTTGCACACAGCTAACCTACATTCAATCCCCAGCTCTCCATATTGGTGCCCTGAGAACTGCCAGGAGGATTCATAAGTGTAGAGTCAGGAATTAATCCCGGAGCACTGTCATATGTACCTTACTCCCCCAAAAGAAAAAAAGCCATTGATAAAGACACATTTGGAAAATTGCATTATAAAAGTTACTGGAGAGCTCCTGGCTAAAGCCCAGAAAGTGGCTAAAGCACTTGCCTTGCAGGCAGCCAACCAAGGTACTATACCCAGTCCTATATGGTCCCCCAAACACCACCAAGAGGACAGAGCCAGGTATAATCGCCCCTTGTCTCCACCAATAAAAGCTAAAAAGAACCCCCAAATCCAGTTATGTTCACTTAACCTATGTTCACTGCAGAACTTAAAATGATAGCCAGCATATGGAAGAAATCCAAATGCCCTACAACAAATCAGTGGATAGAAACTGCAGTACATATATAATAAAGTAAAAACTATGCCAATGTAAGAAAAGATAAAATCATGCATTTTGAGGGTCGCAGAGATAGCATGGAGATAGGGTGTTTTCTTTGCATGAAGGATGGTGGTTCGAATTCCAGCATCCCATGTGGTCCCCCGAGCCTACCAGGAGCAATTTCTGAGTGTAAACCAGGAGTAATCCCTGAGTGCCGCTGGGTGTGACCCCCCCAAAAAAAATCATACATTTTGCCACAATATAAATGAAACTGGGGGTATCTTGATGGATTAAAAAAAAAAAAAAAAAAAGGACAAGTCCCAAGTAATCTCACTCATCAACATTAATGTCTATAAAGAAACAAAAATAGGGCATTGGAAAGTACCAATAACAAACCCTAGAAATTGGATTACAAAAAAGAAAATATGGGGAAGAAAGTAGGTGGGGAGGGGAATAGAAAATAATGAGGTGAACTGAAAGTAACTAAGGCACAATGACAGGAATCTTAGGCATGTTGGTGGTAATTAGGTGATGGAACTTTAGACACCAAAGCTACAAATGTCAATGCTATTATAAACATAATCTAAACCTAATTAATTTTAAAAGTTGTCAGATCATGGGCACTTTGGAGGTAATATATATTAACCCCTTATACCAGGGGTTTCAAACTCACGGCCTGTGGGCCGTTTGCGGCCCTCCGTCCAATATTTTGTGGCCCTGTCCTAGAGGAATCTTTTTTTTTGTTTTGTTTTTAGTTGTTTGGGTCACACCCCCAATGTTCAAGGCTTACTACTGACTTTACACTCAAGGATCACCCAGACTTTGCCTCCTACGGCCTCCAGGTAAATTGAGTTTGAGACCCCTGCCTTATACCATAGTTATAATAATTAATATTACTTTTTGGGTTTTTATTATTATTATTATTATCTTTATTTAAGCACCATGATTGCAAACATGTTTGTCCTTGGGTTTCATCCATAAAAAGTACAGTAATATTACTGTATTATTTTTAATGAAAAAAAACCAACAACAAAGGAACAAGAAACCAGTTGCTGAGCCAGTGATATAGCTTCAGGCTGAATGCATGCAATGCATGCAGATTCAATGCCTAGCATCAGATGGTTTTCCAAACATCAGTGAGATCAGAGCCAGGAAGCCCCTAAGGACTGCTGGGTATAGTCTCCCCTCACCCAAAAAAACAACAAAAAGAGGATCTTTAGAGGTTTTAATTATACTAATATATGATATGCTAAAAAATATTTATTAGCTTATTTTCCCTTCACATTTCAGGGTAAGGATACTCCTTTGAATCTGAGGTAAGCCAGTCATTCATAGTCAAATCCACTCTTACAACAGTGTTTTTTTCAATTTTGTGCATTGTTCACTATATATATTTTAATTACTCAACAAATATACTCAAATCTTCTCACTCCAAAAACTAAAAAAAAAAAACAAAACTTAGCATCAAAGAGATAATACAAGTTAGTTAGGTATTAGGGCATGACTAGGTCAGCTTTTGGTCCCTGCCTGGTCTCTGAGAACCACTAAGCAACTCCGGAGCTTAGAGCTGGGATCAGACCTCACAGCACCACTGGATATGGTCTACCCTCCCCCAAACAAGTAAAGCAAACCCAACTACTTTCTTAATGTCTGCCACATCTCAATGACTTCTCATTTTAGCCCTCTTTATTAAAAATTTTTGAAAAGAGGCTAGAAAAATTATATAGCAGGCAGGGAGCTTGCCTTGCATGAGACAGACTTTGGCATTCCATATGGTTCCCTGAGCACCAGGAGTAACTGAGCATTGCCAGGTGTGGCCTGAAAAAAACTATTTTTGAAAAGCAATGTTGATATTACTTTTCTTAGGAAATTCTCAACGGGAACTCAACTTTCTGAATTTATTTTTAGGTTTTTGTTGGAATCTTTACCACTTTCAAGTTAATTTCTCAGTGCCTCTATTTTCTCGTCTTAAGAAATGAACAGTAATAGAATTTAACATCCCAGTATTCAGAAAGAATACTGGAAATGAATATGTATATAAAATAATTTGGATATGCAATTAATATATGTATTATTATTTTTCCTCTACCTCTAAACATAGATGCAACTGAATCTACTAATTTACTTTCTCTTTTGATAACTTTCAAGGAAGTTACTAGAAAAATTATTAAATGCTTTAATATTTAATAGCATTAGAATGCTAAGGAGGACCTGATGAATGGCCCAATCTCCTGAAGCAATTCCTGGAATATGATACTTTTAGTTCAAGGGAAAAATCTAATAATGTTCAGTAAAGAATAAATGCAATAGGTGAACCAGAGAAGGAGCAGAGTTTTATCTTGAGTGTTCCTTTAAAATAATCCAAAGCCAGGGTTTGAGAGTTAGTACAGTGGTTAGGTTATATGTGGTGAAGCCAAGTTGAATCTCTATTGCCCTATATAGTTCTCAGACACCGCTTCAGGGTGTAATTCCTGAGCGCAGAGCCAGAAGTAACTCCTGAACACTGCCAAATGTGACTCATAACCAAAGCAAAATTAAAGTAACAATCACAACAACATTAATAATAATAGCCCAACACCTTTAAATGTAAGGGTTAAGAGTTAAAGAGTGTGTGTGATGGGGTATATGGGTCAGGGAGTAATGAATAAAAAAGCTGGGAAACCAGGTCATGTCTATCAGCAAACCTTTTATCCATAATAAAGACTTGTATTAGGGCCCTGCCTGCTAATTCAAGTGGAAATTCTATTTTTGAATTGCTTTCCTTAAGAAATATGGCAGGAGTATGAGAGATATATCTAGCTAACAGGGTGTGCTTCAATTAAAATGGAAGGAAAACAAGTTTAGTTTGGCAATGAAATGTGAGTCCTAGGCTTCTACTATTTCTACTTAACTACTGTAAATTTCAACTCTAGTTGATTATAACAACCTAAGATTCCCAGGCAAAAGCTGAATTGAATTAGGTTAGCAAGTCTGAAGAAAAGTCTCCACAATCTAAAATATATAAATGCTCACAAGGCATTTATCTTAGCCATCCCTTGACATCACTGTAGGTTAACAAGGGGTAAGCGAAATAGGCATAGGCAGCCCAGAAAGAATTAAGTCACATCTGGTCAAGGGAGACATCTGCTTTCTACTACTTCTCAACCTGAACATGCATTGTGTCTTAGACTGCCATCACAAGAGACACTCGAGAGAAAGGCCACTTAAGAAATAAAAGAGAAGCAAATAAAGGGGCTAGGCAGATATCTTAAAGGGCTAAAACACAGACTTACTTTTTTAGGTTTTGAGTCACATCCAGTAATACTTAGGGGTCACTCCTGGCTCTACATTGAGAAATTACTCCTGGCAGTGCTTGAGGGACCTTATGAGATGCCAAGGATCAAAACTAGGTGGGGCAAGTATAAGTTAAGTGCATTTCTCACTATACTATCTCTCCAATCCTGTAGAACAAACTTTTTGCTTGTTGGAGCCCCTAGTTTGATGCCTGATCCATATCACCTCTCATCAGTGATGTGCCCCTGGTAGCTCCAGCACTGATCAGGGTTGCAGAGCAGTCTCACTGGGAGTGGTCTTTAGCATTCAAGCACTGTGGGGAGGTTTCCCCAATCAAACCATAATAGAAATACTGACAATTACTCAGAGAGCTCTTTATATATTGAAGAAATGTAATTTTGCTATATAAAGTCTACAGCTCAAATAAAAAGGATGGTTGAGAATTTAGCTTAAGGGTAAAGTCTCTCATGTTTCAGGCCCTACATTTGATACCTGACACTGCAAAATAAAAAAATTAAAATAAAAACCAAGTTCACCAATATGAGCACAGTTTCCTGATTTTATAACGAAAATTGTTCTAGTTTCTGCTTTTAATGTTATTTGAAAAAATGCTGTGTCAATAAACTCAAGCAAAGTACTATGAAAGAAAGGGAAAGAGTGGGGCTCTGACACAAAAGTGTATTTACTGAAAAGGAGTTCAAGTACCTGCCTCACATCAATCCAACAGACCCTTGAAATCCATGGCACCATGTGAAGACCCCTGGCCACCAAGACTCACCCTTGAGCAGAGTCGGGAATTGCCCCAGCACCAAGGGACCAAAAACAAACAACAAAAAAATATCTACAGAGGGGCCAGAGTGGTAGCACACTGGTATTTGTCTCCCACGCAGATGGAGGTAGGTTCAATTCCGGCTTCCCATAGCCAGGAGCGATGTCTGAGTGTAACTCCTGAGCGCAGTCAGGTGTGGCCCCCTCCAAAAAAAGGTATCTAAAGGAATAGGAGCCATAGCATAATGCAAGTGGCCAACCCGGGTTCAATCCCGAGCATCCCATATGGTCCTCAGAGCCTGCCAGGAGTGATTTCTGAATGCAGAGATTGGAGTAACCCCTGAGCACTCCTGGACATGGCTCAAAAACCAAAAAGTTAATAAATAAATAAATAAATAAATAAATAAATAAGTAGTTAAAAGTCTTTGAAGACTATAAAGGCAATAAAGTCATGTTAAGATATTCAACAAATATAGAATGTGAGATATAAAAGAAAGGTAAATAATAATAGTAATAATAATAATAATAGAAAAATCATCAAAATGATTTAAAAAAAAATCCAACAGCTATTCTTAACTTAAAAAAGAACATCACGAACAACTCTAAACCAGTGTTTAAATAAAATTTAATTAAAATAAATTCTAACAAGAAATTAAATTGCAGAAGAAATAAAAAGTGTTAAAGCATACATAGGTTAACACAATAATATACATGCACCACATGATAGAACTGTCTTTAAAATAAACTTTAATTTTTTTTTTTTTTTTTTTTTGGTTTTTGGGCCACACCCGGCGGTGCTCAGGGGTTACTCCTGGCTGTCTGCTCAGAAATAGCTCCTGGCAGGCACGGGGGACCATGTGGGACACCCGGATTTGAACCAACCACCTTTGGTCCTGGATCGGCTGCTTGCAAGGCAAACGCCGCTGTGCTATCTCTCCGGGCCCAAACTTTAATTTTTTTAAAATACCTAACAAAAACGTATCTTCTAATGTGGTGAAACATAGTAATATGATCGAAACAAAATGAGAATTCCTTACTATCATTTAGACTATTCTTTTATTTATTTTTTAAACTTTATTAATTTATTAGTTAATTGGTTGTTGGGCCACACCCAACTGTGCGCAGGGATTTCTGCACTCAGAAATCGCCCCTGGCAGGCTGGGGGACCAAATGGGTGCCAGAATCAAACCAGGTCCCTCCTGAGTCAGCCACATGCAAGGCAAATGTCCTACCACTGTGCTATATCTTCAGCCCTATTCAACATTTTTTAATAGTTCTGTCCGATATTATATAGCAAAATTAAAAGTATAAAAATGAGTTTCAAAAAGGACAAAACATTATTCACTTAGAAAAACTCAAGACAGTCAAATAAAAATCATTTAGAAATAATCTAAAAGCCCAAAGAAGCAAAATATACATTAAATATCAAAATCTAGTGTTTTTTCTATATTCTAAGTATGTTAGGAAGTAGAAAAAGAAAAATATTATCAATGAAAATACTATCAAACTAAAAAAATACAGAAATAAGGTAAGAGGCAATATGCAATAATTAAAAGAAAATAAAATTTTATAAGAGATTTTATATTAGCCTTTATATTTAACTAAACAAACATGTTTGTGAGTATGATTCCATGATGCAAAAACTATCCTCCAAGTAGCTTATAATACCACACAATTCCAATATAATAAAATGGCTTTTTTAACTTAATGAAATGATTCTAAAGTCATGTAGAAAAACACAAAAACTAGTAAGGGGTTTTACATTATAAAGTCAAATTTTACTATCAAGTTAAAACATTTTAAACACTAGCTAGGAAAAAAATTCATTTAACTAAAGAAAATTCAAGCAGAACCACTAAGAAAAAAATCAGTACTTCAATTGGACAAGAAAAAGATTATAATATATAATTAGTTTAGAACCTCAAACCATACAGAAAAATTAAATATTTCAATTCAGAGAATAAATATAAAGCATTGGAATAATGAAAGTACAAACATAATTAAACATTTCTACAATTTATAATCCCCAGCTGAAAAAAATCTAAGTAAAAATTCATAAGAAAAACACTTTTTTATTTTAAAAGGAACACAGACAGAGCTTAATAATGCTTAGGGCCACCAAGGCCACATGCAGGAGTGCTAGGGCATCATTCAGTGCTAAGCATCAAATTTTTGGAGGGAAGGAACATCCTCAGCTATGCTCAGGGTTTGTTCCTACTTCTGGGGCTGTTCTTGGCAATGCACGGCCACCATCCCTCACATACACACACACACAAAAAAGCATTGCATCATTATAATCTGAGTAATGTTAGCACAAGTCTCACATTCTTCTCTCTTAATAGGATAGTCTAAAAATACATGTAATTGCAAAAACAAACAAAAAAACTCAACAAACCAAATTTCCCAATAAGAATACACCTTGAATTTTAGTAAGTCAAAATTACGTCAGTGATGGCTTTTATTGCTTAAACCCAGGTTTTCATTATGAAAAAGAGATACAAATAGGAAATGCAGAAGATGAAGAAAAACCTTACACTGATTATGAACTGGAACTATCAATTCAAAAATGGGAGGACTGGTTTTGGTTTTCTTTCTTCTTTTTTTTTGGTGGGGGGGACACATGTGTCATGCTGAGTATTGAATCCTGGTCAACCACAATACAAAGCAAGAGATGTATATAGCCACTATACTATCTATTCAGCACAAAGGCTTTTTTTTTCATACATTATAAAAGTAGTCTCCATATTCAGAAGAAATATCATGAGAAAGAATAAACTAATATTAAAGCAAATACGCTACCTCCAACGATGATGTTCACCATTTCTTCTACAATGCTCTGTACAATGTCTTGTGGCTTTTCCTCACAGTCATGGTTTTCTCCATCATACAATATATCATGTTTAGATAGTGCTTTAAAAGAAAATATTTTTAAACATTTAACTTTTTAGATAAATTTCTCTAAATAAAACTTTCTTAAAAATTTAAGAAAAATCAATTATCTTAGCTAGAATATATTAAACCTTCAAAATTTATAACTAAACCAAATTTTAAAATCATTCATAAATCCAAGTTAATGTGATTGATTATTCATTTGACAAGCTATTAAAATTATTTTATTAATCAACTGAAGTGTTCTACATTATCCACCTAAGAATCAAAGTTTTTAATAGTATTTGGGAAAATAAAAACATTTTAAATATCTCACACACTTTTCAAACCATATACCAAATGTAGTTTAACTTGATTTGATTAATCAATATCAAATCCATTTGTTTAAATAATAAGGGTTGCTCCTGGTGTTGTTGTGAGACAGGTGGTTGACACGTGGTATATCAAGGGTCAAACTCAGAGCCTCATACATACTGGACATGTAGTCTACCACCTGAGCCATTTCCCTGACCCAACAATTCCATAATTGTGCACTAAGACAGAGATGTTCTTAATAAAAAAGAGACGGGGCTATGTGATTCATCATCAGTGTTTTTCAGTCCTGCCTTTCCCCACTCCCCAACCATTATTTCCATATAAAATCAAATTTAGTAATTTGTTTCCCAAGTTAAATTTAAGCAAAACAAATATAATGGTCATTTAAAACTTAAACACAGCATAAGAGAATTTGATTGGATTTGACATTTCTGTTACTTTGTGTAAATAATTGCAGATAAAAATAAGACATGTTCCCAAAAAAGACATCTGTGTTCTTATGTGCATTGCAGTACTATTCACAATAGCCAAAACTGGAAATAAACCAAGTGCCCAAACTCAGATGATGGATAAAAAACTATGATACAAATACACAATGGAATACTATTAAGCCACAAGAAAGGATGTCATACAATTTGCTTCTATGTGAATGAGCTGAGAGTATCAGGATAAAGTTAGTCAGAGAGAGAGACACACACAAGCATGATCTCTCTCTCATGCAGTCTAAAGAAACTTCATAGGGGAATACAAAAGCCCAAAGCAATAGAAGCAAAGAGCAGGAACCGAGAACTCACTTCTGCAGCACATATACTGAAATTGGAATGATACAGAGATTAGTATGGCCCCTGCACAATGATGACACACAAATTTGTGAAGCATTCCATAAAAAAGAGAGGGGGGGGGGAAAGAACTGGTCTTCAGTAGGAAGTTTGCCACTGGGATAAAGGTAGGAGTATACTTATGAATAAATTAGGGACAGCAATTCTAGGACAATGATAGAGAGGAAAAGTTCCTACCACAGAGGCAGGCTTGGGAAGATGGGAGGAAAATTAGGGACATTGGTAGATAACTGTAACTCTGTAATTCACTGATTCAATTTTTAAAAAATGCATTAAAAATAAAGGGCATGCTGGGGCTAGCATGCTAGCTCAAAGGTGCAGTACCTGACATATATATATATAGGGTTTGATTCCTGGCAGCACCAATAAACATGTAAAATAGAGCATCCAGAGCATCTTTAAAGACTAAATCTCTCAGGAAGGCCCAGTATTTTAGATTGTTTTGGGATCTGGAATTTTGTTACAGGAGCCAGGAAGGCCCAGTATTTTAGATTGTTTTGGGATCTGGAATTTTGTTACAGGAGCCACTGTCCAACACAAATTGTCATCAGATTATTTATTAGTTGATAGTGTTGGTGGTCTATAACCTCAGTCAACTCACTACAAGAACACTATGAGAATGTGGTCCACTAAAACCTATTCCCCTAGTTCTTAACGGTCCCAATCTACTATTTGCCTCATTCTACAAATTAAAATGCTGCATGTGAGATTAGAAGCAGTTTAAGTGCATAAACTTTTGCTGCTGTTGCTTTTGTGCCATACCCTTTTTGCTTAGTGCTTAGGACTTAGTCCTGGCTCTACATGCTCATGGATCACTTCTTAAACATGGCTCAAGGGAACATACAGGGTGCTGAGGATCAAATCAGGTTGGGCACAAGCAAGGCAAGCACCTACCTGCTGTATAATTTTTCCAGCCCATTATTTTAGTCCAAACATACACTGTCAACTCCAGTGGACCATCAAGTGTGACCCCCAAAATAAATAAAATACAAATACAAAGGTATGTAAATTTTTCTGTGGTAAATATAAATGTCTCTGCTACAATTTTTATAGCATTAATTCTGTCGTACTTGGGGATCAACCCCAGAAGCTCAAGAAGACTCAAATCCAGTTCTATCATTGGATTATATACACAGTTCAGCACAATTCATGCTCTTATACTGGTGTCAGGGATCAAGGTCTCACACATACTGAGTTACATCCCCTTATACCATTAGAAGGGTGGGTATCATAGCCAGAAATGCTTAAGGGTTACTCCTGGCATAGTGTTCAGGGAACCATACAGTACATGGGGTTTAACCTGGGACTCCAGCCTTTGACTTCTTTCCTCAAGCTGCTCATATCATCTGTTGTTGTTGTTTTTTTTTTTTTTTGGGGGGGGGTAGAGGGGTTTACACCCAGTTGTACTCAGGTTTACTCCTGGATCTGCGCTCAGGAATCACTTCTGGCAGGCTTGAGGGCAATAGGGGATGCTAGAAATCAAACCCAGGTCAGCCGCATAAAAGGCAAAAGCCCTACTCTCTGTGCTATCAGTCCGGCTCTGCTCATACCATTCTTAAACTTTGCATTTCTCTAGCTGATAAATTTACTTGGAATCTAATATAATTAAATATACATGCTCAAAATATATAGTAAAAATTTGTCCTAGTAATCAATTCTCAGATAAATTATCTGCATATAGATCAGTGTGAATATTTATTATAAATAGAAAATAAATATGATGTACAATGAATTTACTATGTACAAATTCCCATACTGGCAAATGTAATTCAAAATAAACTAAAGATCATGTGGAAAATAATTAATGAATTGTATGTAAAAGAATTTACTAAGTACAAATTCACATACTGGCAAACTTGACTCAAAATAAACTAAAGATCATATGGAAAATAATTAATGAATTGTATGTAAAAGAATTTAGTACATACAAATTCATATACTGGCATACTTGACTCAAAATAAAATACTAAAGACAATGCTTTCTTTATCAATCGTTTCTTACTGAAAGAAAATACCCTTAAAGACAAAATAATTTAGGATATCTCAAGTGATAGCTCTCAAGTGATACCTCATGTATCTATCTTTCACATAGTTGGATCACAGCCCATGATTCTTCCTTTAGAAAACCTTCTATTGAGAAATATAAAAAATATTCTTTTAGGGGTGAGGCAAGAGCAGCAGTGCTTCGTGACTGTACACAGTATTCCCATAGTAAAAGCAAGCATTCCAGCCCTTTGAACTGATCCTCCCTGACCCAGAAACCCCCCTATATATTTAGCTAGTCAACTCCTAACCTATCCATCAAGATTCAATTAAAATAATATTACCATCTCTATAAAACTATTTTCTAACTCTGAGATTATACAATTACCTTGAGCAAGTAGCTTTCATGGTAATTACCACATTATACCTCATTTATTAGGAGAGCACAAACACCTTAAGATCTATGAATCTTTCTCCAACAGCTTTTTGACTCCAAGTCCCAGCAAAGTGTCTAGGACACAGTGTAACAAATGAATGTTTTCTAAAAAAGTCTAAGTTTTGTTTTAGACATTAGCCCTTTAAATCAGCCCCTTTGTAAGTGTAGTGAAAGCAGAGGAAATTTTGGCAAGAGCAGGCTAGAGAAAAGTAAATCATAAGAGCAGTAAAGAATAAAATCTATTTTTATTAAATACTGAAAAGTATTTTTATTCTTTGTGTGTGTGGGGGGGCACATCAGCAATGCTCAGGGGTTACTACTGGCTCTATGTTCAGAAACCGCTCCTGGCAGGCTCAGGGGACCACAAGGGACAACAGGGGATGCCAGGAATCGCAAGGCAATTATCTCTCCGGCCAAAAGATTGACAGTATTTTCTTAAAGACTATAAATGCTTGGCTTATCGAAATTATCCCTTGTAAACTAATAGAATCATTATAGGGCTGAGGAGATATTCAAAGGGGCTGGATGGAGCACATGCCATACATGAGCTAGGACATCAATATGATCAGGGGTGGAAAAAATAATGGGGAGTAGAACGAACAGGTCAATGGACTGAGAACATGCTTTGCAAGCAGGAGACCCAAGTTTAATATCAGACTTTTTTTCTCATCCATGAGCACTGCCAAAAGCAACCTGTGAGCAAAGCTGGGAGTAACCAATTCCTGAGCATTGCTAGAAGTGACCCAAAACTGAATAGAACCATAAATACAATTTATAGAGAATGATTAGTTGCTTTTAGGTGTTCAAAATCAGCCTGGATGATCAGACATTTTATAAATGAGGAATAATGTGGAGCCAGAGCAATAGTGCAGCAGGTTAGATACTTCCCTACCCAAGACTAACTCAGGTTTAATTTCATATGGTTCCTGGAATTCCACCAGTAGTAATCTCCCCATGCACAGAAACAAGAGTAAGCCTAGGTGCTTTGTTAGACGTACTTCTACTAAGGAAAGTTAGGAAATACTTTTGGGTGATACTATTTAAGCTGAATATTAATGGACGGGCACAAGAGCTGCCTACCATAAAAATACAGAAAAATACCCAGGACCAGAAAAAAATACCCAGGACCAGAAAGATGACTCAAAGAACTGGAGTGCATGTTCACAAGAGAGAGCCCTGTGTTTAAGACCTGGCAATGTGCACAAGTCCCCTCAGCATGGTCAGGTGTGCCCACCATATCCAAAATAACAACAACCACTACCACAAAATCAAGAGCTAAAAATAGCCTGGAGCCAGGAATAACCCCTGAGCACTGCCAGGTGTGACCCAAAAACCAAAAAAAAAAAAAATATATATATATATATATCATAATAGCCTTTTCCAAGAATTCAGTCTATTGAATATGGTTCAATGGTAGACAGTATCTTGCACATGAGACTCTGGGTTCACTACCTTAGGGCTGAAGAGGACACAACACAAAATTTCCACACAATTCAGATTAATTAGGACACAATTATTCTACTTCTAACCCACTGGATAGACAACAGAATTAGCATTATTTTTTTTTTTTTATAACAAGCAACGAAAGAACAAAGGGAACTTTCTGGTAGTTTCATAGAGCAGTCAAATCTGAGCATAATGTTAAGCTAGAAAATTATTTCATGTGATTATTTTTACAGAGTTGCATATTTATAAAATATATGTAACTCATTTTGTAGTATGTAACCTTTTCTTTATGAATGTCCTTAGGAAAAAATACTGTTAGAAAAATCTCAATTTTTGTGATTATTACACACTAGGATATAAAAATAAATGTTTATCAGTTGGCTGATTTTCACTATTAATTAAATCAAATTAATTTAAATTAGTATTTTCATTAATTAATAAAACCATTATTTCTTGAATATATTTATTTGTTCGTTTGGGGCTTTGGATCACATCCCGTGGCGCTCTATTCCTGGTTGTGCTCAGAAATTACTCCAGTCTCAGGGGGACCATTTGGGATTCCAGGGGTTGAACCTGGGTCGGTCACATTCAATTGCTCTGGCCCTAATTCCCTAATTTTTACATTATAAATCTTCAAGAATAAATCTCACTTGTCAAGTAATTTTAAGAAAAAATAAATTTTTATACTTTTGTTACATATATTATCCTCTTTAGAACAATACAATCTCCTCAAAAGCAAGTCTACAAACTACAATGTTCACAAGATGCTAATAAATACACAGTATCATTAGTAAATATCTTGTGGGTTGAACTAAAATAAAATTTTTACTCTTAGGATGAAAAAAGTCCACAATTAAACAACATGTCAGGTGTCTACCATTATGTATCATTACTCTCCACATTAACAAAAAACACTTCTGATGATTCCTTTACCACCCCCACACACACACCTTCACACACACACACTGAAAAACCCAATAACCCCTTCTCAAGATTACTTTCAGCTGCTGTTGCCTGATCAGCTTCAGTCTGTTCATTTTCTGCACTGGAAATATCAGATCCATTTTCATGTTCTATATCATCCTGAAGGCTTTTATTCACATCATTTGTATGGGGGCCAAGGTCCCCTTCATGTTCTTGGGGTATATTATCAACAGTCTGAGGTGGCAAATATCTAAGTTGAGGTGATTCAGGCTCATGATGGCTTACTGGAGATTGCAACAGATGCTGCTGCTGTCGATGACGTTCTTTTTCCATTTGTTTGGCTTCCTGCAACTGGAAGGGAACAAAAAGCAAATACCAGTATTAGTAAAAAATATATATACTAGTAAAATTGATATGCTATATGCTTATACATTCTTTATATGCCACTATGTTTCTGAGACTTAAAAATTACGGTCCATCAAAAATAAAGAACTAAAATATACTGAGGAAACAAAAACTGAGAATACTTTCATTATATATCCTCTTAACAACTTTGTTTCAAAGATGTAACTTTGCCTAGGAAAAGCTAAAATATTCTAATAGCACTAGAATAATTTGACTGTCAATAATAATAGACTTACTGCAATCAAATGAAATCTTAACTAAGAGGAATAAAAGTGGATGGGAGAATAAACACATATACATTCACTTTTATACATAAAAACATAAGGTACAGAAAAACATATGAAAAACCAGTAATCAAGTAAGTCAGAAAGTAACAAGAAACAATTTGTGGGAGGAAGTTTTTTAGGTATCTACACTCCTATAGCATCTTATGTTCTGTGTCAAATGTCTTAACTTAAAATATAATCACCCTTATAAATGAAACTGCTAAAAGTACATAAATATTTGCCTTCTCAGTCATCTAATAAAAATGGAAAAACTGTGTCCATTAGTGATGAAATTTCTTGTTTCCTATAACTAATGAAAATTATTTTCACAGAATATATTCTGCACAGTAAATATTTTACAAGCTTTTTTGTCTTTAATACTTACTGCTTGGTTTTCCATGCGAGCAAAAATAACATTTAGCATCTGAGTAAGAGTAGCTTTGGCTGTTGTTTGATTGATTAAATTTTTGCTTGCTAGATAGATATTGTAACATGTTCTCACAGCTTGCAGTACTGTTCCTTCATGGATTTCTATGTGTTGAGATGTAACTGCAGTAAGTAAAGCCTTTTAAGAAAAAGAAAAGAAAGGTAATTTTCTATGTCCAATTTCACCACAAAAATATGAACATATATTTTTTAATATTAGAATTAAGACTTTCTGACACCATTTCCACTCTAATACAGTGTACAGGCAAAACTTAGAGATACTGTGGGACACGTGTACATAGAATTTCTGCTTGTACTGATTATGTCAACTGTTAAAATAATTTATTTTCTTCCTGGTTCTACTTTCCACATATTTCTCCTAACTCAGACACTGAAATACCATTCAATTTGTTAACTTGTCTTAAGTTGTTACATTGCAATAGAAATGTTATTTTTAATTTGTTAAAATGCTTAACATCAAAACATTCACACCAGAGAAGTTAAGACATGTCCACAGCAGAAGTTCTTTTATGGAAGCAATTCTGACAAACATATCCTATAAAGTATATGTATTGCCTGAGACACAGTTATGCCTTATAGAATATTCAGAAATTAAATGGACAACTTTGGAACTTACATATGTCTTACTTTGTTTTCTGAGAACATTTTTATAGACAAAATACAGTACATGGTGTATTAGATAAAATATAGGAGCTATTTATTAAGATGTTTATAAGTGTTCTATAGGAAAGCAATAAAATAACCCTCAGGTAGATATTCTGATGGAAAATGTAAAAAATTTACACTTATAGTCTATCACTAATTTCAAAAAGGAGTCATATCTTTTGTTATCATTGTATTATACATTGCTAAGTAGAATAAGCACTGAGTGTTCTGCCCCTGAAAGCTCATAAGATCAGAGCCACAAAAGTAAGCTCTGAACACCACTGGGTGTGACTCAAAAAAACAAAACAAACAAAAATAATCAACATCTATAACAGATCAAATATATATCTGAATGCTTTTTCTTTCAAATATTTTAATGAGGGACCAGAGCAATAGTACAGCAGATAGGGTGCTTGCCTTGCATGTGGCCAACTGGCATTGCATATAGTTCCTCTTTCCCCACCAAGAGTGATCTCTGAGCCTAGATTCAGAAGGCAAACTTCCGGTAAAGCCGAGTGTGGTCCCAAAACACAAATAGTTTAGTTGTAAAATTTTAAATGATCTTAATCACCTATGTTATAGCACAAGGACCAAGGTTTGTTGGATCCAGAAAATGGGTTGTTATCCAGAATATGGATAACAAATCAAACAGTAAGGCAATTATACAAGTAGACCACAGTGAAGAATGGGTCAAAAGGAAAGAACACAAAAGGTTCCCAACAGTAAAGAAGAAATCAGCATCACCATAAAACCTCCAAATCAGTGGTTTTCAACCTTTTTAAACCTGTAGTCTGGCACAGTCCATTGAACAGTGGTTGAAAAGCAGTATTTCACATGACAGCTAGAGCTAAGATGAAATTTGTATGATAAATGTGACAGGAACTAGAATTTTTGAAAATTCTGGGGCCCATGTTTCAGAGTTCAAAACAAAGAATTTGAACTAATCTTCCAAAGAGCAAAGTAAGTAACAAAATACTTTAATATGGAGGTCTAAAAGCACTCAAATGACATTTATAATAGGTGGAAAGCATATAAAATAACCTTCCAAAATCCATTTTAATAAAAATAAAGTCTTGGGGCATTTTTGATAGTGCTCAGGTGTCTATATGAACTGTGGGGAATGACACAGACAGTCCAAGATTTCTGCATGTATAGCAAACACTTCAGTCCTTTCAGCCATCTCTCTACGGCAAGGGTCTTAAACTCGCGGCCTGCGGGCCGTTTGCAGCCCTCCGGACAACATTTTGTGGCCCGCAGCCGGCCTTCAAATATCGCAATATTTGCGATTATTCACTTACCGAATAATCGCAATAAAAATCACATTAGTAAGAAAAAAATCGCATTAAACATTCGCATACCCCAAGCAGTTCCGTTCGGGGTATGCAAATGTTTAATGCGATTTTTTTGCGACTTTTTTCTTACTAATGCGATTTTTTATTGCGAATATTCGGTAAGCAAAATCCCTTATTCGGCCCTGCTTCACCCCAACTTTGCCTCCTGTGACTCCCAGCTAAATTGAGTTTGAGACCCCTGCTCTACGGTCTACCATTTTCAGGGTAAAAGGCTTCTAATGGTAAAATAGACTATCCATAAAATTTCACCTATGCAACTAATTACCTTTATTATCTGTAACTGAACACCTTCATCTGTTTGAGGACCTTGGAAACAGCCACAAATTGTTTCAATAATTCTATCAATTAATTTTTTGCCTGGTGTTGTACTATCTGGAGCATTGCCAGTCAGGTGTCCATAAGCAATAAGTTTCTGAAAAGGAAAAATAAAGATTCTAATTAAGCTCATACACTAATTAAATATGTATTAAATATAAAAGATTTAAACATTAAGGTGTGATCAAAGCCAAAACAACACCAATTTTTCCTAAACTTAACTATAACTTTTACACTTTCACTAAGCCTAAAAACACACAGCAATTATAAAATCCTTAAGCAAAGACTACATAATGATTATGTACATTATGTACATAATGATTATGAGATTAGCTGGCTATTTTCTATCTTGACATTAAAAAATCTCAAATGTTTAAGTAATCCCAAATTTCCTTATAAATCAAATCTGTTTATATGTATATAGCCCAATTTCTATATAATATTTGCAATAAACATGGATTTGTTCTTTTATCACTACCATTACATTCCTAAAAGAAAGGTCTTTTTTTATTTTTTGGTTTTTTTTTGGGGGGGGGGCGGGCATACCTGGTGACACTCAGGGTTTACTCCTGGCTACACACTCAGAAATTGCTCCTGGCTTGGGGGACCATATGGGAAGCCAGAGAATCAAACCACAGTCCGTCATAAGTTAGCACATGCAAGGCAAATGTCCTACCGCTTGCGCCACCACTCCAGCCCTAGAAAGGTCTTTTTTTAAAAATTAACTTTTTATTGAATCACTGTGAATTCAAAGTTATTCATGATTGGGTTTTGGACTACAATGCTCCAACACCAATTCCTTTACTAGTGTCTACTTCCCTCCATCAGTGTGTCCCTAGTTTCCCTACCACACCCAAGCCTGCGTCTAGGGCAAACACTCTTTTTATTTTTCCTACCAGGCAGAGTGCTTTACAATACTGTTACTGCTACGGTATCATTCATATCACATGACCTCCTTTCAGCAACCAGTCCTTGTCCAGTGACCACTTTTCTTTGTCATTGTTTTAGTGCTTCCTTCCTTGATCTGGCTCCACCAACCCACAATATCAAGCTAAGAAAGTTCTTAAAACATTATAATTTTAATTTTCCAGGGAAAACAAAGTCACAAACCAAATAATATTAAAACTAATATTGGTAAGGTATTTTCCTAGTCACTGTGTGGTTAAAATAGGCACAATCTTCAGTGAGAATACGTGAAGAGAACTTCTCTAAATTAAGGTTTATCTTGAACATCTAAAGGATCCTATATAAGTGCATAAATATGTATATAAATCAAAATAAAAGATTTAGGGCCCGGCGAGATCGCACAGCGGCGTTTGCCTTGCAAGCAGCAGATCCAGGACCTAAGGTGGTTGGTTCAAATCCCGGTGTCCCATATGGTCCCCTGTGCCTGCCAGGGGCTATTTCTGAGCAGATGCCAGGAGTAACCCCTGAGCACCGCCGGGTATGGCCCAAAAACAAAAACAAAAACAAATAAAAGATTTAATTAATTTTTCCTACATAAATATTAGGGCTAAAATATAGAAGTAATATACATAGTATAGTACTAAAAGTACTGTAAGTACTAAGATGCTGATATTAATCTTTACCTACATAAGATAGTAGGCATGTTATTTAAAATGAGAATATTTAAGATTCATCAACATGGGGGCTGGAGCAATAGCACAGCGGAAGGCATTTGTCTTGCATGAGGCCAACCCAGGATGGACCTGGATTCGATCCCTGGCAACCCATATGGTCACCTGAGCCTGCCAGGAGCAATTTCTGAGTGCAAAGCCATGAGTAACGCCTGAGCACCACCAGGTATGGCCCCACACAAAAACAAAACAATCATCATGTATACAGATATTAAAATTACTGTAATTCACTAAAGAAAAAAAAGAAATCAAACTTCTCATTACTGACCACCTTGCTTAAAAGTTTTTTTCACAAAACTAGTAATTGTTTCTATCATTAAATAAGAAACACCTTTCTGTAGTATTATGTTTTATCTTGAATATTACTAACCACTGATTACTTACCACAAAAAGAATATTAAATACTTTCATGGAATATCCGTGAATCATTGCAATATTTTAGAAACCCATTCAAGGTTTTACATAGACAGTTTTATATACAGCTGTAGTATACATACCTGTAAACAATCTAGAGAAGTGCTAACTATGCGGGGGCATCTGGACTGGCATGCCAGTTCAAAAGGTAAGAAGTACTTGTCTGCTTCAATAAAATTTGTCTTTGATTTCACTGGTGGGAGAGTGCCTGATCCAGCTTTTGTTTCTCCATGAGGAGGGCTAGAAAGAAAAGAGTCTGATTAGAATATTACATTATTATAATGATGATGAACTCACAGAAAGCCACAAAATTTCAGTTCTGAAAGAAACTTTGATTTAAAAAAAAAAAATCAGTCTATACATCTCCCTATATTTCCAGAGGAAACCAAAGGAAGAAGTGATTTACTACAGGTCAGAGTGATTGGCCAAAACTATAACTAAACATAGGACAGCATGTATTCCTTCCAAAAATGTCAGATACTTTCATCATATAAATATTTCATTTCTACTTAATAAATTAATATGATATTTTAAAAAGCAATCATCTGGGAGATGATAACACATCAGTAGGGCAGCTTGTCATGCACACAGCTAACCCAGGGCAGATTGTGGTTTGAATCCCAGCATCCCATATGGACCTCCAAGCCTGCCAGGAGTGATTTCTGAGTGCAGAGCCAGGAGTAACCCCTGAGCATCTCCGGGTGTGACCCAAAAAAACCAAAAGAAAAAAAAGAGTCAATCATCTTTCTACTGTCCTTAAGTCTAAAAAAATTAACACCAGAAAGAAAACTCCCAAAGGGCCTATGCTTTGCATATGGGTGCACAAGTGGGATCCCCAACACTGTATGGTCTCCTGAGCCAGTATTGAGCACTATGTTCAGCACAGTCCCCAAGCACAGCTATCTGTGACCAAAAACCAAAAACCAACCCTCCTTCATACCCCCCAAAAGAACAACACTGTCAAAAAAAAAAAAAAGAAAATCACAGTATCTCTAAATGATTATTTTTCAGCAAATGTTTAAAAATATCTATATACTTTATAACATATATTTATTTAAAAAGTATGCTTACAATTACATTTCTTAAAAACTGCTACTAAAATTAATTTTGTGTTAAAAAAAGAAAATTCACAAACCTCTGTTTTTCAGTTTCAGCTTTTATTTCCTCTGTGGAAAGAAAGAACCATGCATTAGAAAAGTTGACAATAGAAAAAATCATACTAAAATTGTTTCAGTAAATGCATTACTTTATACATATAATTATAAATCTATACCAAAATTTTATACTGATAACCCTATAGGTGGGTAAACCACAGTTATTCATTAGTAAAACATGTCCCTTTCTCAGAATAGTTCTTTTGTCAAGTAACTACCATAAGCATCATTCACATTAACAGTATTAAATAAATTGTACTCAAGTCACAAAAATAATCACAGGTAGGATAAATGAAAAATAATCTCAATGTACCAACTCTGTGGATAAGATCAAAACATTATCAAGGATTATAATTCAGACTGTATGAGTTTATAATTAACCAACTTTTCTACTCATAAGCAATATAGGACAGTATATGTTACACCTATCCAAATTAATGGGAAATTTTCCTATCATTTATATACAAGGGACGAAGTAAATTAGACAAATTTCACCTTAAATTTAACTGAGAGGCTGGGAAATATGAACTATTGATTAGATCTGTTTCGAAGTTGGGGCTATAGCCCTAATTACACTACATGCCTCACATTTGATCACTGGTAACCAAACAAAAATACCTGATTTTAAAAAAGCATTCAAATATGTTGTTAATAATTACTGTTAGTACAGTTAGTACTTACTGAGAAATTATTATGTGCTAAGACATTTTATGTACTAACTTATAAGCCTCATAAAAACTCCATAATATCCATATTGTCATGTTCAAGTGTTACTTTAAGAACATTGAAGCAGACAAACTTGCCCAAGGCTACATGGCTCATGTGCATGGCTAACTAATGTTTTTATAATAAATAGTTTGACTCCAGATCCTGGTTGCTGTTATATTTAATCATTACCACAGAAGAATATTCATGTTTCAATATGTTATTTCTCAAAATAGTAACTATGCCTATACTACAAAAAGTTCCTTTTCAAGTAATAGTCTTAAGGAAAATTTGCTTTTCTATGTTAATCAGTATGTGTAAATAGTTTGTTTCAGATTGACCTTCAATACAAGTAAAGAAAAATAAGTTTCAGTTGTTTGCGTTCTGTTTGGGGCATAGCCGGCAGTACTCAAAGGCTATTCCTGGCACTGTACTCAGGACTGTTGGCCACTGAAGATGTTCAGATGACCACAGTGCTGAGGATGAAACAGCAGCCTATTGTATGTAAGGCAAAGGGACCTTACTTCCTGCACTATCTCTTGGGCAAATTCTCAAATTAAAGAAGAAAAAGAAGTAAACCCAAAAAATGAGCTTTCCTTATGACCTAACAATTCCACTTCTTAGCATCTACACCCAAAATACAAAAACATTAGTTTGTACTAAAAAACATAGTTGCACTTATCACTGAATAAGAACCACAATGAACATAAGTATGTTTTTTTTTTTTTAGTTATTATCATTATGCTTTCACAATAAGAACCTGGATGTGCTTAAATTCTACACCTACATATCAGTCCAAAAAACACAAGACTAATTCAAAAAGATATCTACACAACTATGTTCATTACAACACTGTTTACAACAGCCAAGATTTGGAAACAGCCCAAGTATGCAAGGATAGATCAGTGGAAAATGAAGATGCATAATGTGTAAATAGACAATAGAATACTACTCAGTAGTTAGGATGAAACCGACCTGCTACAACAGGGATAGAATGCAAAAAGAAATTAATTAGGGAGCCGGAGTGGTAGCACAGTGGCAGGGCATTTGTCTTGCACGTGACTGACCCAGGACAGACCTGGGTTTGATTCCTGGCATCCCATCTGGTCCCTCAAGCCAGGAGTGATTTCTGAGCGCAGAGTCAGGAATAACTCCTAGGCGTGACTGGGTGTGGCACCCCCAAAAAAAAAGAAAAAAGAAAAATAAATAAATTAGAAGAAAGATAAATACCACAGATCTCACTGGTATGGTATGTAAAGAAACAAAGCTAGAGGAATATGGCTAATGAAAACAAGTCCTCCCACTGACCCCATACCTGAAGCTACCATGAGTGGTGCTAGGAGGAACTGAAATGCTAGAGTACCAAATGCACTGAGGAGGGTGAATATTGGATATATGATGGTAAACTCGGTATTATAACATTATACCTCTGAAATTTATGCAGCCATCCCAGCTAAGGCATGCCACCTCCAACAAGTATACAACTAAATGTTCATAATCAAAACTGAACAGTGGGATCTCTAGCTAGCAAGTGGCCTACCCAGGTTCGATCCCCAGAATCCCATATGGTCCCTGAGTCTGCCAAGAATGATTTCTGAGCACAACCAGGAGTAACCCATGAGCACTACCATGTGTGCCCCCCCCCACAAATAAAATCAATTTTATTAAAACATTTCAGAAATATAAGGGTCTGTCTAACTTAAGTGTATCATAATATTACAACTAAAAGTTTGGTACAATAATATAATACCGTATATATTCGAGTATAAGCCAAACCCCCAATTTTATCCTAAAACTGGGAAAACTTAGTGACACGAGTATAAGCCAAGGTGGAAAATGCAGCAGCAGCCACTGGTAAATTTCAAAAATAAAAATATATACGCAAAACAATTACAATAATTGAGAAATCAGTAGGTTAAATGTTTTTCAATATTTATTGCTAAAGAAAGACTGTACACTAGAAACAATAACTTTAAAACTTTAAATAAAGTGCAGAAAATCGTAGCTTAACAGTTAATCAAGCTAAATCACAAAGGTTAAAATTCTTTAAAACTGGATTCCTCCTCCTCATCATCTGCATGTATAAACAGAGCTTCAGCTGTATCTGATGTGAGTGTATCAGCATAGACATTGTCATCATTGCTGAGTTCACAGATATCATTATCACTGCTGTCAGTCTCATACAAAGCACAGAATATTGTAGGTTAAATAGTTCAGTAGCATACAGTTCAGTTCAGCCACAGTAGATGGCAGAAGACAACTGGGGACTACATACCAAATCAAATAACCTGTATGACTCAAGTATAAGCCGAGTTCAAGTATATGTTACTTAAATTTATATATAAATAAATATATTATATTTAACATATTATAAATTATATTATAATAATCTGATAATTATTTATATATAAATGTATATGCTTAAATCTGAGGTAGAAGTACAAAGCTGTCCATTAAATAGGAATTTTTTAAAACAATAAAGGTGCATAAATCGATTTAAAATTAAATGAACCTTCTTTGGAAAGATTTGCTATAAACATAGTGTTTTCCTAAAAAAGGAGGATGGGTGAAGGGAGATATGTGGTGCTGGGGACTGAGCCAAGTCAGTCATATGCAAGGTAAGCACTTTGTTATCAAAAGAAAAAATTGGAGCCAGAGAGATAGCAGGGAGGTAAGGTGTTTGCCTTCCATGCAGAAGGATGGTGGTTCAAATCCCGGCATCCCATATAGTCCCCTGAACTTTCCAGGAGCGATTTCTGAGAGTAGAGCCAGGAGAAACCCCTGAGCACTGCCGGGTGTGACCCAAAAAACAAAACCAAACAAAACAAAAAAAAAACTTTAGGGCCATACCTGGAGATGCTAAGGGGTTATTCCTAGCTCTTTATTCAGGAATCATTCCTAGTCATGCTTGGGGAACATATGAGGTATCAGGCATTGAATGTGGGTCACTGCATGCAAGAAGAGAACCCTACCTGTAACCCCACCTCTCAATCTTCTTGTAACCTGACCTACAAGAAAGAGCCTCCCATTTCTGGGAGGGGTCTTGGGAGGTAATAAAAGCCTTTGATCAGAAGGGCAAAAGGAAGAGGATTTTGCCTGGATGAGATTGGAGATAGGAGCAGAAGAGATGGCTGAAAGAAGTTAAGACGCAGAGCAAGCTAAGGATGGCATGTGCTTAAATAGGTTTATGATATAGGCCACAGATGTTGGCCAGGGCAAATAAAGATGTTATCTCTCTGAAAGCCTGACTACATGTGAGTTTTCTACCAACTGCAATCACCTGACTGGCACACCCGCTGGTTAATGGAGAAGGTGAAGTCACGTGGTCCTGAGCTGGAGAAGAAAGGCCTCCATCACCATCCACCATCGTCCAAGCCCATCTAAAGAGCTCGTTAATTATTTAAATCAACACCTACCCACTATGCTATCACTCTGACTTCCAAAACAGCAAGCAAGTCAACCTTTCTGTTATTGTCCTAATCACCATTTTAATTTTCTGAAAAATAAACTCAAAAAACTTTACACATATCCTAACAAAAAATTTTGCATACTGTTAGCACTGTGACATAATCTTCAAAACCAAAAAGCAGTACCATGTTTTAATATTTAAAAGACTTCAGGGGTCGGCGAGGTGGCACTAGAGGTAAGGTGTCTGCCTTGCAAGCGCTAGCCAAGGAAGGACCGAGGTTCGATCCCCCGGCGTCCCATATGGTCCCCCCAAGCCAGGGGCAATTTCTGAGCGCTTAGCCAGGAGTAACCCCTGAGCATCAAATGGGTGTGGCCCCAAAAACAAAACAAAAAAAATAATAAAAATAAAAGGCTTCAGTAATAATCAAGCTCAAATAAATATCTCTCTTCTTCATAATAATAAATTCACTGTATGAGGCAGAATAGTATTTTCCCTTAAGTTGAGTCACAGCTCCTGAATCTCCATGCTCTCAATTAACACCATTTTCTCTGTGAGCTAGCATAAGAGCTACAGATTCTTTTTGTTGCTGCTGTTAATTTTTTTTAAACAGAATCAACTTGAGACACAAAGTAGTTCAAGACTGAGTTTTAGTCATAAGTCATACAATGTTCCAAGACCTATTCCTTCACCAGTGAATATTTTCCCAGCACTAATGTCCCTAGAGCTTCCCCCAGTCAGTCCCTCCCCCCTTATGCCCTGTGGTAGACATTTTTCTTCTCTTTCTCACCCTTTTAAAAACAAAAAACAAAATGAAAAAACACTGTGGTTTACAATATTGCTACTGATTGGGTATCATACATATCATTTTATATCTTCTCAGTACCCAAATCTTGTCCAGAATAATCATTTCCTAGTATCACTGTCATAGTGGTTCTTTCTCTGCCCTAATTGCACTCCCCTCTCACTTTTGTGCAAGCTTTCTAGCATGGACAAGTCCTCCTGGCCCTCATCTCTGTCTTTGGGTATTGTTACCATGCTTTATTGTCTTTTTTTTTTTTTATCCCACAAATGAGTGTGATCATTCTGTATTATTCCTCTCCCTCTGACTCCTTTCATTCTGGTTAGTAATGGAAAACTCCAACAAGGAAAGAGGAAGAAAACTTCAATCACCAAACAGAAGAACATGACAAGAGTACTAAACACAAGGTAGGGAATAAGCAGCAATAGAAGCAAAGGAATGAATTACTAGTGTGCTGGATAACGAGATGTGTGAAGCCACATGAAAAGGGAGTGAGTGAGAGGGGAGACTTTAAAATAGAAAAACCAGAGATCTGTGAAACAGTTTGAAGAGATATAACATCAGAATTACAGGGAGATACAAGCACTAGGAAATGTAAGTACTGGATTTAAGATAGAAATTAATAAACAGGTAGTGTCCAGATACCAACTTGTAGGTAGGTAATCAATTTATATAGACAGATAAAATAGACAAGTGGTTAGTCTGGAGGCCACATCTGGTGATCAGGGCTTTTTCCTGGTTCTGTGCTCTGCAAGCCACTCCTAGCAGGACTCAGAAAACCATATAGGTTACAGGAAATTAAACCCAAATCAGCCACAAGCAAGAGAGTACCTTGCCCATTATACTCTCTGGACCCTAAACTGAAACATTTGGAACAAATATATCTATTTGTTACATGTTCTGGGTCTGATACTAAAGTGCTGGGGCGGGGGATTGAGAGCCAGTGCATATATGCAACATTAGGGAATCAAACTCAGGAATTTGTGTGAGCTAAGGCATGTGTTCTACCATTTGAACTATCTCCACAGTCCCAATCAATCGATTTTTGACCAAGGTGCAAAGGCAATTCAATGAAGAAAAAAATTGGGGGTATGGGGGTGGGGGACAAATTATGTTAAGAAATAATTTACATTCAAAAGAGGCTTGAATATAATAAATCTGGCTTAATAATGATTAAAAATCTTTTCTTCTGTGACCCACAGTTCAAGTGAGAACATTTATACAGAGTTCTAGATATATATTTTAACTTGAATATCAACAGTAAGAAAACAAATAACCAAAAAATAAGCAAAAGATTTAAGAAACTCAACAAAACTATATACATATATATATAAAAGCATGACAAATACATGGCGAAGTTCAACATCATTAGCCACTAAAAAAAATACCACAAATTAAAAAAAAAAACCCCACAAATGAAAACCATGGTAAAATATCACTAAATACCTATTATGAGGTTTCAAACTAGTTAGAATAGGATACTCACAAAATTAGTAAAATAAAGTAACAGATGGGAATGTAAACAGAACTTGAAAAGACCATCTAAGTTTCTTATAAATACATATTTACCAAATATACTTTCTCTACAGAAATAAATATCCACACTCCAATAATCAAGAATATTCTAAATAGCCTAAAGTGATTTGTCATTTCACACCACTGGGCTTTCATTGTTACTATGTTATCTCACTGGAATTTCACTCTCACCACCACACTCCACCCTCAGTTTGCCTGGCAAGAATTTTCAAGGCTCTTTCAGTCAGTGAAGTTGCTTTTGAGTTACTGAAAATTAAGAAATCTTTCACTATTATGCATGAGAATACACAATCCCCTACCGTTCCTGCTTCATACTTACAGACACTTAAAATGCCAACCTTCGGTCAGAGATACAGTTCAAAGGACTGAAATAGAGGCTTCATATTTGGGAATCTTGAGCTCAATCCCTGCCATAGTTGCCCATGCACTAGTATTGCCCCTTCCCCTCCAAATTCCAATCTGCTGAGTACATTTCTCCTTTGTTTGTTCAGTCATTCATGCCTTAGCTAATGATGGTCCTTTCTCCCCAAAATATTTTTTCTACGGCTTTTTCATGGCTAACAAATACCATTCTTGGAACTGGAGAAATAGGAAAGCAAACAGGGTGCCTGCCTTGTATTTAACCAACTTAGGTTTGATCCCCTGCACCCCATATGGTTCCCTGCGCCCCACCAGGTATGCCCCCCCAAAGCCATAAATACACTCCACATACACAAATACTATTTTTTAGAATAGTTGTCATCTTCAAGAAATTTGACCCGCATGTCCAGGCTAACATAATTATGTCTTTCTTCAGAGTTTCATCTTTGTTATCACTACAACACTTACCTTATATTGAAATTTTACTTTATGCATTCACATCACTCAATTTGCTCCCCTAATATAAGCAAAGGATATCCTTTACATTTTTCATGTTCAGAATAAAATAAAATATCAAGTACTTAAAGAAAACTATCACTAGTACTAATGTGTTTATAAGTTTAAAATAGTATGCAGTTTGTACATGCAAATAAGGTATTATATTTAATAGTTTTACCTAACCATTTTGTTGTCCATACAAATAACCTCATGTCAATTTTATGACTGGAAGGTTCTTTCACAATAAGCTCAGTATTATTATGGGCTGTAAAGCCCATATTTCAAAATTGACCCATTTGCTCTCACTATCCAGTCAATATATCATTCTTTCATTGGGACAAAATTCATTGAAAACAGTCTCCAGGAATCTAAGGATAGCAAACATCTGAATAATGTTTTATATTCTTAGAAACTACCTGTATTTTAAAAGGGTAGTTATAAAATCAATTAAGCACTGAAATGGTATGAGAAGACTTTTTGTAAGCAGAGGTCCATCCCATGGTGCTGGGGTGAGGGGTAAAGCACTGGGGCTAGTTCACCCTTCTCTGTGGAAATATGGGCCTGATGGTCTGTACTTGGTAGGGAGCAAAGGGCCATACCTGATGATGCTCAGCCCATAGGCTAACAGGTACTTAGGCCCTGCAGTACCACAGATCTAACTCAGGACCTCACTCATGTTAGTCATGTGCTTTATTGCTTGATCTATCTCCCTGGACCCTGAGAAAATGCTTGAAGATTAATTCCCTGAAGGTCAACGAAGAGAAAGAAGACCAGAGTTTATCTGCTTATGACTAAGCTATAATCAAGTTATAATAGAATGAGGAAACTGTAGCTCACTGATTTCAGACAAATACTTATCAACATGAAAAATTAGGATAATAATAAAAATAATCTGTGGTCCAATATTTTTTTTTTGTCTTTGGAACACTCTTGGATGTGTTAAAGGATTACTCCTGGCCCTGCATAAAGGGATCACTCCTGGCAAGTGACCAAATGGGGTGTTGGAAATAGAACCCAGACAAGTCATATACAAGGCAAATGCCTTATCCACTGTACTATCTCACTAGCCCCTATACAAGAATATTCATAATACATGTAAATTTCTATATATTAAAAAGTTATATCAAACTGTTCAAAGACTGTAACCCCAAGAATTCGTAACACCTGGGACAAGAGTAACAATAAAACAGATAGGGTGTTTGCCTTCAATGAGGCTGATCAGAGATTGGTACCTACCAACCCATATGGTTCCCTGGACAATTACTTAGTGCAGAAACAGACAGGAATAATCCCCTAAGCAGTTCTAGGTATGCCCCCAAACACCCAAAAGAGATTTTATAACACTCGGTCTATACAACTTATCTTTATTGAACTTTTGTAGACTCAAGAAAATCTGCACTCTTAAATCTATTTTCTTTCTTCGAATGCCTATTTCTTGCAAGGGAACCACACCTGGCAGAGTTTGGAGGTTGTTCCCAGAAGTGCTCCTGAAGACAAGGAAGCATATAGTGCATGTGACTAAACCTAGGTTTCCATTATTCAAACCAAGTGTTCCAGCCCTTTGAGTTTTCTATCCTTAGCCTACACATCTTCTCAAACTGCTGAGAATGCACCAATAGACATACAGGCATAAAAATTATATCATTTGGGCAGGCATGGGGAAAGGGGGGGGGCAAGACCATATGGGATACCACTGTCCTTCCTGAATCAGCTGCTTGCAAGGCAAACACCCTACCGCTGTGCTATCTCTCCGGCCCTCTCTGTCCCTATTTCAAGGCATCAAAATGAGAAAATTCATGACAATATTCTGAAATACAAAAAAACATATTTCTTATTTTCACAAGTGAATGAGTAATGAAGCAAGGCCAGAATATAGCACATTTCTAGTTGATAATTACCTTTTTCACACATCATCTTATGGCCGCATCACTGAATAATTATTGCAGTGGCATGATTTTTTAAAAAATTCATATAGTGTTTACATGTACTTACATTTAAAAGAAAATACTAGCCTAAAATTGCATTGAAAAGCAATAGGTATGTATTAAGCAACACCAAAAGAAAAATAACATTTATTCCCTAAATATACAACTAGGTTGACCTTTCAATAAAAGGGAAAAAAATATATATGTAATTTAGTGACTTTATGTTGAATTGTATTTATATTAAGTGACTACATATATATGTATGTATGTGTGAGTGTATATATATATATACATATAAAAATATAAATTCAATGACTGATGTCAGCAAACTTTTTTCTTGTTTTTTTTTTTTTTTTTTTTTTTTTGGTTTTTGGGCCACACCTGGCAGTGCTCAGAGGTTACTCCTGGCTGTCTGCTCAGAAATAGCTCCTGGCAGGCACAGGGGACCATATGGGACACCGCGATTCGAACCAACCACCTTTGGTCTTGGATCAGCTGCTTGCAAGGTAAACGCCACAGTGCTATCTCTCCGGGCCACTTCTTTCTTGGTTTTTATTTACTACTTCAGTAAGAAATACATTACTGAGGCCAGAGTGATAAGTACAGCAGAACATTTGCCTTATACGTGGCCAACCAAGGTTTGTTCCTGGCATCCCATATGGTCTCCAGGGCATGCCAGGAATAATTTCTGAACACAGCCAAAAGTAACCCCTGAATACTACCAGGTGTGACCCCAAAGCAAAACAAAACAAAACATCCACTAGTTCTCTGGTTTCTCCCTTATTTCTATATGGAGTCTAACTCAGTATAGCTTAGTGGTTAAGACTACACTTTGTGTGTGAGAGGCCCTAGGTTTCATTCCCAATACAAAATTAAAAAGAAAAATGTAAAGAGGACAGAAAGAGAATAATGTATAGAGTGCCTGCTTGCACATGGCTATAATGAATTCAGTCCTAAACACCCAATATTGTTCTTTAAGTCCACCAGGAGTGTATTGCTGAGAGCAGAGCCAGGAGTAAGTCATGAGCACAGCCAGGTTTAGCCCGAAGACAAACAAAACATTGTTTTTAAAAGACTGGTAGAGGCTTGCCTTGCACACAGCCAACCCACAGAATCCCATATGGTCCCCCAAGTACTGCCAGGAATAATTTCTAAGTGCTGAACCAGGAGTTACCCCTAAGTATCACTGGGTGTGGCCCAAAAACAAAAGTTGTTTTGCTTTATTCTGCATTTCAATAGCACACAAAGTCTTGAAGACAGAGCCAAATCTCTCTCTCTCTCTCTCTCTCTCTATATATATATATATACACACACCTATATATGTATATATCAAAATATATACATATAACTTATATATAAAAATGTATATACACCTATTTACATTTGATCTAAAAGTTACTATTTTAGAATACTTTTCCATCCACTCATTTCTCCAATCACTGAGTATATTTACAGCACATCATTTCTCAGTGTTTGCAGTTCATATTCCATTACATCAGTGGTTCTCAAATAGTGGGGCATGCCCCCTGGGGGGGGGGCGCAAGGCTCCATAAAGGGGAGCGTGTTTGACCTCGGCAAACACTGTCATAACAAGCTAAGCCCAGTGTTTATGTCTCTGGATGTCTCTGGAGCTGAGAGTTGCTGTGTCCTGCTTCAAACCCTGCTTCGAAAAGCTATGCATGGCAAAACATGCTCATTGTAGCCATTAATCCAGACATCACCTCTGATTAAAAAATCAGCTCAAATTATTTTATATATTTTTGTTTTGAAGGTTAAAAGGTTTTTTTTTTTTTTTTGATAGATACAATTTACAGTCACGGGGGGGGGGGGGCGTGAAAAATGTTTTCTTCTTCCTAGGGGGGCGTGACAGAAAGTAATTGAGAAGCACTGCATAACATAGACATACTATTATTGATTTACCAATTCCACATTATTATAACTGGAGTTATTTTTAACTTTCAGCAATTTTAAAGAACACAGAATAAATATGTACATACATCTTTACAACTATTTTTTTGTTTGTTTTTTTTGGGCCACACCCGGCAGTGCTCAGGGGTTACTCCTGGCTTTCTGCTCAGAAATAGCTCCTGGCAGGCACGGGGGACCATATGGGACACCAGAATTCGAACCAACCACCTTTGGTCCTGGATCGGCTGCTTGCAAGGCAAACGCCACTGTGCTATCTCTCCAGGCCTTTTACAACTATTTTTTAATAATTTTCTAGAAGCACAATTTTAAAGGTAAAGAGATGGAAGACAGGGAAAAGAGGGAAAAGAGAAATGGGGGGGGGGGGAGAAGTGGGACAAAAGATTTTTAAAAAGGCATAAAACAGTATTCTCCAGTTCTGTTTTGCTGGAGCCGGAGCAATAGCACAGTGGTAAAGCATTTCCCTTGTACGTGGCTGATCCAGCACGGACCTCGATTCCACCCCCCAGAATCCCATATGGCCCCCCAAGCCAGGAGCGATTTCTGAGGGCATAGCCAGGAGTAACATCTGAGCATCACCAGGTGTGGCCCAAAAAACAAACAAATAAAAAAAAAAGTTTTGCTGTTTTTTCTTCTCCAGAAAATACCTATTACTTGCCTCACAATCTTAAAACTATTACAAATTCAGACTTGGAAGCTTATTTTCTTTTACATTTTGGGCAGAGTGTGGGCCTCCCGAGTGGTGGTCAGGAAGAAGGCCTGGGAGTAGCTGGCCTACAATTCAATGTGGGAGAAGAGGATTCAGTGCTGTTAAAGCCCTGTAGTTTACTCAAATCACCATCTAGGAATTTAAGGACTCCCAGAGCCTGCTGGAGGCCTACACACAGCGCTGTACCCTGAGATGATCAGGTGACAATTACTGGGGATCAAACATGGGTTGAAGAGGGTGAACTAGAGAGACAACAAGATTTAAAAAAAAAAAAAATTAAAAGAAAAACTATAAAACAAAAAATTTTCAAAAGTACACACACAATGTATTTACAAATTTACAAAAATCATTAAGAGATGTTTTCGTATTTTAGATTTTTTATATCTTTACACTTGTAATTTATCGAGATAACCAAAATTAAAAATACAGTTGTGGGCCAGAGTAATAATACAACAAGTAAGAACCTTTCCTTGCACATTGCTGACCTGGGTTTGATCCCAAGCACCACATATGGTCTCCACAGTGCTGCAGAAGTGATCTCTCAGTGCAAAGCCAGGAGTAAACCCTGAGCAATGCCAGGTATGGCTCAAAAATAAACAATAAAGCTCCATCATTATCATGGAAATAGATGTTATTTTTATTTGTTTGGTTGGTTGGTTTTTGGTTCACACCCAGCAGCACCAGGGGTTACTCCTAGCTCTATGCTCAGAAATCGCTCCTGGCAGGCTCAGGGATGCTGGGATTCGAACCACTGTCCTTCTGCATGCAAGGCAAACACCTTACCTCCGTGCTATCTCTCCAGCCCCAGATGTTATTTTTTAAGTAACAAAGTTTTATTTGCAGTTTAACAAAAATGAAGTAAAAAAGTATTATGTTGGAAATACAATTAAAAGACTGGAGCAATGTTACACAGATAGGAGCACTTGCCTTGCTCACAACCAACCCAGATTTGACCCCTGGCCCTCCCTATGGTCTCCCAAGCCTTGTCAGGAATGAATACTGTGTGCAGAGACAGGAATAAGCCCTGAGCATTGTCAGGTGTGACCCAGACAAGAAACAATTAAGGATATTCTACACAGTAAAATCACAGTAATGCTGTAAATTTTCAAATTGAACCTTAAAATTTTCCTTAAAATCTAATTAAAAATATATATACCCGGGCCCGGAGAGATAGCACAGTGGCGTTTGCCTTGCAAGCAGCCGATCCAGGACCAAAGGTGGTTGGTTTGAATCCCGGTGTCCCATATGGTCCCCCCCGTGCCTGCCAGGAGCTATTTCTGAGCAGACAGCCAGGAATAATCCCTGAGCACTGCTGGGTGTGGCCCAAAAACAAAAACAGAAAAAAAAAAAATATATATATATATATATACACACACCCAAAAATACACACAAGTCAGCTTGATTTCTTAGAACACAAAAATAAAATGTTCTTTTCTACATGATAGACTAAGGTATGCCATTATGAACAAACAATACAATAAGTTAGTTATCTTCAAGAGTCATTGAAAAGTACAAAGGAATGTTTTTCTGACTAGCTGCAAGTGAGTTGTTCGTTATGTATATTTCCCTCTCTCTCTTTACAGTGACTCTTTACAGGCCTCTATAGATGCCCTCTCATTTCTTTTTTATAATCTGTTCAGAGTAAATGATGTTTACAGGAATGGCCCCATTACGGCAAAAGGCAACTCTACCAAACACAAGCTCTAAAACTTAATTTACAAAATGCAGTTGACCACAGCATATAAACTTGTTTTGAGGAATGATTGAGATCAAATCAATAAAGTATTTAATTGGCACAGAATGCCTCTTTTCCATTATTACTTTAGGAGTTAAATTGCTCAATTTTAGAAGAATACATTTGTAGTCAACAAAATGGGGGAAATAATACTTACAGTGCTTAACCTGACATTTCAATGAAACAAAACTAGCCATATCAACTAGGTTGCTAAAATAAAAATTACAATAACAAACGTTGGCTGGCAATGGTCACAAAGAGCCAAAGAGATGGCTCAAAGGACTGAGCACATGCTTTGCCTACATGAGGCCCAGCTTAGATCCTCTCAGCATCACCTAGCTCTCTAAGAATAGCCCACCCACCCTCCACTTATTCCCCCCCACTGGGTGTGGCTTCACCCCATTTGCACCACCATTTGCACCATCCTCCAAAATATAAAGAAACAGTCATTTATTGTCATTTGGAACATAAAATGGAGCAAATATTTAGGAAAATTTAGCAATTTCTTGATACAAAACTTCCAGGTGAAATAATTTATATGACTCAGCTATTCCAGTTCTAGTTATCTACCACCCCCAAAATAAAATTTAGATCACAGAAAGACATACAATAAAAACTCTATTCAACCCAAATGCCTGTTATTTGTGAACAAATAATCAAAATGTGGTACTTTACATTATGACATACTGTTCACAACTTAAATGATACATGTACATGATTCAAAAATAAACTGCATCAAACAAGTCACACATAAAAGACCACACAGGTGAGACTACAGCTAGATAAAATGTCCAGAAAAGGCAAATCTACAGGAAAAATTAATAGTAAAAGGAGCGTTAGTAGTGTAGTGACAAGGATATATCGATAAAGTAGATCTAAAAGTGAATTATAATGGTTGTACAAATCAACAAATTTACATTTGAATTGGTTAAGTTGTATAGTATACAAATTATTTTATATGCATATTAAAAGTTACTATTTTTATAAATTTTACTATGGCAATCTCCAACTAATACTAACATCGGTGGTTACACCCTAAATTTTTGGTAAGGCTGGGGGCTGGGTTTGGGGGTAATATCCAGCAGTGTTCTGGGTATCCTCTAGTGGCGCTTGGGGGAAGCACGTATGTGCGGAGATGGAACAAGCATGCAAAAACCTTAACCCCTGGCATTAACTCTCTTGCATATTCCCTAATTTACTTGAAATACTATGGTTTACCTGAAAATAGTTTGAAGAAAAGGATTTGTTTATAAAAAAAAAAGCTGCCCCCAAACTACACAATGAATTCCTAGGCTTGGTGCAAACAATGGTGATTAACAGAGGGAAAAGAAGGGGTAATGGTAATATTAGGTAGAGGGAAAGAGATCTTCTGGTGGTAGGAAGGCACAGCAACTTTGACAGTGGGTACCATCAGTGGGTTCATACAGAAATGTAACTTTATACCCTGAAATTCAACAGTGATACATCAATTAAAAATGTAGATGAATGAACAAATGTACCGACCTTGCAAATAATCAAAAGTGAACAGACTGATTAAGGCATATGGTCTCTAATTAAGTGCTTGGTTTTCATGACATCCACTTTGCTTTTATACTGATCATTTTACATTGTAACAAAGTTAGAGATGAAAATAACTAAGTAAAATCACACTATTTCTTTTTGGACTCGACGGCTTAGAAGAAAGATGAACCATTCAGCATAGCATTTTAGAAATATCCTCAATATTATAATACAAAATATTTCAAAGGTTGTTTATCACAACTTTTCTTTTTTTTTTTTTTTTTTTTTTTTTTTGGTTTTTGGGCCACACCCGGTAACGCTCAGGGGTTACTCCTGGCTATGTGCTCAGAAGTTGCTCCTGGCTTGGGGGACCATATGGGACACCGGGGGATCGAACCGCGGTCCATCCAAGGCTAGCGCTGGCAAGGCAGGCACCTTACCTTTAGCGCCACCGCCCGGCCCCATCACAACTTTTCTTAAAAGATAAACTGTATAGATTCAATTATACCCGATCTAAATCAAAGTAAAACAAAAATAGCAAAGGTAGAATAATAAGGTTTTAAATATTTTAATCCATAACTCTTGTTTTATTTTTGTTTGTTTTTAAGGGTACAGGTTTGGAGACACACCAGTAGTAAACAGACTATTACTGGCTCTGTGCTCAGAAATGACATCAGATAGTGCTTTTGAGACCTTAATGAGTTGCGAGGATTAAATCAGGATTGACTGAATTGGGGTCAGCCATATGCAAAATAAGCATCTTATCTCCTGTACTATTTCTCCAGCCACATGCAAAATACCTTACCTCCTGTACTATTTCTCCAGCCTCAAGACTTCTACTAAAAAGTTTATGAGAGACCACAAACACTAAAGCCTCAAAATCTCTGCTTTCTAGATTCAGAAAGGAGAGATCAGTCAAAAAAAGCTACTTGATTACTATAGATACTGTTCTCTTAGAAATGGAAGTTCAAATAAATTAAATCAGGTCTAAAAAATCAGTACAAAGGAAAGTTTATAAGGCTCATAGGACTGCTTTAAACAATTACCACAGGGCCAGTAAACAGCAGAGACATGACTTATTAGAGTGAGACCATGAGTTTGACCCCAATATTGAAAAAGTAATAAATTTCCACAGACCAATAAGAAAGTAGCGTAGAATGCCTTCCTTGTAAGTATATGGTCACAAATTCAAATTCCCATGTGCTGAACTGGGATCCTGTCATTTGTTGTTTGAGCCAGGCAACTCTGCTATCCAAGATCATTACCACTGTGTAAGATTTCCAAGTGCCACAGCCAGGTGTATAAAAGTATCGAAAAAAGGGGTACAAACCCAGAAAACTTTCTAACTAAAAACGATGCAGAGTGCCTCCAATTGACTTTCTATCAATATCATTGTTTTCTCTAAATTTTCTAAGTCTACCACAAGGAGATTCATATACAGCTACTGAAAAACATTTCCAGGAAGACCTAAAACCCAAAAGACAATTAACTCACCTATTTGGGTGAAAATTGACAAGGACTGGGTTGCAGGAAACTTGATCATCAGAGGAAGAGGATACGCTTACACTTCCACAGAAGACACTCCCCAAAAGAAGCTATGAATTCCACTGCACCATATAAGGACTCGTCAAAATTTAGATCCCAGAAAGATTTTGGATTATCCATCATTTTTCATTATTTTACATCAATTATTCATTATTTTACAAGACAATGTAAAAACTAACTTTACCTTAAGCAGTTTAGATGCATTTACACATTTCTTTAAGCTTACTTAGGAATTTAAATAGCCATTTATTTTATTTTATTTTATTTTATTTTTGAACAAGTAAGATCCCAATTGTTATTAGTTATTTGAATTCTGACATTAAAAACGCACCTACACCAGCAGGAAGTAGTAAAAGATAAAGAGCACATCATCCCTATTCCCTGACAACATAATTTACATTTCAAGTTAGTTATAGGTTTAGAATTTAATTTTTATAAAATTTTCATGATTTCCCATTGTTGTAAATAATTATGCTTCAACTTCTCTCTTTATCAAATAGTTCTCACATCCACATGCAACTCAGAAATAGGAATTTAATTATCAGTAAGAAAGCTCTTGTTGATATCCTACATTTACTAAACAAAGTTTCCATATTTTCCTTTCTCTTCCCTTCATAATGAAGTGAAAAGCCTTCCTGAAGTGAAAAACTTAAAACTTAAAACATGACCTGGGGCCGGAGCGGTTGCACAAGCGTTAAGTGCCTTGCAGCATTAACCTAGGACAGACCAAAGTTCGATCCCCCAGCCTCCCATATGGTCTGCCAAGCCAGGAGCGATTTCTGAGCACATAGCCAGGAGTAACCCATGAGGGTCACTGGGTGTGGCCCAAAAAGCAAAAAACAAACAATAAAACCCAAACCTTAAAATATGACCTGCAAAAGGATCCTGAAATGTGTTAGTTCCTGATTCTCAGGTGCAGATCTGATGACATCATCAGCTGAAGCACTCAATTTAACTATGATTACTCAATTACTCTGTGCAGATCTGAAGACATCATCAAACTGCAACCCTCTGAATCTGACTTACCTGGAACTGCCTACCCTGAAAACTTTTAAATACAGAAAGGGGAAGATCTTGTCCCACATCACTGTATTACCCTAACATCAATCCAGCACCAGCCAGCCATAAAAGGGGTCCGACCCTTTAAGTACGACCCTAACTATGATTGGCTGGCTTAGTCTATAAATCCCCTTCAGCCCCGACCCCTCCAGAAACTGAGATGAAGGTGTGGACAGTTAGAAGAGACAGGAGACAGCTGAAGCAGCAATTGAACTGTTTCTATTCCTGGCTACAGTTTTTCACCTTGATTTGCACAGACCTTCAGCTACCTTTGGCTATATCCCTTTGGACTATTTATCTAACCCCTTGACAAGGTATACCTGTTCCTTTTACCTGGCCCTCAATATGACCTTAGCCTGATCCCAAACCCTTCTCTCCCTCTTTCTCTCTCTACTGGCCTAGGGGGTTGTTCATAAGCCCCTGGGCTTCTTTAATAAAAAGTGAGATATTTGAGATATTTTTCAGAGTCTACAAGTCTACAAGTCCCCGTGGACACCAGAAGTGTCGGCCCATCTCTGGCAGCTCGACTCTGACAAAATACAAACTTCCAGGAGCGCTAGTGTCAAGAATATAAGCACAACAACCTGATGTACAACCCCCCCAAAACACCAAAGCTAAAAAATATAAAAGATGGGGCCAGAGCAATAGTACAATGAGTAGGATATTTGCCTTGCATGTGACCAACCAGGGTTCTATCTGCAGCATCCCATATGGTCCTCGGAGCACCTTCGGGAGTAATTCCTGAGTGCAGAGTCAGAAGTAACCCCTGATAACCCTGGGTGTGGACCCTCACTACACCAATATGCATGTAGTATATGTGTGTGTATATATCTGTGTGTGTATATACAATATACATATAGTATATATGTGTGTATATGTGTGTGTGTGTGTGTGTGTGTGTGTGTGGTGTGTATACACACACAAGCATCACAGCCAGGAATGTGTATACAATGTCATCAAAACAGAAACATCAAGGGGTCAGAGCCGTGGTTCAGCGGTAGGGCATTTGCCCTGCATTCGGCTGAGTCCTAGGATCCTCAAACTTTTTAAACAGGGGGCCAGTTCATTGTCCCTCAGACCACTGGAGGTCTGACTATGGTAAAAACAAAACTTATGAATGAATTCTTATGCACACTGCATATATGTTATTTTGCAATGAAGAAACAAAACAGATACAAATACAATATGTGGCCTGCGGGCCATAGTTTGAGGACCACTGCCGGCGTGGTTCGCTCCCCAGCATCCCATATGGTCCCCCAAGCCAGGAGCGATTTCTGAGCACATAGCCAGGAGTAACCCCTGGGTCACTGGGTATGGCCCAACCCCCTCCCCCCAAAGAAACATCAATAATAAGACAAGTGGGAAGAAGAGTATATTAAGTTGCAACAAATTTAAGGGTTAAAAATACTCCCCCAATTCTAGAGGTCAGAAATCAAGATTTAGGGCATCAACAGAACTATACTAACTCTTAATGTTAGTCTAGGAATAATCACTCCTTCCTGTTTGTTATCTTTTAGTAACTCTTAGGATTCCTTGGCTTGGAGCAACAGAAATAAATCCAATCCCGGCCTCTATTTTACACAGCCCTTTTCCTTTGTGCATATCTGTTTTCCTCTATTTATAAAGACACCAGTCACTTCAACTCAATCTAAGAGATTGCATCTGGAGGTCCTTAACTAATCATAGCTGCAAAGATCCTATTACAGAAAAAGACCAGACCAGTTCTTTATTGTAATTATAACGATGATGTGAAATGATGGTTCCTTTAGTGGAAAATAAACTCACTGAACCTCCATCCTTAGTAAAAACTATTTTTAATTGTCCTTTTCCCAGAAAAACAACATGAAATTCTATCAGATATCCTAAAATGTATGTAAAGAAATGAATGTATGAAAATATTTTACAATTCAACTTTATCTCTCAAAAGCTATTTCTCATAGCATTCTCTCTCAAGATGAATTACATTTCTATGCACCCTGTAGCTCAACTATAAAACGGTTCTTCGAATGAAGTCATGAAATTGGCTAATACATAGATATGTATGGAGAGCATTATGCTGAGTGAAATGAGTGAGAGATCACTCATATGTGGAACATGAGAAAAAAAGAGAGTAAGGTAATAATATCCAGAGACAAGAGATTTGGGCCAAGAGGACCAGTCCATGGTAGGAAGTTTGCCAAAAGTATTGGGGGAATGTGATAAGGGTAGAGAAGGAACCACAAAGACAATGATCATTGGAACTGATCATGCTAGACTTGATACTGAACAAATAAAGTGATAGGCATGGTATCCATTTATTAAAAATAGTGCAAACCACAACATCTAAAAGAGAAAAAGGAGTATTGGGGAGAGGAGTAAAATGCACTCTTCAGAAGCAGGCATGGGGAGGATGGGAGAGAAACTGGGGATACTGGTGGTGGGAAATGTACACTGCTGGAATGTGTATACTGTAAGACTGAAACCCAACCATGAACAATTTTATAACCATGGTGGTTTACAAAAAAGGGGGGGACCTGTTTTCCGACAACTAACTCAATAACAAATCTCACAGACTTCTTTAAAAGAGATTCCAGAGGTGGAGATAGTACATTGGGTAAGGTTCTTGCCTTGTACCCAGCCCACCCAGGTCCAATCCTTGGCATTCTATCTGGTCCCATGAACCAGCCAGCAGGTAGGAAGCTTGCCTTGCACACAGCCGAACTGTGTTTGATCCCCAGAAATGCATTTGGTCCCCAGATTTTTTGACAGCAGTGATTTCTGACAAAAGCCAGAAGTAAATCCTGAGCAAACTTAAGTGGCCTAAACCCATTCCAACACCAGGCCCCCCACCCAAAAAAAATCACAATCATCTGACCAAAGTGAGTCTTTAAAACTGTAAATCTGCTGTCATTTCAAAAACTATGTTAGCTTCCCTCATAAGAAAATAAAAAGTGGGCCCAGAGAGATAGCACAGCAGCGTTTGCCTTGCAAGCAGCCGATCCAGGACCAAAGGTGGTTGGTTCGAATCCCGGTGTCCCATATGGTCCCTCGTGCCTTCCAGGAGTTATTTCTGAGCAGACAGCCAGGAGTAACCCCTGAGCACCGCCGGGTGTGGCCCAAAAACCAAAAAAAAGAAAAGAAAAAGTAACTCTCCTCTCCAAGCACTCCCAGTCTCTCTCCTGCAGCTATAAAAGCCCCCTTTCATACCAGAATGCATCAAAATCAAAACTAACTACTGTCCTATTTGTTTCATCCAGGTATTTAAATGACTAAATTTCCCTGTCATTTCTCTGTTCATTGTGACCTTGGCAGCTTTCTTAGTAACCCTAATTAACCTTGCATTCGTGTCACTCCCACTTTATTCTCTGTACTATTTTAGATACTAAAAATCTGACAATACAGATTTATTTTTTTCTCAGCCTCAATTAAATTAAATTTAGAATTAAAGTTTCATGAAAGCAAGTCTGGATCACTACTTGCAAACCCTAAACTAGAAATAGTATCTTGTCAACATATAGCTAAACGAATACACATACTCTTGAATGACAATATTTATTCATCTATTTTCTCTCAAAAGATTTCTTTATTTTGGTGGGATTTCTTGTTTTGCTTTGTTTTTTCTTTTTTGGTGGGCGGGAGATAATGAAGGGAGGTTAAGGCAATAATCTACAATGCTCAGGGTCTACAACCCATTCTGTGCTGAGGGTTGCTCTGGAGATTAACAGAGCCAGGGATCAAACCTGGGCATTCTACATGCAAAGAATTTGGTCAATTGAGCTCTCTTTCTAGTACCTCAAATATTTCTTCATTTTGTAAGGAACTGTACATAGAATATTCTATTCCCCAGTTATTTTTTACATTTCAGAAAAAAAATTTATTGTGCTTTGAAAGACAATTTACTAATAGTGTTCATCTCTCTTTTGGTTTGGGTACAATATCCAACGGTGCCCAGTTTTTACTCCTAGTTCTTGCTCAGAGAATATTTCTAACAGTTCTTGGAGGACCATTTGATTTGTTAGGGATCAAACCAGATCTGTCATGCAAGTCAACCTTAACCCTTTGTGCTCTTTGGCTCCCAGAAGCTTCTTTATAAATTAAATACTACCAGGTGAAACAAGCAATTTCCTGCCATTAGATGGTATCCAATCTACTCTTAATATAATCTGTTTCAATTGTGCTTTCTTTCTTCCCACAATGTCAAGAGGACTCCTGCCTTCCCAAAAGAGAAGAACTCTCTGGAAAATGGTCTCATCAGTAGTTAGGCATATTGTATTTATTCTGCCTGTTTTCCCCTTCAACACATCAGAAAGTAAATTTAAGGAACAATATTTCCTAGGAGCATTCAGATACAAGAAAGGGTCCAAATAAATTCAGAAAAAAAAAAAAGATTAAACAAAATCAAGTAGGTTTCTTTCTTGAAGAACTTTTGAAGAACTTTTCAGAATCTTAGTTATGTTATATGTACTGTAAATCAGCAGTAGAAAGTAAGTATATGCGCTGCAAACCAAACTTACATTACATTATAATTAAAATGCTTGCTATCTTTAGAATATTATTTGGGATTAAGTCATTGCTTTATCATAAGTAATGAAGTAACAAAACAAAATTATGGAAAGCAGCATAAAACCAGAGCTAGAATAATTTCCCTCTCCCAACAAACACCTTCTATATATCATCAAGGATTAGAGGAAAGGGGAGAAAGTTCAAAGTGAGAAAGAAGCACAAACTTCCCATAAGGGAGCCTTGAGTTTGCTCCCTGACACCACATGGTCGGCCCCAGCTCCTGCACTATTCTGGCTCCCAGGGACAAGTCAAAAAGGAGCAGTGCTGAGAACTGTAGGGTGGGGCACAAAAGAAAAAGAATGAAATTAGAAGAGCTAAAGAAGCAAAAGATTAGCCTACATTTTATACTGATATTTGGGTGTGGGGAGGGATTCTTAATTAACAGACTAAAAATCACTAGGATGACTTTAAAATATGACTGATTGGACATATTCACACTATCTGGCACAAAAAATGTTGCCTATTATCTTCTGCATCATTTCCCCATATCTATGCATAGTATTCATGATGTAGACCTTCTGTGTCTCTATAGCCTTTTCTTCTGGTCATTTCTTTTACTCCTATTCTTCATTAGCATCAGCTTCCAACCTTAAAGTGTTGATCCTAACATTTGCAGAGTATTTCTGAAGATACGTGATGCCAGAAGCAGAAGTGAAACTAGTTACATCCTTAAAATCAAAGAAAACTCCTAAAACTTAGAAGACTTGATTGGGATATGAACCAACCACACCCAGCTCCCATGAGACAATGCTACCTTCAAGCTCAATCCTGCAACAATCCTAAATTCTTTGAAACTAAAAATAGCTCGGCTGTTGTCTCATCTGCCAGCAGATGGCCAAACTATTTTTAATTCAGGATTTTAGAAGAGCAAGAATGGATGAAACTAAGCTAGGGCAGCCTCAAATGCCTCACTGCATAGTGCAGTGTATGCAGAAGAACATAGCAGAGTGACAGGGAGCAGAGAGCAACCTAGAGCTCTTCTTGGGTCGTGGGTTTCACAGATTATAATCAAGTGATTTATTTTTTTCTTTGTGAAGCCACTCTACTTCATAATAAATACTGATGTAGAACAATCTGACACATTTTAAAGACTCTCCATACCTTTTAAAAGGCAAAACTATTTGTGTTTTTTAGTAAAAGTTTCTTTCTGTATTGTCTTTGGAAATTAATTTTGTATTACTGGATTAAAATTCTCCCTATACAGATATAGTTTCAAACAACAGTTTTCTTCAGAATATGTGTTAACCTTTAACTCCAATAAGTATTACCAACAGAAAGTCTACCTATAATTGGCATTCTCTTAGAAGGGACAGGATTTGGACCAGAGAGATGAGTACATGTTTTGTGTGCAGGAAGCTCAAGTTTGATCCCAAGTAGCCAAACCAGTGAACAATGTGCTAGTAGACTCTAAGCACCACCTGTTATGACCCAAGAAAACCAAATCATAAAAAAATTAAAATGAAGCAATCAAATTCATTGCAAATACCAATGCTTTCTGAACCTTCTCACATGCAATGAATTGATAAAAAAGATGAAAGTCTGACATAATATATACTGTAATACTTTCCATCTTCCATCAGCTCTCTAATAGGTGTTCAATAAATATGAGGGAAGGGTTGTAATAACTCTGTACATTAATGTCACAAACATGAACGCTACAGTAACTGTATTACAATTTTCTTAATTTTAAATATATGGGATGAGGGGAATAAGAGTTGAAGATGTAGGTACATAGCTGTCTTAACCCACAAACCAACTCACAACAGAAAAAAACAAAGCAAACCATACTAGTTTACTTTCCCATCCTTCTGCATGGATACACAGATTCACAATATTAAAGTAGTCCTGGTGTAGTTGTCAAATGTAAAAAGGATTAGTTCCCAAAGAGAATACACGTTGAATGATACTGCACTTCTCTGCAAAGATAAAAGTGAGTTTTCCTATCAAACTATGTTTGGTGACAACAATGTGATTGCTTATTATGATTGTTAGGAGCTAAGTGTAACTTTAACTTTATGAAATGTGAGGAAAAATCAAAAAATGAATGAACTTTGGAGTATAATCACATAACCTGCTACTTACACGCAAAGAATCAAAAAGTAAAACTGGCAATATATATAATAGACTATGCTGATAATATATAAAAAATATAGTCTAATGTGGAAAACCTTGTCTGAAAAACTAAAACTTCTGTTTGAATCTCAAGTTTTTTAAGTTCTTTAACCTGAAACATATTCATAAATACAAAACAATTCTTTAAAATATTCTAAATCACTCTTCTTATCTCAAAATATTGATACCTTTCAGGGCCCAAACGGAAAACACCATTTTTAGAGAGTACAAAGGTACTTTGTACATCTTACAGGAAATATTAGTACATGAATAACAAAAAAAAATGAACTTTTTGATCAAAGAGATCAAAAAACTAAATTAAAGTCCATTTTATGTGTCCAAAAAATATGCAATTTCTTCCATGTTTTCTTATCACCACTGTTGAGTGTCCCAAAAAAAGTAAACAGCTCAACGAATAGGAAATATTTTTTATTGAATAGTTTAAAGGCAAAGTTGCTTTGAAGCAGCCGTGAGCCTTTCTATACCGTGCATTTATATGATACTAGATTTGCTTCCTCTTTCAAGAATGCTATCAGCCAAAGCGCAGTGAACAAGCCTCATTGCCTTGTCAATCTGATCTTGTCGATTTTCAGTGATATAAAACGATGCATGAGCATTAGAAACGCATCTCCATGCTCAATGCTTAAACGATTTCAGCTGAGATGGACATAATGGATCCGGTCCCCCCCTTGTAATAATCGCCAGCCTGCCCTCGCCTTGAAGGGTATTGTTCAGATCTGCCCAGCTCTGGGCTCCTTTACACTCGGATCTATCTCTTCCGTCTTAACTATAAATCACAATTCTGGCTCCAGGGGCAGCTGCCACGGTCTATGGTCTAGACATGTGGCAGGCGGGTGTCATTGTCTGTTTTTCATTTCCCCCCCTTTCAAACGCTCCCTTTCTTTATCTCTGAAGCCTGCTCCTTTGAGTCCATCCCAGTCATTCATTTCCGTCACCCCTGAGAACCTGTGATCTTGGGGTCTTCCAGGTCAGCCCTTCTGCTCCAACCAACCTAACATAACACCATCACTTGGTGCTTTCCCGAAGAGGGGAGGGAGTGAGGGAGGGAGAGAGAGACAGAGACCGAGATAGAGAGACAGAGACAAGCTGGGACGAGCTGCATGCAGCCAAGCAAGCAGCTCTTGGTCCAATCAAACAGAGTTTGATTTCTCCAGACGATCCTCCCCCCCTGGGGTGGGGAACAACTTCAGCCCATGTTCCCCCCCAAAGTCCCACCCTAAAGTTAACTAGTTGCGAGGACAAGCCGGGCTCCATTCACTCGGGCACCCAGCCCAGTCTTGGCTGGACAAACCAACTCCACACCTCCATCCGTCCATGCCATGCATATGCCCAGCCGGGGGGGGGGGAAGACACAACAAAACAGCTCGGCCCGGCCACCGCCACAAAGGGGTGTGTGTGTGTGGGTGTGGGTGGTCTCAGGGGTGCCCAACATGCCTGGCTCCTTCGGCCCAGCAGCCATAGAGGGGCCGGCGACGAACGAGAGAGGGAGAGACTGTGAGGACTCGCGAGGCTGGGGGGCTGGGGGTCGGGGGGAGAGAGATCAGTGGCGGATCGAGTCTGCCCCCCAACTCAGCCTGAAGCCCACAAGTCGTGCGAGGCTCACCTAGCGCCACCTCGCACGCCTTGCGCAGCTGGGAGTGATGCGCCTTCCTCACTTCCTTGTCGGCCAGGATCTTCTCCAGGGCGCGCGTGAGGAACATGTTCTTGGTCTTCTTGCCCTCGTACATGGACGCGGCGGCGGGGGAAGGAGGGACGGAGGGAGGGACGGAGCGAGGCCGAGGGAGCGAGGAGACGGGGACGGCAGGCAGGCAGGCTGGCAGGCAGCCGCAGGGACGGCCGCCTCAGGGCGTCTTCCGCCTCGGGGTCGCCCGATCGCCCGCCCGACGGACTCTCAAGGCCCCCCGCTCTGGCAGTGGTCGGCGCTCGGGACTGAGGTCAGTTGTCCCCGGCTCTCTTCGGATCGCTCAAGTGTCCGCAGTTTTCCTCAGCTCTCCGAATCGGCCTCGGGTCTCTGCAGTTCTCAGCTGTCAGTTCTCAGCTCTCCTGGGTTCTCCTCAGCTGTCAATTCTCTCCACTTTCCTCCAGTCCTCGATTCTCCTCGGCTCTGAATCCTCCCCAGAAGTGAGGCCGGCTCTCCCCGGCTCTCCCCGGCTGTCCCCGGGCGATCGAGGGAGCCCCGCCGGGCGGCCCCGCCGGGCCCGAGCGCCTCCGCCTTCCGCGCCGGGCCTCCGCCGCTCACACGCCGGGCGAGACTCCGCTGAGGCTCCGCGCCCGCCTCGGCCGCTGCCTGGCCTCCATCACCGCCGACCAGCCCCGGCCGCCATGTTGGGAGGAAACGACGCGTCACGCAGCAGGCCGAACGGCTGCAGAGGAGGAAGCGGCGGCGGCGGCGACGGCGAAGGCGGCGCTGCCTCGCCTCGGAGGAGCCTCAGAGCCTCGGAGCTGCGCCTGCCCGCCCGGGAGGCTGAGGGCGGAAGACGGCGAGAGCCGCAGCACTACGGCGGCCCGGCGGGGCCTCAAGGCCTCGCGCGTTTTGCCCTGCGCAGCGATGTCGGGGTGGGGGCGGGGGCGTGGCTGGCGTCCCGGCGGTGGTGCTGAGAGGAGAGGACTTCCGGGCGGCCTCCGGGATGCTCTGCTGGCTCGACACCGACACAGACACACACACAGACACAGACACACACACACCAAGGAAACCAGTCCTCTCACACACACCGCACGCCACACACACACACACACACACACACACACCACACCGTACCACACACACACACCACATACACACACAGGAAGACAGGCCATCACACATACCATACACCACACACGCACACAACAAGGAAACCAGGCCCCTCACACACCACACACACATACACAGGAAGCCAGGCCATCACACACACACACACACACACACACACACCACACCACACCACACCACACACACACACAACAAGGAAACCAGGCCCCTCACACACCACACACACATGCACAGGAAGCCAGACCATCTCACACACACACACCAAAGAAGCCAGGCCCCCACACCATACATCACACACACACCACATACACACACACCACACCACACACAGGAAGCCAGGCCCCACCCAGCCTTGCTGCACCCTTTTTTCCGACTTTCTGAGTATCCCCTGGAAACCAGGAGTCACTGAAACGCTAATGTAGCAGGTTCACCCCTGCGGGACTGTTTGTACCCTGATACCTCGAAACTGCTATCTAGAATTCTGTCCCCCTCTCCCCATATGATTCCCTCAGAGAAATAGCACATGGATTCAGTAATGATTTTTTGTTTTGTTTTGTTTTTATTTTGGGGGGGGTCACATTTGGGAGCGCTCAGGGGTTACCCCTGGCTCTGCGTTCAGAAATCGCTCCTGGCAGGCTCAGGGGACCTTATGGGGATGCCGGGATTCGAACCATCATAGGTCCTGGTGGGTCGGTTGCTTGAAAGGCAAGCGCCCTACTACTGTACTATCTCTCCCTGACCCCAGGGATTCAGTAATGTTTCACTTTTTTTTCTTCTGGTGGGATACATTTGGGTAAATTGCAGACTCTCCTTTCAGGATTAAGTCCAAAGTTTAGCAAAGTGAACTGAATGCTTCTGATTGATCCAAGTCCTTGAGAATTAATTCTGTGTTCACTGAGCTTTTCTTTGCTACTAAGTCTAGGACTTGGAAACTTGCATCCTAGTGGAAGTCTTTATTTAGCTATGAGGTTGCCACACGTTAACGTATATGACCTTATTATGTCGGCCGCGATTTCAAGAAAGAATTCCAAATTTCTCTAGTGTTTCCTTTCAGAGCAGGAAACGATCATGAACAACCAAAAAAATATGTGCAGAAAGTTGACTTCAGTGCTTTTGGGATTGCACCACCAAGTTCAAGGCTTCTCTGTCAACCCTGAGTTGGAAATTGTTAGACCTGTCACTCTCTTCTGCTCCGTCTCTGTTTGTTTCATTAGATTTGTCCTAGTGTACTATCCAAACATATGATCGGGACAAGATTTGGGAAATCAAAAAACTAAATGGGGATCAAAAATGGAAACCTTGATGGTAAATATACATAAATACTTACAGCTTTGTTGTACTGAGAAATCTATAAACTCATTAATTTCATTTTATGAACTATCTAGTTTCCTGAGAAGGTGATTAGTTTACTTTCAGTGTAGGAATAATACTGATTTCTATGTTCATTTAAACAGATAAACTTTTTGAGAAAAAACTTTCATTTTTGGGGGGGGGGGTTTTGGGCCACACCCTGTGACGCTCAGGGGTTACTCCTGGCTATGCGCTCAGAAGTTGCTCCTGGCTTCTTGGGGGACCATATGGGACGCCGGGGGATCGAACCGTGGTCCGTCCTAGGCTAGCGCAGGCAAGGCAGGCACCTTACCTCCAGCGCCACCGCCCGGCCCCAAAAACTTTCATTTCTAATTTATATTTGTTGTTTTAGAATGCCAGTGTTCTGCTAAAACCCACATACTATTAGTATGGAAGTAATTGTGTTCTCCAACCTCTCCTGAAGATATAGCTTTCCAAGTTTAGTTACTTAAAGGAAAAAGAAATATATATGTATGTATGTATGTATATACATACACACATATACATGCAAACTTTTTCCCCAATACCTTTCTATGGCTACATAATGAACATAACAGAGCACAAGTTAGGAGTGTCCTTTGGAGAGAGTACGACATAACATGTATCTCAATCTACATCATCTGTTCACTTGTTTAGTGGTTATCTAATCAAGGCCTTGTCTATTTCACATCCAGAGAAAGCCTTTCATGCAAACTTGTGGAAAAATAACGTGAATAAATTCAAAGGAGTAAGGTAGACATGATACCCATATAGATTTTACAGCACATTTTAGGAAAGGGGTATTATACAGGATCTTGCTAATGAATATATAGTTACAATTTCATTAAGTACAATTAAAGGAAAGGATTAAGTGGTAGACAGTTTAAGATTTAGGATTCAGAAATGGATTCCCTGAAAAAGTACAACTAGGGGTCACCAATCAAAAGTCGAACGCATTATCAACCAGGGATTATAGAGGCACCACAGGTGAAAATTGTGTAATAGGGGGCCACAGTATGAGACCCTGGGGCTAACTGATAGAACATAAGTCCTCAGGAAGGAAATAAAGTCATAATCAACTTTGGTAAGAAAGAAGGTTGAAAAACACTGGTCTAGTACATATGTTTTTTATTCCAGAGGCTTGGATTCAAACTCCAAAATCACATGGAAGCCTAAGCACCATTGACCCTAAGCCTGAAATAGTCCCTCAGCACTTATAGATGTAACCCATAAAACAAACAAAAAAATGATAGTAACATTTAAATTAAGATATTGGATGTAGAAAGACAGAGCAGAAGTTAAGGCATTTGCCTTGCATGCAACCAACCTACATCCCATTTGGACCTAAACTCAAGCATCATTAGGAATGATTTCTAAGCGCACCCCTCCCCCCCCATAAGATAGATTGCTGTTTGGAGAACAGATCTGAAGGAGACAAGATAAGTTGTGAGTAGAACCATGCTACTGGGCGACTTAACAACAGTGAGCATGGTTTGGGTTGCTGTTCAGAACAATATAAGTGTGAGAGCACTAACAAGTTCAGAAGTACCCATTCTGTGCATCAACTTAAGAAATGCAGCTGATCAGTACCACTTCTAGGAATATAGCCTCAGAACACAAAAACTCAATATAAAAATGCCCTCTGCACTCCGATGTTCATTGCAGTGCTATTTACAATAGCCAGAACCTAGAAAAAAACCAGATGCCTAACAGATGTGTGGTTTGAGAAACTATAGTAGATCTACACAATGAAATACTATACAGCCATACAGAAAAAATGAAGTCATGAAGTTTGCTTATACATGGATGGACATAGAGACATTAGTGATGAGGGACAGGAGAAAAATCCATGGTAGGAAGCTTGCCATGAAAAACAATGAATTCAGTTAGAGTAGAGAAGTCTATGCTGACCATGGTAGTTGGAACTTAGCGATCTGGGTGAGAACTGGGTGCTGAAAGGGGATAAAGTGACATGCATGGTGCTCTTTAACAATATTGCAAACCACAGTGTCATAAAGAAAAGAGAGAGAGAAGCAAAATGCCTAATACCTGCCCAGAGATAGACAGGAGGGAGATGGGAGGAGAACTTGGGCATTGGTGGCAGGAAAAGTGTACTGGTGACAGATGGTGTACATTTTATGGCTGAAACTTAAGTATAATCAATTTTGTAATCACGGTGCTCAAATAAAGATTTTTTTTTTAAAAAAGCAGCTGATGTCCAACCCTAATATCTGTCTAGAGGAAGGCAGGGTTTCCTTCCCTGGACTTTTATTTTGCATAAATCTTAGATTAGTGTATCTGAGTAATCAGTAGAAATCGAACAAAGTAAACTGAATGGAGACATGCTTCGATGACAGAATGCAGAAAACTTGTTAGTGAAGTGATTCCTTAAATTATTTAGATGAAATAAATGCTGCATTTCTGACCAGAGCCAAGAAATGCATAGAACTGGCATTTATAGAAATAGGCTAAATTGAGATAAGGGCCAATTAGAGGATGAGGGTGCAATTTACTACTTAAACAAATCACCCTCACTAATTGATATATGACTCAGGAAGGGGTGACTTACATTCTTCTCTATCTCAAAATAAGATTCATCTTCTCCATTTGCTGTTGCTGGTGATGGGTAGGGAAGAGGGTACAGCCTTGGGAGACAGACACTCTCATTCCAACTCCAAACTTTCTAGAACACAAATCTACTCTGACTAAAATAAAACTGATGTCCTTGGAAGATAAAATGAAAGGCAATATATTTAGTTCTTTATTAACAAGTATAGGGGTAAGGGAGTTAGGGGATATCAGAGCCAGTCAATTACGGAGGTAAATTTTCTGAGAATATGTTTCCTTTTACTTTTTACTGCTATTGTTGCTTGGTCCTTATCCAACCTACTTAAGAAATCCAATCTCACAATTTATTTGCATTGGCTCCTCGCTGTTTTCAAAACATTGAGGTGCTCTATTTCTAAAGCCTATCACCCTCTTAATTAAAAAAACATACACTTTTCCAAAACATGATTGCTTTTCCGAGACCATGTTTTCCTCTTAGCCTGTAATCTGACCTTCCTGTCACCTCATTACCTTTCAACATTTTCCCTCTCACCTAGAACTTGGCTAAATATTAGCAGCCTTAGTTTTTCTCTTTGGATAGTATTCCCAATATCTAAAGAAGCAAATAATAACTAACAATAAAAGATTTGGATGTGGCATTTTAGCATCTTGATGCACTTTACCGTTTTCCTTCTAAATTTAGATGTTAAGTTAAATGTAACAAAAAAATTAAAAACTGAATAATAGTGTAATACTGAGGATAAGTCATGCTAAAATTCATTCTTACCATCAAAAATAGTATCACGGAGCTGGAGAGATAGTATAGAGGATACTGCAGTTGCCTTGTACATGGGCCACAAGGGTTTTATACCCTGCACCCTATGTGGTTCCTATGCACCACCTAAGCACACAACCAGGAGTAACTTCTGAGCACTGCTGGGTATGACTTAGGTCCTCATTCCCAAAAAAGAATGTTCTCAATTAAACTGAAGAGACTAATGGCTCTATGTGGTCTTCCAATGTATTAGCTTTCAAAATATTCCATAATCTGACTTCTGTGACTTTCCAACTAATTTCTGAATAGTTGGTGATGGTTATTGTAATAAATAATAATAGTAATAATAATAATGGTGTATAGCTTGTTATGAAACAAGCACAATAACCCAAAATGAATATTTTTTGTCATGTGTATAGATTTGTCATATATTTACATATATATTTTATAGATAAAGAGTAAGACCGAGAATTTAGATCAGTCTCTGGCTCACAAACAGTTAAATAGTGGGTGAAGATTTGACCCCCCCCTGAACATTTTTACAAATTACTCCAGAGTATGAATATGAATAGTCTCCATGGTGTGATTCAAACCCCACCCTGAGGGGGGAAAAAAAACCCTCGGAGCCTCAGACTATCTAGCCACATGCTCTACATCTTGAAACCTCTCTTCTGCTTTTGAGTGTATTTTGTCACCAACTCCATCAGTGCCTGTCTCTCTCATTTATCTTACATGCTACGTAAGTTTACTTCACACTTCATAACAATCTATATATTCTTTATAGTGTTTAATCAGACTGCATTTTGCGGGATTGGGGTGATTCTGGAGATTGAACCTCAGGCTTCTTATATTCATTTACTCTCCTGTTAAGCTTTGTCTTCAGCCTTGGACTGCAATTTTGGGGTGTGTGGCTAAAGATGCTGCTGCTCAGAGGTTTCTCCTGGCTATGCACTCAGAACTCGCCCCTGGCTTGGGGGACCATATGGGATGCCAGGGTAATTGAACTGCACTCCATCTTAGGTTAGTCGCATGCAAGGCAAATGGCCTACCACTTGTGCCACCACTCTGGACCCATGAGCTGCACATTTTTGAAGATCAAGTATACAAAAAAAAGCAGGATACATAGTAAAAGATGGAATAATTGATTAAACAGATAAAGACAACTTTTTCTGAAAACAAAATAACAGGATTCATAGAAGAAAGGCTATCTTTAAAGTCAAGTCTGTTTTCTCGCTTTTCCTCTAAAAAGCTTGTAAGCTATTTTTTGGGGGGGGGGCTCTCATGCAGTGCTCAGGGGAGGTCTGGAATTTACTCTGGGTGATACTCAGTGGACCAGCTCATCGATGCAATGGAAGAATCAAAGAATGCAGTGCTGCTCAGACCTTGCAGTTGTGGGATTTAATACCTAGGCCAGTCAGATTACTCAGATGGGAGGCTCCAGTACTGGGGAGCATATGGTGCCAGGAATCAAACTCCTTAACCCCTAAAATATTTCCTTGGCTCCAAATTTGATAATCCTGCTTTAACCATCTGTCTTTATCTTTTTTTCTTTTTTAGCCCCTCTTCTGTCTTCATCTTTTTATTAAGGAAGTGAGTATCTCTTTTAACTTAGAGGTTCTGCTCATAAAAATCAATCCATGTTTTGGACAGGTGGGAAGAGAAGGGAGAGAGAAAGAGAGAAGTGAAAGAGATTGGTAAGATAACTAATTTGATTTAGAGAGAAAAAGATAAGAAATACAATCACAGTATAGCAGATAGGGTACTTGACTCAGCTGACCAAGGTTCAATCCTCAGCATCCTATACTATCCCCTGAAACCTACCAGGAGTGATCCCTGAGTGCAGAAGCAGGAATTACTGAGCATCACTGGATGTAATCCAAAACTACAAGCAAACAAAAAAACATAATCAACATTTATGAACATGACAGTATAATATGGTATTTTATATTCAAAATGAAGTTTAAAAAAATGCAGAATGTTGGGGCTGGAGCAATGGCACAGTGGTAGGTCATTTGCCTTGCACGTGACTGACCTAGGACAGACTGCGGCTCGATCCCCAACATCCCACTGTGCCACAGCACACTAGTGTGCCATGAGATATTGTCTGGTGTGCCACGCAAAAAATTCCAATTTCATCTGTAACATGCGGCTTTGGCTCACAAATAGACCAATCATTAGATTATTTCATAATAAAGTAATTATAACACAATTTATTTATGTTTATTTAATTCCTATTCAAGAGAATTACTTTACATATAGTTAATATAGGCACAGAGTAAAGTTTTTTTTATTAACATTTTCTTTTTTTTTTTCAGTCATAATGGTATTTATTCGGTACTTCTGATGAGATAATAGTATAATGTCAACCATGAGAAATAAAAATAGGCCCATTTGGGGACAGAGGATCACACACACACGCATGGACAAGCATTTTTCATGGGGAGGGGGGAGAGATGGTTCAGAACATGTACAATATGGAGCTGGAAGTCCAATCCAAAGCTACCAACCCCCAATCCTATGGTTTCAACTAGTGACAGAGAATTACCTATGTTCCTCAAATACACAATCTTTTAAACCCTAGACTCTCTAACAAGAAATACTAAATGACCAACCAGGTGCTGGTAACATTCTGATTTGTAATTCGCCCAGGCAATCTGACAGAATTTTTAACATTTTCTAATGGTGGTGTGCCTCATGATTTTTTTTTCATGAAAAAAGTGTGCCTTTGCACAAAAAGGTTGACAAACACTGCCATGTGGTCCCCCAAGCCAGGAGTGATTTCTGAGCACATAGCCATGATTAACCCAGCATCAACGGGTGTGGCTCAAAAACCAGAAAAAAAAAAAAAAAGTAGAATGTTACTGCAGAAAACTATGAAAAACCTATGTTGAAATATTGTATTCCTAAAATGTATCAATAATTTTGTAAATCATAATTCTTCAATTAAGTAAAAATTTAAATAACAAAGCTCAAGCCAAAATTTGGAAGTAACAGAATTTTCTACAAAGTATAAATCACCAATTACCACTATACTTTGAATAATATGCATTTAAATTGGAGAGGAAAGAGGGGATGCTCACCGACTATTCCTGGCTTTCTGCTCAGGAGTAATTTTTTTTTAACTTGATTGATTGGTTGATACGTTTTTGGACAACACCCAGAAGTTTTCAGGGGTGACTGCTGGCTCTGTACTCAGAAATCACCCCTGACAGCCTGGGAGACAATATGGGATGCGGGGAATTGAACCTGGTCCCTCCCGGTCGGTTGCATTCAAGGCAAACACCCGACCACTGCGCAATCTCTCTGGCCCCTCTGAAGTAATTCTTGATGGTACTCTATGACCCACCTGCAGTGCTGGAAACTGATTTGTGGTTGGCAGGATGCAAAAGAAGTATTTTAAGCCCTGAACTGTCTCTCCAATGCCTGTAGTTAAATGTCTTTAAATTTGTAGGTCATGGGGCTGGAGAGATAGTATAGAAGTAGGCATTTGCCTTGCATGCAGAAGGACGGTGGTTCAAATCCAGACATCCCATATGGTCCCTTGAGCCTGCCAGGAGTGATTTCTGAATGCAGAGCCAGGAGTAACCCCTGAGCGCTGCTGAGCACTGCCGGGTGTGACCCAAAAACCAAAAAAAAAAAAAAAAAAAAAATTGTAGGTCATATAAATCTCCAGGGGCTAGAAAATACTTTCAATTTACTTCTTCCCTATTGTAATTGTTCTTGTAAAGACACGTTATTAATAACTTTATTATTTAATTCATCTGAAGTTCCTTAACACACATTAATAGATTTTTTTGTTCTTTTTTTTTGGGGGGGGGCGCACACCCTGTGGTGCTTAGGGATTACTTCTGGCTCTGCACTCAGAAGTTACTGCAGGCAGGTTCAAGGGACCATATGGGATGCCAGGGACTGAACCAGGGTCAGTCATGTTCAAGGTAAATGCCCTACCCACTGTGCTATTGCTCCAGCTGTTTTTGTTCTTTTATAAATGACAGAAGAATGATTAAAGAATTTAGATTAGGGCCCGGAGAGATAGCACAGCGGCGTTTGCCTTGCAAGCAGCCGATTCAGGACCAAGGTGGTTGGTACGAATCCCGGTGTCCCATATGGTCCCCTGTGCCTGCCAGGAGCTATTTCTGAGCAGACTGCCAGGAGTAACCCCTGAGCACTGCCAGGTGTGGCCCAAAAACCAAAAAAAAAAAAAAATTAGATTAGTGGTCCAAACTTATAAAACCAAATTATAATTAAATTTTGGTTCTGTCCAAGAACCTCTTACTGTCACTCAAGTGCCACCATGTAAGGTTTTGGTGATCCCTAAGCATCATTGGATCTGAGTAGCATTTATATCACCAAGACATTAATCTAGCTTGGTTGTCTGGTGATAACCAGGAATGGTCCCTAGGTACTTTGATCATTGCTCGCCCTTTTTCTCTCTTACCAAACAAACAAAAGCCAAGTTTCTATAGTAAGGAAATTCACATATTTTTAGAAGTTGTTCCTAATAAGTAAAAGTTACAAGAGCAATTGGCAAACAGGAAAGATTTCTACACAATGATGTGGACAAGTGTCATGCTAGGGCAACATAATCATCTTATATTTTATAAAGTTACATTTCATTATGTTCTAAGAAAATAAGTGACATAGTAGCAACTACAACAGATATCCTGAATTCTTTTATGCACCCCATGATTTAAAAGTGTGTATTCAAGGACATCTGACTTTGTTTTTTGGACATCTGACTTGTAACGGAGAAACAGTATGAGCTCCTGTTCTATCCAAAGACAATTCCATACATACCCTCTAAAATCTTATCAAATGACATCCTTTAGTTACATTATTTTGTGCAGGGGTAATTATGTTCAAATAAATACCAAATGTAGTCATTTGTATAAAAATTAAAAAGGAAATGCAACCTGAGGGAACAAGTTTTTGCTGGTGGTGGAGTGAACTGCTTAGAGGATCCACTATGCATTGAATTATGCATCTCATTTCATATGTTGAAACTCTACCCCACAATGTGATTAGTTGTAGATACAGGTAATTAAGGTGAGTAAAGAGTAAATCTTCCAGATAGGCTATGAATGAAATTTTCTGGATAATTACACACAATTCCACTCATCTATAAGTAAGCAAGATTCTTGAAGTAAATTATTTCACTGCTATGTGATTTTTTTTAACTTTCCGTGAACACTCATTTATTTCAAAAGCATATTTTAGTGATGTATCACTGTTTGAACCTCAGTTTTGGCAATTACTAATACACTATTCATAATCCCTAGGGAATATTTTACAGACTACAATGTCAGTGTTTTGTGTGTGTGTGTGTGTGTGTGTGTGTGTGTGTACACAATTGTGGGAGGTATTTCCAAATGTTCTCAGAAGGTGGGAAGTGTAAGGTAGGCAGTAGAGGTAGACCCAGGAGGAGGAACCCAGGCTATTCTTGACCACTGATCAACAGGTCAGTGATTCAATGTGAGTTTGATGTGGAACTGCTCAAACTATATGGAACTAAGGATTACCTGGGCCACCTGCTGGTGTTTAGGTGATTGAAGTCAGTTGGGTGAGTTAGGTTACTGAGTCAGTTGCATGCAAAGCATGTACCTTAATCTCTATACTAGTTCTCCAGCACTCAACATTGTTTTTTTAAATAGCACCTCTAATCTATATAAAAGATATTTTACTTTTTATACCCTCCCCTTTTACTTTTATTTTTTAATAATTTTTATTGAGACCCATGTGAATTACAAGTTTTTCACAGTTATATTTAACATACATAATGGCAGTGAATTAGGACAATTCCCCACCACCAGTGCTGACCTACTTTTGCCTCTGTTCCGAGCATGCATCCCGTACTTCCACCCTACGCCCCCTACTGCTAGTATATCTGGTCCCCTTTGTATATAATTTGTTGTAGATCTTGATTCTGTTGTCATTGACTTTGGGTTTGGTATTTAGGCCTGATCATTATTTATTTTCAATCAATGTTCATGTGACTGTTTGCTCCTGGTACCATCCACTTTCTCATTCTTTCCCCCTTAATTTATGAGGCAGAACAAGTTGATTTGTTTTGTGGTTCTGTTGGAGAAAAAAAGGGCTGGGAAGAATCCATCTAGGAGCTATCCATATCAATTTAAAAGAAGAAAAAGGGGGAAAATGAGAAAAAAATAAAGAAGAAGCAATGAAAAGATACACAACAGCCACAGTAAACAACTACTAAACAACAACATAAAAAAGAAAAAAAGGAAGGAGGGTAGTGTGGCAAGGTCTTTTGCCTTTTTTCTTTCTTTTTTGCATAGGCACAGTAAGTATTGGAGAAATTTGAAAGAAAATTCCCTTGACGTAAGAGATACTGGGTTTCTTGAAGCATACTGTCATGGGAACAACTACAAGCTCCAGACATGCTCATTATTGAACCTCAAAGTCTTTTTATTTTGCCAGGAAATGTTCTGCTCAGTTGTGTCTGACAAAATCAGTCCTCTGTAATTACGTGGTATTTGCACAGGTCATAGGAATAAGTCTAGGATAGAGTCTTTATGATTCTAGAAGTTCTGCTCCGTCATGGTTGCTGTAGTCAGTTTTCTGATTAGTGATCTTGTTTTTTTTGCACAGATTTTAGATTGAAGACTATGATATATAGCCTTTCCTTATGGTTCCAGAAATTCGGTTCAGTCATAGATATCAAAATCAGACCTCTGGAATTAGAGATAATGGTTTTTGTTTAAATTCTAGGCTGAAGCTAAGGCTAGGGTCTTTCTTATTGGACCCAGGAAAAGTTCTGCCCAGTTGTAGTTATCAATGTTAGTCTTCTGTAATTAGTGATCTTGATTTTTTTGCACATATCAAGGACTTAGTGTCTCCTGATTTTATCTTACCATTAGGTGATGAGATAGGACAACCTGTTCTTACTTAGGTCTAGTTGTTGCTGTTTCCTCATCGTCAGGATGTTGTATCAACCTGGCACAAATTGGTGCCAGGGTGGTATTAGACACTCCTCAGAGGGTGTTTTATTCCTGGTGCTGTTGCGGGGAACTGTGTTGGCTCTAAAGTTGGGATCTGGGGTTTCAGGTTGAAGGATCGCTGTCTAATCACACGGAATCTAAGTTGAGTCCCCATGACAAATATTTAGGGTGGGAAGCATCCACCTGAATCTTATGTTTCTGTACATAAAATTTCTCCTTTTATTTTAGTATGCCTATGCAAAACGCAGCAGTGCTATATTATATTGCTGGTGCATGTGGGGGGTAAGAATGATAGGCTTTACAATCCTGTGCTCTGTTTTTGACTTGAGCATTTATCGCAAGCAAGACTTTTTCTTCTAGAATTTTGTCCCAAGCAGAACTCAAACAAGTGAAAAAATTAAACTATATATTTAAAAAAATGAGAAAATAAAAAACTTAAAACAATTTTAAGAAAAAGGAGGGGGGCAGAGCAATAGCACAGTGGTAGGGGTTTGCCTTGCACATGGCTGACTCAGAATGGACCTGGGTTCGATCCCCTACCAGGAGCGATTTCTGAGCGCATAGCTAGAAGGAACCCCTGAGCATCACTGAGTGTGGCCCAAAATGGAAAAAAGAAAAAGAAAAGAAAGAAAGAAAGAAAGAAAAAAAGAAAGAAAGAAAGAAAGAAAGAAAAAGAAAGAAGAAAGAAAGAAAGAAAAGAAAGAAAGAAAGAAGAAAGAAAGAAAGAAAGAAGAGAAAGAAAGAGAGAAAGGAAAGAAAGAGAAAGAAAGAAAGAAAGAAAGAAAGAAAGAAAGCAGAAAGAAGAAAAAGAAAGAGAAGAAAGAAAGAAAAAGGAAAGAAAGAAAACAGAAAGAAAGAAAGAAGAAAGAAAGAAGAAAGAAGAAAGAAAAAGAAAGAGGAACAAAAGCAAAAGGGAAAGAAAGAGAAAGACAGAAAGAAAGACAGAAAGAAAGACGAAAGAAAAAGAAAGAAAGAAAGAAGAAAGAAAGAAGAAAGAAGAAAGAAAAAGAAAGAGGAACAAAAGCAAAAGGGAAAGACAGAAAGACAGAAAGAAAGACGAAAGAAAAAGAAAGAAAGAAAGAAAGAAAGAGAGAAAGAAAGAGAAAGAAAGAAGAAAGAAAAGAAAGAAAGAAAGAAGAAAGAAAGAAAGAAGAAAAAGAAAAGAAAGAAAGAAAGAAAGAAAGAAAAGAAAGAAGAAAGAAAGAAAGAAGAAAGAAAGAAAGAGGAACAAAAGCAAAAGGGGGAATGGAGGAGATTACTTTTACATTTCCAAATAAACACACTAAGTGACATAACTATTGATGTATTAAACATATGAAGAAAATAGAGCTATCCAGTTAAGTCTTTTGAGATATTATTGAGGGGTTGTACGTTTCAGGGCCCATTTCCATTCCACACCATGGACTTGTTGGGTTTGAAAAGTGGTTTGCAGCAATAAAAGATCAGGTAGTGTCCTTGAGCTGGGGCTCCTTTTGGGGGCTGAATCCGGTAGCATGCAGCAGTTCACATTTAGGGTGTGTGTGTGAGAAGTGCAACAGAGGATGAATCTGCAGGAGTGGTGATTGCAGCTTCTTGCCAGGACCTGAGATGTGGGACTGAGAGGGTGTCCATTCGCTCTGGGGGAGCTTACTGAGTCTGATGGTCGGTCTTGGTACCTAATGAGTTAAGAACTGAGGATAAAGAGGCTTAAATTGGGAGGAATAACATATCAGGATTGGAGGATGAAAGGATATAAGAAGTTCTGAAGTGGGGGAAGGGGAATAATATATGAGAGGCCATATACAGTATAGCCTGGATTGTTTACAGTATAGGTTGGTCAGATAAAAAGGAGTCCACTGTATACAAACTCATGCCCACTTATAGATAGACATTAGATATCTTTTAATAAGTTGTTGTTGGAGGCCTGACCTTCATAGGATTTGGCTGGGCACTTAAGAAATAATTGCATAAAAAAGATAGATAAGGGGCCGGGTAGGTGGCGCTGGAGGTAAGGTGTCTGCCTTGCAAGCGCTAGCCAAGGAAGGACCGCGGTTCGATCCCCCGGCGTCCCATATGGTCCCCCCAAGCCAGGGGCGATTTCTGAGCACATAGCCAGGAGTAACCTCTGAGCCTCAAACGGGTGTGGCCCAAAAACCAAAAAAAAAAAAAAAAAGATAGATAAATAGCTAAAATATTGACTAGGAGGAAAAGAAGAGGAAGAAAGAAAAAGAGGAGAGGAAAACAAATAAATAAAAAATAAAGAAACAAGAATAAAAGAAAAAATAAGAAAAAGAGAAAAAATTGGGCTGGCACCTTAGAGGGGAAAGGTTTTCCAATTGTTAGGCACTTCATCATTGACAGGGGTGAACTTTGCTAAATGAAGCTTTCAGGGTTAGATTGTGGCTGGAGCATTTTAGAATAAGCACGATTTTCAAGTCTAGTTTACTAAGCAATATGATAGTGAACACTATAAGGTGTCTACCCTATGTAGTGTCATCCGCCGTGTCTTGTGCATTGAGGCTCCTTTCCTAAATAGAAACTGACAGCATGGGCGTTATGATATCATAGTAACATAGTTTGAAATGAAGAAGGAGAAGGAAGAGGATGGAAGAAGAAAAAAAAGAAAAACAAGAAGAAAAGAAAGAAAAAAAGGAAAGGGATAATAATAATTTGCCAAAACGTACTCAGTGAGTTGGACCTGTATTGTAAGTCTGTGGTACACAGTTGTCTGTTTCAGTAGTCTCAATGGTCATATGCTTTAGGTCCTAATAGAAGACTTAATCAGAAGGAAATGGGTAAGGTTGAGGGCCAAATTGCAAAATTAAGATGTCCACCCTGTATCACCATGAACCTCTGTGGACAAAGAAGCTGAAGAGTTATATTATGCTTAGTAAATTTAAGGCATTAGCATATATTAATAACTAGCACTGCAGCAGGGGTCTCTGGTTTTCAATCAAATTCTGGACCTAGATCTGTGGATTAAATATATTAGAACATTATTATAGGCCGTTGTAGTGGAAGGTTTATTGAATACCTGTTTATTCTAAACACCTTTTTCTGATATTGATGATTTTTATGATAAAAAAAGAAATGATCTTTTACTTTTTTGAAATATTTAAAAAATACTGAATTTATTATGAAAATAAAATAATACATATTAAATTTATTTTCTCTATGGTAAGAAAACACCACTATAAATTTTTCTCACTTGTGGTTTTTAGATTTATCAGTTACATTTGTACTATTTTATTTATTTACTTATTTAGGTTTAGAGGCCACTTCCTCTAAGCATGCTGTGCTGGAACTTGAACTTGAACACATTCGAGCCCTTTGAGCTTTCTCTTTCTCTTTCTTATCATACAATTATATTAATTAAAATGACCTTTCAGACTAGCTAAATAAGCTGTCACATATCAAATTAATGCCATCTACACATAGACAATGAGGATGCATTTAGTATATAGGTCAGAAATGATTCCTAATATATATTATGTGTAAAGCAAATATATATTGCTGATCAATTTGAAGAAAGACATAATATTATTAACTTATTTATGTTGGCCCCTATTCCTTCCTGATGAATGCTTGCAAAGCTATAAACTATCCTATTTGTGCTACTTTTGCTGTGTCCCACAAATTATAATAATGTACATCTTTACTATTGCTTTAAACAATAATAGTGGAAGGTTCAATATTGCCCTGTCACACCTTGATAGGTCAACCAGGCTACAACTCAAAAAGAATATACTAGCTTTGAAAGAAGAAATGAAAGAGAATCGCTTAGTAGATATATACAGTACTTTCCATCCCCAAAGTTGCATACACATTCTTCTCCAATGCACATGATACATTCTCCAAGGTAGACCACATGCTGGACCACAAAACATACCTCTATAAAATCAAAAGGATAGAAATTGTATTAATTATCTTCTCAGATCATGATGCAATAAAATTAGAAGTAAATTACAAACAAACATAAAAAATGTAGCACTTAGAAATTAAACAGCTCACTACTAAACAACCAGTAGATCAGAGATAAAATCAAAGATAAATCAAAAGAGTTCATGAAACAAACAAGAATGAAGACACACATGATTAGAATTTGCGGGACACAGCAAAAGCAGTACTAATAGACAAATTTCTAGCTTTGCAAGCACTCATTGGAATAAGGGTCCTACATAAATAATTTAATGGCACAACTTAAAAATTGGAAATATGCCCAACAAAATGGACCAGAAATATACTGATAGAAGGAAATAATAAATATTAGAATAAAATTAATGAATTGGAAATCTGAAATCTAAAAAATAGTCCAAAAAATTAATGAAAGCAAGAGTTGGTTCTTTAAAAAAATTAACAAGATTAATAATCCATTAGCAAGATTCACAAAGAAAGAGACAGAGAAACTTAATTCAAATTAGAAATAAAAAGGGGGGAGGTTACTACAGATACTCCAGAAATTCAAAAGGTAATCAGAGATTACTTTGAGAAACTCTATGCCAAAAACAAGAAAACCTGGAAAAAATGAATAAATTCTTGGACTCATAACCTACAAAGGTTTAACCAAGATGACCTGGAATATATGAACAGGCCTATAACTACTGAGAAAATTAAAATAGTAATCAAAAGGCTTCTTAAAACCAAAAGGCAAGGCCCAGATGGAATCACTAGTGAATTCCTTCAAACCGAAAAATGGACCTATTGCCTTTCTAGAGACTATAAAAATCAGTTTAAGAAGAGAAAGAGAAAAAGGAAGGAAACATTAAAAAAATAAAAAAAAAATCAAACTCCCAAAAAAACAAAAAACAAAAACAAACAAACAGAAAACCTGAAGAGCACCACAGCAATAAAGACAACCAAACACTAACCACAGTCCCGAAATAAAGACAAATCAAAGCATAGGGGAAAAAAAGGCAAAGAAAAAAAAAACAAGCAATAACAATTACAAAAAAAATTTTTTTTTAATTTGTGCTATTTTTTTTTTGAATAGGCACAGTAAAAATTGGGGAGATTAGAAAGGGAACTCCCCTGACCGGAGATACTTTTTTTCATTTTTTTCTTACCTTAAAACAGAGCCACATAATGTGAAACATTTTGCTCTGCCTCACAAATTGAGGGGGGAAATAATGACCAAACAGTAGTATGAATATCCAGTAGAAATAAAAAATGATCAGACTTAAACACCAAATCCAAAGCCAACTAAAACAGAATCGATACCCAATCTACAACAAGCTAGACACAGAAGGGACCACTTATACTAGCAGCCCGGGGGCTAAGGACGGGCGATAAGGGATGCATGCTGGGAAAAGGGGTGGAGCGAGTACAACATTGGTGGTGGGAAATCCCCTGATTCAATATCATTATGTACCTAAAATACTACTATGAATGATTTGTAATCCACTTTGGTCAAAATAAAAATTAATAACAATAACAATAACAATAATAATAATAATAATAATAAAGGACCTACTGCCAATTCTTTTCAGGCTCTTCCAGGAAATTGAAGAAACACAAACATTCTCAAATAATTTCTATGAAGTTAACATCACCTTGATATCAAAAGCAGATAGAGACACCACAGAAAAAGAGAATTAAAGACCAATATCCCTGGTAAATACAGATGCAAAGATCCACAACAAAATACTCGCAAATAGAATCCAGTAGTTCATCAAGAAGGTTATACACAATGACTAAGTAAGACTCATCCCAGAGATGCAAGGATAGTTTAACATATGCAAGCCAATCAATATAATACACCATATAAGTAAAAGCTAAAATATATGACGTATGATCACATCAGTAGATGTAGAGAAAGCATTTGACAAGGTTCAACACCTATTCATGATAAAAAACAAGATGGGAATTGAAGGAACTTTTTTCAGTATATCAAGGCCATTTACCACTAGCCTCTGGCAAACTTTACACTCAATGTGGAAAAACTGAAAGCCTTTTCTCTAAAATATGCCACTTCTATTCAATATAGTACTGGAATTACTTGCCATAGCAATCAGGCAAATCAAGGGCATTTAGATAGGAAAGGAAGCAGTCAAGCTCACTATTTGCTCACTATATTTATAAAATCCTAAAGAGTCTACCAAAAAGCTTCTATAAACAATAGGTTTGTATAGCAAAGTAACAGGCAACAAAATTAACATGCAGAAATTGATGCCCTTCTTATATACAAATAACAATAGAGAAGAAATAGACATTAAAATAAAATTCCATTCACAACAGTGACACAGAAACTCGAGTACCTTGGAGTTAATTTAAGGAAAGAGGTAAAAGACTTACACAAAGAAAACAAACACTGCTTCAAGAAATAAAAGAGGACACAAGGAAATGGAGATATATACCCTGTTCATGGATTGGAAGGATTAACATAATTAAAATGGCAATATTCCCCAAAGCAATGTATAGATTTAATGCAATCCATCTAAAGATATCCTTGGCATTTTCAAAGAAGTCGATCAAACACTCCTGAAAATTTTTTGGAACAATAAATACCTACAAATAGCTAAAGCAATCCTTAGAAAACAGAAAATGGGAGGCATCACTTCCCGACTTTAAATTTTACTACAAAGAAATAGTCATTTAAAAGCATGGTATTGGTATAAAGACAGACTCATACATCTATGGAATAAACTTGAGTACTTAAAGAATGACTCCCATACATACAATCAATTAATCTTTAATAATGAGACAAGAAACATAAAGTGGAGTAAAGAAAGACTCTTCAGAAGTGGTGTTGGGACAGCTGGTCAGCCACATGCAAAAAAGTGAACTCAGTCCTTCCTCTTATTTTTCTGCCAATAATTATGCAATTTGGAAGTTCACATTTAATAAAAAGAATGGCCCATTCAAATAAATAGACACACACATATATACCTACACACACCATCTAAACCTGGATACATTACTTTATGTACAGAAGTGAGAAATGCAGGAAGTAGGGAGATTATTTTAAAAAAATTACTCTTGGATCAGAGTATAATGGTTAAGGCTCTTTCCTTGCGTGTGGCCAAACTGGATTTGAATCCTGTAGCATTTATTGTCTCCTGTGCCCTCCAGGAGTAATTTTTGAGTGCTGAGCCAGGAATAAGCCCTGAGCACTTCTGGATGTGGGGGACAAAAAAGGCACACACCAAAAAACAAACAAAAAACCTTTGTTTTTAAATAAAGAAAATAAAAGTATTTTCTAATGAATTATTTAGAAGATGAACAATTAATAATTGTTTTCTTCTTGGAATCAAACAGCCTCAAACCTTAGATATACATCAAAGAATAAATTATTACACATTTACTGTTTCTCTCAGCCCAAACCTGGTGATAGGTATTTGTATCCCTTTTAGGTCAATCACAATCATCAGTCTTTCTCTGGTCCCATGAGATGTATGTAAATCTTCTGCCACCCAGAAGTCTTTTCAAGGATCTTTCTTTGAGATCCAAACACTCCAGAAGCTAATGTTTACTCTGTCATGGTCTAACTTTGCAAAGGGTGCCAAGTTCTAATCTACATATCTGCCTCCTATCTTAAAAATAAGAGGAGTGACTGGGGACATAGCTCAGAATTAGAGAACTTCCTTTGCATAGAGACCTGAGTTTGAACCCCACTTGAAGAGAGAGAAACTTGTTTTTCCTCAGAATAAATACCACTTACACTCCCAAATGGCCTAGCTGCGTGGACTAACTCCTTTTACCCCTTTAAGTAACTTATCCTTAGCACACTCAACCATTAAAAAGTTTTTTAAAATAACTCCACAGGTTAAGTGCATGCTTTGCATGAGAGAGAAACCTGGGTTGAATTCCTGGCACTGGATAGTCTTCTGAGCACAGAGCTGGGTATGGCCTCAAAAACTAATAGGTATGAATGAATGAATGAATGAATTAAAATCTCTTGTTTTACTTTGGAGCTACATGTTGTGATGCTCGGGGACCAGTTCTGTGATTAGGGCTGCTCCTAGCAGTTCTCTGGGGATGGTATGTGATGCCAGGTATCAAAAGGGGGTCAATTGCATGAAGGCAAGGACTTCAGCTAGCCTTAGAGGTCAGTAACAAATTTGTGATGATCCTGATGGATCAAATTTGAGAACTACTGCTGTATAAAAGTAACTTTTCTCTATGTGATATAATTAGGGTTTGATTAGTTAAATGTAAATTGAAGCCTATTTCTGTCAATAAATATTAATCTGAAGAATGTGTGTGCAAAATTTTCTACTTCCACTCTATATATTTTTTCCTCCTATTTTTCCCATTATTTTCCTCTAAACTAAGGAGCCTTGCCCACCAAACATTTTTGAAACTTTCATTAATTTTTTGGGGGGCCACACCCATTTGATGCTCAGGGGTTACTCCTGGCTAAGCGCTCAGAAATCACCTCTGGCTTGGGGGGACCATATGGGATGCCCGGGGATCGAACCACGGTCCTTCCTTGGCTAGTGCTCGCAAGGCAGACACCTTACTTCTAGCGCCACCTCACCGGCCCCACTTTTATCAATTTTTGTAATTGTAACCAATTGCTAAAGGACAAAGTTAGACATTAGAAGTAATTAGCAGAGGGGTCAGAGTGATTGCACAACAGCAAGCCATTTTTACCTTGCATGTGACAGACCTGGGACGGACCTGGGTTCAATTCTCGGCATCTCATATGGTCCCCAAAGCCTGCCAAGAGTGATTTCTGAGTACAAACCAAGGAGTAAACTCTGAGCACAGGCAGATGTGGCCCCAAAACCAAACACCAAAAATAAATTAAATAAAATAAATAAAAAGTAGTGAGCAAAATCTAGAGTTCAAGAGCTGGAGAGATAGTACAGCAGGTAGGGCATTTGTTTTGCACTCTGGTTCAATTTCTTGCACCCCGAGTCCTTCCAGGAGTGTTCTCTAAGCATAGAAGCAGGAGTAGACCCTGAGCACTGCTGTGTGAGGCCCATAAGCAAACAAACAAAAAGAATCTAGAGTTCATAAATTTTCTCCCCTACAGAAAGTTACCTAATCTGGGGCCAGAAAGATAGCTTAAAGGGCTAGTGTGAACATTTGGCATGAAGAAGACACAGTTTGATTTCTAGCAATACATCATCCCTGAAGCAGATCTGGGAGCACCTCTTCCCCAGCTGTACAGTTTAGAAGTAGCCTCTGAGTACCTCTGGATGTGGCCAGTACCCCAACCCCTCCCCAAGATTTTGATTATTCTAAAATGTTCCCTTTCACTAACATTTTTCTAACTGGATATATGTTTCAGAAAAATCTACCAAAAAAGAAAAATGATATAATTTTAAAGTGGTTGCCTTTGCTTTCTACATTTAGAAATGTAGATTCAGTATTTTGGTTTCCACAGTATGTAGCTCCTGAGTTTTGTCAGCTTCTTCTAGAAAGGTGGGTATGGTACACTAGGGAGGCTGATAATCCTTATTGGTAGACAAGAGATCATTGAGTGTAGACAGTGTCTGTTTTCATTTTCTGCTCTCACTAGTAGCATATAATTATGGCTCTTTTATTTCGTCCCTCATTTCATTAGCAAATGAAAACATTCTACAGAAATAATTGTATGTTTCGGGAAATTTTTTAATAGGAAGAAATTGATATAAGGAAGCTTTCCTTACTTTGGAAAAGCATTAACTATTATTTTAATAAATTATGTATGTAATTTTATGGTAAATAAATAAAAAATATAATTTTGAGGAATAGGGAGAAGGAAAGGGGAAATAGAAAAATAAATGGGAGAAAGAGAATTCTTTAAAAATACAGAGTCATGGGCCTGAAGAGATAGCACAGTGGTGTTTGCCTTGCAAGCAGCCGATCCAGGACCAAAGGTGGTTGGTTCGAATCCCGGTGTCCCATATGGTCCCCCGTGCCTGCCAGGAGCTATTTCTGAGCAGATAGTCAGGAGTAACCCCTGAGCACCGCCGGGTGTAACCCCCCAAAAAATACAGTCATAAAATAATTCTTTGCAAACAAATAGATTTTGACAAAGATATCTCTTTGAGTCTTTTACATTGGGATTTTTGTTTGTTTGTTTGTTTTTGGGTCACACCTGGCGGTGCTCAGGACTTACTCTTAGCTCTATGCTCAGAAATCGCTCCTGGCAGGCTCGGGGGACCATAGGGGATGCCGGGATTCCAATCACCGACCTTCTGCATAAAAGGCAAATGTCCTACCTCCGTGCTATCTCTCCGGCCCCTACACTGGGATTTTTATTTTGTAAGCATGTACTAGTTTCAAGAGAGACTTAACTTACAGGCAAATTAGAAATGTCATATGGGAAGTGCCATTCCTTGAAGAATGTTTGGCCTACTTGTTCTTCAAAGGACCAAAAGTTTGTCTGTGAAATTTTCATTTCACTTTTTTTGGGAGGGGTCACACCTGGTGGCGCTCAGGGGTTACTTCTGGCTCTGTGCCCAGAAATTGCTCCTTTCAAAGTCGGGGGACCATATGGGATGCTGGGAATCGAACCACCTTCAGTGCTGGGTCTGCCACCTGCAAGGCAAATGCCCTACCTTTGCTTTCTCTCCAACCCCTCTTCATTTCACTTTTATCAATATTTCTTTTAATTGGCTTTGCCGCTCCTTAATTGCCTGCAGAGTCTCCAATCTGTCTAATGTGGCTTGATGGGCCATTGCTTCATTCACCCGAGCAATAGATAGAACAGGTTCAACCAGTCTCCAGAATCTGTCCCTTCTCCCCACACCCAGAAATGACTTAGAAGAAGACAAAGGTGAGCTCAGTTGGGCGGAGCAAGGGTGGTCTTTGATCATTTGTTAAAGAAGTTAATTATTTCCCCATATTTCCTCTCCAGCAATATTACCCATTACTCCACCTTGAAATCCTGGAATCATTTCATTACTTTAAGTTTCACTACTTCATTAAGCAATAAATCCTGCTAGATAAAAACCTTAACTTTTTTTTGGTAGCAGTAACCAACTTTTTGTTGCATTTCCTGAGTCTAATCTGTGACACAAATATGAACTTTTCACACTAAGAGGTGGTTAGTGAAGAGAGAAAAAAATTTCGTAATGTTTTGAAACTTGTGATTTTTGTCAAAGTGTATGGGTCGGAGAAGCAGCTGGAGAAAAATTCTCTGATCTGTAACTTTCACATAAACATTTCATTTGTACACACTGTGGCCTATTTGCCTGTCTTTCTGGAGCCCGCATAGGAGGGTTAAATAAGACCAGATATGAAGCTGGCTGTGGGAAAAGAAAGAAATACAAAGACATGCAAAACAATAACCAATAGCAATGCAGGGTGAAATAAGTAATAAGATGTAAAGATAGGAAATATTAAGGGTGCAAAGAAGCAGGCATGAATGACTGTGGGTCTTAATTAAAAGAGGAGGCTTTATAAAGCAGCAGCAAGTAGTGGGCAGATTCCAAGTTTGAATAAACACCCCTCAAAGGAGAAAGCAACTGTCATATGGAATGAATTTAATTATGTATTATATATGAAGGTCCTTGGCACATGGTTTTACTATTGCAAGAAGCAATTAGCATTTGAGTCAAGCTGTGAAGGCGAAAACCATTTATTTTTTAAAATGTGGAAAAGGTATTCCAGGCTGAGGGAACAAGTTGGAGGAGAGTTGGCAGTTTCTGGCTCCAAAGTGAAGAGGCACATGTGTAGGGAATGGTATGCTACCAGCTATTGGAGCCTGGAGAGGAAAAACAGGACATGGAAATTTGCTGTGGGACAAATATTGAGAGCTTTGAGTAACATGCTGTGGCGTTGGGAGGAAATGAAGAAAGAGGGAGCTACTATTCCTCCCTCTTCAGACACACATCAACCTTTCTTCAGCCAAAAATTACCAAAGTAGAATAAAGAAATCAATATTTTGCAACAAGGACATCTTTGTGGTAGCCTAGTGTTTTAATGAGCAAATTGTGAAATAATACATTCCTTCTCCCAGCCACCATCACTACTCTCCTACTAGCACCACCACCTCTTCCTGGGTCCAATACCATGAAACTATTAGCACCTCTGTGCCTGACAATCTTATCTCCCCCATCAGCAAAACATTCTGTGTCTGACAACATTATCTTCCCTTCCCTAAATCATAACCACTTCCACCAAGAAAGCAGAAGAAGTTTGTGCAAGCATTTCCAAAAGTGGCTACACAGTGTCAAGCTAGAGAATGCCATGCCATGCTGTGACCATTAAATAATTCTTGGAAAAGATAGGTGTCAGCTGACGAATCAAGGTTGGATTTGGTACATAGCAGATCCTCCATAAATAAAGTTTCTTTAACTGCAACTGTTTGTTGTATGAATGAAATAATTTTTTCAAGAGGGCAGAGTCAAACTGTAAGGAGGGCTGGAGAGATAGTACAGAGGTAAAGAGAGATAGTATAACTGGCTTGAATACAGTCAACCTGCCACTGTGATCCTCAGCACAAAGCCAGGAGTAATCCCCAAGCACCATTAGGTGTTTTAGGTATTAGGCATGGGCCCCAAAGCAAAAATCCACAGAAGGCCAACAAAAAGTAATAACCACCCCTGGAAAAAATAAAGAACTATAGAGTACTAGTAGTTTTGTGTCTGAATACTTAAAACTTCTACCACATCACTTATTTATTATTTTAGTATTATATGAGAAAGTACTATACAAGAGCATCTCTTGAGTATAAAAATATGCCCAGGCATTTAGTAATATTGTGAAAATAACAAACTCCCTCTCTTTCTGAACACCCCAAAATAATAACCAAAATCATGCATTACTTTTCAATTGCACTATAACAAATAACCACTAATTTAATTCCTTGAAACATTTCAAGTTGGGTATTCTAGAAGTATTTTAGAAGTAAAATACCTGTTAAAATGAAGCTATCACACAATTGGGAGGCATGCCATCCTTTGCCCTAACAAAAACTAAAACTACTATTTATAGAAAAAACTAAAACTGCTATTTATAGAAGAACTTGACAAACACGAACTGGACAGAACATAGCAAGGGACCAAAGGGGAAGTTCCTAGACTAGACTTCAGCTTCAGATTTGTACAAAACCAAGATCTCTAATTCCAGAGGTCTGACTTTGACAACTGCAACTGAGCAGAACATCCAGAACCATGCTGAAAGACTATATACAGCCTAGGCTCTGACCAAGGATCTTAGCAAAAATCAAGTTCACTAATCATAGAAGACTGATTCCAACAACAGTGATGGAACAAAAATTCTAGAACTGAAAAAACAAAAACAAAACCTCTCTCCTAGCCTTCGCCCTATGACCTACACAAATAGCAAGATCTTCAGCTACCGAGGAGGGATGTCATCGCCCATATCTGAGCAGAAAGTCTTCTGGCACCATAAGAAGACCTCGGGGTGTGTAAAAGAGTGACATGGAGCCTGTAGTTGTTCCTATGGAAGTGTGCTTCAAGGGTGGAGAAACAATGCATAGCTTAGGTATCGCTTAGGTCAAGGAAATTCTCGTTCTAATTTCCCCAACGTTTATTGTGCCTATGCAAAAAAAAAAAAGAAAGAAAATACAACCCTTTTTATTTTTTTATTGTAAAAATTTAGTCAAGAGACAAAATTGATTAACATAATGAGGTAAACTAATATAACATATAATATAACATATAGTGATATAACATAACATATAATATAATTGATATAATAATAATGCATGTAAGTCAAAGAAAGTTTCTGGTTAAAAACACATTTTTTTCCATAATGGCTTACACATCTTTCACAGTAGTATTTTAGGTACATAGTAACATTGAGTCAGGGAAATACCCATCACCAACTATGTCCTCCCCCCATTCCAGTTCCCTTTCTACAACCCATATATCCCACCATCACCCCCCGGGCTGCTAGAGTAGGTGGACCCCTCTTTGTCTGGCTTACTATTAGTGATCACATATCTGTTTGGTCCTGGAACCCTCCCTTGTTTCCCCTTCTATTTAAGAGGCAGAGCTAGAAAAAGCGAGGTATGTGGTTTTGTTTAAAGGCAAGAGAAGCAATAAGAGGAAGAAAAAAAAAAAGAAATCAAAAGTCAAATATGCTGAAAATGGGCTGAGTCCCTCTAGAGTCTTCCAACCTCAGTTTGAGAGAGGATGTGAAAAAGGTAATTGAAATACCACAACAATACAGAAAAAATATCGAATTAAATAACCGGTGAGCACTACAGCAATAAAGACAGGCACCACACAATAGTCTCGGTTCTGAAATAAAATCATGTTCGAGTGCAACAAGAAAAAGACAAGACAAAATAAAATAAAATAATATTGGAGACATCAACCATAATCTCCACACCAAAATAAAGACGTCAAAAAAAATCAATCAATCGATAAATAAACATGTGGAAAAATGATTGTTTTGTGCTTTTTTTCCCCCTTTTCTTTACCCCCCTGCATAGGCACAGTAACTATTGGGGATATTGTAGAGGGAATTCCCTTGACCTAGGAGATACAGGGTTTCTCCACCCCTGAAGTATACTGTCATGGGATTAACTCTAGACTCCTTGCATGATCATACAACCCTTTTTAAAAGAAGTTGTTGGTCTGAGGTTTTTTTTCCCTTGTTTTTGCTTTTGTTTTTGTTTTTTGATTTGTTTCTTTGTAGCTGATAGTTTTGGTTTTTGGTTTACTCTTTTTTTTCTTAATTCTTTTTGTACTCTTTTTTGTTACTTCCTTATTGTTTGTTTTGTTTTTGTCTTGTCTCATTTTGTTTGTTACTTTTTTCTTCTTTCCCCTTTCTTCTACCAAATGGGTACTTACAGCACCTAGACAGACTCCTCCCATATCCCTTTTTATATCTCCAATAGAGCCACATTACTGGAATCACTTTGATCAGCATCATAATTGGGGAGAAAAGTGGATGGTACCAAAACCAGACAGTCGTATGTCCATTTGGTGGAAATAAAAAAGGATTAGACTTGAATAGGAAATCCAAAGTCAATGACAACAGAAACAATACCCAGTCTACATCAAGCTGTACATGGGGGAAACAGTTGCACTAACATTACCAGAGGTAGTGGAGGGGGAAGTGGGATGCATGCTGGGAACAGGAGTGGAGAAAGGACAATGCTGGTGGTGGGAATGCCCCTCATTCATTATTACTATGTGCCTTAAATATCACTGTGAAAGATTTGTAATTCACTTTGCCCACAATAAAAAAATAAAATAAAATGAAGCTATCACCAAGACTGTGCTCATTCTAAAAATTCTAGAAGGAATCTGCCTCATGGTCTTTTCCAGCTAATAGAAGTGGTCCCACTTTCTTTTACCCAGTTCTTCTTTCACTACCAGCAATTATATAATGGTACATTAGATAATGATACATTTCTAGGATCCTTCCTTCCCAGTAATAACTATCTCTGACTCTCTTCTGCTTGTCATTATATTGGCCTATCTGAGGAATCCAGGATAATCCAATATAATCTTTTATGGCAAACAACATCTGAAACCTTAAATCCTCTTTATACCATGTAATGTTACAAATTTATAGTCTCTAGGATTAGGCTGTAGACATATTTGGTGAGAACGTGGAAAAGCATTATTTGATCACAGATATAATCTCTACATTCAGAAAAGGCAATCAAATATTTTATCATAGAACTCATTAGTCTTTCTAAAGTTCAGAAATATATATATATACTGAAAGTCTCATGCCCCAGTTCTGAAGGGATTAGGGAACGTGGGTCTGGAAGCAATGCTGACTCAGCAAATAATACACACAAGGTTATAGATATTAAACAAGTTCAGGAACTTCCACCACAAGCTATCTGCCAGAAGGCAAAAGATACCAGCAGGCAGATAGGCTAGCTGTGGAACTGAAACTGCAAGCAGTCTCTCTAACCCAAGGTCTTATTGTGAATTGTAGGACCACCCGCAGGGGTGGAATAGGAAGGAATAGGAATAAATCCAGGGCCCGGAGAGATAGCACAGTGGCGTTTGCCTTGCAAGCAGCTGATTCAGGACCAAAGGTGGTTGGTTCAAATCCCTGTGCCTGCCAGGAGCTATTTTTGAGCAGACAGCTAGGAGTAACCCCTGAGCACCGCCGGGTGTGGCCCAAAACACCAAAAAAAAAAAAAAAAAAAGGAATAAATCCAGAGGTACTTCCAGTTCATGAGGGACAAGCACAAGCAAAGAATTATCCTAAAAAAAAAAAAGAGGGGCCGGGCGGTGGCACTAGAGGTAAGGTGCCTGCCTTGCCTGCGCTATCCTTGGACAGACCGCGGTTCGATCCCCCGGCATCCCATATGGTCCCCCAAGTCAGGAGCGACGTCTGAGCACATAGCCAGGAGTAACCCCTGAGCATCACTGGGTGTGGCCCAAAAACCAAAAAAAAAAAAAAAAAAAAAAAAGAATTATCCTGAATAGAGTAAAAAACCAGTTACTCCAACATATATAGATATAAATTGTTTCTTATTATTTCTGCTTTCTATGCTCTGTGATTTATTTTTTTGACACAGCCATTGGTGCTCCCTTACTCATTGATTAGGGATCACTCCTGGCAGTGCTTGCTAGAACACGTGGAGCTGGGAATCAAATCTAGAATCTCATCCATAAAAGGCAGGTGCTCTACCTCTGAGCCACATCCTCAGTCCAACCACATATATATTTAAATATGTACCATTTGTAAGACATTCTACCTTATTTTATTATTTTTTTGTGGGGGAACACATTCAGCTATACTCAGGTCTTACTTCATGTTCCGAGTTTAGAGACTACTCTTGGTGGAAATTGGGAACAATATGGGTTGTAGGGGATGAAAATCTGGTCAGCTGTCTAGAAGGCAAGTGTCCTACCAACTGTACTATTTCTTCCCAACTTGATTGTTGCCTATTTTAAATTAGGAGTAGAGTTTTCTAAACACCTGTGGACCCATAAGTTATTCATTACTTTTTTTCATCTTATAATCAAAAAATTACCCTGAACATACTAAACGGGTACTGAGGAGTTAATAAATGTTTGGGGAAAGTCAGTTGGCTCATCTTTTGAGAAAACAATATGGACACTTCTCAAAAATAAAAAAAACCTTAGGAATTTATCTTCCATATGCTCCAGCAATAACACTTCTTGGCATCTATCCTCAATGGGCTAAAAACTATTCATGAAAAGCATTTTGCTTTCCATTGTTTATGGCAAACTATTCGAATTACCAAAATCTAGAAACAACCCAATGTCTAGAAACAGATGATTCAATAAAGAAACTATGGTACATGTACATGATGGAACGTAACCTGATTTTATGAAAAGGATGAAAGGATGAAATCTGTAGATTTCCACAGCTAGCCTGTATGCCTGCTGGTATCTTTTGCCTGCAGGCAGATAGCATGTGGTGAAAGTTCCTAAACCTGTTTTATCTCCATAACCTTGTGTGAATTATTTGCTGTGTTGGCATTGCTTCCAGACCTGCATTCTCCAATGCCTCATGAGACTTCCACTTTCAGAGATAGATAGATAGAAAGAAAGATAGATGATAGCTAGATAGATAACAAATACCCAGAGGCAACAGAAATTGAGAACTGGTCTTTAGTAGGAAGTACTATATATCACTGTAGTGGGATGAGGGGGGAAATAGGCAGATATCAGTGGAGAGAAGTTGACTTTGGTGGAGGATGTGATGTTGGAATGTTTTATGCATAAAGTGTTGCCATTATGAATATTGTAAACCACAGTGCCAGTGGGAGTGGAGTAAATGCTGTTATTGTGTATTGTCTTAGATATTAACTGGATTTTGCAAAAAAGTTTAAAAACTTTCTGAGAAGAAAGTTTCTTTCTCAGAAAGATTCACTCCAATTAAAATAGGAGCCACTGGTTGTAGTGAAACACGGATGTATTCACACTTGGTTTTTTTTAAACTTTATTGATTGATTGTTTGGTTGATTTTGGGGCCACACCTGGCGGCACTCGGGGTTACTCCTGGCTCCATACTCAGTAATCGCCCCTGGCAGATTGGGGGGCCATATAGGTATGCCGGGAATCGAACTCCCTGGTCGGCAGCATGCAAGGTAAACACCCTACCCCTGTGCTATCTCTGCGACCCCGATGTGTTCACAGTTGTATCATGACATGACATACCTCTGATTACTGGATTCTTTGAAGAAAAAAAAAGAAAGAGAGAAGCTGCACATATATCTATTTAAATATTTTGGGTCTCACTTGCAACTATTTTCTTCTGCAGTGTTCTAAGATTGCACACATCTAAAAAATAGTACTCAGGATATTAGATATTTTTCTCCTGACATGCCATTCATGAGTCATCGTCAAAGATTTTAATAAGCTTGTCCTCATGAACTATTCTCTAGGCAGAGAGTGGGAAGCACTCCATGGCAATTCATACTAGGAAAAAAAAATTAAATGGCAAAATCTGTTAATCAAGTAAAATCAAGAAAACCATTTGGAATTTACTTTGAATAACTTAATTATAACCGCAAGGAATATGCTCTTTATTTATAGAGCACCTTTCCTCAAAAGACTAAATTATTGTTATCTCTTTAAAGAAAGGCCAGAAGAGATATTTTGGGAAAGTTTATCTTATTTGATGATAAGGAAGAAGAATTTCTCGTTCCACCTTTTTCCTGATTCTCTCCCTGCTTTTCTCATTCTTTATAGATAGCAAAATACAAACTAGTGAAATGATAAGCAAAGATTAGTGAAATGATAAGCAGAAACTCAGGTGAGACTTTAAATGACAAGGGGAATTCATGTCATCAAGCCTCCAATTTCAAGGCTTGTGTGTGAATTCTATATATTTCTAGGTAGTTTAATTTTTTTGGGGGGGTCACACCCGGCGGTGCTCAGGGGTTAAATTTTTTTTTTTTTTTAAATCTGGAGATGCTCAGGGGTTACTCTTGGCTATGAGCTCAGAAATTGCTCCTGGCTCTGGGGACCATATGGGAGGCCAGGGATCTAACCAATGTCTGTCCTGGGTCAGCCACACAGCAAGGCAAATGCCCTACGGCTGTGCTCCCAGACCATTTTTCTAGGCAGTTTAAAGTTGTTTTCTTAGTGCACTCACTGAGAGGTCACTGAGAGGTCTCTCTGTCTGTCTCTCTGTCTCTGTCTTTGTCTGTCTCTCTATCTCTGTCTCTCTGTCTCTGTCTCTCTGTCTCTGTCTCTCTCTCTGTCTTTCTGTCTCTGTCTCTCTGTCTCTCTGTCTCTCTGACTCTGTCTCTCTGTCTCTCTCTGTCTCTGTCTCTCTCTCTGTCTCTCTGACTCTGTCTCTCTCTCTCTTTGTCTCTCTGTCTCTCTCTGTCTCTCTGTCTCTCTCTCTCTGTCTGCCTCTCTGTCTGCCTCTCTCTCTCTCTCTCTCTCTCTCTCTCTCTCTCTCTTTCTCTCTCTCTCTCTCGATATTTGGATATAGAGATTTGGTCCTCTTCGTCTCCCTTTCCAGGTGTCCCCGTTTCCTTCCCTGACAATTCTTTTCCTCTTCACACTCCCAGGCAAAACAAATTCCTTGCGTTTTGTCATGCAGAGCCAGCCAACCATTTCTTTTGCTGCTTTAGTGCCTTTCCACAGTCCTCTGAAGCTCACCTGCTTTAAATGGTTTCACAGGGTAGTTCCCCAGGCACCATTCCCTTCCTAAGAAGAAATCTAGTGCCAGCTGTTACGATAATAAAAATATCAACCCATCATAATTGATTTATTCCATTCCAGTGTTTTCAGGGATTACTAGCACACTCCATGGTGCCCAAGGGTTACTCCTGGCTCTGGGCCCAGAAATCTCTCCTGGCAGGCTACAGCAATGACATGGGATATGCCTGGGATCAAACCTGAGTTGGCCATGTGCAAGGCAAATGCCCTACCAGCTGTGCTATCTCTTAGGCCCCTTATTAGTATTTTCTTTATTAGACGTGTGTGTGTGTGTGTGTGTGTGTGTGTGTGTGTGTGTGTGTGTGTGTGTGTGCATTATGCCAGAGCTGAGAATTTAAAAGGGATTAGGCAAAGTCCTGTTCCTTAGGGAATTTTTCATAGAGGAGAAATGCTTTAGCTTTTTAAAAAACAAATAATGGTATAAATCATGAGGGAAATTTCTGAGTATAATCTGAAAGCGTCTGGTAGTGGCAGAAAGGGGAGAGGGATGGGGAGGAAAATAAGGTTTTTTGATGTTTAATTTGCTCAGGACTAGAAGAGGCCTAGGTTGTTTGTTTGTTTGTTTTCAAATGCCACCTCTGAGGAGTCAACTAAAATCAGAAGGATGGCATTTGTGGAGTTCCTTTCTGAATTAATTCAACAAACACATATTGAGGGACTTCTAGGTGCCACAAGTATGCTAAAATTTCATGTGTTGTAGAGGGAGGCAACAGGAAAAAACCATAATAAAAATATTTTTAGGCAATCTGAGAAGTTAATGGGAGAAAAATGTGGCAGAGTGGTGGTCAGGGCAGACTTCCCTGGGTGCAAAGGACTGCATTGTAGAGCTATTGTAAAGTATGTTGAAAGGCCCTGAGGTCCAGAAGCAACATTGTCTGCTACAAAGCAATCTAAGTACCTAGTAAGTGAGATGAAGAATAGGATGGTCTTGTTGTGGAGGTAAAACTTGGTTAGATTGTGCCACAGGGGGACCTAGGGTCTTTTCCCCCCAGGGCAAAATAAAGTAATTATGCAGATTGCTTTGCTTGTAAAATGAAGATCAGATTGGTTATCACAATGTTCTATAAAAACAAGGCAAAGGAGCTGGAGCGATAGCACAAGCAGTAGGGCATTTGCCTTGCATGCACTAATCTAGGACGGGCTGCAGTTCGATTCCCTGGAGTCCCATATGGTACCCCAAGCCAAGAGCAATTTCTGAGTGCATAGCTACGAATAACCCTTGAGCATCACCAGGTGTGTTCTAAAAAACAAAACAAAAAAACATTCATTGCCATGCTATTTACAATAGCCAGACTCTGGAAACAACCAAGATGGCCTTCAACAGATGAATGGCTAAAGAAATTGTGGTACATATACACAATGGAATACTATGCAGCCGTCAGGAGAGATGCAGTCATGAAATTTTCCTATACATGGATGTACATGGAATCCATTATGCTGAGTGAAATAAGTCAGAGGGAGAGAGATAGAAGCAGAATAGTCTCCCTCATCTATGAGTTTTAAATAAATAAAAGACATCTTTGCAATAATCTTCAGAGACAAAGAGAGGAAGGCTGAAAGGTCCAGCTCATGACATGAAGAGTGATGAGTGCAGTTAGAGAAATAATTACACTGTGAACTACCATAACAATGTGAATGAATGAGGGAAGTAGAAAGCCTATCTAGAGTACAGGTGGGGGTGAGGTGGGGAGGAGGGAGATTTGGGACATCTGTGATGGGAATGTTGCACTGGTAAAGTCTTTACATGACTGAAACCCAACAACAACCATATTTGTAATCAAGGTGTTTAAATAAAGATATTAATAAAAAGAACCCAAAAAACAAAAAACAAAGAAGTCAAACAATCTATTGAGACAGAATTAATTCAATAATAGCATATTTATACAATGGAATGCTTCAAAGTCATAAAAATGATGGCATCTATATATTCATTTGGAAAGATTTTAGCAGTACAGGCTACATTACAGTAGTGTGTGTATGCAAAACTAGGTTACAAGACAATGAATCTTGAGTTTATTTAAAAGGACACACATAAAATGTTTATATCATTTCTGGGTGACTGGAATTATAGATTTTTTCTATTTTCTTTTTCTTTTTTGCTAGAATTTGCACTTGAGTCATAAAATGGCAGATAAAAATAAATTCATAAAAAATAAGATTAGAATATGGCCTAGCAGAGAAAACACTTAAATACAGCAATGTGGCATTTTCATTTATCAAAACATTGTATTTATAGTGTACTTTAGAAACACAAAATTTCTTAACACATTTCAAAATAGTATTCCCTAAAATTCATTTATAATAAAAAACTGAAAATATGATCACATTAAATAATATTATTTAAAATAGAAATTCATAGTATTTCTCCTTCCTCTGCCGGGGTCCATTGTCTTTCATCAAACATCTCCCAAACTTAGTGTGAAATTCTCTTCCACTGAGCAGTTGACCTTTGGGAGTTCCTCTAATGTGCTGACTTGCTGCATCTTTTTAATTAAGATTAGAAAATATTTTCCATTAAAAATTTCCTAAGGAAAATAGGGAAAAAAATTAAAGTAAAATTTCCGAAGGAGGGACTGGAGAAATGGTGCAAGTGGTAGGGCCTCTGCCTTGTATGCACTAACCTAGGACAGACAGCAGTTCAATTCCCCGGGGTCTCATATGGTCCCCCAAGCCAGGAACAATTTTTGAGCACATAGCTAGGAGTAACCCCTGAGTATCACCAGGTGTGACCCAAAAACCAAAAACCAAACCAAAACAAAAGATTTCAAAATTTATAGCATGGGTGGGGAAGGAGAGAAGGAGAGGCATTGGTGATGGGAGTGTTGCACTGGTGAAGGGGGTATTCTGTTTATGACTGAAACCCAACTACAATCATGCATGTAATCATGATGCTTAAGTAAATATTTTATATAAAAAATCAAATACATTTAAATTTCTCCAAAGAAAAACAAAAAGTGTAATGGTAGCAAGACATGAGCTTCATGGGGAGAAGTTAAAAAAAAAAGTTCTGGGCTGGAGCAGTGGCACAAGTAGTAAGGTGTCTGCCTTGCATGCACTAGCCTAGCACAGACCTTGGTTATAACCCCCTCCCCACCCCGGTGTCCCATATGGTCCCCCAAGCCAGGAGCAATTTTTGAGCACATATCAGCAGTAACCCCTGAGTGTCATCAGGTGTGGCAAAAAACAAAACAAAACAAAAATAAATGAATAAAAGTTCTAAAGGAAATAACATTAAGGGCCAGGAGATAGTTTCAAGGGTTGTAGCACATGACCTACATGTTTTAGGTTCTGAGTATGATGCCCAGCACTGCCTGGCTTTCAAGGTTTAGCCCTGGAAGCCTCTAAAAATCCCTGGGGTAGCCTTGGGGGGTCCTTAGAAGTGCTATGCCTCAACAAACTTCATTTCTGGCTCAAGAACTGGAATCAAGCCTACATAACTAAGATTAGCAAATACCACTGGGTGGTCCCAGGGACCCCTGAGAACTGTCGAGATCTGCCCCTACGAACAACCATCCATGTAAGAAATGGTAAATGGAGATTCCTCCAAAAACTGGAAATCGAGCTCCCATACGATCCAGCTATACCACTCCTAGGAATATACCCTAGGAACACAAAAATACAATACAAAAACCCCTTCCTTACACCTATATTCATTGCAGCTCTATTTACCATAGCAAGACTCTGGAAACAACCAAGATGCCCTTCAACAGATGAATGGCTAAAGAAACTGTGGTACATATACACAATGGAATATTATGCAGCTGTCAGGAGAGATGAAGTCATGAAATTTTCCTATACATGGATGTACATGGAATCTATTATGCTGAGTGAAATAAGTCAGAGAGAGAGAGAAAAACGCAGAATGGTCTCACTCATCTATGGGTTTTAAGAAAAATGAAAGACACCCTTGTAATAATAATTTTCAGACACAAAAGAGAAAAGAGCTGGAAGTTCCAGCTCACCTCAGGAAGCTCACCACAAAGAGTGATGAGTTTAGTTAGAGAAATAACTACATTTTGAACTGTCCTAATATTGAGAATGTATGAGGGAAATGTAGAGCCTGTTTAGGGTACAGGCGGGGGTTGGGTGGGGAGGAGGGTGATTTGGGACTTGGGTGATGGGAATGTTGCACTGGTGATGGGTGGTGTTCCTTTTATGACTGAAACCCAAACACAATCATGTATGTAATCAAGGTGTTTAAATAAAAAAAAAAATTAAAAAAAAAAAAAAAAAAAAAAAAAGAAATGGTAAACTAGGAGTCAAAAAATAATCTAAGCTCCTTATTCCTTTCATGAGTCATTGTTCTGTTTTTCTTTCTTTTGGCTTGGAAACATTGTATAATTCTAGATTAATACTTAATTCTTTTATTCAATTTTTTCACCATTAAGTGAAGTCTCAAGGCCCTCAAATATTGGCTTTTTGGTAACAGCAACACATCTGAACAAATATTAGTGAGCTTGTATTTATGGAACAGAGTGGGCTCAAGTACCCTGTGATGTTAGACTTTCTGAACTTCCTTTGTTAATTTCAGAGGTGTCTTTTACATTTAAAATTTATGTCATATTTTATAATAGTAGATCACTGCTAATATAATAAGGCCTTTAATTTGTATGCTTGGAGAAACTGAAAGTTTTTTTTTTTCTGTGTTGTTCATTCCAGTTTCCTTGAAAGGATTTTCTGTCACTATTGTATGAAATAATTTGGATTTCTTAGATCCTCCAATGAGCCATGTCCATAGCAATTTTAAATTAACAATGTAGAAGAGATATGCCTTACTTAACATGCTAAAGAGAAAGTATGAAAAAAAAGCTATTTAAAAGCTAAATAGTTTTGGGGCTGGAGCGGAGGCACAGAGGTAAAGCGTTTGTCTTACATTAGGCTGACCTAGGGCGGACCTCAGTTTGATCCCCCGGCATCCCATATGGTCCCCCAAGCTAGGAGTAATTTCTGAGTGCATAGCCAGGAGTAACCCCCGAGCATCACCGGGTGTTGCCCAAAACTCGAAAAAAAAAAAAGTAAAAGCTAAACAGTTTTACTACTTTCAGATGTAGAGTACTTGTTTCTGTGAAACTAGTATTTCTGAAATACAATTATTGCTATATTATAATTTGTTTATGCAGATCATTAAACTCTTTGGAGATCTCTTGTTTACTTGTTATTTTTTTTTAATTTTTATTGTGACCAAAGTGCATCACAAATCTTTCACTGCATCATTTATGGTACATAGTGACAATGAATGAGGGGCATTCCCACCACCAGTGCTGTCCTCCCTTCACCCCTGTTCCCAGTATGCATCCCATATCTCCCTCCTCTACCCCCCCAGAATGCTAGTGCAACTGGTCTCCACTTTACAGCTTGTAGATTGAGCATCTATTCCACTGTCATTGGAGATAAAAAGGATAAAAAAAAAAAGGGAGAAAAAAATTTGGTGACAACTACCAAAAAAAGAAAGGAGAGAAAAAAAAAGAAAAGAAAAATGGAAGAAAAAAGATAAAAATAGACCAGCAAATAAAAATAAAAATAAATCTCTAAATAATAACCACAAGAGTGAAAAAGAAAGAGAAAAGTGGAAGAAAAAAGAGAAGGAAAATAAAGTCAAAAACTAACAAATCAAAACAAAACAAGAAAAAGTATGGGTGCTTGGAGTGGTAGGGTTTGGCGTTCCCCCCACTTATTATTATTATTATTATTATTATTATTATTATTATTATTATTATTATTGCATAGGCACAGTAAGCATTGGGGAAGAAAGGGAATTCCCGTGGCCTAAGAGATTCAGGGTTTCTCCATCCTTGAAGCATACTATCATGGGATCAACCCCTGGCTCCATATATACTCATTATCCCATCCCAAAGGCTTTTTTGTGATGCCAGGAAAGTTTCCTCTCGGTTGTGTGTGAGAAAATCAAGCCACTGTAGCTAGCGATCTTGGTATTTGCGCATGTTATAGGTCAGGGTCTAGGATAGAGTCTCTAGGTTTTAGAGGTTCCTATCCATCGTTGTTGTTGTGTTCAGTCTTCTGTAACACTTGCTCCTGTTTTCGTTCAGTCCCTAAGCCAAAGCCAAGGATATTATGGATCCAAAGGTTCTGCTCAGTCTCTGTTGTCCAAGTTGGACCTCTGCAATAAGACATCTAGTTGTTGTTGTTGTTTTTTGTGTGTCCTGGGCTACAGCCTAGGGTAGGGTTTTCCTTATTAGTCCCAAATTGTGATTTCGGCTTGGAGTCAGTACAAAAAGTCACGTCCATAAAGACTGACTTTAAAGATCTATTTGAGTGTTATCATCCAAATCTTTGGTATTCCGTTTCCTTTCCTAGGAACCGCCTAGAATAAAGAACATTTATAGATAATGCTTAAAAGTATATTTGTTATGAAAATGAGTATTAGTAAGAAAAGACACCATTGCAGGGGGTCCAGTATGAATACGGGAGTTTTCCTCCTTCCCCCGCCCCTCCCCCCAGAGCCCAGTTGCCAGACCTGGCCCTGAAGACCAGTTTGGCATGGGGGGGATCTCGGTCTCCTGGACTAAGTGGTCAGCCCAGGAGGCCATTGGCCAGCTGTCTGCCCAGATTCCCAGCCATACCCGTAGGAGAGGAGCAGGAATCCTGGCACGTGGGATCGTCTGGGTCCAGCTGCAGCCTCCCTCTCCAGTATGAAAAAGCATGGGGGAGGAGTTTGCTTCCTCCCCATCCCCCCCAGAGCTCAGATGCCAGGCCAGCTGTCTGTCCAGATTCCCATCCATGCCAGTAGAAGAGGAGCAGTCCACTTGTTATTTTTTGAGTAAAGCTATACTATTGATAGACAAAAGCATAAATATCAGCTCAAGTTGTGACAATTTATTATTTTACTAGACATATTATTATAGATATGAAGTTTTATTATACTATATTTTAAGTAGCTACATTTAATAAAAACACATTATTCTACTACCTAGTCACAGAAATACTATACCCGTGTTCATCTTAGAACCTAATAGTAACCATTACCGTTTTTTATAAGATTTTACGGTTTACAAAATGCTTTCAAACATATTATGAATAAAATGTTTGCAAAGATGTTTTTAAACCTTAGATGGTATACACGTACATTACATATACCATATACATTACCTATACCTGGGGCTGACCATCCAGGTAAGATTAGCATATAGAATTGGGGGAAGGGTGACATATATGGAATATATATGTACAATTTATATGTATATATAAGTGACTGTATTAACTAATAAAAATATAATCTTTTAACTACTATAACTAATTTTAAAGACCATTTAACAGACTCATAAGCCTTGTAATTATTTTGCCTGTTTTGTTTTGGGGCCATCTTAGAGGGTACTCCTGTATCTGCACTTAGGAATTATTCCTGGCAGTACTTAGGGAACCAGATGGGATGCTGGAAATCCAACCCCAATCTGCTATGTGCAAGGCAAGTGACTTACCCTCTGTATAATTGCTACAATTGAACCATCTGATTATTAGTGGCAAAAATAGCAGCTTAAAAACGTGAGATCAATCAACTCCAATGCATGAAGATCTGCTATTTTTAGGCATCAGCACAGAGTTTGAAGGATACAAAGATGATAAAAGTGAACTGCTGCTTTCAAGAGGTTTGCAATATGATCATTTTTAAACAACTAATCACAGTATGAAGCAGAATGAAAAGTACTTAATAGAGATACATTTGTGGAAATGAAGAGGGAGAACAATTGATTTTGACAAAAGAGATTACGAAAAGTGCTATAAAAACGAGGCATTTGAAAAATCTTATTAAAAAACAAACTACCGGAGTTATCCTGTAAAGAGACCTGCTGAGGGGGCTCTATGTTTATGTCAATGGCATGGCTGATAATCAAAATATTTTAGAAATTGCCTCTAGATCCTACCTCTCAGTTATTGAATAATCAACCCTATTTCACTGTAATCACATTTGTATTGTTTTTGTGGGGAGATGAACCTCCTAAGGTGGTCAGGGATGTCTGGAACCACTCCTTGCAATAATGATATGATTGGGCCTATGATTGAGTGGTAGGACTCTAAAACACAGTGTCTTGGCCTTATAATTTTGGGAGACATCCAGTAACCTTATGCATGCTCCAGGGAACCTTTAGAAACACAACCCAGTGATGCCCAGGGCCCTATGGTGCTGGGGATAAAATTTTGTATGAAAAATTCTTTGCAGGGATTCTTTTACTATTTCTGGCCCCAGTTACATTTTGTTTTTCGAGTATTTTACCAGTCAGCCTAGGTTGTGAGCTTTTCCCTCAAAGTGTTGAAGGCTTATCTGGGCCTGAACACCCTGTGCTCTCTTCACAGCTTTCTGTTATTTGTAGAGAAAGGGAAAGAGAGAGGATGTTTTTAGACCATTATCACTCTGTCTAATTTTGGGGGTCTTTTGGGGGCCAACACATGCTAGCTCTGTGTTTAGGGATCACTCCTGGTAGTACTTTGGGTGCCATATGTAGTGGGATCAGCTACATGCAAGGTAAGCATCTTCATCTCTGTATCATCTCTCTGACCCTAGACTTTCTGACTTTCTTTCTTTCTTTCTTTCTTTCTTTCTTTCTTTCTTTCTTTCTTTCTTTCTTTCTTTCTTTCTTTCTTTCTTTCTTTCTTTCTTTCTTTCTTTCTTTCTTTCTTTCTTTCTTTCTTTCTTTCTTTCTTTCTTTCTTTCTTTCTTTCTTTCTTTCTTTCTTTCTTTCTTTCTTTCTTTCTTTCTTTCTTTCTTTCTTTCTTTCTTTCTTTCTTCTTTTTCTTTTTCCTCCTTCCTTCCTTCCTTCCTTCCTTCCTTCCTTCCTTCCTTCCTTCCTTCCTTCCTTCCTTCCTTCCTTCCTTCCTTCCTTCCTTCCTTCCTTCCTTCCTTCCTTCCTTCCTTCCTTCCTTCCTTCCTTCCTTCCTTCCTTCCTTCCTTCCTTCCTTTTTCTTTCTTGTTTTTGGGTCACACCCAGCAGCGCTCAGGGATTACTTCTGGCTCTATGCTCAGAAATTGCTCCTGGCAGGCTCAGGGAACCATATGGGATGCTGGGATTCGAACCACCGACCTTCTGTATGCAAGGCAAACACCCTATCTCCATGCTATCTCTCCGGCCCCCTAGACTTTTTTCTATAGTGCATTTTTCACTGGGCCTTGAAGACTTGTAGATGTTCATGAGCAGCTGTTGGTATGAGGGAAGTGGGCTTGTCATTAATGAAAATATTTAGTCCTGAATTTTATCCCTGGCATACTATCAAACTAAACACAACTAATCTTCTCAAAGAATTTATTGAATTGGGAGAATAGGGGCAGCATAATAACCCACCCAACCTTAAGGTTACATGCTGCACATCTCACTGTGCCACCAGGAATGGGGGAAAAAATCCCCCTCTTATTTGAGACTACTAATCTATATAAACATTTAAAGGGAAAGGTACTTCTAAAATAATTTAAAATAATTTGGAAGTGTTCTTCAGTTTTATGCAATGTCCAGTTAAAGCAGAATGGAAAGGAGGAGATGGTTAAAATGAAAGAAATAGGGCCAGAGAGATAGCATAGTAGTAGGGCATTTGCCTTGCATACAACCAACCCAGGAGGGACCCGGTTTGATTTCCAGCATCACATATGGTCCCCCAGCTTTCCAGGGGTGATTTCTGAGTGTAGAGCCAGGAGTAATTCCTGAGCACCCAGGGTGTGGTCCAAGAACCAATCAAACAATCAATAGTTTTTTTTTTTTAATAAAATGGAAGAAATAGGAAGGATGGAAGAGAGGATGCCAAGGCATATTTATATAGTAGGGATACAAATTGTTTTCCTCTTTTTTTTTGTATAAATAAAAGCAAACTCTTAATAATAAAAATAATAGCCATTTAGAATATTCATCCAGGGAGAAAACTCTAGGGCACATATCTAGCATGTATGGTCCCAGGCATAACATGCTGCCTGCCTACAGTAGGAGTAGCGGGGTTTCTGGGCTCGAGCAATTTTGGAAGCAGCCCTTATAAAACAGTTTCTTTATCCTTACAATAATATTTCTAGACTAGAAAGAATTTGGCGAAAATAGTTATACCAATGTATTTATGTTTATAAAATGTAAGTATGTACTAATTATCTATTTAGATACTATTTATAGATATAAATTTAAAGTAAATAGATGTGCATGTATGTAAACTATTATGGACTGATTAAAAAGAGTTATATAGGTAGTACATAGTTTTTAGCATTGAGTAGCTTAATAAAACAGAAAATATGGGGCCTGAGAGATAGCATGGAGGTAAGGCGTTTGCCTTTCATGCAGAAGAACGGTGGTTCAAATCCTGGCATCCCACATGCTCTCTTGAGCCTGCCAGGAGCGATTTCTGAGCATAGAACAGGAGTAGTTCCTGAGTACTGCCGGGTGTGATCCAAAAAACAAAAACAAAAACAAACAAACAAAAAAACCCCTAGAAAATATAAATGTGATAGCAAGTATTTATAGACCAATTCAATATATGTCTACTGAAGCAAAAAGTAGAAAGAAAGCATGTCAGGGTGAAGGAAAAATAAATAAATTCACTAGTATAAAGTAGTTACCTTATAAATTTTATAAGTTAGAAATTTTACATTCTAAAAAATTTATCTATGTAGTTATTTTCCTCTGGTCTATAGACATATTAACATATAAGGTATGCAAGTTTAAATGTACAATGTGCATCTTTGTACTATAAAATAATTACCTCAATGCATTCTGTGTGAAATCTTAAAATTTTATCTTTAACAAACCTGTGGTAGTGTTGAGAATATGATACAAGAATTTGCTGCACATAATAATAATTGCAGAATGTATTAAGAGATGTTAAAGTGCCTTCTGTTGCATAAAATATCATTTAATTGTATAATAGAATATGCATATCTAGTTTGATGCCCTAGACATATTCACTCATAATTTGAAAAAATTGTACCTTCTAAATGCAAGAGGTATATATACTACCTATATAATATACAGGTGCTAAAGGGAAAAAACCCAAATCAATAAGTATCAATTCTTTTTTTGTTTGTTTTGTTTTGTTTTAGGGGGCACACCTCAGCCCAGGACATTCAAGGGGTACTTATGGCTATGTGCTAAGAAATGGCTCCTGGCTTGGGGGACCGTATAGAATGCTGAGGATCGAACTGAGGTCCATCCTACAAGGCAAACGTCCTACTGCTGTGCTATAGATTTGGCCCCATCAATTCGTTTTTTACTGGAAGGGGCTTCCCAACAGTTACTAGGAGAACCAGTGGCTTCACCAACACATTCCAGAGGATGGGGTATTCCTTGGGCCCAGAAATGAAAGAATGATCTGGAGATCTATCCGGAGAGATAGAATGGAGGTAAGGCGTTTTTGCCTTTCACGCAGAAGGACGGTGGTTCGAACCTCGGCATCCCATATGGTCCCTTGTGCCTGCCGGGGCAATTTCTGAGCATAAAGCCAGGAGTAACCCCTGAACACTGCCAGGTGTGACCCAAATACCAAAAAAAAAAAAAAGAAAAGAAAAGAAAAGAAAAGACTGATCTGGGTCACTCTGTTGACTCTGGGGTACCAAGGATCAAACTGAGGACACTTAACTCTCCTATCTCTTTAATTCAAAAAAAAAAAAAAAAAAAAAAAAAAAAAAGAACTCAGCCACTTATATGATGACAAGAAAAATAGATAATTAGCTTGTAAAATACAAAATGTTCTCAGAGCAGTAATCCAAGCAGCTAATATTATATAATCCCAACAGAAACTTTTGTTTTTTGTTTGTTTGTTTTTGTTTTTTTGTGTTTTTTGTTTGTTTGTTTGTTTCTGGGCCACACCCGGTGGTGCTCAGGGGTTACTCCTGGCTGTCTGCTCAAAAATAGCTCCTGGCAGGCACAAGGGACCATATGGGACACCATGATTCAAATCAACCACCTTTGGTCCTGGATCGGCTGCTTGCAAGGCAAAAACCGTTGTGCTATCTCTCCGGGCCCCCAACAGAAACTTTTAAGAGAAATGCTTATGCTTGAAGAGAGGATTTATTGGGAGAACATAGATTTTAGATAGGACCTAGTGGATAAATACAATTTTTATAGGTGACTGTCATAGAATGTGAGTGTCCCAAATGTAAGAATCCTGTGAATCATAGTATATATGTAGCAGTAGGAAAGGGAAAGCCGTGTCTGAGGAGTAAGATTATTTAGCAGTAGGTTATAAATGGCCTAAACCTCAGAAAAAATAAAAAACCAAACAATCCATAAATCTTACTGAGAACTTACAATAGTTCAAGAGTTGTGAAGCCAAAGATAAATGGAGACCTGTGCCTGAGAATGAAGACATATGATCATTGATGATTTTGAGACAAATACACTGCAAGGATACAAGCTATCATGAAGATAAGTGCAAAGGTATACGGCACTGATTACATCTTATTGGGGAGTGAGTGAAGGTGCTAGGGAGGAACTGCTACTGTACTGGGTCTTTCTTGTTAAATAAATCCAGAAAAAATAATAAAATATTGTTTTCTTTTGTATATGCATCTCAGAGATGGGAAAGAACTGACTTCATCAAAAAGTAAAGTGTGGTTCAATGTAACTCACGTCGGGAAGTACCAGGTGTTGATATTGGAAAAGGAGGCTAAGGAACAAAATAAGAAGTACCGTACATATAGGTTCTGGGAAGAAATTGAGGCTTACTTCTTTTTTGTTGTCTTTTTGTTTATTTTTGGGCCACACCTGGTGGTGCTCACAGGTTACTCTCAGAAATTGCTCCTGGATGGCTTAAGGTACCATATGGGTTGGCTGCAATTTAACCTAGGTTAGCACATGCAAGGCAAATGCTTTATCTGCTGTGCTACTGCTCAGGCCCCCAGGGCTTACATATTATCAACCAATGATTTTCAATCTTTTGAGTTTGTGGCATCACCCTTAAACACTAGAAAAAAATTCAGGACAATAAAAATGAACAAAGTCCTGAAACATTAAACAAGCTATCAGGATTATAGCCCAAACCTGAATATAGTTATGGTCTCAAGAGTTTATAACAGCATCCATAGTACCTGCACTATTCATTTGGTTGACCATCAGCACATTTATTTTGGGAATAGAACTATCAATGCTCAGTGTGCTCTTGAATGCTCAGAAGCCATGTTTTCACATGTTCACATGTTCCAGTAAGCACAGGATAGCTGCCTTAGCATGAAGTTGGTGTAACTTGAAACTTCTTTACTCTTACTTATAACACATTGTACTCTATTGAAAAACCTACACGTCTCTCAGACCAGCATTCTATTTGACAGAAGTTACTATTAAACATTTAAATGCTGGTTCTATTAACAAAAAGGTGGTAGGATGTTTGCAAAGCATACAAAATAAAGGGACAACAGAGTACTATGTTCACCAGATAAATAACATTGCTGTAAGTAATAGAGTTTTGAGATGTTTACTTTGTTTTGTTTAGGGGCTACCTCTAACTTTGCTCTGCAATCATTACTGCTGATGCTCAAGAGGCCATATGTTGTCAGGGACAGAACCAGCATTTGCATAGTCAGACGTTGCACAAGGTAAGTGCCTTATCCCTTATCTCTTGGTTCCAAGTCCTGAGATTTTAATGTAGGGAAAGTCTATAGCTTATATGATCATATGTACTGATTATTTAAACTATGCTAAGTGAGGTGAAGGAGAGAGAAACTGACACACCATTTAAGGACAGAATTAGGATCAGAGTTAGGGTTTCAATAGAAAGGGAGATTAGATGCTACTTTATTCAGGAAATTCTGGATTTGACAATTAATTGGGCAAAAGGGAGTCATGAAAAAGATCTGACATTATATGTCTCAGTGAGCAGAAAAATATTGGCATCATTAACTGAAAGAATATAAACAGAAATTATAGTTATTTAGATTATATGAGAAAACTGTCAGAATAAATTGAATTTTAAATAGATCTTTAAAATTTACTTTATTTTATTTTTTGTTTTTATTTTGGGGCCACATCCTGTGATGCTCAGGCATGACCTCTTGGTCTGTACTCAGAAATCACGCCTGGCAGGCTCAGGGGACCATATGGGATGCCCAGGAACTGAACCCGGATTGGCTGCATGTAATGCTTGTCCACTGTGCTATTACTCTGGCACTCTTAAATAGTGGTTTTAAATTAGCCAAGATTATAATGATTTTGTAAATGTGTGTGTGTGTGTGTGTGTGTGTGTGTGTGTGTGTGTGATAGAGTAACCCATGACTCGGTGGTGCTCAGAGTTTATTCCTAGTTCTGTAGGTTTACTTGGAAGTCTACATGATTCTGGAGAGTAAACTGGAGTTGGTTGCACCCAAGACAAGCACTTTGACACCTGTACTATCTCTCCAAGATCTATAAATAATATTTGTAGAATATTATTATAACTCTGAGAAACCTCAAGGAGCATTTTGGGGTGATATTTACTGGAAAGTGGAAATGGCCTCTGTACTGTATTTGGATAGGAATTATTTTTAGGGTGGTGGTAGGGTAGGGGGTACATCTGGTGGTGCTCAATACTACTCCCATCTCAGAACTTGATCCAGTAGTGCTCAGTGTACCAAATGCAGTGCTCAGGGAATTGAACTGGGATCAGCAACATGAAGGACAAAAAACTTTTACCCCTATAATCTCTTTTGGACTTCCAGATCTACTTCTCTGGAGAAATAAATATGAATTCTTTCTCTCTACTTTCTACATTTTTTTGTTTGTTTAATTTTTGGCCACACCTTGTGATGCTCAGGGGTTCCTCCTGGCTATGAGCTCAGAAATCACTCCTGGCTTGGGGGACCATATGGGATTCTGGGGGATCCAATGAGGTCTGTCCTAGGCTAGCACGCACAAGGCAGACGCCTTAAGGGTAGATGCAGAATCACTCAGTACAGGATATGGAAAAGTCCCTGTCTCTAGAACAACAACCTTTAAGTAGAGTGGTAAGAGTGGTAACTTGGGTGACTGCAATTTTTGAAATATTTTTTAATTTGGTTTTTGGGCCACATCTGACAGTGCTCAGGGGTTACTCCTGGCACTGCCCTCAGAAATCATTCCTGACTGGCTCAGGGGAACATATGGGATGCTGGGAATCAACTCACCATCCATCCTGGGTTGGTTGTGTGCAAGGCAAAGGCCCTAATTCTGTACTATTGCTCTGGTCCATGAGCTCACTTATTTTAAATATAAATAAGGAACTTAAGTACACCTTTCACTTGTTTGAAAATGCGAAACAACTTGAAAATACGGAAACAAAACTATTAGAATAACCCAAACCCACAATTTTGTGGTCTCAGGCAGAACTGAAAGAGATTAAGTTCAAAGGAGGTTTTTTGTGTGTATATCTGAGGCCAGAGAGATAGTTAGCAGAATTAGGGAGTGCCTTGTGTGTGCCTGACCCTTTTACAAAAACTTCTAATAGTACCTGTCTTTTTTTTATTATAAAATATTTATTTAAGCACCATAATTACAAGCATAATTGTATTTGGGTTTCAGTCATAAACAGAACATCCTCCTTCAACAGTGCAACATTCCCACCACCGATGCCCCGATCTCCCTCCTCCCCTATCCCTGCCTGTATTTGAGACAGGCATTCTACTTCTCTCATTCATTAACTTTGTCATGCTAGTTGTTAGTGTAGTTATTTCCCTAACAGCATTCACCACTCTTTGTGGTGAGCTTCTGTCTATCTTCAAAGCATATCATTCAGTCCTCTGCTTCTTTGGTTACATTGAAATAAGCCTCTTGCCCTTACTGTCAAGGTCATGTGATTACACTGGGTCTAGCTGGGTAATTTAAGATTTTCTCATTTCACATGCCTTAACCTATTGCACCTAGAGTCTCTTTTGCCTTAAAGCAGGAGAATACACACGTTCTGAGTATTAAAAATAGAGAGCCGTGTGTGTGTGTGTGTGTGTGTGTGTGTGTGTGTGTGTGTGTGTGTGTTGTGGTCATTATTCAGTCTTCTACAATCCCATTTCCAAGTAAAAGATGGTTTTTTTTTTTCCTTTCACAGCTTTGCTATATGAGGTCCTGAATGAAATAGACTCTCAACAGGATTTTTTTGTTTGTTTGTTTTTGGGCTACATCCAGTAATGCTCAGGGGTTACTCCTGGCTCTGCACTCAGAAATTGCTCCTGGCTTGGGGATCGTATGGGACACCAGGGATTGAACCGAGGTCCATCCTGGGTCAGCCATGTGCAAGGCAAATGCCCTACCACTGTGCTATAGCTCTGGCCCTTCAACAGATTTTCTAAATATTAATCAATTTTAGAATAATTTAGATAACTGTGAAGTTGCTAACTTTGTAATGAGTTCTTTTACATAGAATGACTCATCTTTGACTAGAACAGGTGAAATTGGTAGGTCTCTTTCTTTTGTGGGCACACTTGGTGCTCAGGGGAGTTACTCCTGGCTCTGCAAAAAGAAATCATTGCTGGCAGGCTCAAGGGATCATATGGGATGCTGGGGATTGAACCCAGGGTCAGTTTCATGCAAAGTAAATGCCCTACCTACTGTACTATCATTCCAGCCCCTGTTAAATTTATTTCTTACTAGGTGCAGTAACAACTATCTGTGCCCTTCCCACACACCCTTTAACCTTCTCATTCAAGTGTTTCATGTGTTCAGATAGCAAAGTGGTAGAAGCATCAACATCTCTTTGCTAAAAGTTGTGGTCTGTTGTTGGAACACTCTGTTTTTACCTATACAGAGGCATTCCCCTGCTTCCTCTTTCCTTTCCTTTTCTTTTTTTTTCTTTTTTTCTTTTTGGTTTTTGGGCCACACCCAGCGGTGCTCAGGGGTCACTCCTGGCTGTCTGCTCAGAAATAGATCCTGGCAGGCACGGGGGATCATATGGGACACCGGGTTTCGAACCAACCACCTTTGATCCTGGATCGGCTGCTTGCAAGGCAAACGCCGCTGTGCTATCTCTCCGGGCCCCCTCTTTCCTTTTCACCAATCCCTTTGACATGTAAAAGTCCACCTAGACTAGATTAGCTTGATAGGTACTTTTGACTCTCACTCGCCATTCCCTCTTCTGTTGGATTTGATCCGGTCATTAAAGAGAGGTTTTGTTTTTGGCTGACCAAGATGCCCTTGAGACTAGAAGCTTTCCTCCTTCATGACTGTCTTGGTTCATTAATTTGTAGGTGACCCAACTTCAGACCTACTCACTTGGGGATTGGAAATATGGCAAGTGGGACATTTTTACAGTCTATGAACCTATCTTGTCTGTGATTGAACTGGTAAGAAATACTACAGGAATGATCACTTCATCTTTCTGTCACTTTGACTAATGAATGGAGCTAGTATACAAATATTCCAGGTCTTTTTTTTTTTTTTTTTGGCTAATGATGCTCAGGGGTTATTCCTGGCTCTGTGCTCAAGAATCACTCCTGGTGGTGCTTAGTGGAGCATAAGGGATATTGTAGATCAAACCCAGATTATCCTCATGCAAAACAAGTGGCCTCCCTACTGTACTATCTCCAGTACAATAGGGACTGTACTGTTGCCAGGTCATTTATTTCTTTGCTGTAATTTTAAATTGATATACAAGATATATAACAAAAATTCTTATTATCATATTAAATATAAAATGAGTGGTATTTTGAGGGCTGGAGAGATAGAATGGAGGTAAGGCATTTGCCTTTCATGCAGAAGGACAGTGGTTCAAATACCGGCATCCCATATGGTCCCCTGTGCCTGCCAGGGGCGATTTCTGAGCATAGAGCCAGGAGTAACCCCTGAGCGGTGCCGGGTGTGACCCAAAAACAAACAAAAAAAATGAGTGTTATTTTAGTATACTCACAGTCAGTGGAATTTTATATACACACTGCTATCTAATTCCAGAAAAATTCTATGCCCTGCTTGCCAAAACACCTCATGCCTATGAGTGGTAACTATCAATTCTCACACACACAGGCAACCATTAATCAACTTTCTGTACATTTTTACTTATTTCTTAGATTTCATGCACATGGAATTATTCATGTATGAGCTTTTATAACTTTTAAGACACATTTAATACATTTATTTTAGGTTTTGAGGTAAGATTAAACTCATAGATCCATTCCCACTAGGAGTAAAGGTAATTATTTAGCTACTTTTCTTTTTCTGTTTCACATCCTTATTCCCCCCAGTATCCTCTACAATTAAATTGTAGTAAATCATTAGGTTTTGGTCCATTTCTTGGGGAACCCAAATTAAAATACCAATTTTTTTGGTTTTTGGGCCACACCCAGTGGTGCTCAGGAGTTACTCCTGGCTATCTGCTCAGAAATCTCTCCTGGCAGGCACGGGGGACCATATGGGACACCGAGATTCGAACCAACCACCTTAGGTCCTGGGTTGGCTGCTTGCAAGGCAAACGCCGCTGTGCTATCTCTCCAGCCCTAAAATACCAATTTTAATAGCTTTTAATTAACTATACAGTAAATATTTATTCTGTACTAAGCACTTTGCTCACCACTGAAGCATTGGAACAAAACCTGATATTGTCCCTGTTTTGTGGAAGCTGTTTTGAATAGGTAATATAGACAGTAAGCAAATTACAAGTGAGATAAATGTCATAAGGAATGAAAATAGGAAGACTTTCTTTAGGATGAGCTTAAAAGACTAGGAAGGAGTTAGGGAGGTGCTGAGGGTTGTCAAAGTGTTCTATGTACATGGACCTTCTCCATGATGAATATGATGGATTGCCATGACACTTTAAGGGATTAAGAGTGAAAGCACCATATGGTGCTTTCAGAAAGAGTTGGAGGAGAATGATTGTGCTATTTTGTCTCCTTTCAAGGAAATAATTTGTTGTCCAGCCAAGAAACATATGATCAGCAAACTGTTCACAACCATCATCTTCTTCAGATGCCCTATATGCCACAGAGTTACCTAATCCAGGTATGCTCTTCTTGAAGCTGTCTGTGTTTGTTGACATAGAAATAGAGGGATATATGAGGGCAGTGATTTGATTTGGTGGAAGACATTACCTTAGAATTCCTAGCTATGTTTGTTGAGCCTGCATTATAGTTTAATAATTTCCAGAGTCCAAGCATGCTTCGACCCTCTTCTCTCTCACTCACTTTTTTTTTTTTGAAGGGCAGCACACACCCAGCACTGATACAAGACTGTTCCTGTCTCTTGCTCAAGAGTGACCTTTGGCCATGCTTAGGGAACTATATGCAGTGACAGAGATTGAACCAGCATTTGGTTAGACCTTGTACCATCTCTCTACCCTCTCATTTTTCATTGGATGATTTTTAATAAGCATTCTGCTTTTCAAATTCTGTGTCAGAACTTGCTCTAGAAGACTCAATCTCCAACAGCAAAAAAGCTAAAAGGCTTTGTACTGTGTGAGTGTAGTACTATTACTAGGTTTTTCTTCAAACACAAAGAAATTATAAGCTTACTGTATTCATTAAAAAGATGGATTCATTGTCTGGTGACTGAGAGACACTTTGGACTATCTTTTGAAAGATATAACTACAAATACTCTTGAGAAGTTCTGAAAGTAGAACAGGGAGAGTAGAAATTTATAATGAACTTCAACACTTTGGTGCATTTAAAGTACCTATAAATACCATTTTCTAAATTTGTCTCAATTCCTAATGTTTTATTTACCTACTTACAATTTAACAATGCCAATAATATATCTGTTTGGATTTTTTTTTCAATTCTAAAATCTACCATGAATGTGAGTGAAAGGGAACAATCTAGAAACATTTATTTCCACAGAGGACATTGGATCGCATAATGCTGGCATCTGGAAACTTTCTCTCTTGATAGTAGACTTAAAAAAATAATAGAGACTACTCCTGTAGGTGCTTCAAAAAGCAGGGGCATTTTAAAATACCTGAAGCATTTAACTTACATGATGAGGGATAGGGGTAACCTAACTCCTCTGCTGTTTCTAATAAATCACTATCATTTCTAGTCTTTCCCTAGAGCTCAACTATCAAAGCTTGTTTCCTCTCTAGAGATTCTGGGATACTCTGGGGATCTGTTTTCATTACAGATTTCTCAAACTCCTGGACAGTGACATGACCCAGCCACTGAATAACTAGGGCTAACATAAAGGTAACTGTGTGTCTGTGCAAAGAGTCTGCTGAGATGTGGGAGTTGCTTTCCATATGACATTATTCCTAGGTGTTCTGGTGATGCTCATCACCATCATCCCTACTTAGAACTACCTTCCCTGAGTGCTTCCTGCTTTGGGGTCCCATTTCAGGATCCAGACCTGAGATTTTTTACATAAAGCTCTCCCTTTTCTGTCCAGTGTCTGTCCCTTCGTTAGGCCAAATAAATTGCAGATACTCTCCTGTCTTTCAGACTGTAGGAATAGGATCCTATCTTCAAGGATTTTTAGGTTGCTGTAGAGGAAAGAAGATAAAAATATATTTTAAGGGATGGATTGATAGCATAGTGTTTATGGTACTCGTCTTGTATGCAGCTGACCCAGGTTCTATCCCTAGCACCTCGTATGTTTCTCTAAGCAGTGTCAAGAGTAACTCATTGGTGCGACCTCAAACCATGGTAAATGTTATTCTATATACCAAAATATGTTTTGAATGTGTGAAAATGAAAGTTGTTTATGAACTTCTACAACAAACAAGACTGTGCACTCCCAAACCCTAGTCATAAAATATCAGCATAGTTACCCCTAGAGGGGATCATTAGAAATCTCTAATCTTACATGAAAAAAAATTTGAACAGAAAACAATTATTTCTATTTTCTACAGGTTTAGGTAGATGAAAATTGGCAGATATTTTTTTTAGCTTTGTCTTAACATTCTAAACATTCTTAGGTGTTGCTGTACTTGGTGATTCCAGGGATGACATCTGAGAACTATTGATTTGAAGTGATGTTACAGATGTGTATGCAAGCATTGCTAGAAACGTTTTTTAATATATTCTATTTTTTGCCATTCTGCTCAGCACACAAAATTATGCATCATAAATGAGGGCAACACATCAAATATATTGTGTATTGTCATGTAATATTTAAAAAATCATTATTCAAAGTTTTCTGTGTTTCCAGAAATTATGTTTACCTTATAGATAAGCTACTTGACTCTGTAACTAATGATTATGAAATTTAATAGTCCCTATTAAAATTAGAATAAACTTTAAATAGATTATTATTAGAGATCCTTTGCTAAATTATATAATAAATATTTAATCAGTTGATATGCTCAGGAATTTTATTTATATTAATAATACTTCCATAATTTTCATAGAAAATTACAAATACATGCAACCTCAGGATTTTTGTAGAATTTGGAATGGAATTTTCACATGATGTGTTTTTTAGGGATATAATTTTTCTCAGAAGAAGGAAAAAGGGATACTTGCTTGCTCTATTCTGAGAAATGAAACACTTTGAAATGTTTGACCTGTGCTTGCTTTGTTTTGTTTTGTTTCCTTGGTTTGGAGGCCACACCCAGAGCTTGTGGCCCCAAGCTCAGGTGTTAGTCCTGTCTCTGCATTCAGGAATCACTTTTGGAGTTACTCTGGGGACCAATGTAATGGATACTGGGTATTTTTAAGCCTGAGTCGGCACATGCAAGGCAAACACCTTGCCTGCTGTACTATCACTCCTGCCCTCCAGTGAAATATTTTAATGTAATGTTGAAGCTGATATTTTTACATTTGCACCATCAAGATTTTCGATGTCTTATTTTTCACTTTAATATTTATTGGCCTATTAAATTTGATTTGCTAATGAAGGAGATTATCATGAACATAAAAATTGAAAGAGGAGTGTTAGTCTTTTTGAGAGAGGAGTTCTGGTGTCTAAGTTGTCTGACTGCTGTTTGGAGATTGTTGAGCTACCACAAATATATAATAAGATTTAAATACTACTTTACTAATGAGATATGCCAAAACATTGATGTGTGACGTGATATGTCTAGAGTTTACTTTAAGATAAGGGACTAAAGAGGATCAGTATGGTGAGCTTAAGTTTACTTGTGGGAGGCCCAGTTTCATTCTCAGCATTGCATGATTCCTTGAGCTCTGCCAGGAGCCACCCCTGAGTGCAAAACAGGGAGTATCCCCCAAGCACTATTATGTATATTCCCTCCTCAGCACTTACTTCTTTCCCCAGACACATAGAAATACTGCAACTAGAAATCTTTTCTGCCATTAGGAAAGGTGAAATAAACTTAGTAACACTGTTACATTATAACAATTGAAATAAGGTGATAAGCAAATTTATTATACTATATTATCTAGACGTGAAGTTGACATGAAACCCAGGCATGTCTGTATAATATATTTTGAGAAGGGACCATGTTGTTCCTATTTCTATTTGTGCACCAGAAACCTGGGGCATGGTTTAGATCCAGAAATGACCTGTGGCCTGAAATGTGAGAACTGGAATGTGTGAGCATAAGCTTGGCTGTCTGTATACTATTAAACCACACACTTCTGACTCTGAAAGAATCAGGAACAACAAAGCAAGAGAAAACTAGGGTGAGAATGTACCTTGCACCTAGGAGGAAGGGTAGATGTCTATGCTGTGATAAATGTAGGTGACTTTATCCTCCTAAGTCACTAAAAATTATTTCCTGTATTATTAAGCAATTATTACCTGTCAGAAGATACTTTAAGAGTAGAGGTTAAATTATTGCATAATGGTCTGTGTTTCATTTTATCTTCTTTGTTATGGATTTAATATTTGTGCCCCTCCTCCCAACTCCTGTTCATATATTGAAGCCAGAACCCCAGAAAATTAGTATGGTTGGAGATGTGTATTCTGAGGAAGCAATTAAAAAGAAATAAAAAATTTAAGGGTAGAACTCTGATGCAATATGATTAGTATTCCTCTGGAAAAAAAAAACCCACCCAGAACTTGCTCTCTCTTCTTTGCATTTTTACATCTTTCTCTCTCCTCCAAATGTGCATTTATCAAAGAAAAGCAAGTCAGGAGGAGAGGGTTAACCAGAATTGAAAGTTAACAGAGTTTTGTTAACTTTCAGAAGAGTTGGATTAATCAATTTTCACCCTAATCAAAGATGGCTTCTTCTTTATATATATTTATCCCACTGGGGCTGGGAGAATCTCTAGATAGGCTCTCTACCCCAACATATTCTCTACCTATGGGAGTGTTCCTATTCCTCCCAATAAAGACTGCTGCTCAGGCAGATATCTGCTTCTCATGGTGGAAAGATCTCTGGACTCATTTCATCTCTCCAGCTTGGTTTGGGTTATTTCCTGCAAAGACCTTGTTTCCAGACTCATGTTTCCAATTCCCTTGAGATTGGGGTGTGAGGAATTACCTACATCTAGCAAAGAAAGACCTCAACAATAGTGAGTAAGATGATTCCTGGGTGGACTAAGTGGATAATTGGATGGATAGTCCCTAGTTGGGTAAGGGTTATTCTTCTCCTTTGGATCAAGGCTATGGTAGTGTCCTGGCTTTGGAATGAGGAACCTTGACCTTTCTTCACATCCATTACCACCTTTTTCATGTCCTTTACCATGTCCTTTACAGGAATAAGGATATGTATATTATGTAGTTTGATGTTACTCTTAGTAGGCTTTATGCTACTCTGGTCCTTTTCTATGTTTCATGTATTATGGGATGAAGAAGCTAAACTTTCCAAAACATCTTTCACATCAGAAAGTAAAATCAACCTTCTCATTGGTGACATGCGCTCAAACTAAGAGCCACAAAAGGTCAATAATTTGCTGCCACCATTGACATTAAACCAGAAAAATCACCATCCACCAAGACTAATATATCAGAAGAAAAGAATGCAGAAGATGAGCTAGCTATGGCCTCTTCGGACTCATTCCAACTCTTCTAAAGCTGCTCTGTAAGACTGCTATCCAGAACTCCCCAACTGCAGCCTGGCAGGAAGTGCTTGAGGTGCAGTTCTTCTGAACACACCAATCAATAGGATAATCAACCCCCATAATATGTGAGCATGAACATAGCTTCACTCAGTTGATTCAAAAAAGCCTGTTCAAAGGACTGAGGCAGAAAGGGAATCTAGCAGCATCCAGAAATCATTGCTAGGTAAGTGACGCAGTCATTAGGACTGAGACAGAAAGAGGAACCTATTTGGCTGTGCCTGGAAAGCTTTGCCAAATAAGCCACAACCATCATAAAGGACTAAGGCAGAAAGAGGAATCATTGGTGACACCTAGAAAGCATCACCAGGAAAGCGACCCCTGCCATCAAAGTTTTAGGTTTAAAGAGGAATCTATTTAGCAACACATGGAAAGTGTCACCATCCTCACCAAGGACTAAAGCTTAAAGGGGAATAAGTTTGGCAACATCCGGAAAACATCATTGCCAGGTAAGCAAATCCTGTCATCAAGGACTGAGGCATAAAGGAGAATCTGTTAGAAAACATCTGGAAAGTGCCACCAGTAAAGTGACCCCAGTCATCAAGGACTGAGGCTGAAAGAGGAATATGTTGGGTGGTGCCAGAAAGCAATGTCAGGTAAGTAAAATAGTCCTCAGAACTGATACAGAAAAGAGAATCAGTTTGGTTGGTGTACCTGAAAAAGCATTGCCAGGAATGTGACCCCATCACCAAAGACTGATGGAGAAAATAAATCTGTTTAGTAGCACCCAGAAATGGTTACGAGGTAAGCAAAACTTGTCATCAAGAACTGAGGCAGAAAAAGAATCTGTTTGATGGTGCCTAGAAAGCATCACCCCTGGCATCAAGGATTGAGGCAGAAAGGGAAAACTTTTTGTGTGGCACATGGAAAGCACATGTGGCACAAGGTAAGTTAACCCTGTCATCAGGGAATCTGATGAAAAAGGGGAATCTCTCTGGTGGCACTTGAAAGCTTCACCAGGTAAGCAACTCCTGTCATCATGACTGAGGCAGAAAGGGAAACCTATATGACAGTGCCTAGAAATCGTCAGCAGATAAGACACCCCTGTCATCAAGGACTGAGAAGAAAGGGAATCTGCTTGGCATAGCAGGGAAAGGTCGCCAGGAAAGTGACCCATGTCATCAAAGACTGAGGATGAAAAGGAATTTGATGGCAACAGGAAAGCATCACCAGGTAAACCACCCCTGTCATCAAGGCCTGAGGCAGAATGAGAAATAGTTTGGCAGCTCCCAGAATCTTCATCAGGTATGCGATCCCATTCATCAAGGATGAGGCAGAAAGGGGAATCTGTTGGCAGCGCCCAGAAAGCATCACGAAGAAAGCGATACTGTCATCTAGGACTGAGGCAGAAAGGGAAATACTTTGGTGGCATCTGGAAAGCATCACCATGTAAGCAACCCTCAACATCAAGGACTGAGGTAGAAAGGAGAATCTCTTTGGTGGCTCCTAAAGCCTCAGGAGGCAAGTGACCCTCTGTTGGATTACTGATCCTACCCTGATCAATATTCATACTCCACCCTAGGGTGTGATCTGGTGATGGAATTATTGGATTATTCTCTACTTGGTAATACTCTCCCACCCTAGGGTGTGGCCTGGTTCTTGTCAATAAAAGCAGGGTTTTGAGGAAGGCTGGCTCTCATTCTCAGTCTTCTTCCACTAAGCTGCATTTCTTTTTAGGAACAGAAAGCTTGTGTGGTTGGATTCCTTGCTTGAGCGCTGGATTTCCTGAACCCTTTCTGATACCTTTTCACTATGTGGATCATTTTCTGCATCAATGTTTGCTTCCAGACCTGTGTCTCACCTGATCCTCATTTTGGAGCCCTGGGCTTCACTAGCAACCCCCATTATCCAGGACTGTAGGAAAAAAGGGGAATGTATTTGGGCACCTAGGAACCATGGCCAGGTAAGCAAACTCTGTCATTAAGTTCTGACGCAGAAAAGGGAATATGTTTGGAGGCTTCCAGAAGCATCACCAGGTAAGAGATCCATTCATCAAGGATGAGGAAGAAAGGAAAATCTGTTTTGGGGCACCCAGAAAGCATTGCCAGGAAACGACCCCCAACATCAAGGACTGAGACAGAAAAAGGAATCTGTTTGGCTGCCCCAGAAAGTGTCACCGGTTGTGACCCCAGTCATCAAGGACTGAAGCACAAGGGGAATTTGTTTGGAGGGGACCATTAAATGTCACAGGGAAAGTGATGTCCGATGCCTGTCATAAGCACTGAGGCAGACAGGGGAATCTGTTTGGCAGCACATGGAAAGCATTGTCAGGTAAGTGACCTCTGTCATCAAGGACCAAGTCTTAAAGGGGAAACTTCTTGGCAGCATTTAGAAAGCATTGCCTTTTAAGCAACACCTGTTATGAGAAATTGAGGCTTAAAGGGGATTCTTTTTGGGGTGCCAGGAAAGTGTTGCCAGGTAAGTGACATAGTCATCAGGACTGAGGCAGAAAAGGGAATTTGCTGTTTGGTGGCACCCAGAAAGCGTCGCCATTTAAGTGATCCCTATCATCAAGGACTGAGGGAGAAGGGGCAAACTATTTAGTGGGGCCCAGAAGTTGTCACCAGGTAAGTGAACCTCATCATTAAGAACTGCGGGAGAAAGGGGAATCTATTTGGCGGTGTCAGAAATTGTGACCAGGTAAGTGATCTCTGTCATCAATGATTGAGGCAGAAAAGGGAACCAATTTTTTGGCATCTGGAAAGCTTCCTCAAATAAGCCACCCTTGTCATCAAGGATTGAGGCAGAAAGGGGAAACTTTTTTGTGAATGCCCAGAATGTGTCTCCAGGTAAGCAAACCTTATTATCACGACTGTGGCAGAAACCTATTTGGTGGTGCCTAGAAATCGTCAGCAGGTAAGAGACCTTCATTACCAGTGACTGAAGCAGAAAAAAGTAACTGTGGTAAGGTGGTGCCTGGAAAGCTTCACCAGGTAAACAACTCAGTCATCAAGGATTGAGACCCAAAGGGAAATATAGGAGGAAACATGGAAATCATTGCCAGGTAAACAACCACCATTATCAAGGACTAAGGCAAGAAGGGGAATTTGTTTGGTGGAGCCCCGTGTCACCAGATAAGCGACCACCATCATCAAGACTGAGGCAGAAGGGGAAACTGTTTGGAGGTGCCCAGTAAACATTGAAGGGGAAGCAACAATCATAATTAGGATTGAGGCAGAAAGAGGAATCTGATTGATGACACATGGAGTTTCAGGTAAACGACCCCATCACCAAGGACTGTAGCTTAAAGGAGAATCTTTGTGGTGGCACCATTGCGAGGTAAGCAATCTATGCCATCAAGGACTGAGATTGAAAGGTGAATCTATTTGGCGGCACCAGGAAAGCATTGCCAGTTAAGCAACCCCCACTGTTAGATTTCACCTTACTTAACCTAAAACAAAGATCACCCCTGGTTTCTTTGTATGTGTTTGCTTACAACTTGGTTTTTACCCAAAACAAAGATTGTTTTGTATGTAAACCTGGATGGAACAAGCTCAGCTATGAACAGCCTGAGCTATCTACCCTTATTTACTGCCCCATCTGAGGGTGGTCTCTGTCCTCAATTAAAATTATAGTTCTGGCAGGTAGTGGCTTTCTATCTGAGGTAGAAGAATGCCAGACTACATGTATTTCACCCTTGGTCTGGATTATTATATGCATGACTCTGATTCAGATTTGTTCACCTGGGGTTGGAGATATGGTGCATGGGGTGATTTTACACCTCATCACCACACACTGAGACTGAAAGGAGATTCTGTTTGGTGGTGTCAGAAAAGTGTCACCAAGTAAGTGACATAGTTATCAGAACTGAGGCAAAAAAGGGAATTTTTTTGTTTTGGTGCCTTGAAAGCATCACCAGAAAAGCATCCTTATTATCAAGGACCGAGGCAGAAAGAAGAATCTATTTGGAGGCTCCCAGGAAGCATTACTAGGTAAGCGAACCTCAGCATCTAGGTCTGAGGCAAAAAGTAAAATATTTTTGGCAGTGCCCAGAAAACATTGGCAGGTAAAAAACTCCTGTCATCAATGTGTGAGGCAGAAAAAAAAATCTGTTTGGTGTTACAGGGAAAGCATCACCAGGAAAGTGATCACATTTTCAAGAACTGAGGCAGAAAGAGCAATCTGTTTGGTGGCACATAGAAAGTTTCAAAAGGTAATCAACCCCTTTCCATCAAGGATTGAGGCCCGAAGTTGAATCTGTTTGGTGGCACTTGGAAAGCATCGCTAGGTAACCAACCCTCATCATTGGGGACTGAGGCAAAAAGGGGCATCTGTTTGGCAGTGTCCAGAAATCATTGGCAGTAACTGACACCCATTATCAAGGACTGAGGCAGAAATGGGAATCTGTTTTGGGTGCCCGGAAAGTGTGGTCAAATAAGCAAACACTGCCATCAAATTCTGATGCATAAAGGGGAATATGTTTGGTGATGCCCGGAATTCGTCATCAGGTAAGCGAGTCCTGTCATCAAGAATGAGGCAGAAAGAAAAATTTGTTTAGCAGTACCCAAATAACATTGCCAGGTAAGAAATCTCTGTCATCAGGGACTGAAGCAGAAAGAGGAATCCATTTGGCAGCATGCAGAAAGTGTTGCTAGGTAAACAATCCCTGTCATTAAAAACTGAGGAATAAAGGGGAAACTTTAGTGTGCCCAGAAAGTTTTGTCACTTAAGTGATTCCCCTCATCAAGCAAGAAGTAGGCTTAAAGGGAAATCTTTGGTGGCACCTGGAAAGTGTCTTCAGGGAAGAGAATCCATCATTAAGGACTGATGCATATAGGAAAATCTGCATCAGTAGCGCAAGGAAAACTTTGCCAGGATGCAACCCACGCCATCAATGACATCAATGAGGTTGAAAAAGGAACCTATTTGTCAGTGCACAGAAATCATCATCTAGTAACTGACTGCTGTCATCAAGGACTGAGGCAGAAAGGAGAATCTGACATCTACTGGAATTGTCAGTAGGTAAAGATCAATTTATCAAGGATCAGACAGAAAGAGGAATTTGTGATGGTAAAAGAAAAGTATCACAAGGTAAGAGACTCCTCGAGGACTGAGGCAGAAAGTGAAATCTGTTTGGGGGGTGCTTGATAACTTTACCATGTAAGCAACCCCCTTCATCAAGGACTGAGGCAGAAAGGGAAATCTAATTGGCCATGTCTGTAAATTGTCTCCAGAATAGCAATGCCCATCATGAGGATTGAGGCAGAAAGGGCAATCCATTTGGTGTTGCCCTAAAAGCTTTGCCAGGAAACTGACCACCGTCATCAAGGACTGAGGCAGAAAGGGAAATCTGTCTGGTGGTGCCCAGAGAGCATTGCCAGGTTAACGACATCTGTCATCAGGACAGAGGCAGAAAGGGGAATCTGTTTGGCAGCGCAAGAAAAACGTCTCCAGGTAATCGACCTCCTTCATTAAGGACTGAGACTTAATGGGGAATTTGTTTGTGGACCCAGAAAGCTTTGCCAGGTAAGCAAGCCCCATTATCAAGGACTGAGGCAGAAGGGGAATCTGTATGGTGGCACCCAGCTGTGTCGCCACGTAAGCGACAGATTGATCAAGGATGAGGTAGAAAGGGGAATTTATGGCGATGGCAGGAAAGGGTTGCCAGGTGGGTGACCCATGTCATCAAGGACTAAGGGAGAAAGAGAATATATTTCAGCACCAGGAAAGCATCACCAGTTATGTGACCCCTGTCATCAGTATTGAAGCAATAAGAGAAATGTTTGGCGGTGCCTGGAAAGTGTCACTAGTTAAGCGACCCTCATCATCAAGAACTGAAGCTGAAAATGGAGTCTGTTTTGTGGTTCCCCAAAAGAGTCACCAGGTAAGCAATATAGACAATTGATTGAGGCAAAAAGGTGAATCTATTTGGTGGCACATTAAAAGCTTTGCCAGGTAAGCAGGTAAGTGACCCCATCATCAAAGATTGAGGCTGAAGGCTAAAGGGTAATTAGTTTGGCGATGCCTGGAAAGCATTGACAAGTAAGTGGTGCCCGTCATCTGGAATAAGGCCAAAAGGATAATCTGTTTAGCAGGGCCCAGAAAGCATTGCCAGGTAAGCGACCCCTGTCATCAGGGACTGAGGTAATATGACAAATCTGTTTGGCCCTGACCAGAAAACTCCTTGATGTAAGCAATCTCTGTCATCAGGGACTGTGACAGAAATGGTAATCCCTTTGGTAGCACTTGAAAGTTTACCAGGTAAATGACTCCTGTCATCAAGGACTTAGGCAGAAAGAGAAACCCATTTGGAGGAAATCTTCATCAGGTAAGCAACACCTGTCAACAAGGACTAATGCAGAAAGGTGAATATATTTGGAGTTTTCCTGAAAGCATCACCAGGAAATGATCCCTGTTATCAAGGACTGAGGCACAAAGTGGAAACAGTTTGAGCCCCAAAAATGTCTCCAAGGATAGCAATGTCAGTCATCAAGACCGAGGCAATAAGGTAAATCTCTTTGGTGGTATATGGAAAGTATAGCCAGGTAAGTGACTCCATCACCAAAGACAGAGGCTTAAAGCAGAATCTGTTTGTGGAACCTGGAAAGCATTGCCAAGTAAGCAACTGCCAATATCAAGGATGGCAGGGAAGTGGGAAGGGGAATCTGTTTGACAAGCCCCAGAATTGTTACCAGGTAAGCAACCCATTCATCAAGAATGAGGCAGAAAGGAGAACATGTGTCAGTGGCAGAAAAGCATTGCCAGCTAAGTGACCCATACCATCAAGGAATGAGGCAGCACATAGCTGTGGAACTAAGTGGAACAAATAAGTGGAACATAATTGTGGCACCCAGAAATCTTGCCAAGTACATGACTCCTGTCATAAAGGACTGCAGTCAAACAGAAAAAATGTTTGGTGGCACCTGGAAAGTGTCATTAAGTGACTCACATCATCAAGAACTGAAGCAGAAAGATTAATCTGGAAGCATCCTAAAAATGTCACCAATTAAGTGACCCCTATCATCTAGGACTGATGCTGAAAGGGGAATTGGTGATGCCTGGAAAGTGTCACCAGGTAAACGATATTGTCATCTAACTAAGGTAAAAAAGACAATCTGTTTAGTGTAACCCGAAGAGTGTTGCCATGTAAATGACCACATTCATCAAAAATGAGGCGGAAGGGTTACTATTGTGATGCTTGGAAAGCCTTGCTAGGTAAGAGATTTTCTTCATCAAGGACTGCAGCAGAAAGGGAAGTCTATTTGGTGACATCTGGATAGCATCACCTGTTAAATGACCCTATCCATCAAGAACTGAGGCAGAAAGGGAAATCTATTTGGTGGAATATGGAGTACATCTTCAGATAGGCTGTTCTTGACATCTAGGACTGACACAGAAAGGGGAACATGTTTGGTTGGCCCAAAGATCATTTCCAGGTCAGAGATCCCCATTATCAGGGACAGACAATTAGGGAATCTGTTTGGTAGATCCCAGAAAGCATTGCTAGATAAGTGACCCAGTCATCAAGGACTAAAGGAGAAAGAAGATATTATTTAACATGCTGGGAAAATGTCATCATATAAGCGACCATCATCATCAAGGACTAAGACTGAAAGGGGAATTTGGCAGTGCATAGAAAATGTCGCCAGGAAGCAAGCCCCATCATCAAAAGGGTATACAGATATATGGTGCAACTGGAAATCATCACCAGATAAGTGACTTTAGTCATCAAGGACTGAAGCAGAAAGAGTAATCCTTTTTGAGATTTTTGACCCATAATAAGATGCTTTATGATCTAAACTCTTGTTAAAGTGCTCAATATAAAATTATTTAAGAGTTTTACCAAGAAATCAGACAGAGTCATGGGAAAAGGTAGATATTGGCCAGAAGGTGCTGAGCAGCTTCTTGGCTCTTACTGAACCAGCCAAGCTTCTCGATATTTGCTTCTTTCCTTGCCATTTTTATTAGCTAGAGTTTCAGATAGATCAGCTGAGGGTCAGGGCTGACATAATTAAGGCTACTTGTACTTATTAACTCAGAAAAGGTAAAAGAAAAAATAAAGTGATTTTACAGATATGACAACAATTCCCCCTCTTTTATTTGTTAAAAAGACCCATGAAGGGAGAAACACTGGCTAGTGGTCAGCTGACAAAGTAATCTGTCAGTAAAAAGTAGTCAAGAGAGATGATGATCTTTTGCCTACTGATCGGAATCACCAGTCAAAGATCCACTCGAAGAAGCCGCTTCATGCGGTCAGCTTGGATGCAAGCAGTAATTCTCTATCTCTCATAGTGTGAATCTAAAAAGATACAGGAGGGGAACGGTCCAAGGCCCCAAAGGGAAGGCGTTAGAGAGGGTTAGAGAAAAGGCTTTTGCTTGAAACATAGATGGACACACATTCACATATAAACAGTGTCCTCATTTGGCTGCCGCTGGTTGAGACGTGGGCCTCTCACAAAGCACCTTCAGCAGAAAGGTTGGTGGGCACCAGAGTCTGGCATGCTGTTCTGAGTCTTCAGCTCGCTCCTCTTCACTTCCTGGTCCTGTCCCACCTGAGAGCACCACCGCTGGGCTAGGCTGAAGATGTCAACTGGAGAAAAGCAGCTGCCATGTATTTGTAGGCGCCTGGCCCAGTTATTTTTTATACACTTTTCTGTCCTTTCATGATATCAAACTCCATAAACACCCCATTTTCCAACACAAAGACTTCCTAGGGTTATTTCTCTAAACAGCTGTGCAGTGAACAAATACATTCTGCTTAGTGTCATTTCTGTTCACGAATCTAGAGCCATTTCAACAACGAATCACTTAGTACTCAAGACTTGGATTGGCAAGATGAGACTGGTTTATCTGTCTTTGCATCGTTCATCCCGCAGGGTCCTGTATTGACTCTGGGTTTACTCTTGTATCCTGCACATATTTGTCAAACATCTTTAACATAATTTCGCATATCCCACAAGGTCCAGTAACTGCCTTAGGAAAATCTTTGGAATAAGGACTCTTCACTACTGGAAAAGCATTCTTCCCTTCTTGGGGAAAATTTTTAATGGATATGCCACATTCAGTTTGTATTAAAAAATATTGGTAAATACTCCAGAGCAGTGTGAGACAACTCAGAAAGAGGGCTATGTAAGCTAGTACTCCAGTAGAGGGTATAGCACATTCAGTGTAGCAAGAGGGGGCTGACATGACGATACCAGTTTCGTTATCAGTAACCCAAGAACGGTGCCAAACTGGAGGGGTAATTCTGGGGCTCGCTAGTTGGCTGATTTCCTAGGCATTACTGCTTAGCCAGGAATGCCATTCTCAGGGGTTTCAGGGTGCAGTTTTGCACAAGAAACCAGATAGAGTCATAGGAGTAAATATATTTTGACTAGAGGATATTGAGCAGCTTAGATCTTACTGAGCCAGTCAAGCTTCTTCTACCTGGGGTTTCCCTGTCACTTTTATTAGCCAGAGTTTAATATAAATCACCCAAGGGTTAGGATTTATGTAATTAAGAGTACTTGTGGTAATTAACTTAGAAAAGGTAAAAGGAAAAAGTAAAGCAGTTTTACAACACCAGGTCATAGGCACTCTTATTTATATTAAATATAACAAAGGAATATTACAATATATACAAGCACTTTTATCTTTGAAATACTTGCATATCAAAAGTTAAACAGTACTGTTAAAATAAACTGAAGAAAACCAAAAGAAAATTTTGCTTGCTTGTTTTTGGGTCACACCCAGTGATATTCAGGACTCATTCTTATCTCTCTGCTCAGGGATTACTCATGGTTCCACTTTGGGACCTTTATGTGTTGGGGATTAAACTGGTCTTGTTAATGTATAAGGCAAGGACCTTAACCCCTTTACTTTCCAGCACAGGCTAAAGGAAATGGAGATAGTTTGTGCTCATGGATTAGGAGAATTAACATTATTCAAACATTTATTATACCCCAGATATTACAGAAAGGCAATGTAAGTTATATTAAAGTTACAGTGATATTATCAAAGAAAGAGAACAAACAAAATTATAATTTTGTATGGACCTTACCAAAAACTTAAATAACTGTGGTAATCCTGGATAAAAATGATGAAAGACATTATGTTTGTGACTTTATGCTACAAAGCTATGGCTAACAGGGCCACAAAATAGCTTAAAGCATGAAGTTTGGGGCAAAAGTGATATAGTATAGCAAGTAGGTAAGATGCTTTCCTTTCACAAGATCAATCTGGGTTTGATCCCCACACTACATATGGTCCCTTAAGCCTACCAGGAATATACCTTGAGCATCATCAGGTGTGACCAAAATATCAAACATACCTAACCAACCAACCAACCAACCAACCAACCAACCAACCAACCAACCAACCAACCAACCAACCAACCGAACAACTGTTCTGGAGTTCCTGCTTTGCAATCAGGAAACGATTTTATCTGCAGGACAAAAAAATCCCTGGTGATTAATCTACATGCCAAAAGTAGCTCAAAGACTACCCTGGGTGTGGTCTCAAAACAAAACAAAGCTAGAGTAAATAAAACTGAATTCCTAGATAGGCCTGATTAATTTAGTCTCTCCCTGCAGATATTTTCTCTCTCTCTCCCCCCCCCCTCTTTCTTTTTGATTTTGGGTCACACCCGGCAGCACCTCAGGGGTTACTCTCTCTCTCTCTCTCTCTCTCTCTCTCTCTCTCTCTCTCTCTCTCTTTCTTTTTGATTTTGGGTCACACCTGGCAGCGCCTCAGGGGTTACTCTCTCTCTCTCTCTCTCTTAGATTTTGGGTCACACCCGGCAACGCCTCAGGGGTTACTCCTGGCATTAGCTCAGAAATTGCTCCTGGCAGGCTCAGGGGACCATATGGGATGCTGGGCTTGGAACCACCGTCCTTCTGCATGCAAGGCAAATGCCCTACCACCATGCTATCTCTCTGGGCCCCTCTGCAGACATGCAAGGCAAATGCCCTACCACCATGCTATCTCTCTGGGCCCCTCTGCAGATATTCTTATTATGCCTGTGGTACTTTGTGCCAGATACAGCAGTGTTATGGAAAATATTCAGTCATATGAAATTCTTTGATTCTAGGATAAATTAACTAGCCTATCCATTCATACTTGCTGCTCATTGAGATGAAAACTTTAGACAATACTTCAGACTAATATTTCCTGGGAAAATCTGCTGGTTCTCAGCATACCCACGAACATAATTTCCACTTAACATATACCAGTTTTCCTTTGTGTATAGAATACAACTTTAAATGACTGAAGAATTTTACTTAGGTAGGAAAGGTCTTTGCTTCTACCTAGTTATAATATAAATTCAATAACCGAACCTGACAGCAACTGCTTCATTGCTACAGATAATTTTTTTTTCCAGAATAGTTATACTGAACAACTGGCTCACTTTCATGCAGGCATTGGATCTACCTGTTGCCTTTTAAGTTTTATCACCATTGAAAGATTTACTTTTGAGTCAGTTTGTCATATAACATCTACTGTCTCAGAGTTAAGTGGGAAGTTATCCATTTAGTTTACCTCAACATTTAGCTATAAAATGAATAATACATCAGAGTAAATATAGTATAACATTTCAGTTAAAATTACTTGAGTTATAATTCGAAATTTGTGGGCTGATTGAACAAAGATGGATGCCCTATTCAGGCATCCACTAGGGATGGTATATAGACTTAAAAGTCAGAACTGCAGAAATATCATGGAGACATTGGCAGTATCTTATATATAGAAAGGTAGAATCTGTTTTAGAAGATCTTTAAGTTAATTTTATTTGATGTACATCTTTCATGCATCATAGCAATTCTCAGTATAGTGCCTTATGAAATATATTAGGTATTCAGTGTAACTACTTTCATATTTATTAGGCAATATTATGATTCTTATTCATAAAAATATATATATTTGGTTTTTGGGCCACACCCGGTGGTGCTCAGGGGTGACTCCTGGCTGTCTGCTCAGAAATAGCTCCTGGCAGCCACGGGGGACCATATGGGACACCGGGATTCAAACCAACCACCTTTGGTCCTGGATCGGCTGCTTGCAAGGCAAACACCACTGTGCTATCTCTCCGGGCCCCATCATAAAAATACTTTATTAAATACAATTGCTTATATAATTCCTTGACTCACTATAAGCATACTTTAATTAGAACTACACAGAATTATGATTTTATCAATTATATTTGCTCTAGTATAGTTTAGGTATAAATACTATTCATAATCTAGCAACCCAGAATAATTATGGAGAACAAAGGTAATATATGGTAATATCTGTTTCCATTAATAATATTTTAAAATGATCTTATTGGGATTGTTAAAAATAGTTATTTAGGACCAGAGAGTTGGAGCAATAGGCTGAGTGCATGCATTATTTGTGGGAAGCCTGGGTTTGATCCCTGGCATGCCATAGTCTCCCAAGTACTGAGCTAGGAATAGCATCCAAGAACTGCCAGATGTAGTCCCCCAAAATATATTAACATTTATATTTGAATTTATTTCTTCACAGTTATCTGCAAATAAAATATTAACTCGAAGCAAGATTAAACCCTTTTAAACCTTTTAAGTAGGTTCATTAACGTCAGTTGATTATTTACGATGTTTGTTCGCTGGCATGAATTGAGTTTTATTTCCTCTGAAAAAGTCATCCTGATGCTCAAACCCCTACTTTCTCACAATGTTATCGTTATTTGAAAATAAAACAATGCAGATGTGTTTGGTTCAGATGATGTTAAAATGATCTGGGGGATGCCTCTAATTCAGTATGGCTGATGTCCTCATATGAAGATCGCCTTGAGCAGACACAGAGCACAGCTGGGAGGAAGGCTGAGTTTGAAGTAAATAGCTGTATGCTGAGAAACACTAAAGATGCATTTATTTGTTTATTTATTTATTCATTTATTTATGTAATGCACACTAGTGTTGGTTATTCCTGAGTCTGTGCTCAGGGAACCATAGGTGATACCAATGAATCGAAGCAGGGTCATAGACACCATAACTGCATGCAAGGTGGTGTCTTCTATATTGTCTTTCTGGCCCCTGTACTTTTTTGTTTTTAATTTTAGACTTCAAGCCTCTAAAATTTTGAAATGATAATTATGAGAATTAAATAACTTTTACAATTTATTTTGATTTTTGGGGCTTTGAGCCCTAGAGGATGAGCTCAGGGATTACTTCTGACATGTCTAAAGGAACATACAATATTAGGGAGCAAACCTATGCTGGTCACATGCAAGGCAAGGGTCTTATCCATTGAACTATCTCTCTGGTTCAAAGACTGTTGTTTTAAGTCATTAAATTTGTGGTATTTTGTTATGGAAACTGCAGGAAAGAAATTTTTTATTAAAACTAAATTGAGCATATAGTTCAACATAGCCAGAATCTACAAAATTACTCTTAATAATAGAATGTATAAAGTATCTTACTAAATTCTTTTTGGTAATGCATGTGGTTCTAGTTCAAAATTAACTTTTCCTTCTCACCACACCTAGCAGAATGCCTTGAACATAAATCAGCTAAGACTACAGTTTGTAGCTTCGTTTAAAATGATTCAAAATGAAAATATCTTATAAATATTAAAATACTTTTAGAACTGTTACAGAAATACATGCAGTGCTACTGAAATATGAGAGTTGTCACTAAAATAACTTACTTGAGTTTCATCAAAGCAAAAATTTAGTTTTGAATTTATATGTAGATAAACTACATTCTAGTTATTTTGTGGATTCTTCAGATTCTGTTTTCTGCTGCCCATGTTTTTAACAAATTTAATTGAATCACCATGAATTATATTACAAGGATATAATTAAGTTTCAGGCATACAATGTTCCATCACTAATCCCTTCACTAGTGCTCACTTTTAATCTGAAGAAAAATAATGCTTTTACAGTGATTTTTTTGTTTGAGGGGGCCACACCTGGCAGTGCACAGGGGTTACTCCTGGCTATCTGCTCAGAAATAGCTCCTGGCAGGCACAGGGGACCATATGGGATGCTGGGATTTGAACCAACCACCTTAGGTCCTGGGTCGGCTGCTTGCAAGGCAAATGCCGCTGTGCTATCTCTCCGGCCCCTCTTATGGTCATTTTTAAAAACACATATAGTATGTGAAGAGGGGAAATTGAAAATATAAATTAAAATTTAAAATATTTGTTTGCTTGTTTTTTGTTTATGGACCACACCAAGTTGCACTCAGGGGCCACTCCAGGCTCTATGCTCAAAAATCACTCCTGGCAAAAAAAAAAAAAAATTACTCGTGGCAGGCTCGGGGGACCGACCATATGACCATATGGAATACTGGAGTTTGAAGATAGATTGACCGCATGCAAGGCAAATGCCCTACCTGCTGTGCTATAGATTTAGCCTCATAAATTTAAGTTCTTGAGGTCAGAGGTCAGCTCAATGGGCTGGAGCAGGTGCTTTTCATTAAAGACTCCTAGTTTTGGTGCCTTGCACTGTACTGTCTCCTATCACTGTCAGGAACAATTCAGAGTCAAATATCACTGTATATGCTCCATTCCAAAAGAAAACCCCATACATTCTTGCTACAACTTGCTAAGAGATCTATTACATATGATATTGGGAGAAATGACAACTATATTATAATTTATTTATTTTTATTTTTATAGTATAATTTAAACATCGGAAGGCTACCTATAAATTCTGGTCTCAGCCCTTAAATATCTAATAATTCCAATCTTGTTTGGTTATGACAGGAGTCAAGCTCTTTGAGACATTCCAGACACCAGTGAAGGATGGAGATACACAGAACCTATGTGTCATGTGTTCTCCCAGCTAAGGGAGAAAATTTCCTGGAATCAAAGGTTCATGAAGGATAGATACCCAATGACACTGGCCAATTGAATACAACTTGTCAGATCATTTTGGGAAGTGGCTCATGACTATTCTTTAAAAAAAATAATTTTGTTCTAAATTAATTTTTTGGTTTTGGGTCATTCCCAGCTCTATACTTGGGGCTACTCCTGGTATTGCTATGGGGATCATATAGTGCTGGAAATTAAACTGGATGATGGATGGTGATTTGTTAGAGTTTATTAAAAAGGGAGAGATATACTGTATGTAGGGTGCTTGCCTTGCAAATTGCAGGTTTGATCGCTGGCAACCTAGGGGTCTCTGGAGCCATTTCAGGAGTGATTCCTAACTAGAGAGCCAAGAGTCTATTCTGAGCACAGCCAAATGTGGGCCCCAAACAAAAAAAAATTTTTTTGTCTATGGGGCCAAGTCAGTTGCTTAGAGATGAATCACATGACTTGCATGTGGGATTCCTGGCACTGACGTCCAGTGTAATTAATTCCAATACTACACGATCACAAAAATTAATTTCATTTAAAGGAATATACTTCTTTTTATGTATTCATATTTAATAATTAAAAAAACCCAAATCAGTCAAATAATGGGAAGAAGAAATTAAAAACTTGTGTCCTCTGTTCTATTCTTTCTTATTCTCAATTCTCTTTTACTAGCAAAAGAATTTTTTTTAGTTGAGATGTGTTTTTATTTGTTATGTTCAAACATTGTATTGTTTACCAGCCCCTCCAAACAAGTGTTCTAAATATATAAGCTTTAGATAAAGCATATGATAGGACATCAATTCTCATACTTTAAAATTAATCATTATTGGTTTAAAAAAGCTCCCAATATTTAGCAAAATAATTTTTACTACTTTAAATGATTCTTCTAGAAATTTTTGTATTTGTGGGGCCTGGAAGGTGGCGCTAGAGATAAGGTGTCTGCCTTGTAAGCGCTAGCCAAGGAACGGACCGCGGTTCGATCCCCCGGCGTCCCATATGGTCCCCCCAAGCCAGGGGCAATTTCTGAGCACTTAGCCAGGAGTAACCCCTGAGCGTCAAACGGGTGTGGCCCAAAAACCAAAAAAAAAAAAAAGAAATTTTTGTATTTGTAAATAGCATGTAACACTAATATTTAAAATTCTATTATATAATATAGATGTTTTCTTTTTAATTTTTATTTATTTACTTTGAAACTTTTGTGCATCATGATTAACAATACTATTAGTGATAGGGTTTTATGCTTACAATATTCCAATTCCACATCCTCAACCAAAGTGTCGACCCATCCTCTCAACCAATCCCCAGTCTGTGTCCTACATAAGAAAGAGGTCATTCTCTATCTGTCCCCCTCTTTCTGACTTATTTCACTTAGCACAATACTTTCATATCCATCCAGGTAGCAGCAAGTTTTATGATTTTTCTTTTTTCCTAGCAAAGCAGTAACCAATAACCTTATTTTTTTTTAACTAGAGTTAAAAATTATAGTTTTTATTTCATTAGTTTCTTATGTTTTTATTATTAATTCATTCTCACACTTTGGATATAAGTAAAAATAATTACCTCTGAAAATATTTACACATTCTGTTTAATATTTAGTGTAGAGGTTTTTGTTAAAATTTATTTTATTTAGGGCTGGAGAGATAGCACAGCGGTAGGGCATTTGCCTTGCACACAGCTGATTTAAACAGATGGTGGTTCGAATTCTGGCATCCCTTACAGTTCCCCATGCCTGCCAGGAGTAACCCCTGAGCGCTGTCGGGTGTGACCTAAAACCAAAAACGAACCAAAAAAAATTATTTTGTTTATTTAGGGGTTTTTGGCCACACCCAGAGATCACTCTTGGCAGTACTAGGGGACTGTATTTGTTATCAGAAATTGAACCCAGGTTGGTGGTTTGCAAGGCAAATACCTTACACAATTCAACTGTTTCCCCAACTGGGATTTCCTGTTTATCATTGTCCTAAGAAATTTTTTGTGTCTTTCTTTCTTCTACATGGATTTCAAGTTTTCTTGGTCCCTACATTTTTCTTTCATTTTACTCTATTAAGTAGAGCACATCTGCTAGGGATTTCCCAAGAAAGGTAAATAATACAAGATATCAATTTTATGAAAGTTCCTATTATATTCATATTTCTTGCTAATTTTGTTGGGGATAGGTTTTTAGGATAGAATTTTCCCCTCAAAACTCTGAAAATATTTCTCCATTGTTTTTATGCATTAGTAGTAATGGCATTTTGTTCTACATTCATTTTATTTCTTTGTTATATTTTTCCCATAGTTCTACTTTTATTTCAGACTCTTGCAATATATGATGTATGTCAGCTGAAAAAGTCATAAAAACAGATCTTCTTTACTTGGAATATATGAGCAATCTATAACTAATTGGAATGAAATTCTATGCTAGCTGTTTGAATTTGGGCAGAAAACCTACGTGAGGGCTGACCACTGACTATTTCTCAGTGGCTATTTTCCCCAGTATAATCTGGTCAAAGCTTAAAATAGCAATTTTCATTGTAGTTCAGTGGAGGCACTAGAACGGTTAATTTGCAATCTATATCTTCCCTGAAGATATATAGAACCCTTTGGGAATCCCAAAATTATGAATGGAAGATAACCCGTTATTAGACTTTTCACTTTAGAGTTGCCTTGGACCTTATTCTCTCATTCTCTGTAAATTAAAATTTTAAGCCTGTACTGAGCAAGGTGCACACATACTCTTAGGGCCAATGGTCTCGGAATGTCTCACTTTCTAAGCTTTTACCTTCTCTTACTGCTTGACATGAGATTTGTCTTTTTAGAAATTAAGACAATTGAATTAATAATTTGCCTAGAAGTTTTAGTTATTTATAGCAGTACAGGCATCTATTGTTCCACATTTCTAAAAATGGAAATCTAAATCATCTTCTATTTGGAAAAAGAAAACAATTAGCAGTTACTTTATGTTATTGAGGAAATAACGAGATTAGTAGTATAAAACCAGAACTTGTGCCTGGCACTTTCATGTTTCTTATACTTACTCCTTTTATGTTGTCTTTTCAGAGTCAAAACAATGACCTTCCCAACCTTGCTACATTAATATGGTGTAATGAATGTCAGCAGATACTGAGACAAGGTTTTGATGAGGAGCACATTTATTTTATGAAGAAATATCCTTTCTATTTAAAAAGCTTCTGTTTCAGGAACCTGGGAGACCAGTTAGTTGTGTTCTGTGGTCTGTAATCCTCAATGCCACAAGGAATTTTGGCTGTTCCATAGCCCTGTGTAAGTGTGTGTGGCATCCACATCTGTCTTTTGTTGTATTACTGCAGTAGCAACAGCAACAATGAAAAGGAGGGTGGAAAATTTCCATTTCAAATGAGAACTGATTGCACATAATAGCTTAGATGTTGATAAATAACATGGGATTTATTGAAGTGAAATCTTTAATTAATTTATACATTTCTTGAGTCAAAAGATTTAAACATTATTCCTTTCCACTTAACCAAATAAGGCTCTAAACAAATATAAGATGGATTTTTTTCCCTCTCACAACAGACTAAGTTAATGCTATTATTTTTTTCATTGTCACAGACTTGAGTTGCATGAAAAGTCCCTTTTAAGTCTATAGATATAGAAATAATTGCCTTTTCTTTTGAAAAAATGATTTTCACTATGGACAAGTAATCTATGCTTAGTGTTATCTATTTCTGGTGCCTAACCTTTATTTAAGCCATCTCAGGGACACTTCTTTAAAAGGTGCATTGTGATATTCTTCACAGCCAGCATGGTCTCTGTACAGGTAGGTTTGATGAGCATGTCTGGAAGTAAAAATCCAAAATGTCCCGTGTCACGTAGTTCAAAAGCAAATGTATAGGGTATTCCATTTTTGTAGGCCCAATCCATTGAGTTTCCAGAGCTCACATCTAAAAGTTAAAAGTAAATAAAATAAGCTAACATAGAATAAAACACAGTATTAAATATATATTTATTATATAATATTTATTATAACACATAATTATTATATCATATAAATATGTAATACATTTATCATAAAATTAACAATATATAATATAGAAATAAATATATTAAAATATATAAAGTTATAGTCAGTCTTTCCAATTAAATATGCTTTCAACAAGAATGATTTTATAATTGGTCTTAGGTATCAGGCTTGTGAATTATAAATCATACTGCTGTCATGTTTGAGAAGCTAGACTATTAATGCTTTTCCAGTACCATGACCCTGAGATTTCTAAACTTTAATTACAATTGTAGTTGTCTTCATTTCGCCGTCATCAATCCGAACTCTGCATTTATTTTCTCTGTTTTTTTGGACCACACCCGGTGGCGTTTAGGCATTACTCCTCTTGGCTAAGAAATCACTGCTGGCAGGTTCAAGGGATCATGTGGGATGCTGGGTATAAGACTTAAGTCGGCTGCTAGCAAGGCAATTGCCCCTATCAAGCACCCTCCCTTCCTCACTTCCTCCTTCCTTTCTTCCCTCCTTCCCTCCTTCCTCCCCTCCGTCCTTCCCTCCCTCCCTCCTTCTTTCCTTCTCTCCTTACCTCCCTCCTTTTCTCCCTTCTTCCCTCCTTCCTTCCCTCCCTCCTTTCCTCTTTCCCTCCTTCCTTCCCTCCCTCCCTCCTTCTTTCCTTCCCTCCTTCCCTCCCTCCTTTCCTCCCTTCTTCCCTCCTTCCTTTCCTCCCTCCTTTCCTCTTTCCCTCCTTCCTTCCCTCCCTCCCTCTCTCCTTCTTCCCTCCCTCCTTCCTTCCTTTCCTTCTTCCTTCCTCCTTCCCTCCCTCCTTTCTTCCCTCTCTCCTTTCCTCCCTTCTTTCTTCCCTCCCTCCCTCCTTCCCTCCCTCCTTTCTTCACTCCCTCCTTCCTTTTCTCCCTCCTTCCTTTTATCCCTCCCTCCTTCCCTCCCTCCTTTCTTACCTCCCTCCTTTCCTCCTTCCTTTCATCCCTCCCTCCTTCCCTTCCTCCTTTCTTACCTCCATCCTTTCCTCCTTTCTTCCCTCCCTCCCCTTCATCCTTTCCTTCTTCCTTCCCTTCCTCCCTTCTTCCTTCCCTCCTTCCTTCCCTCCATCCTTCCCTCCATCCTTTCTTTCTTTCTTCCCTCCCTCCCTTCTTCTTTCCCTCCTCCCTCCCTTCTTCCTTCCCTCCTTCCCTCCCTTCTTCCTTCCCTCCCTCCCTTCTTCCTTCCCTCCCTCCCTCCTTCCCTCCTTCTCTCCCTCCTTTCCTCCTTCCCTCCCTACCTCCTTCCTTCCCTCCCTTCCTCCTTTCTTCCCTTCCTCCCTCCTTCCCTCCCTCCCCCCTCCCTCCCTCCCTCTCTCCTTCCTTCCTTCCTTCCCTCCCTCCCTCTCTCCTTCCTTCCTTCCTTCCTTCCTTCCTTCCTTCCTTCCTTCCTTCCTTCCTTCCTTCCTTCCTTCCTTCCTTCCTTCCTTCCTTCCTTCCTTCCTTCCTTCCTCACATTCTTTCTTCTTTCTAAAGACTCCCAGGGCATTTACTAATTTTCTATGTACATTATTATTATTATTATTATTATTATTATTATTACCATTATTATTATTTTGTTTTGGTCTTGGGACCAGTACTCAGGACTTCTGACTGAACTCCTGGTGATGCTCAGGTTTTGTATAGGGTGCTGAGGATCAAACCTCTGCTAGCTGCATGCAATGCAAGAGCTCTGCCTTCTGTGCCTTGTCTCTGGCCTTTCCTATTTTATTTCACTCTCTTCTTCTTCTTCTTCTTCTTCTTCTTCTTCTTCTTCTTCTTCTTCTTCTTCTTCTTCTTCTTCTTCTTCTTCTTCTTCTTCTTCTTCCTCCTCCTCCTCCTCCTCCTCCTTCTTCTTCTTCTTTCTTCTTCTTCTTCTTCCTTCTTCCGGTTTTTGGGTCACACCCGGGAGCGCTCAGGGCTTTCTCCTGGCTCTATGCTCAGAAATCACTCCTGGCAGGCTCGGGGGACCATATGGGGTGCTGGGATTTGAATTACCATCCTTCTGCATGTAAGGCAAACGCCCTACCTCGACGCTATCTCTCCGGCCCCTTTATTTCACTCTTTTGTTTTGTTTTGTTTTTTTGGGGCCACACCCATTTGATGCTCAGAGGTTACTCCTGGCTAAGCGCTCAGAAATTGCCCCTGGCTTGGGGGGACTATATGGGACACTCAGGAATCAAACCACGGTCCTTCCTTGGCTAACGCTTGCAAGGCAGACACCTTACCTCTAGCGCCACCTCGCCGGCTGCTTATTTTACTCTTAATGAACTTTTTTCTTTCTTTAGTCAGTAGTTTCCAGACTCCTTCCACACTTTTCTTCTTCTTCTTCTTCTTCTTCTTCTTCTTCTTCTTCTTCTTCTTCTTCTTCTTCTTCTTCTTCTTCTTCTTCTTCTCTTCTTCTTCTTCTTCTTCTTCTCTTCTTCTTCTTCTTCTTTTCTTCTTCTTCTTCTTTTTAATTTTTATTGTGATCATAATGGCTTACATATCTTTCACAGTAGTATTTTAGGTACATATTAATATTGAATCAGGGAAATACCCATCACCAAATTTGTCCTCCCCCATCCCAGTTCCCTTTCTGCAACCCATATACCCCACCATCACCCCCCCAGGCTGCTAGAGTAGGCGGACCCCTCTTTGTCTAGCTTATTATTAGTGGTAATATATCTGTTTGGTCCTGGTACCCTCACTTGTTTCCCCCTCTATTTAAGAGGTGGAGCTAGATAAATCGAGTTATGTAGTTTTGTTTGAAGGAAAGAAAAGCAATAGATTGGGGTACAAAATAAGAAAAAAAAAAAAAAGAAGTCAAATACACTGAAAATGGGCGGAATCCTTCCAGAAGCTTTCAACCTCAGTTTGAGAGAGGACACAAAAAAGGTAATTGAAACACCACAACAATACAGAAAGAAATATCAAATTAAATATCCAGTGAGCACTAGAGCAATAAAGACAAACACCACACAATAGTCTCGGTTCTGAAATCAAATCATGCCGGAGTGCAAAGAGAAAGATAAGATAAAATAAAATAAAATTGGAGATATCAACTTCAATATCTACACCAAAATAAAGACGTCAAAAAATTGATCAATCATAAATAAATGTGTCCTTCCACACTTTTCTACCTGTCCAAGGTTAACTACATTATTGGATTTCTCATCAGAACCTCAAAAAATGCCTTCACCTGTTTTTTTTTTTTTTTTTTTTCCTTCCTTCCTTTGTTTTGCTAATTCTTAGTTTCAGCCCAAGTTTCTCTGCTTTCAGTTCTGGTGTGGCTGCTGAAGAAAGTTTGCTTTAAGTTTCTACTCTCAAAAGACTAATCCATAACCTTCTCTACTGATTTAAAAAAAAAAGGTTTTTTGAGGTGCCACACCTGGCAGAGCTCAAGCTTACTTCTGACACTGTGCACAGGGACCACCCCTTTCAGGATACAGTATGTGGTGTAGGGGATCATATAATCTGGTAAGATAAGTGCTTTACCATTGTACTATCTCTCTGGCCCATAGTAATTTTTTATTCAGAGAGAGAAATGCTGCTCACCTTTTACCTGTGTCTCTTTAAAACCTTTTTAAGTTTTTGATAATGTTTTGGTAATGAGTATGTTTCTTCCCCAGTACCTTGCTTCATTAACTAAGCTTCCTTTTCTTATATCTTCATTCATCTAAATATTCAAACTACTTTCCTTCTCACAACCCTAATTCATGCCATCCTCTTCTGTTGGTTTTAAAATTAAAGAAAAAATTTATATATGTTACTTTTACATTTCAGTCTGGTTTAATACTGGCCTATTAAAATGTCAGGCCTGTGATCATTGGTGACCTTCAAAAATAGTCTATCTTTATTTTCAATCTCAGACCACTTTCCTCTGGAAAATGTTTTATCTAGGTGATAATCCATTCTGCAGCTCTTGCCTCTGGCTCATGTGACCTCATATGTTCCATCCAGCCTTTTAGTAGTGTTAAAAATATGGGCAATAGAGGTGGTGTGGGCTTGGGCCATATTCTATCCTACTAACTGCAAAAGCTTCGACTACTTTGTCTCAGCTCCTCCCTCACCTTTTCAAATTTTTATTTTTACTTTTTGCCCAGAGCCTAATCCCATCTTGGTATGTGGGGAACCAGGTGTTACTGGGGTTTAAATCCAGCACTTCAGCTTTTTAACTTCTCTCTAAGGACACTCAGTTCTCATTTTGACCAAGAAATAATAATACTAGTATAAAAGGTTGTTGGCAAATTAAATAAAATAATGCCCTTATGATATATTAGCTATTATTTTTGTATCTTTATACCTTGAAGTGCTTAAGCTAGTTTTTAACATAATATGCTCTTAATAATTGCTTAATAAATGAGTATACAGACCATTGAATGATCATTATATACTTTTTGGGGAAAGTTTATTATATGTTTAAGTTTGACATGACATCAATATTTAAACATTTCAGAGCATATTTATCTACTCCAGTAATTGCCACCTCTAGTGTTATTTTGGCCAGGGACAAATAGAGATAGAAGTCTATGAGAATGAAAATTACAGGATCTTTTTTCTTATACTCATTGTTTCAGAATAGAAGATAGGCTGTGGTTTTATTGTTGCTCTGGGTTAAAGTACACTGGATCTGTCCACAGCCACAGGCAGAGACTATATGTGTTAATAGTTTTATTATACTTGTGCAACAACTTCATTTCTATAGTAACAGTTGTTCTTAGTAAATACAATGCTATGAGTTTTCTTTCTTACTCACTGTCTATCTCTCTAGTCCCTACAGTGGACCTCCAGTCCCTGTAATGCAATGTTTTTATCATAGTATACTTTCCCTTTAAGGTAGCTCAATGAAAAATAGAATTGAAATGGTATTTGAAACCAATAATCAGAAATTATGAACATTTTCCTTTTGATTATTAGGATAAGCTAATTTTATAAGAAATGTTAATTGACAAAAAAACTCTTCTGAGGGCTAGAACAACTGGTTGGTTATTTTTTTTTTATAATAATAGTAGATGAATAAAAGAAATCAACAAGAGGGGCCAAAAAGAGAGCACAGAGGTAGGGCGTTTGTCTTGCATGCAGCCGACCCAGGATGGACCTGAGTTCAATTCCTGGCATCCCATATGGTCCCCTGAGCCTGCCAAAAGTGATTTCTGAGTATGGAGCCAGGAGTAATCCCAGAGTGCCATCAGGTATGGCCCCCCAAAAGAAAAAGAAATCAACAAGAATCTGCTACTTCTCTGAAAAACATAATTGGAGGTCATGTCAATGTATTGTCATATCAGTATGCACTGAATAAGTATGTATGTATAGATAGCCTCACATGCTCTTATAAATGTATCTATGATTTCTCACTAAATGAGAAATAATTTAGAACAATTTTTCATTTGATAGCTGTGGAAATCAAATCAAAGAATGCTAGGAATGTACCCTTGACCAGAGGCAGAATTATGACTAAAATCTTGATGATTCTTTTGATCTTTTGATCCAAGTATTATCCACATATCTGATTGTACATATAAAGTAAAAATTTTATTTCAAAAGGGATAATTCAGCTGTAAATGTCATCTAAGAAATAAAAATTCCAGGACTTGAGGAAAAGTATAGAGGATAAAGTTCTTGCTTTATATGTGACTGACCTAGGTTCAATTTCTGGTATCGCATATGGTCTCCTGAACCTCACCAGGAGTGATTCCTGAGTGATTCCCTCAGGAATAAGTCCTGAGCACCATTTTGTGTGACTTCCAAAACAAACAAAAAAAATACAAATTTCATAACAATAATAATTAATGGGGTAAGCTCTTTCTGGGCTGAAACATGACTATATTATATTATTATATTTATTATTATAGTATAGTCCCCAAATCCATTTTCACTTTTACAGCAGATGTATTCACTTAGAGTACTTTATACTATCTGAAGAGCTCACTTCAATTCTGCTGTCATTACTATATGATTAGAATATTTTCTTCCCATAATTTATTTAAATCAATACAGTGATTTCTGCCAAGCAGTGTAAGAGTATTTATATATAAACGCCCTCCATCTACTTAGACTAATTTGGAAGTCATACTTATGGAGGGCATGCTTTTTATTTTTTTAAAAAGAAAGAAAGTCATTTCATAATATATTATTTCAAGAGATGATTATCATATACCATGCCCAGGACACTTACATAGGGTGCTCGAGGCAGGGCCATATCGGTACCTCACCCCATTTACTGACTGAAGTGCATTCACAGCTTTATGAGCTGCAGATTCCTATGAGGAAAAATTTAAAAATTATGTAATTCATATTATTGCATTTAACCTTTCAGAAATATCAGTGTGCTTAAATATTATCAGTTACCAGGGATAGGCATATTAATATTTTCCAAATGCTAAAAATGATGTCTCATGTTATACATTGCATTTTCATTACATTTTAGAACACATTCATTTTATTTCTCCTACGGCAAACAGTGATAATTGATACTTGCATTTTACTTATGAGAAAGGCAAAGTTGAAAGGAGTTATGCAAGAAATAGTCAAATTAGGTAAAGTACTCACATGACATTGATTTAGCATTCTGCGCACGTTATTTGAGTTAAGAGACCCCTATGTGTATAAATTATAAAATGTTTACAGTAAAGTAACATGTGTTACTTATAGCCTCATACTGGGTAGTTGCAGATGCCTATATATGTCAGTATCTTGATATTTCTAGCATTAATGTTAAAGAAGCACAAATGGGGGATATGGAGAGAAAGGAACTCTTATTCACTGCTGCTGGGAATGATGTCTAGTCCAGCCTTTATGGAAAACAATATGAAGATTCCTCAAAAAAAATTGGAAATTGAGCTCCCATATGATCCAGCTATACCACTCCTAGAGATATACCCTAGGAATATAAAAATACAATTCAAAAATCCCTTCCTAACACCTATATTCATTGCAGCACTATTTACCATAGCCAGTTTCTGGAAACAACCAAAATGCCCTTCAACAGATGAATGGCTAAAGAAACTGTGGTACATATACACAATGGAATATTATGCAGCCATCAGGAGAGATGAAGTCATGAAATTTTCCTATACATGGATGTACATGGAAACTATTATGTTAAGTGAAATAAGTCAGAGGAAGAGAGATAGACACAGAATAGTCTCACTCATCTATGGGTTTTAAGAAAAACTAAAGACATTACTGTAATGAAGCCCAGAGACAATAGAGTTAAAGGCTGGAAGGGTTGAACGGACCAGCTCACAATTTGAAGCTCACCACAAAGAGTGGTGAATTTAGTTAAGGAAATAACTACACTAATAGTTAACATGACAATGTTAAATAATGAGAGAAGTAGAATGCCTGTTGCAAATACAGGCAGGGATGGGGGAGGAGACAGGGCATTGGTGATGGGAATGTTGCACTGATGATGGGGGTATTCTGTTTATAACTGAAACCCAACTACAAACATACTTGTAATCATGGTGCTTAAATAAAGATTTATATTTAAAAAAAATCTCCTATAAAAATAAGCACAAATGTACAATAGTATAAAGATTTTTCTACTGGCCTTTAAAACACACTTCAGTGGTTATATACAAGTTAAGAAATTCTTTAAGTTAGTAAACTAGTCTACTCATTCTATAATTTTTGGAATCAGCAGTAATTTCAGAATGTTTCACAACTTCAAAGGGCACATATACCTCTGACTGATCCCAGTCAGCTGTAGAAGTTTTGAGATGGAATTCTTTTTACAATTGCACAAAACAAAACAAAAAAATACCCCACAACACAATCAAAGTGCTAAAAAGTAAATATTTTAACAAGCATTAGACTGATACTGCCTACTCTCAAAAACAATTCAAAAGCAGTTGTTGAAACAAGGAATGAGAGAAGTGTATTATATGACAAGTGAAAGGAAAGGAAGGAACATTTGAAACCAGTCTACAATTCTCTCATTTCAATTTGCCTGTGAATAATTTAATACATCATTTGAAGCACTCTGGGCAATATGGTGTTTTGTATTGGTCCTAACTTCAGCTTACTATCCTCATTCACCTCAGGAATACATAAAATAGTATATGCCACAAATGCACCCTTGTGGCTATTCATGAACCAGTTTCTAGAACCTGGCAGTCTATTGCATATGTCTGATGAAGACTGATGAAGACATTCTTTAAGACACCAACAGAAAAAGAATGCAAGCATCATAATGAAGTGCCTTTATGGAAACTACTAAGATTTAAATATGTTCTCCAGTCTCAGAACTGTTCCATGGCAAGGGCAGATATTTCTATATTTAGATGATAATTGCACTTTTTCACCTCTGGGTGAGGAGCTTTTTATTCCTCATTATTTCAGGTAAATAAACTCAAGGATAAAAGGATAAGAAACAAGATAAGCACTGTCTGTTTGCATAAAACTGAATGCGGCTTTAACCTTTGAATTCCCTGAAATGCATTTGGGCAGCTAGTGAATGCTGAAAAGGGGTTAAGATATGATCTTCTTTGGAGACTTTATCAACTTTTATGGGAATTAATTTTTAGTCTGGTATACCAGACTCTATTTCAAAGAGTTTTAGCTATTATTCCTCTTTTGTTTCTTCCTCCATTTTTATTCTCCATCATTTCTTCTTTCCAGTTGTCCTAAAGAACTCAGGTCTAACTTACTATATCTCAGCTAAGTAAGGAATCATTTTGTTTTGTTTTTAGGCCACACTTGGTGATGCTCAGAAGTTACTTGTGGCTCTGCATTCAGGAATTACTCCTGGTGGGGCTCTGGGGCCAGATAGGATTCCAGGGCTTGATTCCTAGTCAGCTGCATACAAGACAAATGCCTTATCCACATTAGCTCCCAGGAGTAAATATTTTAAATTCAAATTTTTCTAAATGTAAATAAATTTAATGATCTAAAAATTTTACAGAAACAAACTTCTTCACATTGATAGGATTTTTAAGATTGTTTTGTTATTTTGTTTGTTTTGACCCTTTCCTCCTCTTGATAATACTGGAATGGCCAGAGATTGCACACACTTTCAGCTGTGGTGAGCTCTAAAAGTTGCACTCCTTTATTTGTGGTACTCACATACATGCTCACGGAAATTACACTCTTTAGTGGTGGTGCTTGTACACATTCTGATGTAATGTTTAATAGGTTCACACACTTTAATTTTAGCGCTCACATATGTATTTACCAAGGTATTGTCCTTCACAGTACTCATATATCTTTTTAATTGTGAGACTCACTGATGGTCATACCCTATACTTGTATTATATGCACACACTTATGATATGGTCAGACATCACTTGTGATTGTAGGGATCACAGATAGCACAGAAGCTAAGAATAACCAGAAGAAATATAAAATTTACACTTGGTGCATGTGGGTGATAATAGGGATCAAATTCATGCTTGCAAAGCAGACAATATCTATTGAGCCACCTCTCAGACCTTCATGGGATATTTTTGGAGACCTTTAATAGAATTTAATGGTTTCTACTTAGCATCCAATTTTTTGAGTATTATAGTCTTGGTTTTTGCCCGTTGGATTATTTGTAACACACTATAGGATTTTATAAACACTGCACTACTGACACTTTGAATGAAATGATTTTTTGCTAACAGGATTGTTCTATATATTCTGATGTTTGACAGTATCGTTCATCTCTATTCACATCCCCTACTCTGGTGTCCCCAGATCATGCTCATCGGGAAGCAAATTCCTCCTCATATGTGAATCACTGATTTATTCATGCTTTGTTTGTTTTTTGGGCCATACCCAACAGCTCTCAGAGGTTACTCCTGGCAGGCAGGATCTATATGGTATGCTGGGGATTAAACTTTGGTTGGCCATGTGCCTGGTAAATATCCTACCTGCTGTGCTATCGCTCCAGCCCTCACTGATTTTTTTCTTATACTATATCCTCTTTTTAGAAGAAAAACAAACAAACAAACAAAAAAATACCCAAATGAAACAGGTTTAATTCTAGTTTGAAAAAGAAATTTAAAATAAGGAGAACATTATCTGCAATGGCTTTAATATACTACATATTACCTATAGATTGTTGTGAGTAATGAATTGGCACTATGTTCCTTTTAGGAATGAGGAAGATTTAACTATAGAAAAATTGTGGTACTAGATGGTGAGGATGCCTGGTCTAAAACAAAACTAAAGTCTCTTTGATCAACAGAGTATTGAAGAATAGTCCTGTAAAGTGTAACTACTTCCTTTATTTCTCAACAGATACAATTTGATGACAATTATTGCAGGAATAACCAGAAACAACTCTTTTAATCTGTTTCTTTTACACACTATAGCAACCTTCCCCCAGTCCTTCTTCTGAACCTCTTCAACTTCCCTAGTCTTTCTAAGTCCTCTAGAATATCTAGATCAAGAATTTTTGGACATCTAGATTAATTAATTTACAGGATTAAGAGCTCCAGGTAAAGAAAGAAAGGGGACAGACACTTCTTTCTATAAAATCCTTTAAGTTCAAATATAATATGCACACAGAATGGTACACAAACTTTAAACTTATAGCTCAATGAATAATCACTAATGGCATACATCTGTAATTAACATCCAGGTCAAGAAGCAGAACATTAATAGTAACCCAAGAATTCTCTCACTTGTCTCTTCTTAATCACAACACCTCCTTCTATACTTGTTTCATGCTTGATTAGCTTGGTTTAGAGTCTTCTGGGCCTTTAGATATGATAGACTGTACAAATCTTGCTTTAGGAGAATTATAAACTATTTTGAATATCTAGTATGGTTTCTGAGTTAAGGAAAGAAAGAAATGCTTTTCTATTTTCCAAATAATCTTATTCCTAAAAGATGGCTCATTCTTAGCACCAACTTGTCAAGTATATGTCGAGAGACTAAGCAGCATTCAGCAAATAAAATTAAGGTTATAAATTAAAGCTTGCTTTTAATTAATGAGGACAAGACTATAATTTATGAAAAATTATTTATTCAATAAAATTAATTACAGCTCTGCATAGTTGACCTAAGTTGTAATACTAATCAAATCCATCTGACATTTTCTGCATAGCTTGTGGTAAGAATGCAAATTGGTTTGAAATTATTGTATTTTAAAAGCAGTAAAGTACAGTTGTTAAAAAGTAGAATGCTAGAGTTATATTTGTTGCTGAATCCCAGGCATCATAGCAGTTTGTATTTTAAGATTAATTACTTAATTTTTTTACAATAAAATTTCCTCATTTGTAAAATAGGGATAATAATAGTTACCGACCACATACTATTAAGAAAAAAACAGTTGAAAGATGCAGAATAGTCTAACTCATCTATGGGTTTTAAGAAAAATGAAAGACATTCTTGCAACAATTTTCAGAGACAAAAGAGAGGAGGGCTTCACTTCATGAAGCTCACCACAAAGAGTGATGAGTGTAGTTAAAGAACTAACTACATTTAGAACTATCCTAACAATGTGAATGTGTGATGGAAATAGAAAGCCTATCTAGAGTACAGGCGGGGGTGGGATGGGGAGGAGGGAGATTTAGGACATTGGTGATAGTAATATTTCACTGGTGAAGGGGGGGTGTTCTTTACATGGCTGAAACCTAACCACAGTCATGTTTGTAATCAAGGTATTTAAATAAAGATATTAATTTAAAAAAAGAAAAAAGTTAATATATAATATACAAACATATTTCTTAGAATAAATAAAATGCTTTCATTAGTATGAGTACTTAGAACAATCTTGGAAATATAAAAGAAGCATAAATGCTCAAATACTTACCACACAACTAGAATTGGGGATTGCTGCATGCTTGTATGAATAGGGATACAGCAATATTTGAGCATATGCATGGAAGGAGAGGTAAGCCTTAATGTGTTTACGATGTTTTCGAAGGAAGTTAGCTACAGCTTTCACTTCCGGTTCAGATTCTGGGAAAGGTCCACAGTATGTATTATCACATGGGTGCATAGAAGCTCCTTCATCTGAAAGTTTGAAAAGAAAATGGAGAGCAGGATGAACAGGCATGAAGCAAGAAATACAATGGTGATTATTGTAAAATACTTCCCTTTAATTACAATAAACACCTGATAGTATGAAGCAATAAATCTGATTTTATTTTACAGAAATCAATACAGAGAAATGCAAGGTTGTTAGAGTTGCCATTCACAATAGAAGGGCGGATTGAATAGGAGGTCAGTACAGATGTTTAACTGATTGCAAAAACTACTCCAAAAAGAAAGTTCTATCAGCTGGAGAACTAATTTCTGTTTGATCCTCAGAGCAGGTAAAGGCCCCACTTAATTAATCAAGGATATTTGCACATTCCCTTCTCAGGTAATTAATGTCAAATATTTATTCATTTAACATTTCCAACTATATATTCCAATTATATATTCTAGGTACATGGAATACAGAAAAATATCACAGAAAATTTTCTATCATAATAGGGCTTATATTCAGTCTCAATCCTTTGTTAGACTTGAATGCTCTATAAAAGGATGAGATATTTTATACAATAGTATGAATAATGTTCAATATTTGTTGAATAAGTGAATGCCAGGTCAAAAGAATACTAAATCCCTAAAGAAGGATCCACTATGATGTAATTAGTAAGATATTTATATGTTAAGAACAGTGAGGTAGAAATAAGTCTGTATTTCTATGAAGTGCAATATTCCTCATCCAGTCCATTAGATCCCTTCCTCTCATTCCACTTCACCCTTATATCTATGTAGCCTATGTTATTTCTCATCTTGTACAAAATAGTAGAGGCTCCATTATACATAAATATGAGGTCAATTTAAAAATATCTAGCAACTTGTACTTGGCTGATTCAAGTTGGGGTCAGAGATATTGTATGGGCTAAAAGCTTGCCTTACATAAAGTTGATGCTATTTCAATTTCCATTACTATATATGGTCACCAACCACTGAAAATAGTTCCCTCAAAGACCAAATATGGTCCTCGGAGTATCACCAAAGGTGATTCCTGAGCATAGAGTCAGGAATAAACTTTAAGCACTATCAAGTATGACACCTCCCCAAAAATAAACCTAAAAAATTTAATTATGTAATTCTACTCTCAGCAGTGAGAATATGTTCACAATACCATATCAGGAATGTATAAGACTATCAGAAAGAAAATGTTAAACACTTCTAAAGTGAGAACTAAATCAAGGAAAAGTACCGTGTTCATTATTATGATACCCAACATTATAAATATATTTTGTACAGTTATATATTTTCATAAATATAAGTATAATGTAATTCATAAATACGTGTTTATTAACATTTTGAGGAAAATAAGTAAGTGCAAGGAAGAAGGTTAGCTAATGTGAACAAGCATTAAAATATACCATGTAATGGAAAGGAATTAGAGGGTAGGGTGCTTGTCTTGACCTAGGCTGAAACCTTGGCACTCTGTATGGCTCCCCCAAATTCTGCCAAGACTGAATGCTGAGTGCAGAACTGGTAGTATGTCCTAAACACTTCCTGGTGTGGCCACAAAACTAACTAACTAAATAAATAAATAAAACATACCCTCAAAAAGTAGAGTAATAGAAACAATATGATACTGAGACAATTATTGACTAGCACTCCAGTAGGACAGAATATATTGAAATTTGGTATAATGATAGAGGGAGTCTCAACAAATCACTGTTGAAATGACAGAGAGATCAGCAGGCAATGCTTCTGGGTGTTCGTTTGTGTGGAGGAACTACCCAGTATTATTCATTGTCACTGCTAGCAAGGGACTTCAGATCCTCTTTGGGAGGTACTCAAGGAATCCTGTAACAACAAGGATCAAATCTGAAACTCCTACAAGGACAACATATAATATAATCCTTTGAGCCATATCTCTAGCCTAGTCTAGATGATGTTGAGAAACAACTCATTTCATTGAGGAAAAAAAGAGTTGGATTTTTCCTATAAAATAGTTTACATATTTAAATAATGGCAGTAATAACCTGGTAAGGAAGCAAGAGCCATAAGAATATTGTTGTTAAGTGCTTTCACTAGTCTTTTGAACTAACTTTTGTTGATGAAAATTATATGTAAAAATGAGAGGAAAGGCAAAGAAGGGTTAAAAAAGTATGTTTGATTATGTGTGGTGAAGATATAATGAATTAAGAATAAAGGTATAATTTTGTCTTGCACACACTTGAGCCCCCAGCATCCCATATAGTCCTCTCTTCCCACCAGGAGTAATCATTAAATACAGATTTGGAATAAACCCTAAGCACAGTTGGATGTGACACAAAACAAACAAACAACAAAGTATGTTTTAGTTTATGAAGCTTATATTGGTAAAAAAAAAAAAAAAACACAAAAAGAAAAACTCTGGGGAAAGCACAGAAATGGAAAATGCAATTTTCAAACTCTTTTTGAAATAAATTCTTTGCAAATAAAGTATGTAAAATAATAAGTGCTGGAAAAAATTAAATTTTTAAAATTACAGAAAGATATCAGCATAATGTGGTAAATGCTCTAAAATATTTAGAAGATGTATGGATGCGGAGAGAAGGCTTCTTAGAAAGCTTTAGGAAGGACTTCTTTTTTGTTTTGTTTGTTTATTTTATAATAATTTTTATTTTGAACAAAGTGGATTACATATCTTTCATAGTAATATTTTAGGAACATATTAACATTGAATCAGGGGAATTTCTATCACCAAAGTTGTCCTCCCACCACCCCCGTTCCTAGCTTGCATCCCATATCTTAAAGGAGATTATGCCTCTTGGAAGAGATCAACCTCCAAGGATACTTACAAGTTCTAATAGTTTCATGTAGAAATTACAATAAAAATGAAGGTTGGGCTGCAAGAAACATTTAATACTATGTTAAACATATAATTTAAATTGGGAAGTTTCACTGGGTGAACTTAGAGTGGTAATTAGTGACTAGGTGTTGGAATATCTTATTATTCAAAAAAGCATGGTGTCCTGTAGGCAGACTAGAGCCTCTGTGGTGGCCATAAATTGTATTACTCAAATTTGCTGCATTAAATATGGTTATCTGACAATAGCTGCCATCACTCTGGTCTCCCACTGTATTCTCAATGAGCTTTGACTCATATGTTTATTCTGAATGGGCACTTGACCAAATTGCTTATGTGCGGCTTATGCTCTCTTGAGCTGTGCGGTTTTTTTTTTAATATTCTACAGAAAAATATGAATCTATGTTTAGATGTTTTGCTATCATAATGAATTTTACCTTTCAGCTTATGATTTTCTTGAGGTAACTGATAATTTTAGAAATGTTATAGCTTATGCAATAAAAGGGTCTTTTTATTCTAAATGAATTTTGGGTTTTCTATCTTGGTTAAGGCAATTTCACTATTCTTAAAGACTATTGGTAATTTATAGATTTTAAAATATATTTTTTAATTTGAGTTTTTTCATATAATTCTTTTTGGGGGGCACACACTCAACAATACTCAGGGGTTATACTCCAGGGTCTGTACTCAGGATTTACTCCTGTGGTGCTCAAGGAACCACATGAGATGTTGGGGATTGAACCTGGGTCAGTTGTATGCAAGTACAATGTATTTTCTACCATACTATTGCTCCAGTCCTGCTTTATTTCTGCACATATGTAATATATACTTCAAATTTTAATATATTGGTAGCCAATTCTGTAAACATAATTAATTAAAAAATTTTCCTCTGCTTGAAATACCACCTTGGCTGTACAGGTTTTTGTGCTATCTTAATGTAAAATAATAATAATATTCTTCTCTTTCTTTTCTCCTCTTTCCTTCTCTTCTTTCTCCTCCTCCTCCTTCTTCCTATTCATTATTACTATTTTTATAACTTTAATTACTTTATTTAAACACCATGGTTTAAACACAACATTGTTCATATTTATTTTTCACAATTGCAAAGTTATTTATGATTGAGTTTCAGACATACAACACCCTTCACTTTGCACATTTTTCACTACTATCACTATTTTTCCTCCCACCTTCTGGACCCTTCCTGCCTGCAGACATTCTCTCTCTCTCTCTCTCTCTCTCTCTCTCTCTCTCTCTCTCTCTCTCTCTCTCTCTCTCTCTCTCTCTCTCTCTCTCCTTTTTTCCTTTCTTTCTCTTTTAGACACTGTGATTTGCAATAGTTGCTGAAGGGGTATCATGCCTATCACTTTGTCTCCTTTCAGCATCCAATTATTGTCCAGAGTGATCATTTTCAATTATCATGGTCTCGTTGGTCCTTTATTTTCCCTAACTGCATTTCCCCATTATTTTTATTTTTAAGCCATACCTGGCTAAACGAAGGACTTAGGGCTTACCTATGGCTCTGTACTTTGTTTAGGGTACTTACTTGCTTAATGTTACTTTTTGCACTTACGCAATTTGCTTAGGGTAGGTTTGTTTGACATTGTACATTAACTACAGAAGGCAATTAGAGTGACGAAGTAAAGAATGTAGATATTTCTAAAGAAAATTCTCTGGCTGTAAATTTGCAGTATGTGTTTCATTGCTGTTATTTAATTATACAGGTTTCCTATTTTTTAGAGGATAATCTTCAAGACAGTGGTTATGCCTTATTGTACTATATTTAGCAAATATGGCCATTCTTTCTCACTGGTGTGTGTGTATGTGTGTGTGTATGTGTGTGTGTGTGTGTGTGTCTCTGTGTGTGTGTCTGTGTGTGTGTGTGTTGGGTCTATGCTGGTAATTCTTAGTGGGCCATTGTGGTGCCAACTATTGAAAACGGTCAACTGAATGAAATGCAAATGCCTTATGCCTATACTGTCTTTATGGCTGCACACTGCTTTTTTATATGTTGTTGAATGAATATTGATACCAACTTTATTCAGGAAAGATGTTTCCACCTCAAACAATTCTATTATTTAGGTCTTTGTTTAGTCAACCTAACTCCTGTTCATTTCTACAAATTGTTGAAGTACAGTAGCAACAATAAAGTATTTTTAAATAAGCCTGATAGTTTGAACATTGATTACCTAAATATTTCTTGAGTAATGTATAATCTAAAACAGACTTTTTTCATTGTAAGTACTCTAATAAATGGGAAGTTTTTTTTTTTTCTTTTGCAGGGGAGAGAGCGCATTCAGTCCCCCATTACCATAAATTATGCAGTCGAGTTTCCCACATTTGGGGAAATCGCAGGGGTCAACAGGTCTGGAGTTCAATGGGGGAGCCTCACCCTGGGGAAACCACCTTCGTGATCACGAATTGCCCCTGCCAGGTAAGTATATAAATGAGAAGTTTTAGAAAGAAAATGCAGCAGTCTGACAAATCCTTGTATAGAAGTTCTAAAATTCCCATGTATGTGAATATAGACCCCTCTTTTCTCCAACAAAATGTAGTGATAGCTTTATGAGTAAGTTTTTAACAAGTCAAAGGAGAAATAGAGCCATTAATTTCCCCCTGTATTGCATAAAAACTGCAATTGCGTACTAGTGAGTTTCCTTCTAAAAACTGAGTGGAGAAATAGATTTAACTGGAGAGGGAAAAGGCTGAAATGTTTTTTTTTTTTTTTGTTTTTTTTTTCAGAAATGTTTTGAGGAAGATGCAGCAAACAAGAGGTACTTGGGGAGGGACAGGGCCATTAAAAAAAGGATAGATTGCCCACCAGGCATAGAAAAGATTGTGTTTCAAGAGTTCTGGACCAACTGTACTTGGTCTTTTCACATAATTTGACTTTTTGCTAGAAATATTATCCTTTCTTGGCTTTTGGTACACTATTCCCTTGTTTTTTTTCTCCCAAACACTGCTCTTTGCTTCTTAGTTGTTCTTATAGGTTTCTTTTCCTTTATTATTCCCCTAAATTAAAAAGTACCAACAAATCTGCCTTAGTCCATTTTCTGTAGCAACCATTCTATTCAATAAATTTGGCTTCTTAAATTAAGAATTATATGATAGCCTCATTTACTCAATAAGCATTATTATGCACTAACTAGTGGGATATGTCAGTGGAAAAATAAACCCGAAGTTCTGGCTTTGTAGAGTTTTCATTTCAAATAGAGTATACAAAGTGAGGGATACAATACATACAACAAACACTGAGTTGATAAATAATACTTTACGAAGGAAAAATACTAGGAAAAAGAAAAAGCAGTGGAGTATTGAAAAGATCAGGAACAAGGGAGAAGTGGTTGGCAATAATAAAGATGGTAATGTAGTAGCTCTCTTTTAAGTGATTGGAAGAACACAGTGAGTTAACTATAACATCTGGAGGAGGGTGTTTTAGTTAGAAAGAAAGTTCAGGGTAATGACCTCCATGTAGACCTAGAGAATGAATGGGATGGAGAGAAATGTCAAGGGGAGGATAGAGATAGATAAAATGATACAATCAATGGGGTCCCAGATTATGTGATGTTTTATAAGTAATTTTGTGTTCTTTGTGTTAGTAAAATGTAGAGACATTCTGAGCTGAGGAGTACTATAATCTGACTTACATTTTATTGTATTTTTTTTAGTGTTTGAGCCTCACCCAGAAGTGCTCAGGTCTTACTACTGGCTCTGTGCTCATGATCATTCCTTGTAGGCTCAGGAAACCATATGAAGTGCTGGGAATTGAACCAGAGCTGACTACATGCAAGACAAGTCCCTTGCCCACTTTACTATCTCTTTACATTTTAAAGGCCATTTTGACTAAGACAGAGTTTGAGTGTGGCCCATGGAGAGGGTATATTGTAGAAATTATGAGAATAACTGTAAGGGTCCTTTATTAATGTAAGCAATGATGGTGACTGGAGGAGGGTAATAGTAACATCAAAAGTGACTGGAAGTTGGAGCTATTATAAAAATATTAACCAAAGGGTTTACTAAATGGATTTTTTTTGTAGGATAAGATAGAAATGTTAAAGATTTTCCCATGGTTTTAGGCTTGAAATTGAATCATGAAATTGCCACCAATTGAACAGATAATGACTGAAGAGTTGTTCTGATAAAATGAAGATTACAGATTTAGTTTTGGACATTTTTTAATGATCTCTTTATTAGATATCCAGAGAAGACGAAGAATAGATAGTTTGGGGAAACAATATGTAAAGAAGATATATATAGTTGGGAGTGATAGGCATATCTTTGAAGAAATGAATGTAGAAAGAGCAAAGATCCAAGTTTGAATCCTGGCATTCCAATACAGTACAAATAAAAGATGAGGTATGATATAAATGAGATAATTCCTGGAGCAATATTCTTGAGGAGGCAGGTGTAAGCCAACAACTCTATAATTTCTATCTCAAGTTTAAAACTTATATATGGGAGTCTTTTGGACAGCTCCATCTGCTTGTTTGAGAAGCTCTGAAAGCCCAATATGTCTCTAAATGAAACTGAATTTTTCTTCCTTGTCCTCCAAATGAATGTTTGGTTGTGTTTCTTAAACATCCATTTAGTTGTTGAGGTTTAAATTTAGGTGGAATAATACTAGCTTTCTTCTTTCTCATTCCTCTATTCAATTGAAGAGCAAATTCTTAATTGTTTGCTAAATTTTCCTATGATTACATTATGGTTTCATCATTATTCACCTATGCTACCATAATAGCTCCCTGCCTTCAGTATGACTTGCCTTGAACTCAATTACAAATGTTATTAAAATATTTATTTTTTATGCTCAGAACAAAACCAGACAACAGAGACTGTGTGTACATCCTGTCATCCTTACCCAGAATAGCACCAGCAACACAGTATGACACCATACATTTTTGTATGGGCACAGTAAAAAAGGGGGAAACCATAGACACAGAAACAAGATATTATCTTCTAGGGATAAGAACTCACTTTTTATAGCAGAAGGGTGCCTCCCATCCTGAACATGTGTCATGTGGATACAACCAGTCCCCAGGAGACTGGACAGTGTTAGTCCAATTCGAAACCCCAGATCCCCGACGTAGAAATGATACAGCTCCGGGCAACACCACCAGGAACTAAGCTCCATTGGGAGATTTATAACACTACTCTGGCACCAACTTGTGCCAGTTTTAATATGACAACGAGGAAAAGAAAACTTGACCTAAGACCAGGCTGTCCTATCACATCATCTAACACTAAATGGAAATCAGAAGAGATATTGTCCTTTGAACTGTGAAAAATAAGAGCACCAACAACAGAAAACTGACTTTGACAACCGTGACTGAACCTACCTTGGGACTAATAAGGAAAACCCTACCCTAGGCTGTAGCCCAGCACACATAAACAACAACAACAACAACAACAACAAGATGTCTTATTGCAGAGGTCCAACTTGGACAACAGAGACTGTGCAGAACCTTTGGATCCATAATATCCTGGGCTTCGGCTTAGGGACTGAATGAAAACAGGGAGCAAGTGTTACAGAAAACTGAACAACAACAACGATGGATAGGAACTCTAGAACCTAGAGACTCTATCCTAGACCCTGACCTATAACCTGCGCAAATACCAAGATTGCTAGCTACAGTGGCTTGATTTTCTCACACACAACCGAGAGGAAACTTTCCTGGCATCACAAAAAAGCCTTTGGGATGGGGTAATGAGTATATATGGAGCCAGGGGTTGATCCCATGATAGTATGCTTCAAGGATGGAGAAACCCTGAATCTCTTAGGCCACAGGAATTCCCTTTCTTCCCAATGCTTATTGTGCCTATGCAAACAAACAAACAAACAAAAAGTGGGGGGGAACGCCAAACCCTACCACTCCAGCACCCATACTTTTTCTTGTTTTGTTTTGATTTGTTAGTTTTTGACTTTATTTTCCTTCTCTTTTTTTCTTCCACTTTTCTCTTTCTTTTTCACTCTTGTGGTTATTATTTAGAGATTTATTTTTATTTTTATTTGCAGGGCCCATTTTTTTCTTTTTTCTTTTCTTTTTTTTTTCTCTCTCTCTTCTTTCTTTTTTTGGTAGTTGTCACCACATTTTTTTCTCCCTTTTTTCTTTTTTTTTTTTTTATCTCCAATGACAGTGGAATAGATGCTCAATCTACAACAAGCTGTAAAGTGGAGACCAGTTGCACTAGCATTCTGGGGGGTAGAGGAGGGAGATATGGGATGCATACTGGGAACAGGGGCGAAGGGAGGACAGCTCTGGTGGTGGGAATGCCCCTCATTCATTGTCACTATGTACCATAAATGATGCAGTGAAAGATTTGTAATGCACTTTGGTCACAATAAAAAATAAAAAAAAGAAATATTTATTTTTCTTTAATTTTTAATAGAATTTAGAATCTTAGAATTTTAGGATTTGTAATTTAGAATTTTAAATGGAATTTGGAAATTTAGAATTTAGAATTTTAGAATTTTAGAAATTTAGAATTTAGAAATTTAGAATAGAATTTATAATTTTAGAAATTTATAATTTTAGAATAAAATTTTAGAATTTAGAATTTTATGATTTTATAATCTGTATTTAGAATTTAGAATTTTAGAATGAAATTTAGAATTTTAAAGATTTAGAATTTAGAATTTTAGAGAGTTAGGATTTAGAATTTTAGAATTTAGAATTTTAGAACTTTAGAATAGAATTTAGAATTTTATTTTATTTTTATATCTTTATTTAAACACTGTTATTACAAACATGGCTGTAGTTGGGTTTCAGTCACAAAAAGAACACCCTTTCACCAGTGCAACATTCCCACCACCAGTGAACCCATCTCGCTCCACCCATACCTTTCCTGTATTTGAGACAGGCATTTTACTTCTCTCATTAATCAACATTGTCATGGTAGTTGTTAGTGTATCATTTCTCTAGCTATATTCACCCCTCCTTAAGGTGAGCTTCATATTGTGAGCTGGTCCTTCTGGCCCTCATCTCTGGGTATTATAACAATAATGCCCTTTATTTTTCTTAAAACCCATAGATAAGTGAGACTATTCTGTGTGTCTCTCCCTCTGACTGATGCCCTTCAATGATGAATAGCTGAAGAAACTGTGGTACATATACACAATGGAATATTATGCAGCTGTCAGGAGAGATGAAGTCATGAAATTTTCCTATACACAGATGAACATAGAAACTAATTTTGCAATCTTTAAACTCCTAAATTTGATTTTACTGCTAAACTGACTAAAATCCTGAGGTAGTTGCCTAATAAAGGAAAATTTTCCATTGCTGGTCTATGACCTATCTGAGGTTTTCCCTCTATTAGTGGATAAACGCCTTCTCTTCAATGTATGCCAACATGGGTTATACAGCTATTCCTCAAGTCAATGTTACCATAGTCATCTAGTGACTAGAGCATACTAGTGACATTTCCCTCTGGTACTTGCCAAGTTCACTTGTATTTGACGCACAAATGTGAATAGCATATACGACTTCTCTCCCCTAATTACTACTGAGGTCCCTTCAACTTTGGTGAACTTATGCCCTGAGTACTAATGTTCTCAAATCCCTGTCCCTCCCAAAAGAGCTCAGTGTCACAGTGGAGACCCATCACTATTAACCCCTTATCCAGGTCCTTTTGAGCACAAGACATAATAGGAAGTTGGTGAAACTCACATTGATGAATCAAAACCGACTGGAAAGAACTCTTTAAAAAACAGGGTTTTGAGGCTGCATTCATATAGTTTCTTTAGCTATTTGAAGACAAACTTCAGAAGATGCTCACCGAAATGAGACCAGTAGAGAATGCCAGCAAAGTGAAAGAATGAAACTTTTGAGAAAGTCCAAACAGAAATAGAGCTGAAGAAATATAATAGCTAAACTTAAAATGAAATTTCTTTAGCTGTATGTAAGAATAGCATTTCAAAGGAACTTTTTATAATAATGGAGAAGTTACTTAAAAGGAATTTTCAATTAAAATAAACATATACAGGCCAGAGAGATAGCACAGCAGGTAGATCGTTTGCCTTGCATGCCGGCCTTGGCTCCATCCCCGGCATTTCATATGGTCCCTGAACCTTCCAGGAGTGATTTCTGAGGGCAGAGCAAGGAGTACACCTAAGCACTGCTGACTGTGGCCTAAAAACCAAAATAAAATAAAATAAGTAAAAACAAGCATATAGATTGAAAGGGAGCTGGTAGTCTGAAAACCAGGAAAATATTTAATAATATTAGTAGCCAGAAGGAACAAAATGCTAATTACACATAAGAGAATGTTAAGAATAGTAACAAGGACCAAAAATACTTAGAATTTATGACAATATAAATAGCATTTGTAAAATGCAAATGATATAGCTAGAGGAAAATGATCAGAGATGATATTTGTTTTTGGTATAGTTGGAAAGAAATATAGTGATACTGAAAAACAATCACTTTAGTGAAAAAAGAATGAGTAAATAAAAGCTCTTGAAATCTTACTCATATACTTTACAGGCTCTGAAAGATTGCATAGTATGGGAGGGTTACCTGCTAAAACAGGCAAATATATTTAAAATTGGTGGATTTAAAAATCAGTATCAAATGAACAATCAGTAGCTCAGTGCACCAATTGCTGAGAGATTCTGCTGCTTCTTGCATGCCTCACTTTAAAAATATTATTATTTTTAAATAATTATTATTTTTGGAGTAAAAACAAACATTCTTTGGAGGTACTGAGGAAGGGGCAGAAGAAGTTAAAAAAGAAAGAAAGTATAGTGCTCAAGGAGGGAGAGAGGAGGCTTCCCCAAAGACAGAGAAAGCCTCATACTTGTCCTAGAATTAAAGTAGGAAAGTACAAATCTCAAAAGGGCAGATGAGACTGGGGAGATAGCACAGCGATTGGGTGTTTGACTTGCATGCAGCCGACCCAGGACTGACTGTGGTTGGATTCCTGGCATCCCATATGGTCCCCTGAGTCTGCCAGGATCGATTTCTGAACACAGAGCCAGAAGTAACCCTGAGCGCATCCTACCCTTTGCCCATTGGCCTGCCAGTGTAACAGGTCCTTTTTGAGTTTAGATTATTCAAGTTTAGGTTATTTATTTCCTCGCCAATGCATACAAAACCATTTGGCCCCTTGCCCCAGCCTTTCTTTATTCCTTTTCTCTTAGTTTTATAGAAAAATGAGGGAATATGTGGTAAAATAAAGTAATCTGTGTCCCAAGGTTCTACGAAAAAGGCAGAAACCCAATTTAAAAGATAAGGAATAAAAACACAATAAATAATAACAAAAAGTGTGTGCGTGGCAGGTTTTTGTTCCCAAAATATTATTTTTAATGTTATCACTACATTAAATTTCAAAAATGAGCTCTTGATAAAAAGGATTAAAGTTTAAAATTTCAAGTAGTCTTGGGCTCAATCTTGGCACCGCCCATTATCACTTCAGAAAATAAAAAAGAAGAAAATAGAATCTTTTTAATACTGATAATGATAAAGGGGGAGAAAGAGAAGTTTCATTTCCTTTTGAATTTCCCTGTTCTCATCTAACCCAATCAAGGACTACGATTGGTAAACAAACAAACAAAAAATGTCCTGGCACATCCAGATCTCTCAGTTCAGAGAGCAAAAAGATCAGTTTGAACTGGAAAGGTGAAAAGAAAAAATGTGTTGAAAAAAGTACCCCTATTTTTATTTTCTTTTGGTTGTGGGGGTCTATTTTCACTTGGTTGTGGGGTCCTTCTGTTCCCACAATCCAGAGTGATAACCAGAGTCCAAGCAGTCACAGGAACTGCTTAGAGATGGGAAGTCACTCCTACTTTCCCTATTCTCTGAAGCTATGTACTCAGCAGTGTTGCATTCTTTTTTTGCCCAGCCCAGCCCAGTACCCTCAGGGAAAGTTCAGATAGAATCAAGAACATGTGTAATAAGGGGGAAATATTTTTGTTTTAGCTTATGTGATTTTAATGATTTGATTGTTGAAGTTACTCTCCTTTGTTAGTCTTTGTTTTTAGTTCATCATACTTGATGATGCTATTGGGTTATTATTCCTTGTTCTGTACTCAGTCACTCCAGGTAGTGCTTGGGGCATGATAAAAGACTCCACAAATTGAACTTGGATAGGCCACATGCAAGGCAAGAACCCTATCTTCAAGTTATAAAATTTAAAATCTTTGGTGCTCTCCCCTCATAAATTGTTAAATCTTTTTGGTCTTTTTTGGTCATAGATTCTTCGGATTTTGTTATTTCTAATTTCTTCTTGTATCTTTAGATATTCATGTATTTGATATTCTACATTAAACTGATAAACCTAGGTTAAATTTTAATTAATCAGCCAATTAATTAATTTTGCTTTTTGAGCCACAAACAGATATTGGCCTTGTGCTCAGGGATCATTCATGGTGAGATCAGGGGACTACATGGAGTGCTGAGTAGAAAATCCAAGATATCTGCATTCAAGGCAAATGCCCTATTTTTGTATTAACTCTCATACAATAATTTTAGTGCTCTCCCATTATCATTTTAATAAACTATTGTGCTGATTTGATTATTATATCTTTTAAGAGTCTCTCTATCAAGACTTTTGATAATTCTAGTTCCTACCTCAGCTTATAACATCAACAAAGATAATCACAGTATTAAGTGGATGCTATAAAATACAAGATAATGTCTTTCCTAGACAAATTCTTACATGTTTACCCACAATACTGATAAGAAATTAAACAATATGTCATAGAGTAAATACAGATTGGGTTAAACATTGATCAGAAATAAAACTATATGTTATTCATGTAGTAAATACAGATTGGGGTTATCTGTGATTATAAGAAAGTTCATTTAAATTTTATTATGTTAATTTTAAATTTTGAAACATTATGAGCTATATATTGATTCTTGGTTTTTATCACTACCTAAATTGTTCATGTCCTATGATGGACATTTAGAACAATGATGTTTATTTCATGGTGAACAGAGACTGTGAATTTATGTGACTTTCTACTCATATGTAATAAGTTATCAACACACATTTTATTAAAGAGTAGCATGGTTGGGTTTTTATAATTTTTGGTGGTTTATGTGGAGTATTCTGGTCATGTGAGATATAGTAAACTATACCTCTAAAGTTCCAAAGTATTATAAATCAATAAAAATTAATTTAATACAGAAAATGTTGGACTTTATTCGTTGGCCCCCAGATGCACCAACAATATCTTATGGCATTGCTTCTCTTTTGCATAGGCACATTAAAATGGGAAAATAATACATATGCAAACAAGTTTTATTTAATAGAGATGGGAACACAAATTTGGTAATGTAATTAGGCCTTTTACCCTGAACATTGGCATAATGATTTGGTTCAGGTCTCAGAAGAATGGGCATCGCCCACACACACCTGAACTATGCACACACCTGAACTATGGAAACAACCACAATTGTCTAACATTCCCAGGATCCAAGCCTCTACTAGAGAAGACCTACCACTGCATTGGCATTGACTTACTCCAAAGAGTACTCCCAACACCTAGGCGACTCAGCAACAGTCTGCATGCAGGGCAGATCGCTCTGCATTTAATGATATGCTGAAACAGAGGATGCTCCACATCAGCCTGACATCGACGAAATAAAAGTCTGATACCAACTATAGCTAAAGTGTGCAAAAGTTTCACCGGGATTTTGAGAATGACTGGAGTTGGATAGACTGGTATGCCTGGAACCCAGAGTCTGTCTTATGCCAATAAACTTCTGGGGTGAGGCCTTTTTGTAATCAGGTCCAGGAGTTTTTTTCCATTTTCTCCATTTTTCTGGACCTATGCAAACATTGGCGATTGCCACTATCACACCTTTACTACATTTTTTTTTTTTACTCTTATCCTTTAAGGAAAAAAAATACAACTTACTGAACTTAAAAACAAATTACTGTAGTAGAATGCCTGTCTTGAATACAGGTAGGGGATGGGAAGGGGGGAGAAGGTAATGTTGCACTGGTGAAGGGGGGTGTTCTGGTTATGACTGTAACCCAAATGTGATCATGTTACTTAAATAAAATATATTTAATAAAAAAATTAATTTAAAATAAAAAAGAATAAAAGGCTCATCTTAAGGGACTCCTTAGTTTTTTCATAGTTTTAAAAAAGAATAGTTTCTTATTTGATGTAATCTGAGACTTGCCAGATTAAAAGAAAAAAAAAAGTGTTGACTGAATTATGTTTTCAATGGCCTGAGCATTTCTGTATAATTTACAATGTGGGGGTGTATTTGATAATATAGTTAGAAATTTTACTTATTTTAATATCCTTTACCTAAGAATACTGAAGTATGCTTCCCTCTGTGAGGTTCACCTCTGCTAGAACAAACTCATAGTTAGGAAGGCATGGACATTAGGTCATCAGATGAGCTGGATTCTGGAAACCAGCTAGCTGTATATCTCGCCAGATCTTATAATGATCCATCAAGGTCATTTTGCAACTGATATTTGACACAATCCTTTGTACAAATTGTATAATTATAGAAAGAGTCAAAATGACAACCAAATTGGGAAAAACAAATCAAAGAAATTCTAGTTTAAACTGCAGCTGAAACAACAAAATCAAAGAAGGCTCTATTTATGAAGGAACAAACTGGGTAAAAGAACTAATGGAAATTTAGCCACTCATTTGTAATGGGATATAAACAAGAGTCTAACTTTACACAGGCAGTGCTGGCTCTGGTCCACTTGTGTTACCTATTCAGTCATCATTCAGGGCACTTACCCACATGACTGGGGAGAGTATGTTTATGCAGATCTTTTCCAGCCAGTGAAATGCAACATACCCAAAGTCACACAAGATGGAGGGGTAGAAAGAGAAATTTTACAAAATTAGGGTCTTAGGGAGTTAATATGAATGGGTTTGTTTGTTTATTTAAATCTAATTGAAGAATGAAATAGTTAAATATAAGCAATTAAAACAATACCATATTATAGTATATTGTACTGTCATTTTTCTTCCCTCACATTTGCAAATACTTGAAACCCTTTTCAGCAGAACCCTAGAGTAGAATAGGGATGGGTAAGTTGAGTACTTGGAACTTGGTGGAGAAAAGCAGACACTTTGATTTTGAATGTGTTGTTAGACCACTGCATATATAAAACTCTGTTGTAACAGTAAATTATGGCACCTGAGTGAAAACTAGAGAAAAATACACTGATATCCAGAAAAAAGTAATAAAAAACAAAGCAGTACCTTACCTTACCTTCTAATACAACACCATAATATTTCTAGCAGTAAAGAGGTTTTTTTTGTTGTTGTTGCTTTTGGTTTTGGTTTTTGGGCCACAGCTGGTGATGCTCAGGAGTTACTTCTGGCTATGCACTCAGAAATCACTCCTGGCTAGGGGGCCCATATAGGATGCCAGGCATTGAACAAGGTCTGTCCTAGATCATCTGCATGCAAGGCAAACACCCTACTGCAGTGCTATTGCTCTGCCCCCAAAGGTTGTTTTTTATAATTGATCATGAATCAAAGGTAAATGGTCTGCTCTTAGAAGTAAAAAGATAACGAAGAAGGAATACTGATAGTAAAGATTCTAGCAGACTAGTTGAAAAGAGTTAGTCATTTATAAATGTAGATTTCATTACTTCCTATAAAAATCCTGTGAGGGCCTGCAGAGGTAGTATAATGGATAAGGTGCTTGAATTGCATAGTGGCTGACCCATTTGATTATGTATCACAGATGGTCCCCCAGGAAATATAAGTGATCCCTACTCCAGGAGTAGACCCTGAGTATGACTGTGTGTGGACTTCAAATCAAACCAAATGACACCAAACAAACAAACAAAAAACCCTCCACAAGGTATTATTTTCATGATAACTTCTTTAGGTTAGAGAAAACAGCCCAAATATTAGACACAAAGGCAGAATAAAACCATATTGGCTATTTTCTAGAACTATATTATTTTTGCTCTACCACTTAACTTATTTTCTAATTCTAATTAAATGAGGATAGTTGTCTGGAAAGATGAACGGAAGGAACCTAATCTCATGCTAGTATTTTGTCTGATTCTGGCAGAGATGGAAAGTGTGACATCCAAAAATGGAGCCCAGAGTTTCACAGAATGAATGAATCTGTGATAGACCTCTTTTATATGGTTTAACAGTACACTTTCCATTACATTAAGGTTTATCATTTGAAGGCAAAGGTATATAGATGTCTGCAAAAAAGGACTGCTTTTGATGACTGCACATTTTTGATGACTACCCTTATGCTGCTGAGTATGATACTAGTAAAGAAGATTAGAATATGTCACTCCACCCAAATGACTCTCTGACATAAAAAATTGAACTGAAAGCAGTAACAAGCAGCAAGTTCAGAGGTTAGAGAGATAATACAAAGAGTTAAGATATTTCCCTTGTGCACCCCTGACTTCAGTTTAGTCCCTGGGAATAACCCCTGATCTCTGCTGGATATAGTTGAACTCAAGAACTCCATTCATTCAAAAAAGCAGAAGCAAATTTACAGAGCCTCTCTCCACCCTCTCTTTTTTGTATAAATACAGAAAATGTCTGTCTATTGGAGACAGACTCTTTGCAGTCCAGCATGACACCAGGAGAATCTACAAACAAACCTATTGGTTTTCCTCTAAATATATTTACTTTTCAGAGTTTGCTGCCCTGGGAAACCTAAAATTGTTTTTCATCAATGGGACATGAAATGCAGCTGATCTATCTATCTATCTATCTATCTATCTATCTATCTATCTATCTATCTATCTATCTATCTATCTATCTATCTATCTATCTATCTATCTATCTATCTATCTATCTATCTCATCTATCTATCATCTATCTATCTATCTATCATCTATCTATCTATCTATCTATCTATCTATCTATCTATCTATCTATCTATCTATCTATCTATCTATCTATCTATCTATCTATCTATCTATCTATCTATCTATCTATCTATCTATCTACCTACCTACCTATCCATCCATCCATCCATCCATCCATCCATCCATCCATCCATCCATCCATCCATCCATCCATCCATCCATCCATCCATCCATCCATCCATCATCCATCCATCTATCTATCTATCTATCTATCTATCTATCTATCTATCTATCTATCTATCTATCTATCTATCTATCTATCTATCTATCTATCTATCTATCTATCTATCTATCTATCTATCTGTGAGAGAGAGAGAGAGATATCAGGGCATGATTGGGAGGTTGGTACATTCTAGACAAGGATCTGGGAGCTTTGATCACCAGAGACAGATGAAGGCAGGGTTACCATTATTCTCAATGAAAAGGTAAAAACATTTAATTGGATTTATACCACAAATCACAGCTCCTATTCTAGTTTGAAATAAAAACAACAACAACTGTGGAAACCGAATTATCTGAATTCCAATTAGTTCCCAACTTACTGCACCATTTCACTTTCCAATTCCGATTTGCATCAACTCCACGGCAGCGAAACACTGAGTTCCTTGACCTTGTTTTTCTCCAAAATCGATCCTAAGTGTAATTAAAATAAAAGGTTCAGAAAAAATACTTAAAAAGTTACTTATATGCATTTTAGCACCTCAATAAGATAATGAATCACAGCATGAAAAGGAAAATTCCTTCAGAAATAAATAAATTGAGAGGAGTGAGAGGACTGGGTTAGTGAGAGACTTTGAGACTAATTTCTACCATAAACTTTCATCTCTCACTGTCCCTTGGCCCTGTTTCTTCATAGGCAAAAAAAGAATAAGATGGACTATACAGGTGATTTTCTCTCAATTCATTTAGAAGGAGGTGTCTTTGTTTATATAAAATCCTATGTAAGATCAAACATGTCAACAAAAAGCAAAAATTGTTGCTGTGTCTGGGAAAGAAGTCTCTTTTGTAGTTCTGAAATTATTATTCTAGCTAATTATTGATTTGCCCCAGTTTCACATTTTGTGATTTACTTAATATCTAAGATACTTCAGTTGGATAGACAAAGTGACTTACATTGGTCCAGCTAAAACGGTATCCATCAACGTTGAACACAGGCATGACATAGAAATACAGATAATTCAACATTTTCCGCATAGTTGGGTCACTCTTATATGTTAGAAGAGCCTAAAAATAAAGTGATAGTTTTCTTACAAATTGATTCCAAATACAATCACTAAAAGAAAAGAGAAATATAAAACTTTCTATCCATGAGAAATTCTAAACCTGTGTTAAAATATAACAAGATAATATGAAATATATACTTTTCTGACATTCCATATTCTCTATTGAAATATTTGTCTGAAACTCTTTATTACTGATTAGCTTTGGGGAGGAGGCTCCCAAGTAGAGATCAGGTTGAGAAAGTTACTCCCTATGAGAAATGGGTTGAATGGTTCAATGCTCAAGACCTATGAAGCAGCCTAGCTTAGGCCAGGGCTACACTCAGCAAATCTATGGGGTCATATAGAGGCAAGGTTTAAATGTGGGTTCATCCAACATATAGAACCTTGATGACTGAACCATCTCTCCGGTCTCTATCATTGATAAAGTTTTATTTTGTTGTTGTTTTTGAGCCACACCCAGTGGTGTTCAGGGCTTATTCCTGACTCTATGATCAGGATCACTCTTGGTGGTATTCAGGAAGTATTTGAAGCTCTAGGGATCTATCTAGTGTCAGTAGCACAGTCCTTAACTCTATGGACTATATTTGTTATAACGTTTCAAAAATGACAAAAATATTATTTGGAAGCCTCTTGCAGTATTGAGTAGATGGGTAAAGTATAGCAATAATTTGATGTTATTTTTTTAAATAAAAATCAACTCTTTTTAAAGTCAGTTATGGACAAAATGATTAAATATTTTATCCTTATGTGACATATAACGTGCCATTTCATTCTTTGCATATGATTGGTACCAGATTCAAGTTTTGGAACTAACTGAGAGGACACTGTATTATTATTATTTTTTTTACAGACCTTTAAATTAAAATTTAATGATAGTACAATATTTTGTCATCATTATTGTAACTTTCTTGGAACTTTGTCTTGTGACTATGTTTTACTTATTCTGTGTCTGTCTTTTAGTTTGCAGTTATATTTGTCCTCAAAAAGAAAACCATGGGCCCGGAGAGATAGCACAGCGGCGTTTTCCTTGCAAGCAGCCAATCCAGGACCAAAGGTTGTTGGTTCGAATCCCAGTGTCCCATATGGTCCCCCGTGCCTGCCAGGAGCTATTTCTCAGCAGACAGCCAGGAGTAACCCCTGAGCACCGCCGGGTGTGGCCCAAAAACCAAAAAAAAAAAAAAAGAAAAAGAAAAGAAAACCACTATATATGCTCTTACAATTTTATTTAATACTAATATTTAAGAATTTCAGAGAGATAGTCTAATCACCTGAGCACATGCTTTGCATGCAGGAGACCTCCATGGGTTCCAATTCCTAGCATCAAATATGGCCCACCAAGTACTGTCAGGAGAAACTAATGAGTAATGTAGGTTATGACTCAAAGTCTATAAAACAAGTATAAATTCCCTTCCTATGTAATGATTTTATTGTTTTAAAATTTTGTTTTAATCTTTAAAATTGAGATTCCTTGTCTTACAATGCTATTAATAATTGTTTCTCATGCACATTATTCCAACATCACACCCATCACCACTGTACTCCCTCTCTCCCAAGGATCCCACAACCCTTCCCTTCCAAGAAGCCCTCCCAATTTAACAGTGTGGATCAGTACTCCCATTATGTTGTTATTGGACTTTTTGTTACTACTTGTGGTGTATCTTTAAATCTCACATATGAGAGAGATCATTCTGTGACTGACTTCACTCAGTATTACATCTTCTAGTTCCATCATGTTGCTGGAAATTGCATGATTTTTTTTAGGGCTACATATTATTTTATTGTGTGTGTATATATATGTATATATAGCACAACTTCTTGGTTCATATGCATGTAATTGGGTGTTTTGGCTGCTTCTATAGCTTGAATATTGTACTCAGTGGTTATTGACACAGATGTACATATATCCTTTCACCTTTGGTCCTGGATTGGCTGCTTGCAAGGCAAACACCGCTGTGCTATCTCTCCGGGCCCCATATATCCTTTCAAATGAATTCTGTAGTGTTTTGGGGATAAATGCCAACAAGCAGCATGAGATTGTATAGTAGTTCTATTGCTATTTTCTTTTCTTTTCTTTTTTTTTTGGCTTTTGGGTCACACCCGGCAGTGCTCAGGGGTTATCCTGGCTGTCTGCTCAGAAATAGCTCCTGGCAGGCAAGGGGGACCATATGGGACACCGGGATTCGAACCAACCACCTTAGGTTCTGGATCAGCTGCTTACAAGGCAAACACCGCTGTGCTATCTCTCCGGGCCCAATTTTTTTTTGGCTATTGCTATTTTTTTTGATGTATCTCTATATTGCTTTTTATAAAGGCTGAACCAGATGATATTTCTACCAACAGTAGATAAATGTTCCCTTTTTCACCACAACCCTGCCAATACCAGCTGTTTTTAGACTTTTGGATATGTGTCTGAAATGGGCTTTTAAATTAATTATTTTTGGTGCATGTAAAGTAGCTTGGAGAAAATATAGGAATTTAAGAATTTTCAATAATGTTTATGTATTAGGAGAAAGATAAATTGTGAGACAATGAATATGAAGACGTACCCTTAATTTTATATCCATTTGAACTGTTTAATCTTTTACCACAACAAAATGCAATTCAAAGTAGGATAATTATTAAATAATATATAAAAATTAAGTAAGATTTAAACATAATACAGAAATAGTCTGTTTTATTATGGTGAGACTTCTATTTATAACAATTAATTAGTACATTTTATTATTAGGAACTATCACTATGTTAGAAATAATAATGAAAAGTACAGCGATATGTCTAGAACCAGAAAAACAGTTAAATGCCATTTTATTAAGTATAATCTATTATTTATATCTATAATAAAACACAAGTTGATAAATATTAATACAATTTGATCTTTCTCCATAATTTAAGGCTCAACTATAATTTGTTATTCAAATATACATAATGCCTTAACTAGGGGAAATTCTCTGGTTTAAGATCAGCCAATTTTCTAGATATAAAATTTTGTTTTCTTCTAATAAAAGAAAGTTCCTTAATCCTTGGGGAAGTTTCCTGCAGGGAATTATTAAGACAAAATTATGTGCTTAGTTATATTCTCCCTTAAAAATATGGTAGTGTGGCTTTCTAAGCCATTCTCTAGAGAGAAAGAATAAAGTCAGGGAAAGGGAGTTGGGGAATAAGGTAGGAAAGTATAAAGAAGGAAAAGGTCATGGTAATTTCTCTCCCTCCTCTCTTGGCATTTGGGACAAGAGCTCATTTGTAAGTAAGTCTCACCTTTTCCAAACAGGGATCCTGTTTGCACCTAAGTGCCAAGATATGTTAGAGATGTTCATAGCAATGTTCTCATTTTATCCTGTCTTATCTTCTAATTGCAAATGGTTGCCATAATTTTTAAAAAGATATTGTTAACTTTCAAAAGGTAAAAGTAGATAGCAAAAAAAATAAATATGAAGATTCATTAATTACATTTTGCTGTGCTTATCAAACCTTTAAAATATTGCAATATTATAGATAAAAACAGAGCTCTTCTTTATCTCTATAATTCAAGTTTCTCCCTTTTGCTCAGTAATCATTATCCTGAACCTGATATCATCATTTCTATATGGTATTTAAAAAAATGAAGTATAGGTGCCGGAATGGTTGCGCTGCAGTAGGGCATTTGCCTTGCACCGTGGCTGACCTAGGATGGACTGCGGTTTGATACCCTGGCATCCCATATGGTCCCCCGTGCCAGGGGCGATTTCTGAGTGCATAGCCAGGAGTAACACCTGAATGTCACCGGGTGTGGCCCCAATCTCCCCCCCCCCAAGTATAATTGTCATATAACATTCAGTTGTATAACATACTGATTCCATACAAAACTGAAATATTTAGTTAGAACCCCCAACATGGTCTGACAGAATGAAATAAATGTGAAATTCTTGCATGAACTAGAGTCAGAATAAGATTTTCCCTGTTCTGTGGAGGAGTGATGCAGAAAAAAAGCCCATCTGCCTATGAAGAAATAAAATCAACTTTGCCTCCTTTGCTGCTGACCAGAAGGCCGTTGTTATAGATGATCAAACAAGAGCATAGAGTATTTGATTAAGAATATTTTAAACAGGGGGCCGGGTGGTGGCGCTGGAGGTAAGGTGCCTGCCTTGCCTGCGCTAGCCTAGGACGGACCGCGGTTTGATCCCCCGGCGTCCCATATGGTCCCCCAAGCCAGGAGTGACCTCTGAGCGCATAGCCAGGAGTAACCACCGGGTGTGGCCCAAAAACCAAAAAAAAAAAAAAAGAATCTTTTAAACACATACAAACCACTTTAACAGAATTAGAATTAAATTTAACTACCCTGATATTTTGCCTTACTCAAAATATAAGTAACAATGTTCTAAGTCAGAATGACTGGGGAAAGTTTGACACTTCAAACCACTACAACCCCCTCGCCCCAAATCTTAATTCCTATTAGAACTTAATATTCAATTTTGGGTCAGTGTATTTTGACATGATTGATTATTTCTCCTTTCCTAAGAAATAACTCACTTAGAATTGATTTATTAGCCTTTTCCTTATGAGTTGTGTTTGCAGGAAACTGGTGCAACAAATCAAACTCAGGGTTCTAGTATGCAAGGTGCATGTTCCAATCCTTTGACCCATCTTCTATCCACTTATGCAATCTTTATTTTTCACTTATCAATGAACAATTAGGTTACCTTTATATTGGAGATATAAATAATACTGCAATTAACATGAAAATACAAATATATTTTATTTACTTATTTATTTTGAATTTGGGGCTACACCTGGCAATTCTTAGGGGCTATTCCTATTGTGTTTAAGGATCATTCTTGACTAAACATATATGGTGCTGGGGATTAAACTTGATTTCCAGCATACAATGCTTGACAATGTTATGCCATGTGCCTTAACCTTTGTACCATCTCTTAGTCCCTGCAGATTTAAAAAATTTTTTTGATAAATACTAGGAGTGGAATTGCCAATCATTTGGTAGTGTTATTTATTTATTATTTATATATTTTTAGGAGCCCTTATGTTGTTTTCAATAACATAGATGAACTCATTGATCAATAGATGCACCCATCTACAATCCTATCAATAAATATTGGGGTTCCTTTTTCTTCATATCTTCACCAACAGAAAACATATACATATGGGGATAAGAACAAAGTACAGTGGATATAGTGCTTGCCTTGCATGTGTCTGACATGGGGTTGATTTTTGGCAGCACATATAATCTTCTGACACTTGTTAGGAGTGTTCTCTGAGCACAAAGCCAGGTGAAAATCTCTGAGCACTTTTGGGTGTGGCCCTAAAATAAAATTTTTCCCCCAATGCCCCCAAACATGCAAATATGTGGTTCCTGACAATATAAATAATACTGCATTTAGGCCTTGACAATTATGTAAATGAAATAATGCTGTGTAATCTACTTTTTATCTTCATTATTACATTTTGACCAAAAAGTTGTTCTTTTATTCACTTTTATTGCTATAATATGATGCTAGTGTTATTGTTGCTAAATTGGTATATTAATTCTATAGTTATTAGTATATAGTTAAGTTGCATCAGATGCTTTACTATTACAATTTTTCAACAAATAACAAAATTTCTCCCTAGGTATCTGTGAAAGCTTGTCTATGACATATATCTGAAAATAGATAGTTTGGATCATAAATATACAGGATTGAACCTTTATTAAATATTGACATTTTTCTCTAAATCAGAAAATATTTTCAGGTAGTAATGACAGTTCACACTACAACATCATCAGTGTTTGATAATGTTACATTTTTAATTAAAAACTGTATTGAGGAGACGGAGTGATAGCACAACAGGTAAGGCATTTATTTGCCTTGTATGTGACTGACAAAGTAAAGCATTTGCCTTGTAAGCGACTGACCCAGTTCAATCCCTGGCATCCCATATGGTTTCCCGAGCCTTCCAGGAATGATTTCTGAGCAAAGAGACAGGAGTAACCTACTGCTGAGCACTGCTGGATGTGGCCCAAAAATAAAAATAAAAAGTATAACATCATTAATGTATAACTTTGTTTAAGAATTTACTGCTGCCTTAAAATAATAAAAATAGATAATAAACCCCATACTTACCAAAGTATTTTAAAAAGAAAATATGAGCTTTATATCTAAAGACATTATTTTATAGCATAATAAATTTATATTTATAAATTTAGTTGTTTATTAAGAAAAATTAATCACATCCCTGTACCCATAAATAGTCTGTCTTGGGATGTGGGGTAAAGAAAATAGTCTGTCTTCTCTAGTCAATTAGCATACTACCTTGTCAAATGTCATGTTTTCATTTGGGAAAATTATTGCTCAAATGTACTTTGATTTATATTCATCAATTAAAACCCACATCAGGGACTCAAAGAATCTGTTGAATCTGGTAGTATGTTTATCTGTTGTCCATGATGTCTTGGTTTAATTTGTTTTCTTCTCTCCACGTCAAAGTCGAATGAGGTACATTGTATTCTATAATAAATTTCTGAATATCTTGTGTCATTGTTATCTATTAAATTTAATAAATTAATTTGTGCTCATGTGTTAACAGCTATAATAATTTGGGGGAGGGCCATCCTGACAGTGCCTGGGAGGTCATCTAGAGCTTGAACTTAGGGTCCTCTACATATTCATCATGTGCTTTAGATTTTTGACTGAACTCCTTGGCCTATAAATAAGAAATTTCTTAATCATTATTATGTTCTTAGAATAAGCTCATTCAGTTTTAATATGTACTTTTATTATATAGGCTGGATTTATGTTGTTAATATTTAGCATTTATCTTCCTGAATCAGATAGACCTATAATTTCCATTCTTTTGTTAAAGTCTGGTTTGGTTTTCATGATTTTATTACTCTTGTTTGGAGAGTAAACAACTCAGACATAAAAAAGAAATGAATTAAATATAAAAGAAGGATAAAATGGAGAAAACACATCTTTGCTTTGCTTTATTAAATTTTTGCTCTTTATTTTTCTATTGACTTTTTATTTTTTATTGGATTTAAATGTTAGCTCATTAATTTAAAGTTCTTAATCTTTCCTAATCCAATAAGAGAATGGCAAATTTCCATTCTCCTGTAACTATTGAAAAAGGACCTTGATTTCTTTAACATAATAATTATTTATAAATACTTTAGAATAAGTTTTAGTTTTATATTTTAATAATATTTACTAATTACATTACAATGAGATGCTTTTTATATAATATAGATTATTTTGGCATTTGTTGAACTTCATGAATTTCATTGTTATATCATCTTTATTTTTACTAATTATTTTTCTTGCTTGCTGACTTTGTCACAGCGCATTTTTTTTTCACAGCACATTTTATTAGAAAACTCACATTGTTAAGATTTGTCACTTTTTGTTATATAACCTGTTAATTTTTATGAATTTTGAAGTCACTAACAAATCATATTACATAAGGAAGTTTTTTCACTAGTATTCTATCCTAGAGTAGACTTATTATCCAGAATTAATCAGAACTCTCTAAGAATTGTATCCACTCACTATCTAGTCAGACACAGCAAGAAATATCACAATATGATAACTGTTAAGTACTAAATATGACTGAGAAATCTTTACACATATTTGTTTTCAGATCATTTCTGTTTTTATGTATTATTGTAGTTTCTAGAAAACAAAAGGTTACCACGTGACTTTGTGTGTCCAGTTACTGACACGTGTTAACATAGGGGTTTACTTTTCTTCTAATATATAGTTTTTCTTAGCAGTAGGTTCATACCACTTATTATAGACATAAAATAGGAGCTGACTAATCAAATTCCATTTGGGCTTTGGAGTGTTCCTTATATGAAGGATTTAGAATCTAGTCATGATGTGCAAGCCAGCCACAAACAGTGCACTAAACGCCTCAGTGTGGCAGTCCTAAAGTACTACACTCACTTTCCTTCATTACTGTACTTAAAAAATACTTAAAGTGATTTTTTTACTTTTAAAAAATATGTTTTTTTAATTGAAAATGATCTTCAGAAATTCCAAAACTTGTTTTTAATAGATAGGGAATTTTATAAAGTTAATTAAAGACAAAGAATGTACCTATTTGGTGCTCACCACCTACCAAGAGAGCCCTAAATGAAAGGCCCCTTCAGAGAAACAGTCGTCATCAAAGGAAGATCACCAGTCAATCTGAAGAATTTTCTCACTTGGACAGGAGTGAAGTAAGATAGTTTAGGATCAGAACAGGTGCATCTTGACCAAGGAGGCATTTTAAATTCAATTCTAGATTTCACTTAAATTAAAAAATTTAAATTCAATTAAGTTCAACTAGAGTTTGAGGGAGGTTTCAGGGAACTTTAAGAAGGAAATATTAATCTATTAAAATATTTGTCCTCATACTATGAGAAGCTTGTATACAAAGTTTTTCCAGGGAAAAGGAAAACTATATAATGATCTTGTAAATTTTATTATTTTTAGTTAATTTAATTGTAGGATTGAATTACTGAGATTCATTATTAATATGACAGGGAAGAAAAGTTTGAAGAGTGCTGTTTATTAATTTATATGTGCCAATCAGAGATAATAACAAGTATTTGAAGTTTTTTGTACTATTTGGGATTACACACACACACACACACACACACACACACACATATACACACACATGCATGTCCACACTACTATTTCCTAAGAAAGACTGCTTCACATTTCTGAAACTTGTATATTGACATTGTGTAGCTCCTTCCTTCCTTCCTTCCTTCCTTCCTTCCTTCCTTCCTTCCTTCCTTCCTTCCTTCCTTCCTTCCTTCCTTCCTTCCTTCCTTCCTTCCTTCCTTCCTTCCTTCCTTTCTCCCTCCTTCCTCCCTCTCTCCTCTTTCTCCTTTCCTCCCTCCCTCCCTTCCTTTCTCCTCCCTCCCTTCCTTCCTTCCTTCTTCCCTTCTTTCCTTCCTCCCTTCCACTCTCCCTTCCTTCTTCTCTTCTTTTCTTCCTCTCTTCTTTTAATCCTCCCTTCTTTCTTTTCTCCCTTCCTCCTTTAATTCCTTCCTCCCTTCCTTTCTCCTTCCTTCCTCACTCCCTTCCTTTCTTCCTTTTTCTCTCCATTCTTTCCTTCCTTTCTCACTCACTCCCTTCCTTTCTTTATCCTTCCCTCCCTTCCTTTCTTTTTTCCTTCCTCCTTCCTCCTTCCCTTCCTTCCTTCCTTCCTTCCTTCCTCCTTTTCCTTCTTCCTTCCCTTTCTTCCTTCCTTCCCTTCCTCCTTCCCTTCCTTCCTTCTTCCCTTCTTTTCTTTCTCCCTCCCTTTATTCTTCTCTTCTTTTCTCCCTTCCTTCTTCCCTTCCTCCCTTCTTTCCTTCCTCCCTTCCTTTCTCCTTCCTCCCTCCCTCCCTTCTTCCCTTCCTCCCTCCTCACTCCCTTTGTTCCTTTATTTCTCTATCCTTTACTTCTCCCTCCCTCCCTCTCTCCCTCCCTTCCTCCCTCCCTCCATCCCTTCCTCCCTTCCTCCATCCCCTTTTCCTTCCCTCCCTCCCTCCCTCCCTTCCTCTTTTCCTTCCCTCCCTCCCTCCCTCCCTCCCTTCCTCCCTCCCTCCCTCCCTCCCTTCCTCCCTCCCTCCCTCCCTCCCTCCCTTCCTCCCTTCCTCCCTTCCTCCCTTCCTTCCTTCCTTCCTTCCTTCCTTCCTTCCTTCCTTCCTTCCTTCCTTCCTTCCTTCCTTCCTTCCTTCCTTCCTTCCTTCCTTCCTTCCTTCCCCCCCCCCCACATGGTGGCACTCAGGGGCTCTTCCTGGCTCTGTACTCAGGGAATTCACTCTCTGGTCCCTTTATGGTCCCTGCGATTATCAGGAGTGATTCCTAAGCACAGAGCCAGGAATAAGTCATAGTGGCTCAAAAACAAACAAAAATCAAACCCCAAATAAATCAATTGGTAATTAAGGTCTTTCTTTTGCATTTAATTACAGATTCATAACTGGAAGGCACTATGCAATTGCTTTCTGAGTCTCTTCATTTTTACAGCATATGGGGAAAAAGCATAGGAAAAAATGTTTTCATAAATATAAAAGAAACTCACTCAAAGCAAGATTATTATTGTTCAATCAGGTCTTAAAAGTTTTACATTCCCAACTTTTTCTTTGAACTGATAAAACACATAGCAAGCATGGACAAATTTAAAGGAATCTTGTGCAGAGTTTAACTTACTTCTTTTACAAACCATTGACAAAAGGCAGGACCAATCCATTCTCTTGCATGCATACCACAGTCTATCCAGACAGCTTTTTTGTAAGCTTGAGATTTTCTGCCAAGCTGAAAACAAATGTATTAATAGTAACTAATGCAGGCTTTTATTTTTGGATTCATTGGCCAGGATAATTTAATAAGGCTTCAGCACTATCTTTCACTATTGTTTGATTTTTTAGGTGACCCATAAAATGATTTAAATATTTTCCTACTTATTTCAGTAGTTCATGCTTGTGAATACAGAAACAATAAACACACTGCCCCAATTATACAAAATAAAGAACTGGAAAAAGCCCAAGGAAAAAAGAACAATCCCTTAAATAGATTTTCTTCTACATTATAATGTAACAAACATGTGATGGTAAATCCTGTGATGCCCTTATTTTAATTCTCAAGAAATTGTTCTTTTGTTGTTATTTTTTTTCTTTCAGCCACACCCAATGATGTTCAGGGGTTACTCCTAACTCTCTGCTCAGATTACCCCTGCCTGGGCTGAGGGTACCATATATAGTGCTGAGATCAAGCCTGAGTCTGCCTGAGCAAGTCAAGCATACTCTACACTATGCTCCCAAGAAATAGATAATAAAGAACTATGGTTTATAGGTGAACAAAGTCAAATCTGTTTTTGTTTTGAAGCCACACCCAGTGACCACAGCTGGCACAGCATAGGGGATCATATGTGGTTGGTGAGATATAACTGGGTCAGCTGTGTGAAAGGCAAACTCCTTACCTGCTATACTATCTCTCCTGCCCTAAAATGTCAAATTTTATTTCAACACAAAATGCTAAAGTTCAACTTCATTTGTAAGTCGAGTTATATATTTTCCATAAAATCTTATTCTAGCAATATTCCTCATAACCTGGTTTCAAGTCCAAAAATCAAGAGGAAGCTTTTGATAATAAGTTGACAGGGCTTATAACAATATGTTGAGAGAGAGAGAGAGAGAGAGAGAGAGAGAGAGAGAGAGAGAGAGATGGGGTGAAGTAGGGTAGTGGTGGGGCAGGTGGACTGGGAGACTAGGATAAAGGGTAGATTTCATGCAGAGCCAAAGAGAGGGGTAAGAGCATTTACTTTGCACATGGCAATCCAAGTTTTTATGCCTGGTATATCCCATATGGTGCTAAAAGCACTGCTAGGAATAATTCCTTAGTGCAGAGCCACAAGTAAACTCTGAACATTGCTGGGTGTGGTCTCAAACAAAGAAAGAAAAACAAAAAAGAATGGTCATTATGGGGCCAAAGCAATATTATAGAGGGCAGGGTGCTTGGCTTTGATCCCCAACTGGATTCAAGACTTTGTACCACATATGGTACTCGAGCCTTACCAGGAATGATCCCTGAGTTCAGAGCAAGAATAAACCCTAAGCACTGTCAGGATAGGCCCAACAACAACAACAACAACAACAACAACAACAACCAACAAAGTGGTCCTCAACCATCAGCCCACAACTCATGCTGCTTCACAGGTGAAGAAAGGTTGAAAAGCACAGGTCTAATACTTTAATTAAAACTGTTGGTCTTGGGGCTGGAGAGATAGCACAGAGGTAAGGCATTTGCCTTGAATGCGGCTGGCCCAGGGCAGACCCAGGTTCGATTCCGACATTCCAGGTGGTCCCTTGAGCTTGCCAGGAGTAACCCCTGAGCACCGCAGGGTGTGGCCCAAAAACAAAAATCAAAACAAAACAAAAACCCACAACAAACTGTTGGTTTATGAACTGGTAAATAAAGCAAAGTGCCAGTCCATACATAAAAATATCTAATAACTCCATTGGATTATAGTGTGAGAGGGTACTTTGTGGGAACTGGTAAAAGGATATTCTCTCAGTAATGAAAACATTCTATCAATAACTGAGGATATTCTCTCAATAATGACATAGAGAATGGATCTAGAGACAAATCGCAGCAACAGCAGTGAAGAAAAGAAGAGATTGAGATAGATTCTAAAGATACTTTAAAAATGGCCAGTTTTTGGTGGTAGGTATAAAGTAAATTGTTAAGAAATGAGATAATTTGAACTTGACATAGTAATTATTAGTTTGAGAAGCTTTTGCAGATATGGTAATGATCCAGACTAAATGCTACTTAGTTTAAAATAATTGTTAATGCCAGATGATAAATATGATCACCCAAAGAAGAAAGAATATAGTAGAGATGAGTCCTGCTGTTATTGGAACTCAAGGTAAAGACTAGAGAAGAGGTGGGGCCGGGCGGTGGCGCTGGAGGTAAGGTGCCTGCCTTGCCTGCGCTAGCCTAGGACGGACCGCGGTTCGATTCCCCGGCGTCCTATATGGTCCCCCAAGAAGCCAGGAGCAACTTCTGAGCGCATAGCCAGGAGTAACTCCTGAGCGTCACAGGGTGTGGCCCAAAAACCAAAAAAAAAAAAAAAAAAAAGACTAGAGAAGAGGAACCAGTGAAGGAGAAAATGATCAGGAAGAAGGGGAAAATCTATTCATTTTTAATTATGATAAGAGAAGTGTTGAAAACATTTTGGGAACAAAAGCCAGTGAATAAAGTTCAAGCAGTAGAGACAGTGAATATTGTTAAATATTTTTAGATGTTTGAGAAGATTTGGAGAGCCATAGGACTGTAACTAAAAGAGAATCAAGGATTGCAAATGCCATATATCTTCTTATATGTTTACATAGTTTTGTATTGATTCATTCCAAATATTACCAACCCACAACTCATTTTGTTTTGTTTTGTTTTGTTTTGTTTTTGGCCACACCCGGTGTTGCTCAGGGGTTACTCCTGGCTGTCTGCTCAGAAATAGCTCCTGGCAGGCACGGGGGACCATATGGGACACCGGGATTCGAACCAACCACCTTTGGTCCTGGATCGGCTACTTGCAAGGCAAACGCCGCTGTGCTATCTCTCCGGGCCCCCACAACTCATTTTGAATACCATCTAAAGATGTGTATCAACTTGGGACCGGAGCAATAGCACAGTGGTAGGGGGTTTGACTTGCATGCAGCCGACCTAGGACGGACCTGGGTTTGATCCTCTGTGTCCCATATGGTCCCCCAAGCCAGGAGCTATTTCTGAGTGCATAAGGAGTAACCCCTGAGCGTCACAAGGTGTGGCTCTCTTCCAAAAGATGTATATCAACTAAAAAGAAAAAAGGAAGAGGAGAAAAAGAGAAGAAAAGTGTCATAGTGACAGGCATGTCACAGGGATGTCAGAGGGTAAATGAAAAAATGGTGGTGGAAAGTGTACAATGATGAAAAGACTGCTGCGGGAAGATTTTATGACAAAAACTCAATAAAAATTTAAACTAAGACAACAGAATAAACATGTGCTTTAATAACTCTAAATATGATAGATGGAATTTATGGAACTTTTCATGAAAAAATTAAATATGATTTAATAACAAACTTGCATATTTCTTAAATTATCTGAAGATATTAATATGAGTTAGTGGGAAAGACATTGTTTCTTTTTTCCCATAAGTCACTATTAAAAAAATAGAATGTCTAGTAAATATTTAGTTACTTTTACCTTTAAAACAAAAAGAGATCTTCCCTCATATGATTTTCCAATTGAGAACATGTGAATGAGAGCTGAATGAGTTTTATTCAGATGATGCATCCAATTTTGAATCTAAAAGGAAACAAATGAAAGCCATGTCAAACTCTCATAATTATGAAACTTTTAGAGAACAAAAGGTAACAAAAAGATAATTGTAGTAGATCTTAGAACACAAAGAGCACACAAGAAGTATAAACTGAACACATTTTTTATGTAATTTAAATTTTCTTCAGTATACTTAAAATTGCACATTATTTTCAGTCAAAGGCTAGCTTTAAAGCCTTTTCTTTCCTCTATTCAAAGCATATATTCTACTATTTATCATTAGTATGTTGATGGCAAAATTTCACAAAAAATTAACATATGTTTGGGTTATTTTTGAAAATAGAAATTTATTTACTTTCCCTTGAAGTATTAAGGGGTATAGGAAGAAATCAGTTTCTGAGAAAATTATTCAAGCCCCTTGAAAATATTCACTTAAGTATTACATATTATAATGTGCCATTGAGTAGAGGATGCTGAGAAAAGCATTATTTCTTGCTTTTAAAGGTTATTCTACCATGCCACACATTAGATGACATATTCTGAATAATTTCCCCAGTAGCAGTTTACATTTTGCATTGATCTATTCATACATACTTTTTGCCATCAGAAGTTATATTTGTGATGGATGAATAGGACACACAGAGACAAAAGTGAACCACTTTTCCATAATGTGACTTGCTAAAAAAAAGGATAGATTTTTAAAAGTCTCTATATTCTCTTTTATTTTTATTTAGTCTTTTTTACTTAATTATGGAATACATAAGGTATATGGTAGCACAAGGAGGTTTGGCTTTTGGGAGGATTCCACTTTGTGGAGACTGTGTGGGAAGCATTAAAGTTCACTTTACTTACCAATCAAATAATATGACTAGCTTGATTTTCTATGACTTTTTTTTTTGACATATCCAGCAGTGCTTAGGGTTTACTTTTAGCTCTGTGATCAGGGGTTACCCCTGGGGGAATACTTGAGGGGCATTCATCATGTTGGGTATCAAACTTAGATCAGTCACATGCAAAGCAACACCCTACCTGCTGTATTATCTCTCTGGCCCCTTCTTTAGTTTTATAAGCCCCTTATAAACAATTCATAACTACAATTACAGCATTGCCTATACTTCCATTTACTTCTTATATCCTCTGGAGGGCTAGATTAAATAAGCAGGTGAAATGAAAATCATTTTTCTGGGACCAGAACAACAGCACAGTGGGGTAGGGTATTTGCCTTGCATGTGGTCAACCTCAGTTTAATCCCATTTTAAACAGTCCACCCTGAGCCTGCCAGGAGTGATTTCTGAGAACAGAGCAAGGAGTAACTCCCGAATGCTGCTAGATGTGACCCAAAATAAAAAAACAAAAACATTTTTTTTCATATAGCCCTAGAAGGTTTGATGGAAGAGACTGGTAGTTAAAATGACATATGAAGGCAATATAGGATCTTGTTTTGTATATACATATACAACATATACATGCATACATATATGATACATATGAAAAATGTATATTTATATATTCTTATATAGCCCTTGTTTCTTCCTGTTTCACTTTCAAACCTTATATTCAAATCATAGATATGCATTTGTTAAAAAAAAGCAACACATGTTCTTGTGATTACATACTTCTTCTAAAGAGTGATAAACTTCATAATTATATGCAGAGAGAGATCTTCGATTTCTCTGGGTTTGCAAATTGCTTCCATTTTCCAGTGCTTTCTGAAGATCTTCAGTGAGAATCCTGAATTTGAAATGATATATATGACAAAAGTAAAGGTAAAATGAAAATTATATATTATTCAAGTAAAAAAATTATATATTTAGAAAAAGAATAAAGTGGATGTGGCTAGATCTGAAAATACCAAATGTGGGGAAAATGATCTTTTCAGGGAATAAAACTATTCAATGGGGATATATATATACTCAAATAAATATATATTTATATATATATATAAAACATGTAGGTATAGTAAAATAATATAACAGTGATATGTATCATTAATTGAGCTGTTCTAAGTATCGAATGATGGGTGAAAGCTTTTAAATGCTTCACAGGAGCTGGGCGCTGAAATGTTTTTTCGCATATATGAACTTAGTTAATGACCTTATGATGTAGGTTTTGTTATCTCCATTAAAAAATTGGGAAGTTGAACTTCAAAATGGCTAAGATCTGCCATTGTCACTTGGATAGTGAGTGCAGATAGAATTTTAACTTGACTATGAATTTGCATTCTAGTCTTTAGATTCAATGTGACATTATATGACATTATAAAAACTGAAACAAGATGATTTCCTTCACTTCCTTGCCATTTACTCTTTTCTTGCTTCTGTTCTTTTTTTCTGGGGGGGAGGGGTTATACCCGGCAGCGCTCAGGGGTTACTCCTGGCTCTGCGCTCAGAAATCGCCCTTTGCAGGCACTTGGGACCATATGGGATGCTGTTAAATTCCTGAAGCAATGTACAAATTTACTATAACCCCTAGTAAAATACCAACACAATTATTCACAGACATGGAATTGAAAAGTGTATATTTTTCAAAAATCATATATATATTTGGTCACACCCAGTGGCACTCATGGGTTACTCCTGGCTCTGCACTCAGAAATTGCTCCTGGGGGCTGAAGAGATAGTACAGTGGTAGGGCATTTGACTTGCATGTGGCTGACCCAGGACGGATCTGGGTTTAATCTCCGGTGTCCCATATGATCCCCTGAACAAGGAGCGATTTCTGAGTACATAGCCAGGAATAACCCCTGAGTGTCACTAGGTGTGGCCCCAAAAACTAAAAAAAAATTTTTTCACTATGGCATGTATTTATTTACTTTTCCCTATCTCTGGAAAGTAAGAGAAAAGTTTTGGTTAAGCTTGTAGTTTACACAAATATCCTGAATTTTCAATTTAAAAGTTCTATTTTCAGGACTAGAGAAATTGTATAAGTTGGGAAAAACTCCTGAGCACCACTGGATACTCCCTGTTCCAACAAACAAATAAACAAAAATCATAACAACCCCCAAAAGGTAAAATTTATAAACACAAAATAAAATTTTCAAAATATTTAAAAAATTTTAGATTGCTTATAAAATTGATTTGAAATATACTGTGCTTGCAAGTATATCAAGTATATCAGTAAGCGACAGATTTACTAAATATAATCAAGAGCAGACCACTTATTTTCATGCTTACACGTCTCACATTTGACTCCGCCCCTTTTTTGTTTTGGTTTGGTTTTGTTTTTGTTTTTGTTTTTGTTTTGGCCACACCCAGTGACACTCAGGAGTTTCTCCTGGTTATTTGTTCAGAAATTGCTCCTGGCTTGGGGGACCATGTGGGACGCCAGGGGATCGAACCGTGGTCTATCCTAGGTTAGCGCGTGCAAGGCAAATGCCCTACCGCTTGCTCCACTGCTCCGGCCCCTTGACTCCCTCTTTTTTAAAATTAAATTTTATTTTATTGAAACCATTGTAATTTACAAAGTCCTTCATAATTGGGTTTCAGACATAAAATGAATCAGGGCCACCACCAGTGTTGATCAATCTCCATCATGTTCCCAGAGTATATCCAACTACCACCCTTTGCCTCCAAGCCTGCCAATACAACAGGTCAATTTAAAGTTTAGATTGTTAGTTTGCGTCTCTTGATTCCATTGTTGTTGACTTTGGTTTGGATATTTAGTTCTGTACTTTTTTTATCTCCACCAATGCACTTGATACCACTTGGCCCTTTGCCCCCCTACTTTCATATTTGTGTTTCTCCTCTTCCACTAAGTTTCTTTCCTTCTTGCTATGCTCTGGGGCCAAGAATATTGGTGTTTGTGACAACTCCCATTTGGATCATTGCATTTCTTCATATCACATGTAAGTAATATTATTCTATATTTATCCTTCTTCTGGCTTTTATATATTCTTATATATATTCTGGCTTATATATATATATATTAATTTAACGTAATATCGTCCAGTTCCATCCATGTTGCTACAAATTGCATGGCTATATTATTACTTACAACTATGTAACATTCCATTGTATATATGTACCACATCTTCATGATGCATTCATCTGTTGTTGGATATCTAGATTGAGTCCAAGTCTTTGCTATTGTACTGAGTACTGCAATGAAGAGTGGTGTGCATGCATCCTTTTGGATGAATGTTTTTCTGTCCTGGGGATAGATACCCAAAAGAAGAATTTCTGCGTCATATGGCAATTTGCCTTTTAGAGTTCTAATATTCTGATGCTGATGTATGTCTTCGCAATGATTCCTAATGAGGATTGACTTTGGGCTGTCTCTCCTCCATCACAGAGAGCTCTGGTTGCAGTATCTATCAGTATCTGCCTTGCTTCGGAGCATGCCTAAATCTCACTGCTCATGCTTAGAGTCTCACCTACCTAGTCCTCCATCCCCCCTCCCCCCATCTCCCCATGCTGCTTTGTCCTGTTACCCTTCAAATACCACAGTTGCTCTTTTGGTCCAATATAAGCTTTATTTATTTGTTTATTTGTCTTTGGGCCCCACTCAGTGGCTCTCAGGGGTTACTCCTGGTTCTGCACTCAGAAATCACTCCTGGCAGGCTCCAGGACCATATGGGATGCCGAGGATCAAACCCTGGTTGGTTGCGAGCAAGGCAAAGGCTTCACCCACTGTGCTATTGCTATGGCCCTTATATAAGCATTGTTGTAAGTGAACAAACTATCGATCATCATTAGCTTAGGACCCGTTCTTTCCTGATCATGAGCTGGGGGATGGGGGGGGGAAGTCCTGGGTCCCAGAAAGCACAGGTGTAGGAAGTTAATCCTTGTCAGCCGACAGGGTCAGATTTTGGGATCTGTAGTGGCTTACATTGCGTTCCAATTCAGATTTTGATATAACTCCAGATTCTCAAAAATGAGACCATATTTGCATATCTAAAAAGTTATTTTAGATCTAATTAGTTAAAATGAGGTCATTAAGATATGTCCTAATCCAATATGACCAATGTCCTTATAGAAAGGAAGAAAGAGGACTGAGAAGACAGCTCAAATGGCTAATGCATGTGTTTTCCAAGTTTGATTGTGGTACCACATGGTACCCAGAGCACCAACATGATCAACCTCTGACAAATTTATTGGGAATAACTGCTAATCTCTTCTGAATGTGGCAGAAATATACCCACCTGATACAAGAGAGAATATCAGTTCAATATGGGGAGATATAGAAAAGTTTTGGAAATAAATAGTACTGATAATTGCAAAACAATTAGTATCACTAATTATTTTCATGGTTAAGCTGGTAAATTTTATGCCAGGTATATTTAACCACAATATTAAAAAAGAGGGTTATGGGGATGGAGAGAGAGCATGGAGGTAAGGCGTTTGCCTTTCATGCAGAAGATCATTGGTTTGAATCCCGGCATCCCATATGGTCCCCCATGCCTGCCAGGAGCAATTTCTGAGCATGGAGCCAGGAGTAACCCCTGAGCACTGCCGGGTGTGAGCCAAAAACCACACACACACACACACACACACACAAAAGAGGGTTAATTAAAACACAAATTCACACATAATGGAAAGACAATAAGAAGAGACAAATGGGGTTGATAGATGGTCATGTCCCTGAGAAGGAACCAATCCAGCTGAATCCTTGATTTTAGAGTTTAGGTTTTCAGTATTATGAGGCAGTGACTTTCTTTTTTGAAGCCAGTCTGTGGTACCTTGTCAATGCAGCTCTAGCCAGCTATCACAAAATCTTCTATCAGTCACATCTTGTACCTTCATACAGTCTTTAAGAGCTGTATGTAATCTGAATATTAAGAGAATTATCATATGGCAGATGAGTCCCATTTTTCTTGTCAAGTTGTTGAATGGAAACCGGCAGATTGGGGAGGAAAATATGAAATGGAGCCCTAAATGATTATTTTGTAATAGTTATATTTTCTTAGTTCTTTTAGCTGATTATTATTCTTTATTTTGTTGTCGTCTCCTTTGGCCACACTTGGCTCAGGGGTTACTCTTCTTTTTTTTATCATTACCTAATTTTAAATTTTAGAAGGTTAAATTTCAATCTTTTTTTTAAATATCTTTCTTTAAACACCTTGATTATAAACATAATTATAGTTGGGTTTCAGTCATGTAAAGAACAGTCCCCTTCACCAGTGCAATATTCAATCTTGGCTCTGCACCCAGGAATCACTCCTTGTGGGCTCAGGGGACCATATAGGATGCCAGGGATTGAACCGGGTTGGTCATGTGCAAGGCAAGGAACCTACACCCACTGTGCTATAGCTCCAACCCTTGATTTTTCTTCTTAACCAATAATATTCTTTCTTTATAATAGTGATTAAAATTACTAATAACTTTCTAAGTGATGTCATCATCAGTACAAAATGACCTCCTGAAGATTTTAGGGTGGGTGAGTTGGCTTCAAACTATAAAATATCATTGCCTACTTCAAAAATATTTAAGTTGTCAAATGATAGAATCTTTGAGGCAAATGAGTCATGCCATCTGTCACTTCACAAGAGGGGATAATCACCTAGTAATCAAGCACATGGGTCACATTAGTCCTGCTTTAAAGAAGTTTGCACTAAGAAAATGATAATCTTTTGAACATAGCCCTGGTTATAATAAAAATTATTAAAAATTATATCTACTTACTGGTACAATGGATTTTATTTTTTTGGATTTTGGGGCACACCCAGTAACACTCAGGCATCACTCCTGGTTATGCACTCAGAAATTGCTCCTGGCTAGGAGGACCATATGGGGATGCTGGGAGATCAAACCGCGGTCCTTACTAGGTCAATTGCATGCAAGGCAAATGCCTTATCACTACGCCACCACTCTGGCCCTAGTACAATGGAATTCAATTGATTTTTATGTGTTATAATCTTGGGACAAAAAATAAAAAATTTTAAATAATTATTTTTAAGGAGGATAAAACTAATTTAAAACACATTTTAAATGCTCTATTCTTGAAACATAATGTGTGATATGTCATATACTAATTCCACATAACATATTTAATGGCAGAAACATGTGACTTGTTAAAATAACTAGTATACATTTTTTATTGAATAATAATTTATGAAGTGAGTTTTTATCTAGCACTTATATATATATATATAATTACAAAGTTCTTTCTGCTCAGGCATTTAAAAATTAAATATGACCTTTATTTCTGTGGCAAAGGATCACAAAGAACAACACTTTCACACACAGGTGTGACGCTATTTAAGAAGCAAGGATAAAACACTTCTGCAGAGCACATACGTATTTGAATAAGGCTGTAACTAGATTTCTGGTAGAACAGGATTTGTGTGGATCAGAGGTGTTGGCACTTCCATGATCCAGCCTTCCTCAGAGACCTTCCACATGTCACCAGGCAGCTTGAAGCTTTGTTTCATCAGAGATAATATGTCAGTTATCATAGACTATGAGTTCGCTAAAATATCAGGTAATTGAAATCAATCGTGCTTCTCAATCTCAAAATTCTAGGATTCCCAATGGTCACTCCCTTCTTTCCAGATAATTAGTATGATTTACTGAACTGTTCACACAACCACTCCTCACCACATGAGCTTTAGTTATCTCCATTTTATTTCGACCCTGTCCTCCACAGCCTGTCATGAATTTTGTCAATAGGATTAAATATTGTACCTCAGAACACTTAATATTCAATAGCTTATAGTTTCTGAAAAGAAGGGAGTTTTGACAAAGCAGTGTGTTGCTATCCTTTCACTACATCAGATTTAAATACACAGATATTTATTGTGTGTGTTTGCTTCATATTCATATTAGACCTGCTGTTTTTCTCTTTTCTTTTTTTAATCTTTTTTTTAATTTTTATTGTGACCAAAGTACATTACAAATCTTTCACAGAATTATTTATGGTACATTGTGACAATGAATGAGGGGCATTCCCACCACCAATGTTATCCTCCCTCCAGCCCTGTTCCCAGCATGTCTCCCACATCTCCCTCTTTTACCCCCCAGAATACTAGTGTATCTGGTCTTCACTTTACAGCTTGTTGTAGATTGGGTATCTATTCTGTTGTCATTGGAGATAAAAATGATAAGAAAAAGGGAAGAAAAAATTTTGTAGCAACTACTAAAAAAAGAAAGAGGAAAGAAAAAAGAGGGAAGAAAAAATTACACCCAGCAAAGAAAAAATCTCCAAATAATAACCATAAGAGTGAAAAAGAAAGAAAAATGTGGAAGGGAAATAAAGTCAAAAACTAACAAATCAAAACACTTTAGACTCTCCACTCTCAGGAGGTAATTTTGCATTTTACTCCATCCATAAAATTGAGATCTATAACGATCTGTTTCAAGATTGGCTTATCCGTGCTATCTTAAGTAGATGAGCTCTTTAATTATTATGGAATAAGGTATACTTGCTATTGCCTAAACCACTTTCCTTCTGTGTGTTCTATCTTGCATCATCAAATCTCCCTCTCTATTCCTTTTCCTTAACCTACAAGCCCAAATTATTTCCTGTCCCATTAAATCTCCAAACTCAGTCATTGATGTGCATCTTTTTATGTGAATTTCATTCTAATTTTGAACATCCGTAGTATGTTCTCTTGCTTTTCACTTCCAGTTAACTTCTTGTTTTATTTCCTAACAATCTAATCTGACCATTAAAGATGACTAATCAGGGGCCAGAGTGATAGCATAGAGGTAGGGCGTTTGCCTTGCACGAGGCCAACCCAAGAGGAACCCTGATTTGATTTCTGACATCCCATGTGGTTCCCTGAGCCTGCCAGGAGCGATTTCTGAGTGCAGAGCAAGGAATAACCCCTGAGAGCACCGGTAGGTGTGGTCCCCCCAAAAATGGATTACCAATAAGAGTGGGGTGATATAAGAGTGATTGGAGCTCATGTCAGCTATGTGCTGGGACCAAGTTTGAATCCCATCAACACATATTTCCATGTGCACTTCTGGGTGTGGCCAGCAACCCCAGATCAAGGAGTATTGTTGACCCGAACACTGAACTTCCTAGTGCAGTTGTCTGTGTGTTGTTGCGAGTTTCTCCAATTCCCTGAGCACTGCATAGAAGACTCTCCACCTTCTTTCAAAGGCTTATCATTGCAATTTCCATTGCCAAAATTAAAAGGAAACTATTCAGTTCTTCTCTTGATGAAGATCACTTTAGTACTTGACACCAGTTATATTTTCTCTCTCAAAAGACTTTCCTTTCTCTGTTAACTCCTGTAATTATCTTTTGCTTGTTCTATTATTACTTTAAAAATTCCTTTAGAAACACAGATCATAAAAATATCCAAATCTGCTTCAATCTGTCTATTCAGTCTATCAAGTCTTGGCCTCTTAGACCTACAACAATATACATCCAAATAATTTTGTTCTAAACAATTTCCGAAAAAAATTCCACTCTAGTTATGTGTAGTTTCTTTGCTTACAGTCTCTGATTGTGTGACAAGACCCATAGGATAAGGTCTGAGTACCTGATCTTGTGTATTGTTTCCTATACTGGCTTTCCTTAGCTTCTGCAACATCTTTACTCTATATTCTCCAATTTACACTTTGCACAGTAATAACATGGATAATAATTAGTTCTACATACAGATACTAGGTGTCTTCCCTTTTCTAACATTGTCCTTGCTGCCTTGCAAAGTCTTGAATTTCATCCTCTGGTTAGCTGTCTGACACAGATCATGCAGCAAGTTTTTTTCTCTCTCTTTTCAAGGTATTTCTAAGTTCCTTTATTTTTTTTTTCTTACTTAGAGAAAAACCATGTTTTCAGGGATTACATACTGGTAATTGTGAAATGAAATAAAAATGTAGTTGCTCTCGGGGCCTGGAGAGATAGCACAGCGGTGTTTGCCTTGCAAGCAGCTGATCCAGGACCAAAGGTGGTTGGTTCGAATCCTGGTGTCCCATATGGTCCCCCGTCCCTGCCAGGAGCTATTTCTGAGCAGACAGCCAGGAGTAATCCCTGAGCACTGCCGGGTGTGGCCCAAAATCCAAAAAAAAAAAATGTAGTTGCTCTCCTTATAATATTAATACACTTTCATGGATATAAAACAATTATATTTTTTTATCAAATTTGAAAAAATAATACCTGAAACACTTGTAGCCATTCATTAAATAACCTGAACTCAACTATTATACAGTTAAATTTAGTATAAATAAATCAAGCAAGTGAAAAGGATGGCTTACTTGTATTGGATGTTGGCTTTCTGTAAGAAGGCTAACAGGGTTCGGGAACCACGTTGGGAAATATGGACATCTGTAATAGTTCCCTCTGATATATAGGAAATACTGCTGGGCTGCCACAGGTCCACCTGTAGTGCAGGAACCAACCTATAATTTATATTCAGTGTAGGTGGGGAAAGATCTACATCAAAATGTAAAACATAATTTTGCTCACATGTTATAACAGCAAACACATTTTCAACTACTCTAAAAGGTAGAAAAATCATGATAAAATTCTTACTTGACTTTTTAGAGAACTATGTAATACCCATATAGAGTCTTATCAGAGGCTGTAGATTCCACAGAACTTAAAGGCACTTACCTTGCTGACTGAGGTTCAATCTTAGACACCACATTTGGTTCCCTGAGAGTAGCTAGGATTAACAACTTTTAATCACCAAGTTAGTTAGGAGTAAACACTGAGCAGTGCCAAGTATGACTCCTTCTGCCCTCTCAAGAATCTGATCAGAAATTATAAGTAATATTTTATTCACTAATTAAGACCACTTAATCAGTCATGAAGTCATGACATTTTCCTATACGTGGATGTAGATAGAATCTACTATGCTGAGTGAAATAAGTCAGAGGGAGAGAGATAGACACAGAATAGCTTCACTCATACATGGGTTTTAAGAAAAATTAGACATTATGGTAATATGCCCAGAGATAAGGGCCTGAAGGACCAACTCATGATATAAAGCTCACCTCAAGGAGGGTTGAGTGCAGTTAGAACACTAACAACAACCATGAAAATGCCAATGAGTGAGAGAAGTAGAATGCCTGTCTCAAATACAGGCAGGGGGTGTTGGGTGCATTGGAGATGGATGCATTGGAGGTGGGAATGTTGCACTAGTGAAGGGGGGTGTTCTTTTTGTGACTAAAACCCAACTGCAGTCATGTTTCTAATCATGGTATTTAAATAAAGATATTTTAAAAATAATAATAAAATAAAAAATTAAAACAACATTTTTTGTTCCTTTATGGGGAGCATACTCAACTCTGCTCAGGGCTTACTCTTGGTAGGCTCAAGGTGCTAAGGATGGAATCCAGGTCAATCAGTGTGCAAGGCAAGAACCCTACCTACTACATTATTGCTCTTGTTTGCTCCTAATGTTGAACTTTAAATAGTTACAAAATTTAATCAAAATTTAACTCAAGATGCCTTCATATTTTCCCAAATATGCCTTTCACAAGTTCTTGTTCAGACATCAATATGTTTATCTGGAGGAGGACGTGCCAATTAGGGTATGTCTCCTTGCTTGAGTTCTTAAACTCCTTGGACTTCTTTTGTTATAAAACTCTCTTTTACGAGAATATAAATTTTCTGAATACAAAAGATTTGTGCATTTGGCTACAAGCTGATTTTAAGAGCCCAGAACAGTTTTTATATGGTGCCATGCACATGCTAACAACTAATTCTTTGTTGCATGAGTGTAGATCAATTATAGTACAAAGAAGTACAGAGTTCATGGATAATATAGTACATGGACCACATAGTTCAATATATATTGATCATACATTCAATGTTTGTTTTTTTAGAAAAACAGTACCTATAACTGGCTTACCATAAGATCCTCAGAGCTCCTGCTGTCATGCTTTAAAGGAATTCCACAGTCATGGAACGAAAGACAGAACTCAGCTAACTGGGAAGAGAACCCTATTTTTTTGTGTTAACTAAGAACCAGTTTATATTAGAAGCAGTTTGTCTTTAAAATAATGTTTTTGTCTTCTTTATGTTTGGGATTATTCTTTTTCTGAATTTCTAGGCTTGGTCTGTTGAAAAGATATGATCTTTGTTAAGTCCTTACCTCATAAAGCTTACTTATTGTAGCTACTTAGGTATCAGTGTCTTCTTTTGTTAGAAAACTTTAGAAGACCTTAAGTAAAATGTTCTAGCCAAAGCCCCTAAAAAGATGCCTTGCTGAAGCACCATTTTAAAGTCCTGGCAGGCTGAGGACCTCTTTGCTAAAATGATCAACTGTGCCCATGAAGATCTACAGCAGGGGCCCTCAAAGTTTGGCCTGCAGGCCACATGTGCCCTGCCAAGTACATTTATCCAGCCAACAGTGTGTTTTTGAAATAACCAACCAGATCTAGGCTAACTGATGCTACTTGCATCACTTGTTATGACTAGCATTGATAAATATGGAACCAGACATTGACTATCTCATTAGCCAAAAGCAAACTCATAGTTCCCATTGAAATCCTGGTAAGTTTGTTGATTTAACTTTATTTGTTCTTCACTTTAAATATTGTATGTGTTCCTTTTTTCTTCAAAATAAGATATGTGTAGTATGAAGTGAAATTTGTTTGTAGTTTAAAAAATATATAGTCTAGCCCTTTGACCATTCTAAGGGATAGTGAACTGGTCCCCTGTTTAAAAAGTTTGAGGAGCTCTACAGACTTCACCATTGCTCCATTCTGCACTACAGTTCTTAGAACTGGCCTAGGCAACTTGGACTATCAATTTGGCCCAACAAGCATACTGTCTAAGACTTTGTTACTCAAATCCCTAGAATTGGCTACTATTCCCTTCTCAGGATAGATTCCCTATCTCAGGATAGATTTAAATTATTGCATGTACATTTTATTATCTTTAGATTATTGACTTAGAACATTTTATAGTTAAGCCAAATCACCATATGTATTTATTACCCTTTATATGTGATTGACTTGGAATATTTTTTATACAATTAACATTCTCCCTCAAATTGTGTACATATATTCTACTTGCCCCTTAAAACTAAGTTGTAAAAAGCAGAAGTTTCCAACCTAAAGGCAGCCCAGCCTAAGAATGCTAGTATGTCTCTCTTGTTTGGAAGTCTCTACTTTGATCTCCCTAAACATCTTGTATCTGGTAAATTCTCTTATTACCCCATGACTAGGACAAAGCAAAGTCTGAGTTCAAATATTGCCTCCTAACCCTTCAAAAATACTTTGTGACTTGGGGCCAATTAAATAGTCCAGTGGGTAGGCTGCTTGCCTTGATTACTGCAGATGCAAGTTCAATCCCCCACTCTCCATATGGCTCCTCAAGCATTGCCATGAGGAATTCCTGAGTATCACTCTCTGTGACTCAAAAACAATGACAAAAAATACTTTGTGACTCAATCCAATAAAAAAGAAAAAAATTATAAATTTACCTTTATTCTACTTGAGTAGAAAATTGTGTCATGATAATGACATCCTTTAACCTTGCATTTTTTGAGGAACAAATTATTTACTTGCTTTCTTTCTAGAAGCTGACTCCTCCACTAAATTGGAAGGGCAAATCTGACTTAGCTAACAAATTAGTTCAACAGTCAAGCCAAACAGAAGTGTGGGACTGGAAGGGATGCTGAGAGGTCATTGATCCATCTGTCAGCCTTGGGGCAAGGATGTATTCATAGCTAAACCAACTGTCTACAGTGGATGCAAATGAACTACATATTTCAAATTTCTAAAAGAGGACAGTTGACAACACCATAGTTTATTTAATGTCTACATTTATCAACATTGTAAGAAATTTCTTACACAGTACATAGTTTCATATTTTTCTTGATCTGTATATGAAATAGGAATGATTGGCTTCTTGCCTTTGGAAGATAAAGCCAGTTAGTAACTTTTGCTTTTATTTATAGATTAGATATTTTGGCCTTTTAATTATTTTTGGGTGGCTGGATTTTTTTACAGGACAGATTTTTGATATTAAGTTATACTACTATTCCTAAATTCCAGTGGAGATGAGAAAATTATGATGTATTTAGGGGATAAGGGACATGGAAACCTAAGATAGTTTGAATTACCACTTGAAAATTAGTCCATAAATGCTATTTTCTTGATTATATGCTAAAAAGAATCATTATTATTATTATTATTATTATTATTATTATTATTATTATTATTATTATTATTATTATTATTATTTTGCTTTTTGGGCCATATCAGGTGATGCTCAGGAGTTACTCCTGACTATACACTCAAAAATCGCTCCTGGCTTGGGGGACCATATGGGACACTGGGAAATTGAACTGCAGTCTGTCCTAAGCTAGTGCATGTAAGACAGATGCCTCACTGCTTGCGCCACCACTCTGTCTCCCAGAATCATTATTCTATAAGAAAGAGTTGCCTGACCATAGGAAAGTTCTTTGGAAGTAAAATAGCCTGAAGTATCCTGGAGAAGATTTTCTGAGAAATTAATATCATCAGAAAGTAGTGGGTTAAAAAGAAATCAACAACAAAAACAGTCTTCAAAGTCAGAAATTTATTTCTGTTGCAATATTAAGAAATATTAAAATTAATTATTGATATTTTTAGCAATAATTTTAGAAAATTGTGATTAGATAGGTCACTGGAAAATATAGTCCTTGTGGTTGGCACATGTTTTTTTCAAGTCAGAAGGAAAAATTAATACTCTAGTGATACATTTGTAAAGCACCATCCAGTTTATGAGTACTCTAATATTTTTAATAAAACTCTCAGATAGGAATTAATTATAGCTAAATTTAGTGAATGAGAAGACTCATATTCATAGGCAGGAAGAAAGAAAGCAGGACCAGATCAAGAGTACAATGGGTAGGGTATTTGCTTTGCACATGGCCAACCTGTACCTAATATGGTTCCCAAAGTCCAACCAGAAGTGGTTCCTAAACACAGAACTAGGATTAAGCTTCAACACAGTTGGGTGTGGCTCCAAGATCCCCCTAAAGAAAAAACCTTTTAACTTACTGACAATTGCTTGAGGGGGTCTAACTTTATGGTCTAATTTTTTTTGTCAAACTTACACTTTTATCTTTCCAGAATTAATTAGGGTATTAAACCAAAAAACTTAATATGTAGATATTTGAAAGATTTAGCTCACCCAAGTTGGCCTGATCATATCTGGAGGATGATATTAACAGACTCTGAAACTTGAAAAGTTGTGAGACATTTGATTGAAATGATAACAAACCATCATTAACCATTTTAAGACAGCGTGAATCTATTTGTCAACCCTCCAAGGTTTAAAGAAAACAGCCATCTGATCCAGTTGCCCTCTGGTCTTGGAGTCTGATAGCTTGTTTCCCTGTGTTTCTTTAAAAACTTTTTTTTTTTTTTTTATTTTGCCTGAGTGGGTAAGGAGTTTGCCTGCCAGAAGTAATTTTTGAGTGCAGAGACAGGAGTAACTCCTGAGGCTGCTAGGCACGACCCAAAAACAACAAAACATTTTTTGTTTGTTTTTGGTCCACACCTGGTAACACTCAGGGGTTACTCCTGGCTATGAGTTCAGAAATCGCTCCTGGCTTGGGGGACCAATGCTGGGGATTGAACCCAAGTCCGTTCTGAGTTAGCCTCGTGCAGGGCAAACGCCCTACCTCTGGGCTATCCCGCCAGCTCCAACAACAAAATATTTTATTTAAAGTTTGTGATTCACAAAGTTATTCATAGTTGAGTTTTGGATATACAATGTTTCAGTATCAATCCCACTAGCAGAGTCTACCTCACTCCATCAATGTTCCCAGAATGCAGTGGTATGCATATATTCTTTTGAACAATATTTTTCTATCATAGGAGTAGATAGCCAAAACTGAAATTGTGTCAGATGGCAGCTTGATTCTGCTTTTGCTGAGAACCTTCCAAGCTGTTTTCCATAGGGTTGAACCATATAACATTCTCACCAACAATGGATGAAAATTCCCTTTTCACCACATCATACCAGTTAATTAATTACCACCAATTAATTAATCAATTAACCATGGGTTAATCACAGTATTTTTGATATACATCATCCTCACTGGTATAAGATGATATCCTATTGTCATCTTAATTTAGATTTCTCTAATGATAAGTGATGATGAGCATTTTTTCATGTGCATGTTGGCCATTATTTATTGGACTTCCTCAGAGAGATTTTTGACCAATCTTCTTCCCTTTTTTAATGGGGTATTTAGATTGGGGGTGTGTTAATTTTTTGAATACTTTGTATACTCTACAAATCTAATGTGTTGAGTGTGAATTGTTTCTCCTATGCTATAAGCCATCTTTTAGCTTTAGACTTTGCTTGTTTTGGCATATAAACACTTTTTAGTTTTATATAATTCCATTTGTTCAGTTTTGGTTTTGTAGTCTTTGCTATATATAGGTTATATATAGCCATTGCACATATAGTTGAAAATGTCTTTAAAGCATAGGTCTTGGAACATTCTGCCTGTTTTCCTCAATGCAGTTTAAAGATTCAGGTCTGATATCAACGTCTTTTATCCACCTTGAGTTTATTTTTGTGTAAAGTGTTAAATATGGACCCAGCTCTAATGTCTTACATGTGGTAATTCAATTATTACACCACTTGTTGAAGAAGCTGTCTTTATTCCATTCTGAGCAATTGGTCCTAAAGTGTCCTTGTCCCAAAACCATACTTGCTTTGATCACTATGGCTTTGTAGTACAGCTACACATTAGGTAATAAGATGCCTCCCAGTCTTGTTTTCTAATATGGTTTGGCTATCTAGGTTCTTTTATGAGTCCACAAAACTTTATCTTTGACTAGTCTATGTCCTTTAAGAATGTTACTTGAATTTAGATAAGGATTACATTGAAAGTCATTTTGATAATTTTGATTCTTCCAATTCATGAGCAAGGAATGTTTTTTCATCTCCTTAGGTCTTTCTTAAGTGTTTTAAAATTTTTATGATATAGGTTTCTCACCTCTTTTGTTAAGTTGTATTCAAGGTACTTGATACTTTTTGATACTATTTAAAGTAGGATAGACACTTTGATTTCTTTATCATTTGATTCATTTTTTGTATCAAGGATTGCAACTGATTTTTGTGTATTGGCTGTATAGCTGTATTGGCTTATTGTTTCTAAAAACCTTTTGTGGACTTTTTAAGGTCTTCAATATATACTGTGTCATCTGCAAATAGATTGTTTGACTTCCTCTTTTCAAATATTGATTCCTTTGATTTCCTTTTCTTGCCTGACTTCTATTTCTAGAACTTCTAATACTATGTTGAATAAGAGTGGATACAATGGAAATCACTGCATTGTGCCTGGCCTCAGTGGGAATGCTTTCAATTTTTCACTATTAAAAATAATATTGGGTATGGGCTTTTTATAGATTGCTATTACTATCTTGAAGAAGTTCCTTTCTTTCCAATTTTACTGAGGCCTTGTATTTCTTGCCTCATTTGATTACAGCCAAACGAAGAGGTGGAAAGCATATTAACATAAAGAACAAGAATAAAGACTTTGGAATCCAACAGCTTGGAGCTAAATTGATGTAACTTTGGCAGCATTTACTTGCTGTTGAGGTTACTTGAGGTTACTTGAGGTTTTCAAAGCATCAGTTTTCAAATATGTGATGTAAAGAGATTTAAAAAATATATTCATAATAGTCATAGTTTCTATTGCAATACTGACCAGAATAGTAGAAATAAAAGGCATAGCAGAGTAAATGCTCAAATATTTATCATCTATTTGTTGTTATTGTTATTTAAATGCTGGTAGTATGCTTCTAGATAAGATGAAGTGTATGTTGAGATTTTCACCTTGTTAAAGACATTGAAATCTATAGACTTAAGAAAGGGACATTACAGGGGCCGGGCGGTGGCGCTAGAGGTAAGGTGCCTGCCTTGCCTGCGCTAGCCTAGGACGGACCGCGGTTCGATCCCCCCGGCGTCCCATATGGTCCCCCAAGCCAGGAGCAACTTCTGAGCACATAGCCAGGAGTAACCCCTGAGCGTCAAATGGGTGTGGCCCAAAAACCAAAAAAAAAAAAAAAAAAAAAAAGAAAGGGACATTACAATTAATAAATTGGCAATATGAATAAAGGTATAAAATTTATTTGCAGAGAGGCAGAATTTAAAGTCACTAAAATATAGAGATTCTGAGTTCTGAATTGCATCACTCCAGGGATGAAATTTAGGCTCCTTTATTTATCTGAGTGATTTAGTTTATATTTTAACCTCTCTGGGTCTCACTTTTTTTATGTGTAAAATAAATATTATATTTGATCATCATTCAATATTTGTCAATATTCTGTATTATTATGGGATTATAGAAATTATGTCATTATGAGCATGGATTTTGGGATTTGGGATAGTTTAAAAAGATTTGGGGTAGCTTAAAATATTAGGTTGCCTGTTTTGCATGTGTGAGGCCTGGATTCAATCCCTGGCATACCTGGTCCCCTAATCACTGCTGGAAGTTACCCTAAGAAATGTACTGCTGAGTGTGGCTCAAAAGATAACAAACAAGATCCTCAGCAACAGTCAGACTGGGTTTGAATCCCAGTTCAACACTTAGCAGCTGTGTGTCTATGATTTGGGGGTAGTCTATATTAACTTTCTCTACTTCTGTTTCTTCATTTATAAAATAAAGTTATGAGTGGAAATGGTGATTAGGATGAATTTATTAAATAATTTAAAATTAAAAATTAAAAAATCTATTTTCAGTTAAAAATATAATCCAACCTTGCATGAATTTTATGGAGTTTTTGGTTCTTTTGGAGTACTCACGTTTTGATCTCATCTAGCCTCTATAAAACACCAACATGAGCCAGTTCTAAATTGATAGCCTGACAATGAGGAAATGGGGACAACTTGCTCTTAGATCAAGTTCCTTCCTCATCAGCTATCGATAAGACAAAATCAGAAAACATGTCACCCTCTGATGTGTGCAAAAGCCAAGATCGCTATATACAGACGACTGGTTGTTGCAACCAAGACTGGACAGTACGCACCCAGGGACCACCACCAACAACAACAGCAACAAAAAGCTCTAGCCTAGCTTTTGGTATACGATCTGTTCAACAAACAAGAGCTCCAATTCCAGAAGTCTGACTGAGACAACCGCAACTGAATGGGTCTTCCGGAAACATAACGAAAGACTTTATCCCAGGCTCCATTCTAGGAGCAACATAACGACCAAGAACACCAACTACAGAAGATGGATTAAAACGACACTGAAGAAGCAGAACTGCTAGAACCACAAAGAAAGACTTCATAAACTCCATTCCCTGAGCTGCACAGCCACCAAGATCTCTAGAAACAGAGGTCTGATTTTACCATCCAAGACAAAGCAGAAGTCTTCCACACACCACGAAAGCAGCAAGGGAAGAGTAAATGATCATGCAAGGAGTCTAGAGTTAATCCCATGACAGTGTACTTCAGGGGTGGAGAAACCCTGTATCTCCTAGGTCAAGGGAATTCCCTCTACAATAGTACTTACTGTTACAGTAGTTACTGTGCCTATGCAGGGGGATAAAGAAAAGGAGGGAAAAAAGCACAAAACAATCATTTTTCCACATGTTTATTTATCGATTGATCGATTTTTTTTGACGTCTTTGTTTTGGTGTGGAGACTACGGTTGATGTCTCCAATATTATTTTATATTATTTTGTCTTGTCTTTCTCTTTCTTTTTGCACTCGAGCATGATTTGATTTCAGAACTGAGACTATTGTGTGGTGCCTGTCTTTATTGCTGTAGTGCTCACCGGTTATTTAATTCGATATTTTTTTTTTTCTGTATTGTTGTGGTATCTCAATGACCTTTTTCACGTCCTCTCTCAAACTGAGGTTGGAAGCCTCTAACTCTGTCCATTTTCAGCATATTTGACTTTTGACTTTTTTTCCCTCTTATTTTGTACCCCAATCTATTGCTTTTCTTTCCTTCAAACAAAACCACATACCTCGATTTTTCTAGCTCTGCCTCTTAAATAGAGGGGGAAACAAGGGAGGGTTCCAGGACCAAACAGATATGTGATCACTAATAGTAAGCCAGACAAAGAGGGGTCCACCTACTCTAGCAGCCCAGGGAGTGATGGTGGGGTATATGGGTTGTAGAAAGGGAACTGGAATGGGGGGAGGACATAGTTGGTGATGGGTATTCCCCTGATTCAATGTTAATATGTACCTAAAATACTACAGTGAAAGATATGTAAGCCATTATGGAAAAAATTGTGTTTTTAATCAGAAACTTTCTTTGACTTACATGTATTATTATTATATCAATTATTTTATATGTTATGTTATGTCACTATATTATGTTAGTTTACCTCATTATGTTAATCAATTTTGTCTCTTGAATAAATTCTTACAATAAAAAATAAACATTTTATTTTTATTATATTTGTGTAATTGTTACATTAGTTTCCTAAGGATGCCATAACAAAATGTTAAAAAGCCAGATGGCTTGTGGTCGGAGTGATAGCACAGCGGTAGGGCATTTGCCTTGTACAGGGCTGACCTAGGATGGACCTGGGTTTGATCCCTGGTGTCACACATGGTTACCTGAGCGATTTCTAAGATCATAGGCAGGAGTAACCCCTGACTATCACCGGGTGTGCCCCCCCAAAGCCAGGTGGCTTAAGATAACATATTTATTCTTTTACATTTTTGGAAACCAGACCCAAAATCCAATGTGTTAATATGACACATACATACATATATATATTTTTAGTTAACTAAGGCCACCTCAATCATTTCACATAATTAATATTTTTACATGATAATATTTAATTTTTAATGTGGATGATATTTTATTATTCTTGATATTTGATTGATGATATTTGATTATTATTTTGATTTGCCACTCTCTCATTTTGATTAGTGATGTAGAGCATTTTTCATATGTCTTATGGCCACTCTGCTGCAAAGTGAAGTAGAGCTGTCATGTTCTTCTGGAGCGTCTAGGAGACAGTTTTTGCTGGGCCCTTTCTGGCCCTCTCAGGAGAGCTTCAGGAAACAGAAGAGAAGAGAAACACGCAAAGCTGACAGGTCCCCTCAGTCTCTCCCAGTCGCCAATCTCCCACATTCACAGACAAAGGAGCCACCTCTCTGCCTGGTGCCTCTGGTAGCCAGTTTTCACTCAGTCTTTCACAAGTGGTGTTGGCACAACTGGTTAGCCACTTATAAAAAATTGAACTCAGATCCCATCTATGAAGGTAAAATCCAAATGGATTAAAGACCTTAATATCAGACCTGAAACCATAGGTATATAGAACAACATGTAGGTAAAACACTCCATGACATTTAGACTAAAGGCATCTTCAAGGTAGAAATAGCACTCTCCAAACAAGTGGAAGCAGAGGTAAACAGATGGGAATATATATATATATATATTAAGCTGAGAAGCTTCTGCACCTCAAAGGAAATAGTGCCCAGGATAGAGGAGCCACCCACTGAGTGGGAGAAACTATTTATCCAATACCCATCAGATAAGGGGCTAATAACCAAAATATACAAGGCAGTGACAGAACTTTACAAGAAAAAATAACATCTAATCCCATCAAAATATGGGGAGAAGACATGAACAGACACTTTGATAAAAAAGAAATACAAATGGCCAAAGGCACATGAAAAAATGCTCCACACCACTAATTATCAGGGAGATGCAAATCAAAACAAACATGAGGTACCATCTCATGCCATACATCACAAAGAATGAGAACAAGCAGTGCTGGTGGGGATGTGGAGAGAAATAAACTTTTATTCACTGCTGGAGGAAATGCCATCTCGTCCAACCTATATGAAAAGCTATATGGAGATTCCTCCAAAAACTGGAAATTGAGCTCCCATACAATCCAGCTATACCACTTCTAGGGATATACCCTAGGAACACAAAAATACAATACAAAAATTTCTTTCTCACACCTATATTCACTGCAGCTTTATTTGCAATAGCTAGACTCTGGAAACAACCAAAATGCCCTTCAACAGATGAATGGCTAAAGAAACTGTGGTACAAATACACAATGGAATATTATGCAGCTGTCAGAAGAGATGAAGTCATGAAATTTTTCTATACATGGATGTACATGGAATCTATTATGATGAGTTAAATAAGTCAGAGGGAAAGAGATAGTCTCACTCATCTATGGGTTTTAAGAAAATAAAAGACATTCTTGCAATAATTCTCAGAGACAAAAGACAGGAGGGCTGAAAGGTCCAGCTCACGACATGAAACTCACTACAGAGTGATATGAAGCTCACTACAGAGTGATAAGTACAGTTAGAGATATAACTACATTGAGAATTATCGTAACAATGTGAATGAATGAGGGAAGTAGAAAGCCTGTCTTGAGTACAGGTGTGGGTTGGGTGGGGAGGAGGGAGATTTGGGACATTGATGATGGGAATGTTGCACTGGTGAAGGGGAATGTTCTTTACATGACTGAAACCCAACTACAATTATAATTGTAATCAAGGTGTTTAAATAAAGATATTCATAAAAATTACACTTTATTAGAAAACAAATAAAATAAAACAATATGAACATTCTTAAAAATTATAATTAAAATTTTATTTGACCTAGCAACTACACTTCTTGGAATATACCCTAAGGAGGTGAAAACAAAATGGTGAAGACATCTTTTTACAGTCCTAAGCTCCTTGCAGCAATACTGTCTACAAAAGCCCAAATCCAAATGGAACAATCCAAATGTCTAAGAATAGATGATTGGATAAAGAAATTATGACATATATATATATATATATATATACACACACACAATGGAATATAGTTAGGTATAGGACAAGTTGAAGACATGCAATTTTCTTCTGCATGGAAGAACTGCAGATATCATGCTGAATGAACTAAGTCAGAGGGAGAGAGATCAATACAGAAATATGTATCTTAAATATGTGTATGAAGAAACATCATAATGGAACAATGAATGCCCAAAGGCAATCAAAACAAAGAACATATATCTCACATCAAGTAGAAAACATGCCACTTGAGGGGCTCTGGGATAGGACAAGAACAGGGACAAATTCTATGGTGGAGGGAAATATTCAACTGGGAAGAGGAGGTGGGGTTGAAAGATGGTAAAGTGTTGTATATGAAACCCCATCAGCAACAATATTGTAAACCAAAGTGCAAAACTTAAAAAAAGTGGCGGGCTGTCCTTAAAGCAAACTGATGGTGGGAGACAAACAGGATTGGAGAGTTCGCAGAAGGAAAGGATTGGTGCAGGGATGTAGAAACTGATAAAGGAATTGTTAAAACATTGTATTCCTTAAAGTCCATACACACATACAACACACTGAAATCTAGTCATAAATAACTTTGTACTTTTACAGTGACTAAATTAAAAAATTAAAGAAGAAATTTAAAGAAGAAGAAAAAAGAAAGTGAAATGAAACAGGAGAAAGATTACATCAAGACTCCTTTTAAAAATTTACTGATATTTCAGAGACAGGAGTACAGGATAATATTTGCCTTAGACATGTCTAACTGAGATTCTCCAGCATTGCATATGGTTCCCTAGAGCCTGCCAGAAGTAATTCCTGAGTGCTGAGCCAGGAGTAATTCTGGAGCATGGCTGATGTGGGTTTCCACCCCTCAAAAAGTATTGATATTGTCGTAAAGCAAATCCATTTCAGGAATAATATGTCAGCATATATTTTACCATAAAATATGTATTTATGTACATTTACATGAAATATATATGTGCTCATGTATTTCTATATATATACTGAAAATGCACAGTTTACCAGGAATTTATAAATATAACTTCTGTGAATGCTTCTAATATAGCGATATCAAACTATATATGATAAAAGTTTACACTAGCATAAAAATAATGTGGGGCCAGAGAGATAGCATGGAGGTAGGGCATTTGCCTTGCATGCAGAAGGATGGTGGTTCAAATCCCAGCATCCCATATGGTTCCCTGGGCCTGCCAGGAGCAATTTCTGAGCGTAGAGCCAGGAGTAACCCCTGAGTGCTGCCGGGTGTAACCCAAAAACCAAAAAAAAAAAAAAAAAAAAAAAAAAACCAAAAAAACCCAAAAACAAAAGACAAACAAATAATGAATTATAAATTCTGTTATATTTCAGTAATTAAAAGATTGTACATGCTTCCCAAGCACACACATTTTTGTTAAACAGACTCAATACCAGACTACAAAATAAATTTCGACAAATGACAGAAAACTGATGTCAAACAAATGTTCTTTAATTTCAGTATAATTAGAATCAAAAATCAATGTCAAAATCAGCTATATTTAAATATTTAGAAACATATTTTAAATAACTGTGGGTTAAAGAATAAAATGTAGCAAAATTAGAACCAAATTAAATTAAATATAGCATTTCAAAGGAGAAATTTTGACCTTCTTTGCTTATGTTGGAAAAGATAAAGATGAGATATTAAAGAGATATATGTATGTGTCAAAAAGATAGAAAGAAATATGTGAAAAACCTAAAAAAATAAGGACACAAACATATATTAGCCTAGTTTACTGAATGTCATGATCATTATTTTACTGTCATTCGTCTTCACATTTTTTTCCCCACTGACTGGCAGATCTTCAGGGGCAATAACTTGCACCAAGTTGTCATGTTCTATGATAACAATGTCTGCTGGAATATCTCCCAAAGGACCCACCTGAAGGTCTTATTGAGAAGGTGTCACTTTTCAGAAATATATCCTTTGTATTTTGCTAGGGGACACTTAAAACATTTTTTGACATTTTTTTATTTAAAGAAAATGCATCACATAGTTGACATAACTGATCATAATACAGTTGTTTCAAGATAAATCAAAGTTATGAAAAAAATATAAAAAATACCCCAAAAAATAAAACGGAAGAGAAGAAAAAAGAAAGAAAAATTCAGTAGCAAATATATTTGTGAAAATTATTGTATCTCCAATAAAATTATTAATACAATAGCAGAAGGTTTAGTAATCTCTTTTTTTAAAGATAAGAGATTAAGGGGCCAGAGAGATAGCATGGAGGTGGTGCGTTTGCCTTGCATGTGGAAGGACGGTGGTTCGAGTTTTGGCATCCCTTATGGTCCCTTGTGCCTGCCAGGAGCAATTTCTGAGCCTAAATCCAGGAGTAACCCCTGAATGCTGCTAGTTATGACCCCAACACCCCCCAAAATAAAAAAATAAATAAAGATAAGAGATTAAAAATACAAGTGTGGCAATTGTTATTTGCATAGGCGCAGCAAAATATGGGGGAAAATTGACAGGAAAAACCTCTGGCCTAAAAACAGGGAGACCTTACCCCATGAAGAATACTGGCATAAGACCACTACAGGCTCCAGGCATACTAAATTGTCTAACCCCAAAGTCTTTATGGTCCCAGCTCTTCACAATCATAGTTGTTGCTGTCAGGTTTCTCTAGTTAGAGATCCTGGTTTCTGTATAGATCCTATGTCAAAGTCAGAGTGATGTGGAGTGTCTTCTGCTTTTATCTCACCATTAGGTGGCAAGGCAGAGAACCCTGTCCTGAAAGCAGGTTGCTGCTGCTACCAAATGATCAGGGTGTCATATGAACCCACTCTGGAGTAAATCAAAGCCAGGGCAGCAGTAGGGTCTTCCCTCACAGAGGTGCCATTCCTGGTGCTTGTGTAGAAAACCATGCTTTGAAACACGTTTTTTAAAAAAAATCATATATTTTTTGTAAGATGATAACGAAACATGAAGATTCTTTTTGAAAGGCTAATGAAAACCTTTTGGTATTTGGCCCATATTTTCAATCTTTCTTTGGCCATACACAGTGGTGCTTGGGGGTTACTTCTGGATCTGAGTTCAACAATCACTCTCAGTGGTGCACAGCAGACTATCCACTAAAGGGGATCAAATCCAGGTCTCTTGCATGTAAAATATGTACTTAACCCACTGATCTATCTCTTTAGCTCCGTGTTTCCAATTTATTTTTAGGATCTTATTGAGATCTGCAAAAAATATCTTTAAAAATGTGTATAATTGAATGGTTTCTAAGAGCTACAGAATCATATAGCTATCATACAACCTAGTTTTATAATATTTTCATAACTTTCCCACAAAATCCATATTTAAGTCAGAAAAATCTTTTCTCCATACCCAACTCTTCATTATCATTGACCTATTTTCAGTCTCTATGGATCTGCCTGTTTTGGATATTTTTTTTTACATACAGATAGAATTATTCAGTTTTGTTGTTATTCATGATTTTTACATAGAAAAATACCTTCAAAATTTATCCAGATTTTTCCTTCATTTTTTATAAATTACTTTATTTAAAGGCCATGTATATATAGTGCTTGTAATACATTTTTTCCAGTACCAATCCCACCACCAGTGTAAAATTTCCTTTGCCATTATACACAGATTCCCATCATGCTTAAGCCTACTCCATTGACAGACACAGAACAATATATTTTATATTGCTTGTTTATAAGTAAGTGGTAGTAAAATTATTTTTAAATAGTGCTATAAATTTTTGACTTGCCCTACTGCCCTGCAATAAAAATTTTGTGAAAATTAATGTATCTTGCAATCAGATTGCTATAATCACTATTGTGTAAGGAACTCTGACCCTGAGACTAAAGGAGGGCACCAGGCTAAAGAGGCCCTATCTGCCTGTATCCATAAGGAAGGGCACCGGGCTCAAGAAGCCACTTGTACCCAACAATTATGGCATTAAGCATCAAAAGACATTGGCTGCCTGTCCACGAGGAACTCAGGGAAACGGGGAAACTGATAAAGGATGTGGCATAAATATTATTTGACACATAACTTCACTAGCATCCTAAGGACCTTTCTTTGAACCTCTCTTAAAGACCTCTCAAATTTCTGTCAATTCACTCTGTCACGAGCAGTTGTGTATGCTCAAGCATTTTTTATTAATATATTTATTTAAACACCTCGATTACAAACATGATTGTAGTTGAGTCTGTCATGTAAAGAACACCCCCCTTTCACCAGTGCAACATTCCCATCACCAATGTCCCAAATCTTCCTCCTTCCCACCCAACCCCCGCCTGTACTCTAGACAGCTTTCTACTTCCCTCATTCATTCATATTGTTATGATAGTTCTCAGTGTAGCTATTTCTCTAACTGTACTCATCACTCTGTAGGGAGCTTCATGTCTTGAGCTGGATCTTTCAGCCCTCTTGTCTTTTTCCTCTGAGAATTATTGCAAAAATGGCTTTCTTTTTTTCAAGACCATAGATGAGTGAGACTATTCTGCATCTATCTCTCTCCCTCTGACTTATTTTACTCAGCATAATAGATTCCATGTACATCCATGTATAGGAAAATTTTATGACTCCATCTCTCCTGATGGCTGCATAATATTCCATTGTGTATATGTAGCACAGTTTCTATGCCATTCATCTGTTGAAGGGCATTTTGGTTATTTTCAGAGTCTGGCTATTGTAAATAATGCTGCAATGAATATAGGTGTGAGGAAGGGATTTTTTTTTTTTTTGTTTTTTGGGCCACACCCTGTGACGCTCAGGGGTTACTCCTGGCTATGCGCTCAGAAGTTGCTCCTGGCTTCTTGGGGGACCATATGGGACGCTGGGGGATCGAACCGCGGTCCGTCCTAGGCTAGCACAGGCAAGGCAGGCACCTTACCTCCAGCGCCACCGCCCGGCCCAGGAAGGGATTTTTGTGTTGTATTTTTGTGTTCCTAGGGTATATCCCTAGGAGTGATATAGCTAGATCATATGGGAGCTCAATTTCCAGTTTTTGGAGGAATCTACATATTGCTTTCTATGAAGATTGGACTAGACGGCATTCCCACCAGCAGTGGATGAGTTCCTTTCTCTCCACAAACCCGCCAACACTGCTTGTTCTCATTCTCATTGGTGATGTGCACCAATCTCTGTGGTGTGAGATGCTACCTCATAGTTGTTTTGATTTGCATCTCCCTGATGATTAGTGATGTGGATCTTTTTTTTTTTTTTTTTTTTTTTTGATTTTTGGGCCACACCCGGTAACGCTCAAGGGTTACTCCTGTCTATGTGCTCAGAAGTCACTCCTGGCTTGGGGGACCATATGGGATGCTGGGGGATCGAACCGCGGTCCGTCCTAGGCTAGCGAGACACCTTACCTCTAGCGCCACCGCACCGGCCCCAATGTGGATCATTTTTTTATGTGCCTTTTGGCCATTTGTATTTCTTCTTTGACAAAGTGTCTGTTCATATCTTTTTCCCAATTTTTGATGGGATTAGATTCTTTTTCTTGTAAAGTTCTGTCAGTGCCTTGTATATTTTGGAGATTAGCCCCTTATCTGATGGGTATTGGGTGAATAGTTTCTCCCATTCAGTAGGTGGTTCTTCTATTCTGGGCACTGTTTCATTTGAGGTGCAGAAGCTTTTCAGCTTAATATATTCTCATCTGTTTATCCCTGCTTCCACTTGTTTGGAGAGTGCATTTTCCTCCTTGAAGATGCTTGTAATCTCAATGTCATGGAGTGTTTTACCTTAGTCTTACAAAATTACTAACCATTCTCAAACCTAGCTCTGCTGTTAGCATAAGTACAATCACATTAAGGGTTGATATCTAAGGCTCCAGCTCAGAATTCATTAACTAGAACAAGGCCAAAACAATAAAAGATACAGTCTTTGAAAACTGACCCTGCTAGCAGAAAATTCAGACAGATAGCAGAAACAGCACAGAAGCTGGAAGCTGCCCTAGGTCAGTAAAAATAAACATATAGTTTTTGCCCTGGGCAACTTGCCCTGAGCATTTTTGTTTGGTACAGTGTGAGAACTAACAGTTATGCCTGTAAATTATAATGCCTTGCCAAGAAATTTAGTATAAGTATTCTAGCTTTATTTATTTATTTACTTTGGGTTTTGGCCACACCCAGTGACGCTCAGGGGTTATTCTTGGCTATGCACTCAGAAATTGCTCCTGGCTTGGGGAATCATATGGGACATTGGGGTATCGAACTGCAGTCCATCCTAGGCTAGCGTGGGCAAGGCAGAAACCCTACCACTTGCACCACTGCTCCGGCCCCAAGTATTCTAGCTTTAATATTTAATAGAAGGAACAGAATTTGAACCCCATTTCTGAGTCTTTTATTCTCTTTCTTCCCATCGCCAATTCTGTGCATCCAGCTTCCTCAAGGATGCTGAGGACTCCCTTAGTGTCTGGACCAAGCAATCAGGTCATTAAGTCACTGTCAGAAGGTTTGCTAAGTGATTTTTGCTAGTTAATTTTCAGTTATTTGTTTTGTTTCTGAATATTAGGTGGCTTTGAATCCACATTGATGTATAAATTGGTGTGTTTCTATTGAGAAGACAGTATTAAAAAAATCTGGAGTTGTTATGCAGCAGCAAATGTGATAGTGTGGTTCAAGAATTCCAAGCTCTGTGGCTAATAATGTGGCAGTTGTAGGGCATAGTTTGGGCTGTCATGGCTTCCTGAAGTAGGAGAAATCAGGGCAGTGGCAGGGTGCCTGCACTAACTCCTGGTGATGTCAGTCCAAATACTGGCATAACTAGAGTTTTGGCTAGTTTGTTGTTTCTGTAGAGATCAGTGGTTGTGGATAGTGAATGGGTGCAGCAGGCATAGTTTTTGAAAATCGGGGACTTAGGTCATCTCTTCTCCTGAGATAGCCAGTTTCAGTTGTCTGGCTAGTATGCCCATGGTTTTTCATGGCTTGATATACATCTCTTTCAAGAACAGAGTGAGTATATGGATTGGCCAAATGTAGACGTGGTGACTGCCTGTTCTTTGTGTATGTGTTTGTATGTATGTATGTATGCATGTATGTATGTATGTATTTAAATGACTGAATAAAATTCCTATATGGGTTCATCACAACAGTTTGCCTGTCGATTGATATAAATTTAGGTTGTTTCTAATTTTTGGCTATTATAGTTTGATTTTGGTCACAGAGTTTTGGCTCTGCACTCAAGAATCAGTCCTGGAAGTAGGACTGATAGGTCCTTAGTAGGACCATATGGGGTGCTGGAGATTGAATCCCAGCCAGCTTGTGCAGAGAAAGTGCCTCAAGCACTGTAGTATCTCTCCAGTCCCTATTTTATATATAATGATGCAGATATTTGTTACAACTGTTTATGTAGACAACTTTATTTTTCTCTTTTCTTTTCTTTTTGGTTTTGGTGCCACACACGGTGACGCTCAGGAGTTACTCCTGGCTAAGCGCTCAGAAATTGCTCCTGGTTTGGGGGACCATATGGGACGCTGGGAATCAAACCCAGATTCATCTTGGGTCAGCCATATGCAAGGCAATTGCCCTACTGCTGTGCTATTGCTTCGGCTTCTAGACTTTTCATTTTGATGGGTAGACACATGGAAATAGAGTTTCTGGGTCTTAAGGTAATACTATGTACATTTATTTTTTGGGTTCTGTGTCACACAGAAAGTGAAAGTGCTCAGAATTTACTGCTTACTTACTACTGGCTTTTCACTCAATCATTCTTGGTAGGCTTGGGGAACAATGTGGAATACTGAGAATCAAACCTGGGACACACGCAAGTTAAGTGTTATACTTGCTGTGCGATTTCTCTGGCCTGTGTTTAACATTTTAAAGAGTTGCCAATATATTTTCCAATGCAGGTACATTACTTTACATTGTCTAAGCTGTATATGGGAATTCAAGTTTTTCCACTGCTTTACAACATCATAACACTTTTGCAATGTCTGGTAGGCCTTACTTTGATTATAATTATCCAAATAGTTCTGAAGAGGTATCTAATTGAGTAAAAACATCTATTAAACATTGATACTGTTCTTTGAGGGGTTCTTTATTTTCCCCAACAGTTTTCATTTTTATTGTTTCTTCAGCTTTGTATTCATTTCTGTAAACTTTATTTGTTAATTGTTTGATTGATTAGTTTTTGGGCCACACCCAGCGGTGCTCAGGGATTATTCTTGATTTAGCACTCAGAAATCACCCCTGGTAGGCTGGGGGACCAAATGGGATGCTGGGAATCACATCGGGTCCCTCCTGGGTTGGCTGCATGCAAGGTAAACACCCTACCACTGTGTTATCTCTACAGCCCTTGCTTGTATATTCATTTAGAATAAATATATAAAAATTTTTTTGGTTTTTAGGGCCACACCCGTTTGATACTCAGGGGTTACTCCTGGCTAAGCGCTCAGAAATTGCCCCTGGCTTGGGGGGACCATATGGGACGCCGGGGGATCAAACTGCTGTCCATCCTATGCTAGCACTTGCAAGGCAGACACCTTACCTCTAGCACCACGTTACCGGCCTCTAGAATGAATAATTTTAATTTTTTTAAAAAATTAAGACCAATGTGAACACAAATCTTTCACAGCTGTATTTCAGCCACAATGAATTGGGGCCATTCCCACTGATGTGCTGATGTCCCTCCACCATAGTTCCCAGCATGCATCCTATACCTCTACCCTTAGCCCCCTGAACTGCTAGTATAACAGGTCCATTTTGTGCATAGCTTGTTACAGTTTGGATCTGTATATCATTATTATTTATTATATTATAAACATATTATTTATTTTATATATTATTCTATATTCTCTATCATGTATTATTATATATTTACATATAATATAAATATGTATAAGTATATATCATTATAATATGTAATATATTATATATCTATCATATTATTATTTATAATAATTTATTCTATTGTCATTGACTTTGGTTTGGGTACTTAGGTCTGACCATTTTTGATTTCTATTCAATGTTTCTGAGACTGCTTGGCTCCTGGATCCCATCCACATTTTTTATTTTCTCAATTTGTAGGAAGACATAAAAATATGAGACAAAACAAAATGATTAATATTCTATGGTTCTGTAAAAAAGGTGGGATCCCCTATCTAGAAGCTATTAATAAAATTAAAAGAAGAAAAAAAAAGGGGGCTAGGTGTAGCAAGTTTGTTTTTGTTTGTTTTTGCACATATGAAAATTAGAAAGAAAATTATTTTGGTCTAAGTGATACAGGGTGTCTCCACCCTTGAAGCATACTGTCATGAGACAGACTACAGGCTCTGGGCATGTGAGTTGTCAAACCCTAAGATCTTTTTGGTTCCAGGAAAAGTTCTGCTCAGTCACGGTTGTCAATGTTAGTTTTCTGTAATTAGGGATCTTGGTTTTTGCACAGATTGGAGGGTCTTCTGATAAAATCATATTTTTAAATTCAATTCCAAAAAAAAATCACCTCTAGGATCTCCTCAATGTCATATTCATTCACATTAGGATACAGTTGTTTGCTTTCTCAGTTATAACTATTTATCTTGTAATAACTTTATTCTTCACAAATATATTATTGCTATGGATACATCATCTGTTACACTATACTACACATATATTTCTTTGTGACATCACCTCAAGTCCAAACTTGACCATTGATGCAGTCATGCATCAGAATTGCATTAATGTCTTCTCAGTATCAGTCTCAATTGCAGCAACAACATAAGCAAAGTTTTCTTCAAGAAAAAAATTTAAAGACACAAAGAAAATCTATCCTCTGTTTAAGAATAGTGTTAAAATGAAACCCATCTTTGAGTATGCATTGCGATTCTTATCAAAATTTCAATAGAAATATTTATAGAAATAAAATTTAGAAACTGCCTTGGATCTAGCTGATGCTGGTTCAATCACTGGTACTGCATAACCCAAGTATCCCAATCACTGCCAGGAGTAAATGTTGAACACAGAGCTTGGTGGCCCCTAACAAACCAGGTGTGGTTCATAACCTCCCTAATTTTTTAGAGGCAGAAGAGATAGTACAGATGCTTACCTTGCATGTAGCCTATCCTGGTTTGAATATTGGTACCATATCTACACTATAAACTACCAGGAGTGACCCCTAATCACAGAACCAGGAGTAATTCCTAAACACAGCCAGGCATGGTTCAAAAACCAAAAGTAAACAAAGCACAAATAAAATAAAACAAACAGAAATCAAAGATTGAAAAATGCAAGTCTAAATGTAAAGAACACCCCAAATAGGCAAAACTCTCTTATGAACAAAACTGAAGACATTATACCTCCTCGTTTCAAGCTACTTTATAAAGTCACAGTAACCAACTAGTGAGTTTTTTAAATAATAAAAAATATAATGCAATAGACCAAAATTGAGAATCTAGAAACAAATCTTTGCATATATGATTAACTAGATTTAACAAATTATCCAAAAACAATAAATGGGATAGTTTCTCAAATTGAGCTGGGGAAGTCTGAATAATTACATATAGAATAATTATTTTTGACTTCTATTTTGATGCCTAAGAATCACAGAAATTAACTCAAAACTTATTGAAGACTCACATGTAAGACAGAAACTCTAAAACTTATAGAAGAAAACATATCAGTTTAATCTTGCATTAATCTTGCATTTAATCTCAGACCATATCATTTCTTGAGCACTAACAGACATAGCTCTCTGGGCCACAGTGCCATCTGGTTTGGCCCAGAAGAGTTAGTTTCTGTCTCTTCCATGTACCAAATAAACAATTGAGATGACATAAAAGGTTTCTGTGCAGCATATGGGAAAAAAATCTAAAAATTAAAAGGCAATTAGCAAAATGGGATAATATACTTGCAAATCAAAAGGGTTAATATCCAAACTACTTTTTTTTTTTTTTGGTTTTTGGGGTCACACCTGATGATGCTCAGGTGTTACTCCTGGCTATGTGCTCAGAAATCACTCTTGACTTGGGGGACCATATAGGATGCCGGGGAACTGAATCGTGGTCTATCCTAGGCTAGTAGAGGCAAGGCAGATAGATGCCTTACCATTTGCACCACTGCTCTGGCTCCTATCCAAACTACTTTAAACAATTTATGTTTTACTTTAAACAATTTATAGCAACCTCCCCTCTTTCCAGCAAAAAGATGACCAAAAAGTTAGTGAAGGAATTGAAAGTGAGAATGGAAATTGGTAGGAAATTTCATTTTGGGGGCTGGAGTAATATCACAGTGACAGGGCATTTGCCTTGCACACAGGCAACCCAAGATGAACCTAGATTTGATCCTTGGCATCCCATATGGTCCTCTGAGCCTGCCAGGAGTGATTTTTGAGCGCAGAGATAGGAGTAACTCCTGAGTGCCACCAGGTGTGGCCCACACACCCCAAAAGAAAATTCCATTATGGAAAACAGTTTGGAGTTACCTCTCCAAATTAAAAAAAAAGTTATGTTATGTATTCCATTTCTAGATATATAAGCAGGAAAAAAATGAAAAAAAATGTTAAAATAGCAACTTGAAGAAACAACTGCATATCTGTGCTTAATAGCGAGATATGAAAACAAGAGAATGATTCAGGGGATTAAGAAAATAAGTAAAGCCTACACAATATAATGCTTTAGCCATTTGAACAAAGAAAATCTTTCCACTTTGATAAAATGGATAGACCTAAGTGGACTTGTGCTACTAAAGAACACAAATACAAATATTGTATTTACTTATGTGTAGGATCTAAAAGAATTGATTTCATAGAAATGGAGAGCAGATTATTTTTTTCCAGAGGAGAAGTAATTGGGGGGAAAAGAGAGAGGTTGGTTAAAGGATATAAACTTTGAGTTATAGATTACAAATTTCTGAGAGTTGAACACATAGTGTGTGATTATATTTAATAATCCTGCATTGTTACTGCTTCAAAGTTGTCAAGTCTTAAATGCTATCAGATTTAAAAAAGAGATTTAAAAGAGAAATTCCATGGTGGTAGTTATTCTGTAAGAACATAACAAAAGAACATGTTATACTCAAACTTATGTATCAATTATATCTAAGAAGTCTGGAAAAAAGAATAGTAGGTTTATATTCTTTATAATAATTCCTTATAATAAAAATCCAAATGATTCTTTATAATAAAACAACCAAATTACACATAAACTCTCTAAATAAATTATGTGATCATATAAATAGTGAGGAGGAAAAAGAGCAATAATTTGAGCAAGGATGTTAATTTTATAAAAGAGTTTGATTTATGAGCCTGAGAGGTGGCGCTAGAGGTAAGGTGTCTGCCTTGCCAGTGCTAGCCAAGGAACGACCGCGATTCGATTCCCCCAGAGTCCCATATGGTCCCCCCAAGCCAGGGGCAATTTCTGAGTGCTTAGCCAGGAATAACCCCTGAGCATCAAACGGGTGTGGCCCCCCCAAAAGAGTTTGATTTATGGGAGAAAATGGTAGCTATTTGCTATCAATAAAGTTTTTTTCTCTTTCTTCTTGTGGAGCCTATACTCACAGTGCTTAAAGGGTTATGAAGTGATGGGCAAGAGTCTACTCTGCCATTTATTTTAGTCTCTGCTTGTTCTACTCAAATTTGTGCTACACTCAGGTTCATAACCTGCCTACTCCTCAGAGCAGGTATTTGATAATATTAGGAAAAGATCTAATTTTGTTTTACTAGTGATCAGGGACATGTAAATGAAATCAGAATGAATACTATCACACAGGTGTCAGACTGACAAACACAAAAAAATAGGACAGTACCAAATGAAGTCTAGAATGGGAAATGATATGAAGTTTCAAACACTGCTGGTGGAACATATTATTAATAGAAACAATTCAGAAAGAATTTGGTAATGTCTGTAATGTGTAGAGAATTTAAATATGTATTTCTCATCTTATCAATTTCAGTTAAGTTCAGAGCTGTGGTTTCCAAACAACAAATACTCTGGATCATGATAATGAATAACAAAGCATATCAAGGGTGTTTTAAAAATTTAAGGGGATACACCTGGAAAATACTATCCTTAGACTAGAATTACTTAAATAAATATTTTTGGATATTGTTCTTATTTAGCATTGTATCAAGGTATTTTTTAAAGTCAATCCAGATACACACCTCACTGTAAAATAGCAATTTGAACCACAAAGATTACCCATTCCTAAAGGGATCATTTTATTTGCATGAGTAACCCTTGTGCAATACTGGAAAACTAAGCATGATTAAGTAATGAGTGAATGAATTCTTCAATAAGTTCTGGCACTATGACCTATCAGCTTCCAGGCTTCAGTATACAAAAGGGACACTAAAATGTTTCACCTGAATCTGCTCTGATTATACAGCTAATTCGATTTTTGAGCTATAGTAATGTTGATTTCAATGAATAAGTTATAAAGAAAATGGAGGGGTAAGACACTGCTTAGTTTTTTCATGCAGTAATAAATAAAAACACAAACTTTAGCTATGATTTGAAGACACAAAAATGGTCATTGCTTGCTTTGCAAATCAGTGACCAGAAATCTATGGTTATTATATACGTAAATAATGTAATAAATAAGAAATCATTAAAAAATCAGTACCATTCACAATTTGCCTTAGAAAATCAGGTACTGTGGAATCAGCTTAATAAAAGTGGTCAAAGACTTACACAAAGAAAACTATAAAACATTACATAAAGAAATAAAATGGAAACATGTTTCCTTTCATGGATTGGAAGGATTAATGAAAATTAATAAAATTGATGAAAATCTTGCCCAAAACATTAAAAGATTCAATGCAGTTTCTATAGATATAACAATGACATTTTTGAAAGACAGATCAAACATTGTTAAAATTTATATGGGGAATAACCAAATCAATCTTAGGTTAAAAAGACAAGAGGCTTCTCTCTTCTCCACTTTAAACTATCATATAGAAACAATAATAGAAACAGTTTGGCACTGGAATTAGGATAGACTCTAGGAACAATGAAATAGAATGAAGTCCAGGTATATGAACAGTTAATTTTTAATAAAGAAAAAAATATAAGCAAGGTAAGCTTATATGGTGTTGGGATTACTGGTTGGTCCCAGAAAAATACAAGCAAGGGTATCAGGTTTCAACATATGAATTCTATGGAGACAAAGTCAATGTATATCATTTGTACAGCATAATGTTAAAATGATACTAAATTTTACTAATTCTTACATGATTATGCCAGTAAAATAATCTTTCGCACTGCCAGGAACAGGACCTATATGAGAGGTGCATTACTACTATATAGAACAAGAAAGCACTGAAACTGTTAATATTCTATCCAGTTCCATAGTCTCTTTCTGGCTCTTACTGGTTACTGGACTGCTTTAGAAGTAACATTTACCTGGCTTTCCCTAAACTTTCTGATTCTGTGTCCCTGTTACAATGAAGCTCTTTGACATTTCATGTCTCCCCTTTCCAGAAATCTACTCTTTCTTTTTGGTATGTGTGTGTAGGAGGTACTCAAAATATTCAAGTAGTGTTCAGAACTTGCTACTAGTTCTATGCTCAGGGATTATTTCTGGTGGGGCTCAAGCACCATATAGAGTTATAGGGATCAGGCATGGGTCAGCTGCATACAAGATAAATACCCTACCCACAGTAGTATCTCCCATCTCCTTAAGTTGCTCTTTTATAAAAACTTTTAAAGATTTTCATTGAGGAATTATAATTACATTAGTATTGCTATTAATTCATATTGATATAACCATGTTACTGTAACACATTCATTTTCATAGTTCATTTTCACATTCATTTTTACATTAATTTACTACTGTCATTAGACTCTTTCTTACTCTACCTTCTTTGTAATAGTATTTTTAACTAAAAGTTAATTGTCATCTTGATTTACAGTACTATTATTGATATGGTTTCAAGCATACAATATTCTAATACTAAACTTTTCATCAGAGTGATTGTTTCATTTCACCATTGTCACAGGGTTGCTCCCTAAGCCTCTCCAGTCCTCAACACACACACACACACACACACACACACACAACCATGGTAAGTGGTAAATTTATATAGACAACTTCACAGATTTTGTTGCTTTGGGTCTTTTGTTATTACCTTAATATGCTTCTTTATATCCCAATGTGAGAGAGGTCATATTATATCTATCACTTTGGATTGATTTCTCTCAATATGATACCCTTCAGTTCTATCCCCATAGTAGAAAATTGCATGGCTTGGTCTTTCTTGTTTTGTTTTTGCTTTTGCTTTTGAGTCACATCCAACAATACTAAAGAGTTCATTCTAGTGGTGCTCAGGAATGGGGTGCAGGAGATTGAACTTGGGGGTGACTGCACACAAGGCAAGTGCCCTACCCACTCTACATGCTGTACATGCTCTAGCCCCATGATTTGGTCTTTATTATTAGAGCCAACTAGTATTCCATTTTTTATACATGCCATTATTTCTTTATCCAGTCTTTGGAATATAGGTACCATAGCTATGTGACCTGTAGCTTTTTTTTTTTTTTTGGTTTTTGGGCCACACCCATTTGATGCTCAGGGGTTACTCCTGGCTATGTGTTCAGAAATCGCCCCTGGCTTGGGGGAACCATATGGGACACCGGGGGATCGAACCTCGGTCCGTCCTATGCTAGCACTTGCAAGGCAGACACCTTATCTCTAGCGCCACCTTCCCGGCCCGACCTGTAGCTTTTAATCATTAAAGATTTAACATGCTTTCAAATCTAGGCTAGCATCCTAGTTTTAAACATTGTCAATCATCAAAACAAATGAAAATGAAGATCTCAACTAACAGAATCTAAAGGGATGCAGCAAAAGCAAAATGGAGAAAAAAAATTCAGAAATAATCATGCACAAAGCAGGAAGAAAAAAAAAAGCACAAATCAGTGATCAAACCTGTTAGCTATAGAAACTAGAAATAAAAAGGAAAACATAGCCCCAAAGCAGATATAAGGCAGAAATATTAAAAACTAGAGCAGATATCACCATTACAAGCAACATTAAAACAATACCAAGAATTAACAAAACCAGGAGTTGTTCCTTTGAAAGATAAACAAGATGGGCAAACTCTTAGCTAGAATCACTAAGAAAAGGAAATATAAAACCCAAATAAATATGATCAGAAAAGACAGGGGAGAAATCATAACAGACACCTCATCAATATAAAAAGTCATAAGTGGTTTATTATGAATAACTTTATACCACAAAACTTGAGAACATACAGAAATGTAGGATTTTTAAAAAAAATTAGTCATTGTGAAATTATAAAATTATTTATTATTGGGTTTCAGGCATAGATTGTTTCAACCCTGACTGGTCTCTTCACCCATTTACCTCCACCTATTGCTTCCCCCTCTCCTACATTTGCCTCTCACCTATCAGTCTGCATCTACAAGAGGTATTATTTTGTCTTTTTTTTTTTTTTTTGGTTTTTGGGCCACACCCGGTAACGCTCAGGGGTTACTCCTGGATATGCGCTCAGAAGTTGCTCCTGGCTTGGGGGACCATATGGGGGATCGAACCGCGGTCCGTCCAAGGCTAGCGCTGGCAAGGCAGGCTTTTTATTAAAAAATACTTTATATATTGCATAATTGATCATAATAAATTTGCTTCTAGATAAGTGGGAGTTAACTTATTAAAAAAAGAAAATAAACAAAGAAATAAAAAAAGAAAAAAGTGTACATCAATCAGAAAACTTGTGAAAATTATTGCATCTTGCAGTGAGGTTTACTGAGCTCTTGTTGCTAGTTGATCTTTCTGTTACATTTTTGTTTCTGAACTTTAGGGGGCTTCAGATACAAGTTGGTACCTAACTCGGTGTGTTCCTTTTGAGATGGCAGAATTAAAAGATTTGGAATTCTAAGCAGTATGCTTATACAGTTGTGAGCAGTGTTTTCGGCTGTTTTCTGGAAGTGTAAGACGACAGGGGAGAAAAGGGCGCTCACACTCACTCCAAAACAAGTCCTAGTGATTTCAGCTCAAGTACCAGCATATCTGAAGTTTTGGTCAGATAGGTGTCTCTACAGAGAGCTGTAGATTAATGGTGAAAAAAAAAAAAGGCTATTGGCCAAGTGGAGATTATGGGTGATGGGTGTAGCTGGTGTGGCTCAGGAGGGCAGGGACTGGGCCATCTTGTCCTCCCAAAACTGCTGGCTTTCAGCTGCATGACTGGAGTACCCATAATTTTTCACGACGTGGTTTGTATTACATCTCTTTTGAGAATAGATTTAGTCAATGGAGCTGGCTGAATGCAGATATGGTGACTATGTTTGGCAGGGTGGGGGTAGTGATTTTGTCTCCACCCTGTAGTGCTCAGGGACTCAGAGGTCACTCCCGGCAGACACAGGGGATCATATGGGATGCTAGAATCAAAACCGGGTTAGGCATGTGCAAGGCAAACTTCCTACCTGCTGTGCTATTGCTCCAGCCCCTTTTACTTTTCATTTTTTTCTTTTTTCTTTAAGCACTATGGTTAAAATATATTTGAAGTTGGGTTTTAGCCATAAAATGCACACCCAGAGCAATCTTTCACCAGAGCAATCTTTCCACCACCAATGCACCCCATTTCCCTCCTTCCCCATCCCATGCATGTTTTTGAGATAGGCATTGTATTTATCTATCATTGTCATGGTAGTTGTTAGTGTAGTTATTTCTCTAACTGCACTCACCAATCTTTGTGGTAAGCTTCATATCATGGACTGGTCTTTCTGGTCCTCATCTCTATTATCTCTGGGTATTATTACTATACTTTTATTTTTCTTAAACACCACATATGAGTGACACTAGTTTGTGTCTAATCTGTATCCTGACTTATTTCACTCAGCATAATAGTTTCTATGTCCATCTATGTATAGGAAAATTTCATGACTTCATTTCTTTTCTGATGGCTGCATAGTAATATTCCATTGTGTATGTAATAGTACAGTTTCATTAGCCACTCATCTGTTGTCAGGCACTTGGGTTGTGTCCAGATTTTGGCAATTTAAATAGTGATGCTATGAAAATAGTACAGAGGGCATAATTGTATTGTGTTTTTGAGGTCCTAGGGTATATGTATAATAGTGGTATTGCTGGGTCGTATGGAGCTCAATGGTCAATTTTTTTAAGGAATATTCAGATTGTTTTCCAGAAAGGCTAAACTGGATGACATTTTCACCAGCACTAAATGAGAATTCTTTTCTCCCCACATCCATGCCAGTAATGGTTGTTCTTGTTCTTTGTTTTGTGTGCCAGTCTCTGTAGCATGAGATATCCCATTGTTGTTTTGCATCTCCCTGATTATTAGTGATGTGGAGCATTTTTATGTGCCTTTTGATATTTGTATTTCATTTTTTTAAAGAAATGTTTGTTCATTTCTTCTTCCCATTTATTGATAAGGTTTAGATGAGTTTTTATTTTGAGTTTTGTCAGTACATTGTATATCTAAGTATCTAAGTATATCTTAGATATTAGTCCCTTATCTGATGGGTATTGGGTGAATAGTTTCTTCCATTCTGTGGTGGCTTTTGTAATGTAGTCACTATTTCCTTTGAGGTTCAGAAGTTTCTCAGCTTAATAGAGTCCCATCTGTTAATCTCTGCTTTCACTTGCTTGGAGAGTGCAGTTTCCTCCTTGAAGATGCCTTTAGTCTCAATGTCAGGGAGTGTTTTACTTAAGTGTTGTTCTATATACCTTATGGTTTCAGGTCTGATATTAAGATCTTTAATCCATTTGGATTTTACCTTCATACATGATGTTAGCTGGGGGTCTGAGTGCACTTTTTTTGCAAGTGGCTAACCAGTTGTGCCAACACCACTTGTTGAAGAGGCTTTTCTTGCTCCATTTAGGATTTCTTGCTCCTTTATAAAAAAAATTAGGTGACTGTATGTATGGGGAACAGTCTCTGAGTACTCAAGCCTATTCCAGTAATCTGAGGGTCTATCTTTATTACAATACCATGCTGTTTTGATAACTATTGCTTTCTAATACAGTTTAAAGTTGGGGAAAGTAATGCCTCGATATTCCTTTTCCCAAGAATTGCTTTAGCTGTTTGAGGGTGTTTATTGTTCCAAATGAATTTCAGAAGTGTTTGATCCACTTCTTTGACGAATGTTATGGGTTAGGGTATCTTTAGAGGGATCACATTAAATTTGTACAATGCTTTGGGGAGTATTGCCATTTTAATGATCTTAATCCTGCCAATCCATGAACAGGATGTATGTCTCCATTTCTTTGTGTCCTCTTTTATTTCTTGAAGGGTTTTATAGTTTTTTTGTATAGGTCATTCACTTCTTTAGTTAAGTTGACTGCAAGGTATTTGAATTTCTGTATTGCTATTGTGAATAGGAGTTTTTAAAATATTTATTTCTTCTCTGTCATTATTTTGTATATAAAAAGACCATTGATATTTTTGTGTGTTAATTTTGTAGCCTGCCAGTATGCTATATGAATATATTATTTCTAGAAAAATAAAATAAAAAAATAAGATAGATAAACCACTAGCAAAATTCACAAAGAAAGGAAGAGATAGGAAGAGATAGAAGCTTAATAAACTGAATTAGAAATGAAAAGGGGAGAGATTATTACAGAAATTCAAAGGGTAAACAGATTACTTAGAGAAACTATATGCAACAAAACATGAAAACCTGGAAGAAATAGATACATATTGGACTCTTATAACCTTCCAAGTTTGATCCAAGATGATCTAGCATATTTGAACAGACACATCACTATTCAGGAAATTAAAATGGTAATAAAAATTCTTCCCCAAAACAAAAATCCAGGCACAGATGGGTTCACTAACAAATTCATTCAAGTCTTTTTTATTTTTTAATTCATTCAATTCTTCCAGTCTCTTTGTCTGGACACTTAAGAAAATTCTCTGGATCCCCAGGAAAGTGGGTACAGTGTTTGGTGAATGGCACAGACACACTCTGTTGTGTGGGTGAATTATAATTGTATGTGACTTTATTGAATGCTACGGGGATGTATTTAAACATGAAATTTAAACATGTGAGAGACTGCCTACATCTGCTTTCCTGCAAGGTTAAAAAAATTGCACTTTCTTGTTGGGAAAAAGCTTATCAGTATATACTGTTTGATCTATGTTTCTTCACAACAGACAATTCACTGACCTTTAGTGTGGGTTACAAATCTTCTGAATGATAAGCTCCAAATAAAAGACAGAAGGGGTTTGAGCCTGAGGCTTCTCTGGTATCTAAAGGCAAATTTTAACATCTCAAAGTCTTTTACTCCTAGCCTGGATCCTGGGTGTCAATTCTGATATAAATTAAAAGTTTTCCAGGTTTTCCTATAAAGAGCTCCTTTCATCTGAGTGAGCAGACTATTTAAAGATACAGAACATCTTTTAAAAGACTAACTTTACTTTGAGGATCACAAAGTTATTTTTATGTTTCTCTTGATGCTGATTTTTCCAGGTAAAGTGATACTTAATCAAGGCCATATTTGTGTGTACTGATTTTGTCATATGTGAGTAAATGCTCAACTATATACATACTTAGCACAGCAGCAGGAAGATTCTTATTAGGCCAAATAAATGTTTGCAATGATTGTTTACAACTATTACTAAGCTTGAGAAATAGCACCCTCACTTTTCAAGGAAGTGACCTCTCTTTGAGATTTTTCTCAGCTATCCATACTGGGGGAGTACAGTTGGCCTTCTGATTTTAACTTTTTTTAAATTATGGAGGCAGTAATATTGACTATACTTTTCCAGTTTTTTTCAGGCACTTGAAGAAACAGGAACTGTTCCAAATAATTTATATGAAGCTAACATCACCTTAATACAAAAAGCAGACAGAGATGCTACCAAAAGAAGTGAACTTCAGACCAATATCCCTGATGAACACAGATGCAAAGATCCTTAATAAAATCCTAGCAAATAGGATTGAAATTCTCATCAAGAAAGTCATACACCATGACCAAGTAGGATTCATAAAGGAGATAATGGTTCAACATACACAAGTCAGTCAACATAATATACCACATTAACAAAAGGCAAATTAAAAACCACATGACCATATCAATAGATGCAGAGAAAGCATTTGATAAGGTCCAGCACTCATTCATAATAAAAGTTCTCAAGATGTGAATGGAAGAAACTTTTCTCATTATAGTCAAGGCCATTTAGCATAAGCCCATGGTAAATATACTAAATGAAGAAAAACTGAAAGCCTTTTTCTTAAGATCTGGCACAAAGCCTGGCTGCACCCTCTTGCCATTCCTATTCAATATAGTATTGGAAGTACTTGCCATAGCAATTAGCCAACAAATAGATATTAAAAGCATCCAGGTAGGAAAAGAAGTCAAGCCTCACTATTTGCAAATATCATTATACTATACTTAGGAAACATGAAAGACTCTACCAAAAGGCTTCTAGAAACAAGATTCATATAGCAAAGTGGTAGGCTACAAAATTAATGCACAAAAGAATCAACTCTTGCTTTCATTGATCTTTTGCGTTGTTTTTTTGGATTCCCCATTCGTTGATTTCTGCTCTAAGCGTTACTATTTCCTTTTCCTTCCTATTTTTAGTTCATTTCGTTGATCACACTCCAATTTTATAAGATGTGCCATTAAGTTATTTACGTAGGCCACTTCCTTCTTGATGAATGCTTGCAAAGCAATAAGCAATACTTTTTTCTCTTCATACTTCTTTTGTTATGTCTCACAGATTCTGATAATTTGTGTCTTTTTTCTCCTTTGTTTCCAAGAGTTTTTTGATTTCCTCTTTGATTTTAGCTCTGACCCACTGTTGTTGTTGGTTTTTTATTTTTTATTTTTATTTTATTTTAGTAATAATTTGTTTAATTTCCAGGTGTTAAAATTTTCCTTTGTGGGGCCAAAGCGGTGGCGCAAGCTGTAAGGCATCTGCTTTGTGGTGCTAGCCTAGGACAGACCTCAGTTTGATCCCCTGGTGTCCCTATTTCTGAGTGCATAGCCTGGAGTAACCCCTGAGCATCACTGGGCATGACCCCAAACCAAAAACATTTCCTTTGTGTCTGCTTTTTATTCACTTCTAATTTCAGTTCATTATGATCTGAGAGGGTAGTATGTACAATTTCTATTTTCTATTTTATGTAGGTATGTTTTATGGGCTAGCATATAGTCTATTTTGGATAATGACCCATGTGCATTGAAGAAGAATATGTATCCTATTTTCTGGAGATGGGAGCTCTATATAGTTATAGGGTTTTATAAATAATACTTTACCACTTTTCACATCTCCTCCGCCTCCTGGTTGAATACTTCCCTCCACCATAGACTTTGCCCCCTCCCTTTTCTATTCCTAAACCCTCTCAGATGAAATGTTTTCTATTGAGTACCAGATCTCATAATCTTTGCTTTTTTTTTTTTTTTATCTTTTGGCTTTTGTTATTCTACCATAATATCTCTTTATATACTGAAGAGGAAAGGGATTACTTTTTTTTTTGGTCACACCCGGCGGTGCTCAGGGGTTATTCCTGGCTGTCTGCTCAGAAATAGCTCCTGGCAGGCACGGGGGACCATATGGGACACCGGGATTCGAACCAACCACTTTTGGTCCTGGATCGGCTGCTTGCAAGGCAAACGCCGCTGTGCTATCTCTCCGGGCCCGAAAGGGATTACTTTGTATTGATCTCTCTCCCTCTGAATAATTTCATTCAGCATGATAATCTCCAGGTTTCTCCATGTAGCCACAAATTGCATGCCTTTATCTTTTTTGTGGCTGTTTAATATTGCATTGTGATATGTTCCATAATTTCTCTATCCAGTCTTCTATTTTTGGATGTGGTTTGTTCCCAGAATTTAGCTCTTGTAGATAGTACTGCTGCAAGTAACATAGGGGTACAAATATCTTTTCTTTATTTTGATTTCTGGTCATTGGAGAATATTCTAGCAAGAAGTGGCAATATTAGATCAAATAGAATCTCAGTTTCTACATTCTTTATAGGTATACCCATATTACTTTCCAGAAAGTATAGACCAGTCAATATTCCCACAAGCATTGAATGAAGGTTTTTTTCCCCCTCTTATCCATGGTTGCTCTTGTTCTTTTTGATGTATGCTCTGTGGTGTGAAACGATAATTTCATTATTGTTTTGAATTGCATCTCCCTGATAAATATTGATGCAGAGCATTTTTATGTGTATTTTGGCCTTTTTTATTTCTTCTTTGAGAAAGTTTCTGTTCTTTGCTTTTCCCATCTTTTGATGGAGTTGGTGTTTTTATTTCTTATAAAGTTCTACCTGTGCTTTATATTTCTGATATTAATTTCTTATCAGATGATTGGTGGGTGAATAATTTCTATCAATTTATGGTATATCTTTCTATTTTGATTATAATTTTCATTGAGGTGTGGAGATGTCTTAGTTTAATGTAGTTATATTTGTTTATCTATGCTTCCACTTGCTTGGTCAGTAGGAGTTTCATCCTTGAAAATGCTTTTAGCTTTAATACATGGAGAATTTTGCCTACGCTTTCCTCTATGAATCTTAAGAATTCATTTCTGATATCCAGGTCTTTAAACTCCTTTAATTTGACTTTTATGCATGATATTAGAAAGAAGTCTGAGTTCATTTTTATTGACAATAGCAAAAATCTTCACAAACTTTTACAGTTTTTCTCAGTACCACTTATAGAAAAGTCTTTCCTTATTCCATTTCATATTTTTGCTTCTTTATTTGTAATCCTGTGAAAATGGACTACTCACTACCTGGGAATCTCTCCCAGGATATTCAATTATATTCCTCTAATCTGAGTGTCCGTCTTTATTCCAATACCATGCTGTTTTTATTACTATTGCTTTCTAGTGCCGTTTGAAGTTGTGGGAAAGTGATGCCTCCCATCTTCTCCCCAAGAATTGCTTTAGCTTTTCAGTGGTTGTGTGGTAATGGTGGTGGATGAATTCTTATAATCATACAAGCTCCCAAGACTAAATCACAAGAAAAGCTGAATAGGTCAATCTCTACCAAATAATTTGAAACAGTAATTAAAAATCTCCCCCAAACAACCTGCTTTGTATGGATCCATGGATTTTCAACTAAATTTTCAAAGAAGTCTTTGAAAATAACTAGGCTACTTTATATTATATTTTTGTCAATATTTTTATAAATTCATATAGTGTTCCATTATCTGATACTAATAAAATTCTCTCAAAAGCCTTTTCATTTTTTAACAAATAATGTTGCTAAATGTAGAATGAAAGGTTTTTCTTGCTTGCACATATTGGATGATTGCTAAATTATCTACATACTTAAACAAAATAGGAATGATCATTTGTCTATTTATGTGTTGCTTCTAATTACTTATTTTGAAAGGAAGTACTTTAGTGACAAAAATGACTTTTCTATACAACAAAATAGATTGATTTAAGAATAACATAACTTATTTGGAAGATAATTTATTTTCCCCACATATATGCATTATATATTTTAATATTTACTGATAATTGGTTTGCAAAAGTAATACATTTTAAGAGTATATTTTTGCACCTTTTTATGTGTTTTACACTTCACTTATTACCAGTTCTAGTAAGATCTGCCTCTAGTAAACTTATCAAACTTTACTGATTTCTTCAATTCTTTTTTCCCTTATCCTCTGACCATCCCTATTTTAATCTCAGAGATTGAGTCGTTTTTATATTTTATTAACTTGTTTACTCCCAACCTTACATGTCATCTAAAAGTAAAATCATGTGTTATTTTTTCTGTCTGACTTAGAATCATTAGCTCATGCTTTATCTATGTTGTTTAAAGGGCGAGATTTACTCTATTTAATAGTGAAGAGATTCAGATTTTAGCCATCAACTGATGAACATTTGGGTTATTTCTATGTCTTGGATTTTGTGTATAAAGTTCCAATAAACAGAGGATGCATAAAATTTTTTCAAATTGATTTCTGATGTTTTGACAGATGCTTAAAATAGGATTCCTAGATAATATTGTAGAATTGTTTAGAATCTCCATACTCTTTCATAAAAGTTGCACCAATTTACATTCTCAACAGTGTTTGTGGATTCCTTTTCCTCTATTATTTCAAAAACACTTGAATTTAGTCATTTTACTATAGTCATTTCAGAAGTATAAGATAACATTTCATTGTGGCATTAATTCATGTTTCCCTAATAAAATGGGCATTTTTCTAATTTGGTTGGCCGACTGTCTGACTTTTGGAGAATTGTTTATTCAGTTCTACCCATTTTTTGATTCGGTTCCTAGTTTTTCTTATTGTGTTGTATGAGTTCTTTATATATATTTTGATGTTAACTTCTTGACAGATGTATGAAATAAGTCCACAATATGTGTATTGTTGTTCTAGAACAGGCCAAGAATGCACAATGGAGAATATTCTATCAATAAAACAGACATTTGTCTTTATACATATATTCAACCTCACATGTTTTAGAAATAGTGGTTTAATTAATGACATTATAATGCTACACTATTTAAATGAAACTATCATTATGAGACACTAAATTATGTACAAGTGAATTTTCTTTGTAGCTATTAAAATAAAAAGTAGTTAATTTGGACCAGAGTGATAGTATAGCAGGTAGGATGCTTGCCTTGCATGTGACTGACCTGTATTCAATCTCCCAAACCACATGTGTTCCCTGAAGCAGAGTCAAGAGTGATCCCTGAGTAGATCCAGGAATAAAATCTGAGCCCTGCTAGAGTAGCCCAAAACAATGAAAAAAAGTAGTTAGAGATATATATATATATATATATGATAAAAGCACAAAGTATAAAATATCAGCTTATTCAAATTGGAGCTCATTTTCTCTTCCTATATTTTTATTTGAGTTGAAAGGCTTAATATCATTTTATAAACGTCCCCTCCTCACTAAAAACCCTTGTAAATCTAAAAGACACTGCTATATTTTTCTCCATTGTCTATAGTTCAATTGGTCCCCATGTAGATCTTATTTATGAAAAGTCCCTCATTCTTTTGGCGGGGCACACCCAGCAGTGATTAGGAGTTACTCTTGGCTTTATGTTCAGAAATCACTCCTGGCAGGGTCAGGGGGCCATATAGGACAGCAGGGATCAAACCTGGGTCAGCCACGTGCAAGGTGAACACCCATCTGCCGTGCTTTTGCTCCTGCCCCAGTGTCCTTCAAATTTACTCCTATTGCTTGAACCTACACCTTTAATTTTTCCCTTTTGGTCAATTTCATTAAATTTAGAATTCAGGTCTCTGGCTTCCAGTGTCTACTTTCATTAACTTGTTTCATTCTATGGCTGCTATATTGGTGACTGTTAAATGCTGATATCTACTGAAAAATCTTGAATGTTATCTAAAATGTGTCAAGAACAAAATCTAAATCCTTGGCAATGCATCTAAGTAAAAATCCATCTGGTAAAACTTCACCTTCATGAGTAAGGAAGTGACTTCACTCCAGTAACATGATAGAACAGTCACTGCTTCATTCATCCACAGTTATTTTTCTTCGCTAGAATTTCATTCTTGCTTCTTCCTATCTCCCTCTTACTCCAAACATGGCAAGTACAATGAAGATTCATGTTTTGTAAAAAACCTGAGATGTATATATAATCTGGGGATTCCAATGCAAGGGAAAAATGGCATAATGATGTATTCTTATAATTTTTAGTAATTACAAAAATAGAGATGAGGTATTTATAAATGTCCCCAAGCAGTGAAGATGCCTGCTTTAGATTGGTAAGCTTTCTGTAATCTACCTCTAAGTTACTTCTCAATGACTTATTAAATTATTCTTTATGAATCTTTCTCATTGTGGCAAAGTTATGAAGACAGTACATGTTTCATAAAGATATGCTGAATGAAAAAATACCTGCTTGCTCTGAGAGTGGCAGTCATTGTGTTGTGTACTTAACAAACCCTGAATCTGTTTTTAACTTAGTGAGTGAAGGTACAAAATACTGTTTAGCTTCTTTCTGCCCTACATTGGCATTTCTGTCTGGATCAGACTTTCTGTACTTTCTAGTTCCTTTTCTCATTCAGTATCACTTCTCTCCTTCTCCCACCCAGTGGTAGCACTCCTTAGTACTGTTTTTTTTATACTGTTCTGCCTCCCACAAAATTGAGTTTCCCTGAGGTGATGGCTGTTTTCTCCAGTAAAATTTCTCATTGAGACACCTTTCAGGGTGCTGTTTCATTTTCATGTATTCTTTGTGTCAATGCCACAGGAGTTCTCACAGAACATTTCCTGTTTAGCCATCTTAGCTACCATATGATTTAAAGAGAAATATTCTTCCTTTGGGGGGTATAAACAATATTAGCCATAATACAAAACCGGCATTGAAAGTGGTCTATCCATGACTTAGAAACTGCAACTAGAAATTTACTCTCTCTTGAAAAGTTAGTATATCTGGTGCTAATGATCTATTTCAGACTTAAAGTTATACTCAAACAAAAAAAGAGTAGGTTAGAACTTTTAGGTCTTAAAAACTTAAAGGAAGAGTCCAGTGGGACACAGAAGCCATACATTTTGATTCCTCAGAGCATTTACTAGTCATATAGCAATAATCACTGCTTTGGAGGGTATTGACTCAGAGATACTAGAATACAAGTATCAATCTAGTAGTATGAATCTAGTAGATTCAACGATATGTCATCTGACACAACTGAAGTCTCCATCAAAATCATAGCAGTTCTAACCTATCTGCTTTGTTTAGAGTCAGATATGAAGTATAGAAAACTTAGCACTGGGTGTAATACATTTTCAAGACATTTTGGATCTAGTTATAGTTCCTGAGCCATGAAGTAGACCAATTTCAATATTGGGGTTTTTTTTTTTTTTGGCTGTTGTTGTACATCCCATAGGAAATACTATTTAACTTAAATTCACATCATCTTTCTGATTAAATACTCCTGAAGACTTCCTTTTTCTTCGGAAAATCTCCAAAGCCCTGTATAATTTTTTCCTGGCCTATATCTCCTATACCTTATATGATTATCTTCCCTTCAATTCCTTATATTAACTGCTCTCTAGCTACATTGGTTTTATTTCCATCTATCAAACAACAAAGCTCAACAAGGCAATTCTGCTTTTTCTCTAGCGATGACATTTTTTGGTCATATCTTTACTCAACTAACTTCTTGTTCTCTATGTTAAAAAAGGTTTATCCAAGTTTAATGAATTTATTTGGGGTTTGGGGCCACAATTGGTGAAGCTCAGGGGTTATTCCTTGCTCTTTACTCAAGAATTACTCTTAGTGGACTTGGGGACCATATGGGATGCCAGGGATCAAACCTGGAATACAAGAAAGTATCCTACCCACTGTATTATCTCTGGCCCCAGGGTTATCTGAACATAAAAAAATCATTATTTTTATTTAAGCTTTTAATTTCTCTTATAGCATATATGATTACCTGTAATTATTTTTGTTTACTTCATAATTTGCCTATTCCATGCAAGGTCATAAGAATTCCCTGCATATATGTCTCTCTATATATATCTTTATAGTTGACCTTTTCTGTTTATATACCTACAAAGAAAAATGAAGTTAGCTTTGCTTTTTTCCCTAAAATACAGAAAACAATGCAAATTGATTTACTTTATCCTCAAAGGAACCCAAACACTCAAAGCACATGAAATTTTCATTTTTCCAAAGTCCATTTAGAATAAGTTCACTTTTGTTTCCATAGGATGGATCATTTATGTTTTACAATAAGTCATCTTGGAAAGAGACATCATCAGCCTAGTGGTTAAGCATTAGTTTGATGCAAGACCATGTCAATGCAAGATTCTGTCAGAGTGAAGAAAAGCTGTGAAAACTCTTTGCCGATGTGTTTTATCCTAGCAAATATATGTCACAAATGTTGCAGGTTTACAGCTGCTGATTTCATCTGGTCACACTTCATCAAGAGCCTGAAGTACCTTAAGCATGCCCTGAATACTGGTTCAAAAAGAAAACAATATAATCCTGTCAAGAAAGAAAATCTTTAGGGAAAAGTTCAAGAGTTAATAAAATTGAGAAACTCTCTTTTGAGCAAATCCTTGTCAAATTACAAGCCTGTCAAATTATATTGGCCTAAAATACTTTATCACTCTGTTTAATATTGATTTATCTTGATTTTTTGAAATACATCTGAAGCTAAGTTCAGTCAGAAGGTTGGCTCTTATAAGCTTTAATACACTAATATTTGGGATCTGATCTAACTCATTTGAAGATTTAAGACTTACTTTTGGAGTGTTTTGTTTTATTAAGAGTCAGCTGAATGTATGTCTGTTCCAATATATTGTCAATATGTATTGTCAATATGTTCTATTATTTATTAATAATCTTGACTTCTAGCCATTCAATATCTACATACTTATGACACAATAAAATCTGACATTTTATCTACATTTTCAGAGAATGATTTCCAATTGATGGATAATTCAAGTCTTACACTATTTGAGAAAGTATTTGTTCTTTCTTCCTCTAAACATAGAAAACTGGTTGGAAATCTGCAAATTCAGCCTTAGAAAAATCATACTAACGTTTCACACTCTCTTTACTTCTACAAGTCATAACGTTTTTTTTTTTTTTCTTCTTCTTTGTTTTGGTTTGGGGCCTCACTAGGCAGTGCTCAGGTTTACTCCTGGTTTAGAAATTATTTCTGGAGTTATTTGGAATACTGGGGATCAAACCCAGGTCAACTATGTGCAAAACAAATGCCCTATGCACTCTACTATTGCTCCAGCCTGGCCATGATTTCTATGATCATTTACTTAAGATTTATAAATCCATAAATTTCAGATTTCTGTCCATGCTCTGTCATAATAATTTATTAGGATTAGGAGAACTGACTTTTTCCATTGTCAATATTCCAACTTCATTATAATTTAGCAAGTGTGGAGGAACAGGAAAACTTTCTTTTTATATTATACTTTGCTTATCCTTTTAAAGCCTTGAATAAATCTTAATACGAATCTTTTCTGTCTCATAGCTCATAACTATAGATGTTATGGTCTGAGTCATTCAGAGATGGTGGAAATGAGAAATTTTACTGAAGTCTCATAATCATAGGTTTTAATACTAGTACTTTAAATTTATTTTATTTTATTTTATTGAAAAAGGTTTACAAAGATTTACAAAGTTGAGTATCAGACATACAATCAGACATACAATCAGGTGGTTGGATTGGCCCTGATACATTGTATGTCTGATACCTAACTATAGAGAAATTGAAAATCAACCACCAGTGTCAACCTTCCTCCAATATGTTTCCAGAGTGTATCCCAAACACTACCTTTTGCCCCCTGCCTTCCAGTATAACAGGCCCATTTAAAGCTTAAATTATTAAAGTTTGGGTCTCTAAATTCCATTGCTTTTGACTTCGGCTTGCATATTTAGTTCTGTTGGTTTTTTCTCCAATAATGCAGCTGAAACCACTTGGCCCTGGCCCCCATACTTCTGTATTTGTGTTTCTCTTTTCACTCAGTTTTTTTCCTTCTTCTCACTATACTCTGGGGCCAAGGATGCTCACGACAACTCTCAAATAAACTATTGCATTTCTTCATGCAATTATTCTAAATAGCACAAATAAGTGCTATTGTTCTGCATTTATCTTTTTCTGGCTTATTTCATTTAACATAATATATTCCAGTTCAATACATGTTGCTGCAAATTGCATGATTTCATCATTCCTCATAGCATAAAACTCAATGTAAGGGGCCAAAATCTTAGTACATGGGTACTATGGGTAGCATGCTTGCCTTGCATGTGGCTGATTTAGTTTCAGTCCCTAACATTCCATATGATACCTAAGCACCACCATGAGTACATCTTGAGTGCAGAACTAGGAGTATTCCCTGAGAACCACTGGGTGAGGCTCCAAAACAATCAAACAAACAAACAAACAAAACAAACAAACAAAAAATAACTCATGGTGGGCCCGGAGAGATAGCACAGCGGCGTTTGCCTTGCAAGCAGCCGATCCAGGATCTAAGGTGGTTGGTTCGAATCCCGGTGTCCCATATGGTCCCCTGTGCCTGCCAGGAGCTATTTCTGAGCAGAGAGCCAGGAGTAACCCCTGAGCACCGCCGGGTGTGGCCCCAAAACAAAACAAAACAAAACAAAACAAAAAAACTCATGGTAAGCTCTATGCTCTGCCAGAGATGTCCCCAAAAATTAAAAAAAAAAACTAAGGCCTATTATACTGAATTTTTAAGTTTAATGGAAGTTTGGGATTATTTCAAAATAAAGATACATTCTCTTATAATATTCTGCTTCTTTTCTTATCAGAATGCTACCAACTATCAGGGTCAATGCATAATTATAAAGTTTTTGTTTAGAATATTTTCATAAAAATTTCATATGGAATTTAGAGAAAATTAGAGATGACTAGGAAAAAAACTTTTTATATAAAAAGTTGTATGTTCAAAATCTATAGTGCTTCTCATTGCTGTACAAATTACAGTTTTGCATAGGAAAATCAGGGGCAGAATAGAAAAGTGGCTAAAATGGTTATTGGATTCATACCAGTATTTCAGTACTGATTTTGTCTTCAACAGCTATTTTGACTATTTCAGTTTCAATTTCATCATCTTTAGGTAGAAGTGAAACTGCTGCTAGTGTGGAAAGAAAGAGAGAATTAATTAAACTGTACATGCAAATATCTTAGCACAGTTGTTTTCACACTGTGGTGATAGCAAGGATGGTGAAAATTTAAGAAAATATGATGCAGTGAGTGACAAGCTAAACTATATTAGGGAAAATAATGTATCTGCATTGAGCAGAAAGGATTGGGTTTGGTTTAGAGAGAACTTGAGTGAGAATGCAGTGGTTAGCGAATTACTAGCAATTATCTAGATGAGATTAATGTCTGACATAGACATATGGGCACATAAAAGTGAGGTAGGATAAATTCTACTCACATGTTTGAAAGAGCCAATTAGATTTAAGGAATAGATCTAAGGAATAAAGTGTTAATCAAAGTCTGCTCTGTGGAAGAGCAGAGGAAGAGGGAGCAGTACCATTACTGATGGGAACTAGAACTTACTGGAATTCAGGAAAGAGAACACTAGTTCAAACCTCCCTTCCTAGCCTTCCAACCTTATAAGCAAAAACAAATGTAAGTGGAGACTCACATGAGAGCAAGCTCTTTAGAGGAAGATGCTGTAGTTTCCACAGCAACCAAAACTGGAATGTCCACAGAGCAGAACTGAACTGAATCAAAATTAAAATGATATAAAAAATACCCAGCGCCAAACAGGGTGTGAAGTAGTGCTTTTCTTATTTAATTAAAATAGGAACCATACGGACATTTGCTTTGGCATTAACTAAAACACCAAGAAATCATCTCTGGGGAAATTATACTCAGTGTTTGAGAACACAGATTTGGGGTCAGCTGCAGGAATGTTATTTGGCTCCTTGTTAGCTCTCTGTAATTCTAAAATTAGTATAGTTGCATTTGCCACATTAGGTTTTGTTGTTTCAAGAGATAATATATAAAAAGAGGAGTGACTCACAAATGGTAACAGATAAGGAAGGTTAAAAATAATGGTTATTGGGACCAGAGATGCACAGTGATAGGGCGTTTGCCCTGCATGTGGTTGACAGGGAAGAACCTGGTTTGACTCCCAGCATCCCATATGGTCCCCGAGCCTGCCAGGGGCAATTTATGAGCTCAGAGCCAAGAGTAACTCCTGAGCACTGCTGGATTTGGCCCCAAAGCAAATAAATAAATACATAAAAATTAAAAAAATTAAAAAATGAAAATAGGGGCTGGAGAGGTGGTGCAAGTGGTAAGTAGGTAAGTAGGGCATTTGCCTTGCATGCGTAGCCTGCATAGCCTAGGACAAACTGCGGTTCGATCCCCTGGAATCCCATATGGTCCCCAAGTCATATCCTGAGTGCGTAGCTAGGAGTAACCCCTGAGCATCACCAGGTGTGCCCCCCAGACCCTCCAAAATAGTTATTGAGAACCAATTTTAGGTAGTTCTGAAATTTACATAGTTCTGAAATTCTTTCAGAGAGGGGATCCCTAACATTTTGGGAGGTACCTAGACAGAGAAACCCACTATAAGAATCAGCCACTGGGATTTTAGGGGTGGAGAAAACATATTTAATTTTATTTACTGTCTTTACATATGGCATGCCATGCATTTCAGGGATGAGTGAGTGATACAAAAGAATAGAAACTTCCAACTCTGGAATCTCATTCATTTTTCTTAGTAAGGTCGCTTCTTTTGACCCCTATTTTCATACTTGCCCTCTAAAACTGCAATTCTTCCAGTTTAACCCTTATCTTTTAAGGCTGCCTTGGGTGCTAATTTTGTATTAATTTCTATCTCCTTCTCTGAGGCATAACTACAACAACTTATTCACTTTTGCTTCCATATTGGACTGGAAGTCGACTTCATATTTTGAGGGTTTAGAAGCTCATTCCATGAATTCAGTATGAGAGAGCTTGTGATGTCACAATTTACTAGCTCACTAAAGCAGCATTGCTGCTTCTCGGGGTCTGTAATGCTAAGAATTACTCATGTTTTCTTGGGGGTACTCAGGGGAACTCCCAAGACATATTTAGCAGTCTTTAGTGCACTCAGCAATTCTCTAAGGATTATATAGTGCAATGTACCGAACAGGGATTTTGCTACGTGAAAGACATGTGATTTAATTGTCTTAATTTTCTCTCCAGCTCCATTATTTGCTCTCTCTCTCTCTCTCTCTCTCTCTCTCTCTTTCTCTCTCTCTCTCTCTCTCTCATTTTTTTGGGTGGTGACACACCTAGCAGTACTCAGTACTCAGGACTTACTGCTGGCTCTGTGCTTAGGGATCACTCCTGGCGGGGTTCAACAGATCATATGTAGTGTCAGGAATTAAACCTAGTTAGCACCTTACCAAGTGAGTACTTTGCTAGCTGAACCTATTATTTTCTACTCATGTTGAAAATATATGACATAACTGCCCCAGAAAACTTTTCCATCATATTGATGAGGCAGAATATATATGCCCAAAACATAAAGCACCATCGAATGGGTCTCTACTACTAGAAGTCACTCTTGTTGGGGTCTAGAAGATTAAATCCAAGATTTCTCTTCCATAACTGTCATGTTACCTTCCCAAAGATTTTTCTTTCTTCCCCCCTCTTTTTAAGGCAGTCTGTGCTTCATTTGGAATAGAAGCTGGTAAATGACTATTAGAGATAAACCAGATATGTATTTTGATATTTTAATGATTAAAAAATGCTTTTAGGGCCCGGAGAGATAGCACAGCGATGTTTGCCTTGCAAGCAGCTGATCCAGGACCAAAGGTGGTTAGTTCGAATTCCGGTGTCCCATATGGTCCCCCGTGCCTGCCGGGAGCTATTTCTGAGCAGACAGCCAGGAGTAACCCCTGAGCACTGCCGGGTGTGGCCCAAAAACCAAAAAAAAAAAAAAAAAATGCTTTTAAATGTTAGTATATAATGTCAGCCTTGTAATTATATTCAAGAATCTTTTTTGAAAAGGAATGTAAAAGCATTCCTAAAACAATAATCAACAATAATGTTAATAATCTTAATAAATATTAACTTAATAAAAACTAAAAAAACACATTTCCTCTTACAAAATGGTAGGAATACTTTGTACAAATAAGTTGTCATGGTCATATGAAGGACGGCAAGAATGTACTTATAGCCATCAGTAAATTATTATATCTATTATTATCCATCAGAAGAAATTAAATATCTGCTACCAATCATTCCTTCATACAGCAAAAATTCTAACTTAAAAGACTTATTTATTTTATTATTTATGTATTTATTTATTTAGGGGTTTTGGGCCACACCCTGAAGTGCTCAGGTGTTGCTTCTAACTCTGCACAAAGAAATCTCTCTGGGCAGGCTCAGGGAACCATATGGGATACTGGGGATCAAACATAAGGTGGCTGCATGCAAGGAGAATGTCCTACCCACTGTGCTGTTGCTCTGTCCCCCATTTTTAATATTAAGTATGTTAATATATTTTATTAGTGATAAATATTGTAAAAGTAATTAAATTTTAACAAAATAATCATAAATTAATAAATATGTCTCAATAATGATCAGAACTATCAGAAAGGATAACACCACAGAAAGGATAACACCACTTTTTAAAACACCACTCTTTTTTGCTGTGTTCTTTTTATTACTTTTTAAATAATTTTTATTGTGACCAAAAGTGAATAATAAATCTTTCACAGTAATATTTAAGGTACATCAGGGCCATTCCCACCACAACACTTTTTAAAACAGTGTTTCTCTATTTTTTTGATTTCAGATGTTTTACATAGTCACAAAACCTCTAGTCCCCATTACCCTCTCACATCTCCCCCACACTACTTACTCAACCTACTCATCACATCCTATTTCTATGACTTCATAGTATGAAAATCCACCCTTCCCAACACACAGTAATTTCTCCCCCTCCACCAATCTTCTGAAACTCAACAATAAATAATGTTTTTTTAATAACAGATACAATAGCTTGGCATGCAAAAAGCCTGAATAAGTTACAATACATGTTAACATCTCTGATTCCTATTTAACTGTCCTGTAATCTATATTGCAGATGAAAAAGTAAAGCCCAAGATGGTAATGTAACTACATGTTTTGGTAAAGACTAAAAAAATGTTAACTTATTTTTTAACTAAAAGTAACTTTTGCCAGGAAAATGCCAAAATCTAAGATTAGAGCCCAAGTCATGCTTAGTGTTATTACAATCCTGTGAGCATTCTGGGCTGATCATAAGCACTATAAGTAGCAGAACTATATTCTTCTTCTTGGTTTGGGTTTTGGGCTTTGAAACCACACCTAGTTCTGTTTCAGGAGTTACAACCACTGTACGTGGGGACCATACAATGTTGGGTATCAAGCCCAGGATGCCTACATGTATAGCATGTGCTTAGCCCATCATGCTATTTATAGATTAATCTCATATGTTTTATTTTTATTTTTTTACATAACTGTATTTAAGAACCATGATTACAAACATTAAAACAGTGTTTCTCAATTTTGTTCTGATATGGCCACTTTCCAACTTTGTTTTCTTCAGGTCTCCCCTCCTCCCCCGTCCACCCCTTTAGTTCCTTAGTCATGTTATAGGCACCTATTTACATTATTTCTCCCTGTGGCTTCTTGGAATACTTTGGGGGAAAAGGGGACCCATCTGGTCCCCAGATGAGGAAGGCTGTGTTAAAGGAATTTTGTATGTATTATTTGACTCAATTAAAAAAAACTTACTGAGAAATGAGTTGATAATTACAGCATGGTATTTTAAATAATTTAGTATGTAACATTTGGTCATATCAGTCATGTTATTTTAACTGAAATAGAGATAGATGTCTGAATCAGCATGAGTCCAAAACAAATCTATTGAAAATTAAAGAGCAGGTGGATGAAAATTGGAGAGAAGATCTGGGACTATGGTATGCTTTTGTTTTGTTTTGTTTTTGGAGGATTTTGCTTTATTGTTAGACAGGCTATAAATATCTGAAGAAAGCCAAAAAATATAGTTATTTTGTGTAAAGTCTTCAAAAGGCCAGACTGAAGATATAGTGGAAATAGAGAAACAAAAATGTCAAGGAACATTCTATTGGTAAGGTAATTAAAAGATGTCATATAGGTCTGGTAGAATGTGCTTATTTGACAATGACCTTCACTTTTAGCCTGTTCTTTCAGTCAGGCCTCTATTAGGTTAAACTATTCTCTTTCTTTTTTTTTGGGGGGGGGGTCACACCCAGCGGTGCTCAGGGGTTACTCCTGGCTGTCTGCTCAGAAATAGCTCCTGGCAGGCACGGGGGACCATATGGGATACCGGGATTCGAACCAACCACCTCTGGTCCTGGATCAGCTGCTTGCAAGGCAAATGCCGCTGTGCTATCTCTCCGGGCCCAAACTATTCTCTTTCAATTACAGGATAGAGCAAAGGAAACACTTTCACTACATTTGAGGTACATGGCTAACATGTGGCATGTTAGAAATAGAACAGTTATTGGAGATGGTGCAGTGGGTCTATCAAAAGCACACCACTCCTTTTGGTCTTTAACAGATGAATTGTTTTGAAAAAGACTCTCAGGACTGCAAATTAAATGGAGATTACTTGCCATATTTCTATTTCCTTTTTCCCTCAAGAGAAAAACCATGAGTTGGTAATGACTTAGGAGTCATTCTGAAAATGTATCTTGATTGGTAACTCAGGTTTGTCTCCAAGAACCCTGACACTCAGAGAGATGAGATCCATTTCTGAAATATCTTTTTCACTTTGACAATTTTCAGAGATTCTCAAGCTCCTTGTCTGCCCCTCTGAAGAATTCCTTCTGTAAACACTTGGATAATAGGTTCACCATGATGAGTGACTAGTTGTCATCATGTGTCATCATGACCAAATTACATTTTCAGAGAGGATTGCACTTATAAATGCTTATAGCTGATTCATGATTTTCTTTTCTTTGCCAGGCACTCACATTAGCTTTTGAAGAGCCTTCCAGGGTAAACACAAATTCTCATCCCTATATAAGTAGCACAAACTACAAGGGATCCTTCACTGTACTTGGCTTTGACATTATGCTTCAGCGTAATTTTCACTTATCTTGCGGAAGAGCTTCCTTCTCTAGATAAAGCTTTTTAGATAATGCCATCACCGTTCTCACTGCAGCGCTATACTAGCTTGGGTCACTTTCCTCTTAGGAAAGTGATATTAGGTAGGACACACCTTCATCTCTGCTGTTAATACTCCATCTGTTAACAACTCCCTAGAAGCTATAATGTCCACACATAACACTCAAGTCTCCCCATTCTCAATTACATTAACCAAAATCTCAGTTTCTAATCCAGAGGACCCCAAACTATGATCTGCAGGCCACGTGAAGCCTGTTGGACCCTCTCGGACCTTTTGTCACTGCTGCCAGTTCTGCTTCCCAGTCCTGGGTCATGCCTCCCCTCACATTTTTAGACGTGTTTACATCTCTTTGGATTTGAATTTCATTTAAGGAGTGAGTCTTTATTTGGGGGGGGGGCACACCCGGCAGTGCTCAGGGGTTACTCCTGGCTCTTCACTCAGAAATCACTTCTGGCTTGGGGGACCATCTAGGATGTGGGGGATTGAACCGGCACCTTTCCTGTGTCAGCCGTGTGCAAGGCAAATGTTCTACCACTGTACTACTACTCTGGCTCCAGTAGTGAGTCTTTAGAGCCCTCTCTTTTTTTCTAAATTTCCAGATCTCTTTTATCCTTGACTATTTCTTCACCCAAGTTGTGCTCACTGGTTGATCACATTTAGAATCTTACTGTATAATTACACATTATTAAACCTAATTACCAAACCTCAATCTTAGACCAATACTTTTCTTTCCTTTTTTTTTTTATAATTTTTATTTTGACCAAAGTGAATTACAAATCTTTCACTGTAATAGTTTAGGTACATAGTGACATTGAATTAGGGGCATTCCCACCACCAATGTTGTCCTTCCTCCACCCCTGTTCCCAGCATGCATACTCCTTTCCCCCCTCCCTGGCTGCCAGTATAAGTGGTTACCTCTGTATTAGGCTTGTTGTAGACTGGGTATTGATTCTGTTGTTGTTGGCTTTGGATTTGGTATTTAAGTCTGATTATTTTTTGTTTCTACTTAATGGTCATATGACTGGTCTTGGTACCATCCATTATTTCCCCCTCAACTTGTAAGGCGGAACAAGATGGTTCAAGTTATGAGGTTCTGTTAGAAGGAAAGAAAATAATAAAATGGGGGGAAAAATCAAACAAGCAAAAAATGGGAGGAGTCCTTTTAGAGGCTATAAATATCAATTTAAGAGAAGAAAGGGAAAAAGGAAGAAAAACATAACAATACTAAAAAAAAAAATCAAACAAAATACCTGAATAGCACCACAGCAATAAAAACAACAACCACACAGTAACCATGGTCCTAAAATAAAAACGAAACAAAGCACAAAAAAGAAAAAAAAAGCAGGAAAAAACGAACAACAATAACAAAACCAAAAAAAAAATAATTTGTGTTTTTTTTAATTTTTATTTTTTGCATATGCACAGTAAATATTGGGAAGATTAGAAAGAAAATTCTCTTGGCCTAAGAGATACAAGATTTCTCTGTCCTTGGAATATACTGTCATGGGAATAACTACAAGCTCCAAACATGGATAGACCAATACTTTTTAATTGACTTCTCCACTCCCACACCCAGAATGTTAGCGCTTCTGGAGAACTTATCCACGGCCTGATCTCTAAATTTGACAGGATGCTTGATTCTGAATTAATGAAAATATCCAATAATATGTGAGAGTACATTCTTGTGTACACAAGAACAATCACTATTTGGGGCCAAAGGGTCGCCACCCTTAGGCTACTCAGTGATTGTTACTGCAGCTTAGCATATAAAAGCACATCCTGTGACTTTTTACTTCAGATATATCCATAAAACTACGTGGTATGTTATTATTGTATGTGCATCACTATCAAGCCTATATCTCTGACTGCAGAGACAGTCTGTTTTGTCTAGATGGTGATGAGAAACAAAGCTGTATCTTACAATATTACATATGGGATGAGATAAAGAATCTTACAGGGTAATTTGTGACTTTATACATTTAAAATCTTGTATCTTTAACACTAACAACTCTAGTACCGAATCATAGGATGCATTTGATCACTTTAGGCTTCTACTGAACTAATTGCAAAGTGTCTGCACTGGCATGGTATTTAGAAAGAGACAGCAGCTAGTAACTATGGACCAAATGACTTTGGGATTCACAAATATAATTTCATTTAACCTAGTGTAAGTATATACTAAAGAAACAAGTGATAGGCCAGTCTTTGCTCCAGACTAGTTAATTGAGCTCTGTTTCAAAATGGGTTGAGAGACTATTTGGGTTTAAGCTGATAACTAGTTTAGGTGAATATTACTTTTTTCTTTTTAATTTAAACGCCATGCTTACAAGGTGTTTTCATAATACAGTTTTTATTCTCCACAGATAAAGTTGTTCATGATTGAGTTACAGTCATACAATATATACTAACCTTAATCAGTGCACATTTCCCACCCACAATGGTCCCAATTTCTCTTCCAACATCCTCAATGCCTTCTGATTCTTCCTGTTACTGGGACATACATTTCCCCCCCTCTCTCTCTGCTTCTCTCTCTTTCTTTCTCTTCCCCATTGATTTTCCTTTTAGACACTTTGGTTTACAGTACAGTGCACATTTCCTGCCATCAATGTCCCCGGTTTTCCTCCCTTCCACCCTCCAACATCTGCCTCTGGGTATCCTCTGAGAAGCATTTTGCTTCTCTCTCTTTTGTATTTATTGACACTGTGGTTTGCACTATTGCTAAATAAGGGGTACTATGCAAATCAATTTATCACTTTTCAGCTTGTCCAGTTCTTATCCAGGGTGATCAGTTTCAATCATCATTGTCACTGTGGACTATTCACTGCCCTAGCTGTATTAACCACTCTTTATGGCAAGCTTCCAACCATGGATTGATCCTCCTATTCTCATCTCTATTATCTATGGGTATTATTTCCATACTATCTTTTTTTTTTTAATACCCCACAAATGAGTGAGATTATTCTGTCTCTCATTCTCCTTCTGACTCATTCAACTCAGGATAATAATTTCCATGTCCATCCATGTGTAAGTAAATTTCTTTACTTCATTTTTCCTAATAGCTGTGTAGCATTCCATTGTTTAATTGCACCATAATTTCTTTACCCACTCATGTGTTATCAAGCACTCAGTTGTTTTCAGATTCTGGCAATTGTAAATACCGCTGAGACAAACATAGGAATGCAGAGGGCTTTTCTGTATGGTGTTTTTAGATTCCTTAGGGTATATCTCTATTGTATTGCTGAATCATATGGAATCTCAATTTCTAGTTCTTTGAGGAATATCCATATTGTTTTACAAAAAGGCTGGACCAATCGACATTCATACCAGCAGTGAATGAGAATTTTGTTTTCCCTACATCTTTGCCAGTACAAGTTGTTCTTGTTCTTTGTGATATGTGCTAGTCTCTGTGGTGGTAGATGATATCTCATTGTTGTTTTGATTTGCATCTCCCTGATGATTAGTGCTATGGAGCATTTTTTCATGTGCCTTTTGTCTGTCTATATTTTTTTGAAAAAATGTTCATTTCTTCTCCCCAGTTTGGATGAGATTAGATTTTTTTCTTCTTGATAAGTTCTATTAGTTCTCATCTTGTTGAGTATAAGTTTCCACTATATACAAATTACCATCTTGTATATCTTAGATATTAATGACTTATCTGATGGGTAAATAATTTCTCCCATTCCATGTGTAGCCTTTGTATCCTAACCATGGTTTCCTTTGAGGTGTAAAAGTTTCTTATTTTAATGTAATCCCATTTGTTTATCATTTCCACTTGCTTGGACAGTGGTGCTTCATGATTGAAGAATTTTTTTTAGCTTCAATGACATGGAGTATTCTGTCTACCCTTTCCTCTAAGTATCTAATGGTTTCAGGTCTGATATCAAGGTCTTTAATCCATCTTGATTTGACTTGCAAGCATGGTATTAATCAGAGGTCTGGTTTCACTTTTTTGCATGTCTTTGAGCAGTTTTCCCAACACCACTTGTTGAAGAGTCTTTTCTTACTACACTTTATATTTCTTGCTCCTTATCACAAAATAACTGGTCATATACCTGAGTATATGCTGAGTCTCAGAATATTTAAGTCTATTCAACTGATATGAGAGTCTGTCTTTGGGGCGGTGAGGTGGCACTAGAGGTAAGGTATCTGCCTTGCAAGCGTTAGCCAAGGAAGGACCACAGTTCAATCCCCCAGTGTCCCATATGGTCCCCCCAACCCAGGGGCAATTTCTGAGCACTTAGCCAGGAGTAACCCCTGAGCATCAAATGGGTGTGGCCCCCAAAACCAAAAAAAAAAAAGAGAGAGTGTCTTTATTCCAATACCAAATGACAACTGCTCTATAGAACAAATTAAGGTTGGAGAAAGTAATGACAACTGCTCTATAGAACAAATTAAGGTTGGAGAAAGTGATGCTTCCATCTTCTTTTCTCCAAGTATTGCTTTAGCTATTCATGGATGTTTGCTGTTTTCAAATATTTTCAAGTGTTTGATCCACTTTTTTGAAAAGTGTCATGGGTATTCTTAGAGGGATTGTATTAAATTGGTGTTGTGCTTTGAAAAGAATTGCCATTTTAATGATGTTAATTCTCCCAATCCATGAGTAGGGTATATTTTTCCACTTTCTTTTTTTCTCTTTTATTTCTTGAAGCAGTGTTTTGTAATTTTTTTATATAGGTCTTTCATCTACTTAGTTAAATTGACTCTGTGGTACTTAGTATTTGGAGGCACAATTGTAAATAGAATTGTTTTTTGTAATGTCACTTTCTTCTCTTTCATTATTTGTATATAGAAAAGCCATGGATCTTTGCATATTAATTTTATAGCCTGTCACTTTACTATATAAATATTTTATTTCTAGAAGCTTTTTGGTAGAGTAGTTAGATTTTATTTATTTCTTTTCTTTTCTTTTTTTTTTGGGGGGGGGCACACATGTTGATGCTCAGGGCTATGTGCTCAGAAATCGCTTCTGGCTTAGGGGACCATATGGGACACTGGGGATTGAACCCAGGTTTGTCCTGGGCAGCCGCGTGCAAGGCAAACACCCTACTGCTGTGCTATCTCTCTGGCCCCATGGATTTTTTAAGTATAGTATCATATCATCTGCAAAGAGGGCAAGCTTGACTTCTTCCTTTCCTGTGTGGATGCCCTTGACATCTTTTCCTTGTCTAATTGCTACATCAAGTACATCCAGTATGATATTGAAGAGAAGTGGCAAGAGGGGACAAATTTGTCCTGTGCCAGATATTAGAAGAAAGTCTTTCTATTTTTTCCCACTGAGTATGATGTTTACCAGGCTTGTGGTAAATGATCTTAACTCTATTGAGGAAAGTTCCTTCTATTCCCATCTTTTTTTTTTTTTTTTATCATGAATGGGTGTTGGGCCCTGCCATTTTTTTCTCCATATCTATTGTTATGGTCATATGGTGTTTTTTCTTTTATTTGCATGATGTATTTTATTGATTGACTTGCATATGTTTCTATTTTCTCTTCACTTATTTAGAGGATATTTTCCATCTTCTGTTAATTTATTTTAAGATTATTCCAATTGCTTCTGCTAAATGGAGGCGCTATGAAGCTGATCTTTTAGCTCACTGATTCTGTCTTCAGCAGCTGTAATTCTGCTGGTAAGGCTTTTTAATGAGGTTTTCATTTCACCTACCATATTTTTCAGCCTGATATTTCTATTTAAAGTTTTCTCATTTCTATTTCATATCATTTTGAGTCTTATAGGCTATTTATTTCATGGTTTCTCTGAATTCTTTGAACAGCCTTAATATCCTCCTTAAAATCCTGATCACAGAGGTTATATAGGTGGCTGACATTGGTTGGGTCTTGAGAAATAGCATCTTTAGTCACAAGGTTTGATGAAATTCTGTGTTGTTTCCCCATTGTGACCTTTGTAGTATGATGCTGGGATTTTTTAATGTGGGACTCCTTGACTAGAAGAAATGCATAGCTATAGAGTGAAGAAGAGTGGCTGTGCTCTTAGCTGGCTTACACTCCTCAGTTTAATTCTAATGACACATTTTTTATTCAAACTGTGCTCATAGCCATTTCTATCACTGTTGGTCAATAGTTCATTTTCCCCTTAGCAATGCTCTTTCTTGGCTTACACCCCTCAGTTCAATTTAAAATGGTGCCTAGGTAATACTTTTCTGTTCACACTATTGTATGGAAAATACTCTATAAATACTCCATAAATATGTCTTTCAGCTATTTGTTAGGCAAAATGCTGAATAGATCTTAAAGACTTTTGTGTTTAATTAGGCTATAGCTTCTATTCAGAGCTCTCAAATACAGTCATTACCTTTCATACCATTAATGATTTTGATATTAGATTTTTTGGGACAGTCTCTCAAGAAGTGTTATGGGGAATGTAGGAACCCCTTTAGAAATAGTTGACTAACCAAGGCAGATAGCTCATGCTAGGAATGGAGACTGCTGAGTTGCACAGGCCTTGCAGCCCCAGGCACCATCATGGCCACATTGGGAATATTTGAGGACTTTAGGTCTACATTTGGGGGCGCTTGAGGAATTTTGAAATCAAATCCACAAGCAAAGAAAATTTCATTACTCCAAGTCTCCAAGCTTTGGATGAGTAAGTGCATACCCATGAATATTGGGGCACAGTCCAATTTGAAATATCTTGAAAGTCAAACATATTGTACATTTCTTGCCAAGATATATTGACCTCTCTGACTGTACCTAATGTCTTCTTCCTAATAATATAATTGCTGGTTCAGGTTTTTTTTGTTCAAGTGTATTTTCACAGAAGATATTGATTTCAGTTACTTACATTGTTGAGAAACATCAATTTAGGATCAGAAGCAACAATACAGTAGGTAGGATGCTTGTCTTGCACACAGCAAGCCCAAGTTTGATTCCTAGCCACTGAGCACTGCATGGAATAATCCCTGAGTGCAGAGCCAGGAATAAACCCTGAGTACCACAAAATCCAAAAGAAGAAAAGATAAAAGCAGCATTAATTTAATAATGTCACATAGTTCACATCATCCTTTCCATTAAATTTTTGAAAAAAATATGCCATTTTTCTTAATTTTTAAAATTTTATTTTAGGCATTGTGATTTACAACATTATTAATCGTAGGTTTTTTACATAAAACATTCCATTACCACACCCTTCATCAGAGTATTTACTTCCCTCCACCACTGTGTCAGCATCTCCTTTTCCTCTGCCATTTCTCCCAGTTATTATTCCATTCCTCCCATCTTCCTTGTCATGGTATGCTTTCAATTTAGAACAGTTCTTAGTTTCTGTTGCCTTTGGACATTCACTATTTTCTTGATAGTTTCCTTATATCCCCCAGAGGAGGGAGATCATTCTGCATCTTTCTTCTCTTGACTGAGTCACTCAGCATCTTTCTTTCCAGATCCATCACATAGCAGAAAATTACATACTTTCATTTTATTGTACATTAAAGTATCATTCCATGGTATACATGTACCATAGTTTCTTTTTGTCTGTGGGTGGGGGGGGCACACCCAGCAGTGCTCAGGACTTACTCCTCTCCTGCATTTGGAAGTCACTCCTGGCAGTACTCAGTATTAGGTAGTGGAAAATGACCCTAAGTTGGCAGCATGGAGAGGAAGAACTTTACCTGATATCTTATTGCTCTAACCCCATGTACCATAGTTTCTGATAAGAAACACTAATCTTTTCTGGACATTTGGGTTGTTTACAGATGTTGACTATTATGAATAGTGCCACAATGAATATAGGAGTGCAAATGTCTTCTGAATAAAATTTGGGGCTCTTGAAGTAGATGCCAAGTTAGAATTCATACGGAAGACAAATTCCCAGTTTTGTGAGAGATGTTCATATTGCTCTCGCAAAAGGCTAGATCAGTCTACATTTCCTTTTCACAACATCCTAGTCAAATTGTGGCTTTGTTCTTTGTGATGTGTGCCAGTCTCACTGTTGTTATGTAATATTTCATTGTTGTTTTGATTTGCATTTCTCTGATATAAAGTGATACAGAGCATTTTTTTTATATACTTTTGTCAATTTGTATGACTTTTTTCTTTTTTTGTTTTTGGGCCGATGATGCTCAGGGGTTATTCCTGGCTATGCGCTCCTGGCTTGGGGGACCATATGAGATGCTGGGGGATTGAACTGTGGTCCATCCTAGGCTAGAGCATGCAAGGCAGACACCTTACCACTAGTGCCACTGCTCCAGCCTCAATCTGTATGACTTCTTTAAGGAAGTCTCTGTTCATCTCTTCCCCCACTTTTTTGATGAGGTTGTTTTGTTTTTGTAAGGTTTTACCAATGGTTTCTATTTCTTGGATATCAATCTTTTATTAGATAGTGGTGGGCAAATATTTTCTCCTAGTCTGTAATTTTCTTTTCTTTTTTCTTTTTTTTTCTTTCTTCTTTTCTTTTCTTTCTTTTCTTTTCTTTTCTTTTCTTTTCTTTCTTTTCTTTTCTTTTCTTTTCTTTTCTTTTCTTTTCTTTTCTTTTCTTTTCTTTCCTTTCCTTTTCTTTTCTCTTCTTTTCTTTTCTTATTAAGGGTGATACTTTTTTACATAGCAATGCTCAAGGCTACTTCTGACTCTGTAACCAGGAATCACTCCAGGTAGTGGTAAGGTAAAATATCATATGGGATATGGGGATGTAACCCAGGTCAGCCATGTTTAAGGAATGTACCTTATTGGTTATACTATCTCTCTAGCCCTACTTTCATTTACAACTTTATATCTAAAATAAAATATTACTTTTTTGTTCATTAATGTTTGATAGTTTCAGTAAACTCCTTAATCAACCTTTATTTTGTTAATTTTTTTAGATATTCCATATCTTATATTACATTTACAAATTTACTCAGCAAATTAATTCCAACTGCTTGGTTAGACAGGTTTGTTAAACAAGCAAATATTGGTATTTTAAATATAAAATAAATCTATAAATTCTAGCAGAGATTATAGCACTTTATAAATATGAAATGTCTCAAGTTACTTCAAGAATTTCATTATTTCGAATTATTATTTTCTTTCTACTTTTCAGCTTAAAATAACATCTATAATCATTAATATATGTTAATTGAGCCTCCCTTATCCAAGCCATCAAATTTCTTTTACATCAATTTCTCTAAACTATTATAAACACAAATTTATATATTGTTCAAGTGACTTATAAAACTTAAATATATAGTCTTAATTTCAAAATACTAATGATTGGAGATAAATTAACTCAATCAATTTGTAGGTATCAGCATCCTAGAATTAAAAACAACAACAACACTGTAGATTGGAACTAGACCCAAACTGGTAAAATAGAAACATCTCTCTGTAACAAGCTGCTCTGTTTGTTTTCTTGATCCAGAGCACCTGTGCTGCCAAGTGGACCTGGATCTCTGACTAGCTCCAATCTCCATGGAAACCAAATTTACATATCTACAAGACAAAGAAGCTAGATATGACCACATCAAATCTCTTCTGAAGTGATCAGTGCCAGATGACTCATTTATTTTACAAGGAGTCATTTTTTAAATTTTGTTTTTGGGTCACACCCAATAGCATTCAGGGATTACTCTTAACTCTGTGCTCAGAAATCACTTCTGGCAGGCTGGGGGGCTATATGGGATGTTGGGGATCCAATCTGGCTCAGCTGCGTGTAAGGCAAATGCAAATAGCAATGGGCTATTGCTCCAGTCTCCTACATGGAGTCATTTAAATCTACCAAATAGCTTTATCCAAATAACCACTTTCTTTACATTTGCCTTGGCCCCTAAACATAAAAAAATTGTAGCTTCAGGACTAGGGAAACAAATTGATATTTTAAGTGTCATAAAACATATCTCTTTTCTCAAAAGCTGGTGCCATAGTAATAGCTTCTGTGCAGGCAGGGCAGAGGGTTTTCTCTGACAATAAGACCTTTTCCAGTAAGTCAAGGGCCAGAAAACTATTTATAATACAATGACAAAATTGACCTGTTGTCCTTTTTTTTTACTTTTTAATTGTTTTGGTTTTTGGGTCATACCTGGTGAAGCTCAGGGGTTACGCCTGACTCTGCACTCAGAAATTGCTCCTGACAGGCACGGTGTGGGAGGGACCACATAGGATGCCGGGATTTGAACCACTATACATCCTGGATTGACTATGTGCAAGGCAAACCCCTTACTACTGTGCTATCTCTCTGGCCCCAACCTGTTGCCTATTTTGATATGATCCCAAATTAAGATGGCTGTACATCTTTAACTAGTTTGGGGGGAAAAGGGTAAAATGAAATTTTACTATCCACAACAGAGTTTTAAAGGAGCACATCTGTGCTTATTCACTTATATATTACTAATTACTACTTCCAAGCTATTATGTCAGAACAAGGTAGTAAGACAGGTACTACATGATGCTCATAATTTAATATTCATTCTCTTTTATAGGATGTTTGGTGAGCCCTCTCTCCTCTCATTTTTTTAGAAGATAGCTCACAATAAACTTAAATTTCAGAACTCCTAATTTTTGGAACCCAAGGCAAAGAGCTTGTTGTAAAAGGTAGTTTATCATCATTTATCCAGGGCATGGCACACAATGAAGATTGAGGGGATGACAGAGGGGATGGAGTAGTAGAAGAATGATGTTTGGCCTGTGGACAGAGACATCTTTCAAGCCCATATTCCTTATTAACCTTCTACCTTCTTAACTCACACGATCCAAATCTTAGCATTGAGGACAAATTTCATTGTAATAATAAGGAAGTGCACAGGAAGCTGCTGCTGGATGAAAGAATGCAGACAGTAGCCTCCTTCCAGTCACTGTTCTGGTGCTAAGTAAGGTATATATATAGAATTTTACTTTCTTTGCTATTTATAGCATTGTTAACCTATCTTCCCTGATTCTGCTCCTCTTTGCTTGACAAATCCTTTTAACTATTTTAGTTAAATCTCTCATTATGTTGTGTGTCAAGCCCCCAGATCAACCCATTATGTTTACTTCACCTGACTTCATATCAGAAAGTTTTACATGTAATATTTGCATATATGTTTATACATGTAACATAAATTTTTATTTGACTCATGTAATTTATTATCTGAATGCACAATTTTTCCACATAAATGAAGTGGTGTAGCACAACCCCCAGGGGGATATAATTTAGTTAATTCCCAATATCTAAAATGCCTGATGTGCTGAGTTCCTGCTAACACAACCAGCTGAAGCCAAAATACCCATGCGCCTTTCTCCCATTCAATTCTGCCACTCAATACAAAGAATTGGCCCAAATATACCCTTCCTGGAGTGAGCTCAGCTCACTGCATCTTGCAGTGGTTTGATTTCTAGAACTAAAGGTTCTCCTTTACTGGAATGGGTTTAAGATATTTTGTACATAAGTCTCTTCTTATAATTAGCCCAGGCATTTTATATACACTTCATTATTTTTCTGGAATTTAGTTACACCATTCTTAATTACCTATTTTTCAGAATTTCCTAATCACTAAAAAGCAGGAACTTCCTAAATAACTCAGAAACACAATAAAAGACTCCACAAGATTGTGCTAAAGAGTTGGGTGCTCTATCTGTCTGTCTGTCTGTTTGTCTGTCTGTCTTTCTCACTCTCTCTTACTCATTCTCTCTTTCTTTCTCTCTCTCTCCCCCCCCTCTCTCTTTGGAGTCTTCTACTGTGTCAGTCTGACTACTACACTCTTTTTAAAAAAATATTTTATTGAAACCATTGTGATTTTCAAAGTTCTTCATAATTGGGTTTCAGACATACAATGTTACAGGGCCAATCCTACCACTAGTGCCAACCTCCCTCCACCAATATTCCCATGGTGCATCCCATGTCACTATTCCCCAGCTTGCCAGCATAATAGGACCATTTTAAGTTTTGATTATTAAAAGGTAAGTCTCTTGATTCCATTGTTGTTGTCTTTGGCTTGGATATTTATTTCTGTTTTTTTTTTAACACTACCAATGCACATAAGACTACTTGGCCCCTGTCACTCACACTTTTATTTTTGTGTTTCTTCTCCTCTACTTAATTTCTTTCCTTCTCTCTCTTTTTAAAATTTTATTTTATTGAAACCATTGTGATTTACAAAGTCCTTTAGAGTTGGATATCAGACATACAATGAATCAGGGCCAATCCCACCACCAGTGTCGACCTCCCTCCATCAATATTCCCAAATCACCACCCCTGCACCCCAGCCTGTCTATATAAAAGGCCCATTTTAAGTTTACATTGTTGAAGTTTAGGTCTCTTAATATTATCTTTCTGAGACTGACTCCCAGCTTTACAACTAATTAATCTTTAATAAAGGGTCAACATATACAAAGTGGAGCAAGGAAAGCCTCTTCAACAAGTGTTACTGGAAAAACTGGTTAATATATGCAAAATAAGGTAAACTTAGACCTCTCTTTAATACCACGCACAAAGGCCAAATAAAAATGGATTAAAGATCTTGATATCAGATCTGAAACCATAAATTATATAGAAAAAAGTTAGGCAGAACCCTCCATGATATTGAAGTTAGAGAAATATTCAAGGAGGAATGACAACTGTCCAAGCAAGTGGAAGCAAATATAAACAAATAGGACTACATTGAGCTGATAAGCTTCTACACTCAAAGGAAATAGTGACTAAGATATAAAGGTTATCAAGGTTATCTGATAAAGGGCTAATATCTAATATATAAAATGTACTTGCAGAACTGAAAAAGAATAAAACATCTAACCCATCAAAAATGGGAAGAGGAAATGAAGAGACATTTTCTCAAAGAAGAAATACAGATGGTCAAAAGCACATGAAAAACTGCTCCACATCAATGATCATCAGGGAGATGCAAATAAAAACAACAATAATGTATCATTTCATGCCTCAGAAATGGCACAACATCACAATGAGCAAGAAAACCAGTGCTGGCATGAATATGAGTAGAAATGGACTCTCATTTACTGCTGGGGCGAATAATGTCTAGTCCAGCTTTTCTGGAATACAATATGGATATTATTTAAAAAAAGTGAAAACTGAGCTTCCTATGATTCAGCAGTACTACTTCTATGGATATAACTTAGAAATACAAAAACACATTACAAAAATGTTCTCTGCAATCATGTTCATCACAGCACTATTTACAATAAACAGAATCTGGAAGCAAACCAGGTACCCAACACAAATCAGTGGCTTAAAAACTTTGATCTAGGGGCCGGTGAGGTGGTGCTAGAGGTAAGGTGTTTGCCTTGCAAGCGCTAGCCAAGGAAGGACTGTGGTTCAATCCCCCAGCATCCCATATGGTCCCCCTAAGCCAGGGGCAATTTCTGAGCACTTAGCCAGGAGTAACACCTGAGTATCAAACAGGTATGGTCCGAAAAACCAAAAAAATAAATAAATAAAACTTTGATCTATATTCACAATGTAATATTATGCAGCCATTAGCTAAATGTAGTCATGAAATTTGCTTATACATGGATGAATATGGAGAGTATTGTACTGAATGAAATGAGTCAGAGAAAGAGAGATAAACATAGAATAATATCACTCATTTGTAGACTTTAAGGAAAATAAAATACAGTATAGTGATGATATCAGAGAAAATAGAGATGAGGATTAGGAGGACCAGTCCAAGGTAGGAAGCATGAACAAAGAATATAGAGTGCACTTAGAACAGAGAAGGGTCTAATATGAACGGAACATCCATGGCACCTTTTCATTAGCTATAGTGCAAACCCCAATGTCAAAAAATAAAATAGAGAGAGAGAGTGAATGAGAGAGAGTGTGTGAAGTAAAATGCCTGCCTCAAAATGAGTTGGGAGAGTGGGGGTGGAAGGGAGACTATTGGATGGACAGGAAACTTTTGACTATTTTGGGTGCTATTTTCATATTTCAGAAATTGTAATGTCTTAAAATTAAAGTATGTGATATGGAAGAAGAAAGACATAGAGAAAAATTTGTATGGAGAGGAAAAGTCAGAGAAGTTAAAGTAAACGTATGCCAAACTCATAACGGAAATGCATGTGGCTTCTTTGTTGCTTACACAATATTTTAAACATAGCTGTATTTTAAAAAAGCCGTAACTCGCTAAATGGGCAACTCAAAATATCCCTTGACATAAAAATTATTTTATAATGATGATGGCAACTCTGATGACTTGAACATGACCAACCAACTAGTCAGTCTCTCAGATAAGGAATTTAGAGTCGCAATATGGAAGATGTTCAAAGAAACAAAGTATAGAAGAGAACACTAATAAGAATAAGAGAATATGAAGATAGAAATCAGAAAACTCCAAACTGAAATTTCAGGTCAAATATTAGGTCTGAAAAACTCAGTAGATGAATTAAAGAAAAATATGGTTGAGCTTTCCCATGGGTTAACAGCAGCTGAGGATAGAATTAATACACTGGAAAATGAGATGAATAACAATTCCATATAGTAGAAGAAATTGGAAAAAAGCCTTAAAGCAAATGATCAAACAATAGAAAAATTACTCAAAGAATGGGAACAGATGAAAATAGAAGTCTATGATAAATTCAACATAAACAACTTAAGAATCATTGGAGTCCCAGAGACCCAGGAAGAAAATCTCCAGGAAGAATCAATGGTCAAGAACATCATTAAAGAGAAACCACCAGAGCTAAAGAATACATGCAATCAAACCCTTCATGCCCGAAGAGTACAAACTAAAAGAAACCCCAGAAAAAACACCCAAGACACATCCTAGTCACAATGATGAATCCCACAGATAGAGACAGAATTCTGAAAGCAGCAAGATTGAAAAGAGAAATTACATTCAAGGGAACATCCTTGAGATTTACTGCAGACCTGTCACCAGAGACACTCAAGGCCAGAAGGCAGTGGTGGGACATAGTGACAAAACTCAATGAAATAAATACTTCGCCCTAGAATACTGTACCCAGCAAAACTCACTTTTAGGTTTGAAGGAACAATACATGGTTTCACAGACAAACAACAGCTCAGAAACTTTACAGATTCAAAACCATTCTTAAAAGAAAAACTGAACAGCCTACTTTAAGACAAGACTGACCAACACCAAACTTCGACATAAAGATGGCACTAACTCCCATGGACTAAATGCACCAGTTAAGAGACACAGAGTGGCTAAATGGATCAAAAAACTCAATCCAACCTTCTGCTGCCTACAAGTAATGCACCTGAATAGTCAGAACAAACATAGACTCAAAATAAAAGGCTGGAGGAAAATCATCCAAGCAAACAACACCCATAAAAAAGCTGGAGTGGCCATACTAATATCAGATGATGCAAACTTTATACTTAGGAAAGTTGTAAGGGACAAAGATGGACATTTTGTATTAATCAAGGGATACATACAGCAGGAAGAAATCACTCTCCTAAACATATATGCACCGAATGAGGGGCCAGCAAAATATTTAATAAAATTGTTGACAAATCTGAAAAATAATATCAATAACAACACAATAATTGTGGAAGACCTCAACATGGCATTGTCAACACTTGACAGGTCAACCAGCCTGAAACCCAACAAGAATATACTAGACCTGAAAAGAGAAATGGAAGAAAGAGGCCTAGTAGATATATACAGGACACTCCACTCCCAGAAGCCTGGATACACATTCTTCTCTAATGTACATGGGACATTCTCCAGGAAAGACTACATGCTAGCACATAAAACATACCTCCATAATATCAAGAGGATAGAAATTTTGCAGGCTACGTTCGCTGACAACAAGGCCCTGAAATTATATGTGAACTACAAAGGGACACAGAAGAAAAACTTTAATACCTGGAAGTTAAACAGCCTAATACTGAATAACCAGTGGGTCCTAGATGAAATCAAAGAGGAAATCAAAACCTTCCTGAAAACAAATGACAATGGAGACACAAACTATCAGAACCTATGGAACACAGCAAAAGCGGTACTGAGAGGAAAATTTATAACTTTGCAAGCACACATCAGGAAAGAAGAAGGGGCATACCTGAATAGCTTAATGATGCAGTTCATAGAATTAGAAAGTACTCAACAAACGGACCCAAAAATAGGGAGACAGAAGGAAATAACAAAGTTGAGAACAGAAATCAATGAAGTGGAAACCCAAAAAACAATCTAAAAGATCAACGAAAGCAGAAGTTGGTTCTTTGAAAAAATAAACAAGATTGATAGACCACTGGCAAACCTAACAAAGAAAGAGAGAGAGAGAGAGAGAGAGAGAGAGAGAGAGAGAGAGAGAGAGAGAGAGAGAGAGAGAGAGAAACTTGATAACTCGTATTAGGAATGAAAAAGGAGAGATCGCTACTGATAGGATAGAGATCCAAAGGGTAATCAGAAACTACTTTGAGAAACTCTATGCCTCTAAAAATGAAAACCTGGAAGAAATGGATAAATTTTTGGACTCTTATAATCTTCCACTGTTGAATAAAGAGGATGTAGCATATCTAAACACACCCATCACTATTGAGGAAATTAAGACAGTAATCAAATGTCTGCCCCAAAACAAAAGCTCAGACCCAGATGGATTTACTAATGAATTCTTTCAAACCTTTCAAGAGGAACTACTACCAATCCTGGCAAGACTCATGAAATTGAACAAACGGAAACACTTCCAAATAGCTTTTATGAAACCAACATCACCTTGATACCTAAACCAGACAGAGATTATACCAAAAAAGAAAATTACAGACCAATATCGCTGATGAATACAGATGCAAATATCCTCAACAAAATCCTGGCAAATAGGATTCAATGCCTCATTAAGAAGATCATCCACTATAATCAAGTAGGTTTTATCCCAGAAATGCAAGGATGGTTTAACATCCATAAATCTATCAACATAATACACATCAACAAGAAAAATAAAAATCACATGATCATATCAATAGACGCAGAGAAAGCATTTGATAAGGTCCAACACCCATTCTTGATCAAAACTCTAAGCAAGATGGGAATGGAAGGAACCTTTCTCAATATAGTTAAGGCCATCTCCCACAAGCCAGAGGCAAATATTGTCCTCAATGGAGAAAAACTGAAAGCCTTTCCTCTAAATTCTGGCACACTACAAGGCTGTCCTCTCTCACCACTCCTATTCAACATAGCACTGGAAGTACTTGCTATAGCAATTAGGCAAGAGATAGATATCAAGAAAATCTAGATAGGAAAGGAAGAAGTCAAGCTCTCGCTGCTTGCAGATGACATGATACTCTACTTAGAAAACACTAAAGTCTCTACAAAAAAGCTTCTAGAAACTATAGACTCATATAGCAAGGTGGCAGGCTACAAAATTAACACACAAAAATCAATGGCCTTTCTATACACCAATAGTAATAAGGAAGAAATGGACATTAAGAAAAACAACCCCATTCACAATAGTGCCACACAAACTCAAATATCTTGGAATCAACTTGACTAAAACTGTGAAGGACCTATACAAAGAAAACTATAAAACTCTACTCCAAGAAATAAGAGAGGGCATGCGGAAATGGAAACACATACCCTGCTCATGGATTGGCAGAATTAACATAATCAAAATGGCAATACTCCCCAAGGCATTGTACAGATTTAATGCGATCCCTCTAAAGATACCCATGACATTCTTAAAAAAAAGTGGATCAGCCTCTTCTTCAGGCAGCTTGTGCCCTTGATTTGGGGCCCAAAAGGCCTGAAGATGCCCAGATTCTTGCTTATCACCACCCTATTGTTTAAAGTGTGCAATGTGATTTTATGTCTGTATAAACAGTGAAATGATTGTCACAAAGATGCTAATACATCTGTCATCCCATATCATCACATCTGTGTGTGTTGATGCCTTTAAAAATATATCATTATAAAAATGTGTGGTGTTTTAGCTAGAATGTTGCACATTAGAATCCCAGAACTTATTAACTTTATGACTGGATGTTTCTACCTTATAACCCAAATTTCCCCTCTCTCTCTACTCCCAACCCCTAGCAGCCACCATCCAATGCTCTTTACGAGTTTGACTTCTTCTTAAGCTATATTTAAATTAAATCTTAGTTTTTGTAATTTTGCTGATATTTTAATTAGTTTAACATATTTATCAAGTTTATCATTATTGCAAAGGGCAGAATTTTATTGTTTCTCATGGTTGATACTGTATTTTATATACACACATATATACATTGTATACAACCTCTTTTTCATCCATGAATAAATGACACTGATAAAATTTAAAAAAAGATAATGAAATTAAAAAAAAAGAAAAAAGTGGATCAGGCACTTTTGAAATTCATTTGGAACAATAAACACCCTAGAATAGCTAAAGCAATCATTGGGAAAAAGAAAATGGGAGGAATTACTTTCCCCAACTTTAAATGTACTACAAAGCAATAGTTATCAAAACAGCATGCTATTGGAATAAAGACAGGCCCTCAGATCAGTGGAATAGGCTTGAATACTCAGAAAATGTTCCCCAGACAATCACCTAATTTTTAATAAAGGAGCAAGAAATCCTAAATGGAGCAAAGAAAGCCTCTTCAACAAGTGGTGTTGGCACAACTGGCTAGCCACTTGCAAAAAATTGAACTTAGACCCCCAGATAACATCATGTATGAAGGTTTAATCCAAATGGATGAAAGACCTCGATATCAGACCTGAAACCATAAGATATATAGAACAACACGTAGGTAAAACACTCCAGGACATTGAGACTAAAGGCATGTTCAAGGAGGAAACTGCACTCTCCAAGCAAGTGAAAGCAGAGATTAACAGATGGGAATATATTAAACTGAGAAGCTTCTGCACCTCAAAAGAAATAGTGCCCAGGATACAAGAGCCCCCCCACTGATTGGGAGAAACTATTCACCCAATACCCATCAGACAAGGGGCTAATCTCCAAAATATACAAGGCACTGACAGAACTTTATAAGAAAAAAACATCTAATCCCATCAAAAAATGGGGAGAAGAAATGGACAGACACTTTGACAAAGAAGAAATACAAATGGCCAAAAGACACATGAAAAAATGCTCCACATCACTAATGATCAGAGAGATGCAAATCAAAACAACTATGAGGTACCACCTCACATCCCAGAGATTGGCACACATCACAAAGAATGAGAACAAGCAGTGTTGGCAGGGATGTGAAGCGAAAGGAACTCTTAACCACTGCTGGTGGGAATGCCGTCTAGTTCAACCTTTATGGAAAGCAATATGGAGATTCCTCCAAAAACTGGAAATCGAGCTCCCATATGATCCAGCTATACCACTCCTAGGAATATACCCTAGGAACACAAAAATACAATACAAAAATTCCTTCCTTACACCTATATTCATTGCAGCACTATTTACCATAGCAAGACTCTGGAAACAGCCAAGATACCCTTCAACAGATGAATGGCTAAAGAAAATGTGGTACATATACACAATGGAATATTATGCAGCTGTCAGGAGAGATGAAGTCATGAAATTTTCCTATACATGGATGTACATGGAATCTATTATGCTGAGTGAAATAAGTCAGAGAGAGAGAAAGATGCAGAATGGTCTCACTCATCTATGTGTTTTAAGAAAAATGAAAGATATTCTTGCAATAGTAACTTTCAGACACAAAAGAGAAAAGAGCTGGAAGTTCCAGCTCACCTCAGGAAGCTCACCACAAACAGGGATGAGTTTAGTTAGAGAAATAACTACATTTTGAACTATCCTAATAATGAGAATGTACGAGGAAAATAGAAAGCCTTTCTAGAGTACAGGCGGGGGTTGAGTGGGGAGGAGGGAGATTTGGGACATTGGTGATGGGAATGTTGCACTGGTGATGGGTGGTGTTCTTTACATGACTGAAACCCAAACACAATCATGTATGTAATAAAGTTGTTTAAATAAAAAAAATAGCAAGATAAACTCTTTTTCTAAAATGTATAAATTCTAAAGCTGAAGTGGTCTGGGGCAGTAATAATGTTTCTAGAATCTAGAATGTTATTTTAAAACCAGACCAGCAGTGCAGCACAATCATTATAATGCCATTGATCAGCAGAGCTGATAATGTTGAGCGAACATTTGGTTGATTATGTTAACAACATTGAAATATTTCTGGATCTATGTATGAGACAGTATTGCGATTCTTCTGAGCACTTTATTTTGAACAATAAATTAAATAATTTTTCTGAGTAAAAAATCAATATAAAAATTATTCTCAAAAAGTTGCATTTTTCTGAGATTGATAACACATTTCTTACATTTTGATGCTTTGCTTGAACTCAATCTCAACGTAACTTTTGCTTATTAGTATCATGAGTAAAAAAGAACAGCAATTAATGCTAAACGATGGTAGGAACCGGAGCCATAGTATAGTAGGTAGGGCACTTGCCTTGCATGTGGCTGATTCAGGTTTGACTCCAGGCACAACACATGATCCCTTAAGCCCTGACAGGAGTGATTCCTGAGTGCAGAGTCAGGAGTAACCCTTGAGTACCACTGGGTGTAAGCTTCCCCAGTTAAAACAGATAGATAATAGTGTTGCATGAAAGTAATTACAGGGGTTTCATGTGTAATGAAAAAAAGAAAAAAACCCTATCTGGAACACAAACTTAAAGATCCAAAAGCCTTTGAAATAAAGGGACCAAAATGTCAGATAGCTTTTGATATGTAAAATTTCAGACATCAGCAGGATCTCCTTGAAGATTGTGCTGGAACAAAGTTTGTACTAAGAATGTCAAATGTAGACCAATAGTTCTAAGTTCTCCCCCATTAACAACACCATAAAATAGACTTGGGAACAATTTGGGAAAACTGTGTAAAAACTAACTCTACAAGGTCATTTCCCTACATCTTGGGCCCACCAGCACCCCTGCCTGAGATGTATCATTTTTTCTTTCTTCATCTTTGGAATTCATCATGCAATTCTCTTTGGGATGTGTATATTGTTCTCTCCAGTCTGTGAAAGTCCATGCTCTTTATTGAGTATGAAATTCTTTACCTCCTCTCATACTTTACTATTTGTTTCCTTCCTGAAATTCTTCTTTCTGTGAAGGTAGGTAACATTCTGGGCAGAAATTAGTTCTGATTTTTTCTTTTCTTATAGAGAATAATTTCTTGCTCCAGCTTGAATCCTATCACTCCCTGAGAAGTCAGATATTAGGGATTAATTCTAAGCCTTGAAAATCAATCAAGTAGAAGTCAAGTACAGTCTATTGCTACATGGAATTAGTGAGAAACCATGATAGGTATTATTTAAGTGCATCTAGCAGATTATCATGTTCCCTATACCTCCCAGCACTTTTTGGGTGACTGAGGCAAAAAAAATTAGTAAACTTCCCTCTAGAGACTGTTGCTTCCCTTTTCCCCTTCATATAAGTCAATGGGTCAACAGAATTATTGGCACCTGTATAGAAAATCTTCAAGCATGTAGTTTTATAACATTTCAAACATTTTTGTCTATTAAGTTTGGTTTTTATTTAGTTTTTGTATATTTTGATAGTGAGAACATTAGAATATTTATAACACATATATTATACATTTAAGATGTCAGTTTATATTTTGAAAGTATTTGATCAAAAGTATTTGAATAATTAGTTCTAGGAAGCACAACCTACTCACCACAGAAGGACTTGGTGCAAATAAAATTAAATATTTGCTAATGGATAATAAGAACATTGAAAGAACTGCACAGTCTTATAGGGCTGGGACATAAAGGAGAGAAGACAAAATTAAATATCAAAGCAAAGGGGCTATTATAATTTATAGATAACCAAGATCTTAATAACCTTTGAAAGCAGTTGTTTGAAGGACAGAAGAGAATTTTTAATTAGGGGTGGGTGATAACTTTTCTAAATCTTTTCAAGAGTATACACAGGTTAAAAAAACAATTAATTCACCTATTTGGGTAAAAATTGATAGTGAATGGATTGTTGGCAATCTCCTTCTTGAATAAAAAGGATATGGCTATGTTTTCACTGATATCAAATCAGTCAAGAAACTCTGTACCACTTCAGAAACAGAATTCCCACAAATGAAGAAACCCAGCCACAGTTGCCTGCTAAGGAACCTTTCAGACCAAAGCACTCCTGCTTTTCACCAGATCTAACACAAACTACTACAGAGGATGGGAGAAAGAAACCAACTGTGACCTCAACATTTAGATAATAGGTTAAATAGGGACAACACGCCAACACCTCACACTAAGGCAGAGACCACAAAGATTGGAAAAAACCAGTTGCAGAGCCTTGGTTCTATTTGAGGGAATTGGTCTGGCTCTCACTGGACTTCATAATCTAGGAGATAATTACATGAACTCAATATTACAATGCCAGTGTAACACTCCAGGTTTGACTGATTATTTTAACTAGAACCATTACAAGGATGGTCTTAATAGGTCAATCCATTGGGACATACAAGCAAAGTTGCAGAAGAATTTGACAAAATTATAAAAGCCCTATCAGGGCAAGATAGCACAGGTATATCAGCCCAAAAAACTTAAAGATAACCATTGGGAAGCTAAATGACCAGTTTGGAGGGCACTGTCAACAAGATTCACATGAACTATTTCTATTTCTGATGAATGGTCTCCATGAAGACCTGAATAAAGCTGATAGGCAGAAAATACATAAAGAGGAAAATAATGGTTCTTTCTCTTGATAACTTAAAAGCTGCAGAGCATGCATGCTTGGCAGAGACACAGCTCAATGAGTCTCTTATTGTTACACTTTTTCAAGGTTGTTCAAATCCACAGTCCAGTGCCTCTCTTATCACAGAAATTCATGTAAATTTGAGAATTTCATGCACAAATTCTTACCATTGGCATCCAAAAGAAAATGTACTTTATAGACTGTATAAAACTGTTTTTCAAAGAAGAAAAAACTGACAGATAGAAATAAGTCCTATTATAATCACTGCAAAGCACAGCAGGACTCTATAAAAAAGAGAAGTTTGGAAACTATCACCTGTGCTTTTAATACATCTAAAATGCTTTTATTTTAATGGCAAGTAGATGCAAAAATTACAAACCTATATGGGCTTCTCCTTTAAAAAAAACTCTGACTTGTCACAGTACATGATGGATTCTAAGAACAATACTAAAAAATACAATCTATTCTCTGTTTTGAACCATTATGGTGACATAGACAAAGGTCATTGCACAGCCTATTAGAAAAATGCAGTAAGACAATGCTGGCTTAAATTTGGTTATCATGAAGTTTCAGAAACCCCTACCTTGTCTGTTAAATCTTCAGCAGCTTATATCCTTTTTTATACTTCAAAGAGACCTGCACCAACAAACTCAGCTGCATAGATTAAATTAGGTGTTCAGCTAACAGCCCTTTACAGATGTCTAAAATGTTCTAATGCTTTTACCCCACAGAAACATCAACAGAATGGATTTTGAGCCCATGAACTCTCATTACAGTGTCCATGGTAAGAAGGCTTTAGTGACTTAAATTTAAATATGTTTGCAATGTTTTTGTTTACAGAGGTCTTGGAGAAAAAGTTGGATGCCTCAAATACAGATCATAGTGCTCTATACTACTAGACTCTTATTATAGAGTTCATTATAAAATGTCTTAACAAATATTCAATGTATTATATGAATCATTTTAAATTTTATTCATTTTTCAAATGATCTAGTGTTTCTGTCTACAGATATCTTTGGAGAAGGTATCTGTATGCTATATACTCTTGCTACAGTACTTATTCATGAGAATATTTTGGCAATCTATTTTCAATTTCAGCATGTTTGCAATAATATTCTAATGTTTTTGTTCACATATTTCTACAGGAAAGGAACCTGGATGGTCTAGACCTGTTGCTTCAAGATGTAGACTCCTTGTACAGTGCTCATTAAATATTATTTAGCAAAGTTTGAAAAAGCTATTCTATAGAATAAGACTTGGAAAAGCACATTGTTTTGAGAAGGTTGTATGCACAATATAACCTATGCTGCTTTTATAGCCAAGTTTACCCTCACCAACAGTGATTTCTAGAATTTGAAAACTCTTTCCAGTTTATCTGCTGGTTTTATATCTTCCAAAGTGCTTTGTTTCTAGCTGTTTCTGTTTCTAGCTGCATCAGTTTGATAGATGTAACCTATTGATCTATCTGTGTGTATGTTGGTCACTTTAATGTCAGTCTAATGTTTGTCTATACTGTGAATAATATTGGTCTATGTTATAAAAAAAAACCCTTCTTCCTTCCCTCTCTAGTGCCTACCTCTCTATAAATCCTTTTCTTTTGTTTTCCTTTGTTCTCTCACCCCAGATTTATATCCTCCCTATTTAAACCTTTTTAAGCCCACAGCTCTACACTCCTTAGGACCCAGGTCACTGCCCAACCTCATTACTTCTACCTCTCATTACTGTGGATTACTGTCTGCAACCAGATTTGGCTATTGAGAGAGCCTCGGCTCAAGAATATATTCTGATCTGTGACTTCAGCCAGCTGCTTTCCAGACTGCCACAAGATCAAATTGCCAGCTGAGGTTGTGTTCCAGATTCTACTACTTCAGACTTATTCAAAAGACATAGGGGGATATGTATATTTCTTTCAGTGTATTTCTTCACTATGTATAATTCTTTATGTGTACTTCCTTACTGAGGTGTAGTTTTGACCCCTTTGGACTTGTCTGGTAGAAAATTTAGGAGATATTTATTTCCTAGGAACTGTGTAGTTTGCTAAATCCATGTAATGGGGATTGTTTAGCATGTTATTAATGTCTTCTAATACCCCAAAAGCATTCTGGGGCATGATTAATTTTTGCATAAGCACAATAAAATGGGGGGGGGAATCTGAGGTTAGAGAGAAGTTATTATCTATTAGATATAGGAACTTAATTTTTTTTATATTTCAGGGAGTCTTCCACCCTGAACATTTGTCATAATGATTTAAGCTGCAGTTGCTTGGAAATCGGCCGTTTTCCCCTTTGGCCCCATCACAGTTATTGACATGGATTTCTGCACCACACTAGGACTTTACATACAACTGGGGAAGACTTTCGTGCTGCCCCAGCATTGATTTGAGCCAGGATGAGCTATGCCACCCTAATAACAATGTAGAAACAGCAAAAACTTGCATCCAGGATGGGTTTTCTTGCTATGCCACCTAATGGTGAAATGAAACCTTCACTTTGTGATGCCTTGACATAAAATAGGACCTTTGCAAAACCCAATATCTCTAAATACAGAAGTCTGACTATGAAAACCACAATAAAGAGAACATTTCCTGGGATCTAGAAGAAAGATCTTGAGGTTAGATGAATTTATACTGCCTGCAGCCTGTAGTTGGTCTTATGACCAGATGCTTAATGAATAAGGACACTTGTTCTTAGGCTGTTTTTTATCATTTTATTTCCCCAAGTTTTACTGAACTTATGCAAAATATAGCCACACTTTTACACCTAAATAGGGGTTTCTGCCTTTTAAACAGAACCTTGGAACATCTAATTTATCTTGGTTTATCTAATTTTATCTCATATTTCTCCAATTTTTATAAAATCAGTAAGGGGGATTTGTTTGAGTTACCTGTTTTCACCCTAATCAAGATGATTTCTTATTTGCATGTGCTTGTCCCACCCGGGCAGGAAATACCTCTGGATTGGACCACTACCGCTACCTGTTCTCTATGGGGGGGGGGGTCCTACTCTTCCCAATAAAGATATCAGGTCAGAGAGACTTTGACCAGTTTTGATTTCACAGCTTGTCTGCCTGCCGCCTGTCTGTGCCCTTTTGCCTGCTTGCAGCTAGCTTGTGGTGGGAGTTCTTGAACTTCTTTTATCTCCCTTCCCTGTTATGGATTATTTCCTGTGTTGACATTGCTTCCAGACCTGCATTCCCCAATCTTTTGGGGCTTGGGGTATGAGGCTTTCTCTACAATTATGTAAATCACAGTGTCTAAAATAAAGAAATTTAACTTATAAAAGATGAAAAAGTGGCTCATGTGCTATCTTCTTTTTACTGATATCTTCCCTGCCCATCCAATTGAAATTATATTCATAATTAAAAGACTTACATTCCTTGCCTCTCAACCATCTTCTCTGCTTAGCCTTTTTTTTTATATAACCATATGCCATGTGTTTATTCATCATAATTTACAAAGCTGCTATTGACAAAGTTTCAGGTATTCATTGTTTCAACTCCAAATCCACTGTCCATTTCAATGTCCCTTCAGAAATGACCCAAGTCTCCCTCCCAAGTACCCACCTTAGTAAACTCATTTTTCCCTTTAATTTGCTTGTAAAAGTTTGGATCACATGCTTATACTTGTGTTGACTCTTGTGATTTTAGTGTGCCACTGCTCCGGCCCCTTGATATAAATAGTTTCTTCATCTCTTCATTCCCCAAATATGAAAGGCCCTTAACCTTATGTTATTCTAGTTATCTCCTCATTACCACCTGCCTGCCACTCCTTTCTATTTTGAGAATTAACCTTTCACTAAAATATAAATTTAGTAAGGACAGGTTATGATTGGCTTTGTTTAAGCTGTCATCCTCAGCTTCTAGGAAATGCCTCAAATCATGGTATCACTTAGCCTAAATTTTGGAATCATGTTGAATATCTACATAAACAAACTCAGAGAATAAAATTTTTAATACATATTTTAGGGACAGTTCTAAGTAAGTTTGGCTATATTGTTGAATATAAATTTGCAATGAATCTGTAGATTCAATAAATTCTACTTTTCTATCTGAATAGCCTAATGGGTATGTCTGTGTCCCATGTATGATATCCAGTTTCTACTTACTGTGTCTTCCCTTACACAGTGTGCAACCACACAATGACCACAATATAGTATTCAATTGAGATATGTTGAAGGAATGAGTATGTTTATAAGGTTATGATAGTTTTTGTTTAATTTAAACTTCTGTGTTATTTAGTAACTCACAGAGCTAATGACTAGGCATACCAGAGAGAATAAAAGAAATATCAGTTATGGAAACATAAACTCAAAGTGTAGACTAGTTCAAAATCATATGTTTCATTCATTGTTGAGACATCTCTCTTTTTTTGATAGAGGATATCTGCTGTGTGATGATTTAAGGACCAATTTCCATTTATTTGTGCTGCCAACTATATCTTAAGGCCTCATTCTAGTCATTGAACAGGCTTTGTGGACAGAAAAACAGAGGAAGTAGGAATTATAAATCTGTAGATGAAATTCACCAATTCTATATACTTCCCACTGGCTCTAACTCATCTATATTTTCACTCTTACTTGTAAATGAGGTTAAGAAACAGGGACACAAAAGTAGTAGGGTTATATAGAGTCAGTAATTTCTTTTAAACAAGGAAAACTTTGATGGATCACATTCTTTTTCAATTAGCACATATTTCACTAATAGTGAGACAGGTGGATCTCTGTACCTCCTAAGGCCTCTATGTATAATAAGTTTGTGAGACTTTCTGCTCATAGCAATATTTTCTTTTAACCAAAGAAGAATGAGGGATATGAGCTGTCTCTGATCCATGCAATAATGTCTGTTGGACAGACATGGTAAAGTCTTCCTGTTCTGGAAGGGAGAAGATCCTTAACAGGAGGAAGTTCTGTCTTTCAGAGGGGCTATCTGCTGTTATTGTTCACTTTACTTTATTCAAGGAAATTTATCTTTATAATTCAGTCTTCTTCCTGGCTACTTTTTATTCTTTTTTTTCTTTTTAATTTTGAGGGTGTTTGGGCTACCCAGGCAGCACTCAAGGCTCCAGGTTCCGCACTCAGAAATTACTTCTGGTAGGCTTAGGGGACCATATGGGGTCCTGGGAATTGAACCTGGGTTGGCCACATGCAACCCTACCTGCTATGCTATCACTCTGGCTGGTGAATATGTACTCCCTAAAGCCAGGAGTTCACACTTATAGTTACCTTCTGGCCTGTTTAACTTGGAGGTCCTAATAGTAATACAAGATCTGATCCAGAAAATTTATTTTGGGTAATGTCTGTGATATTTTGGATCTATTTCTCCTGTTAAGTTTTGTTGTACAGCCATCAGACCATAAGTTCTTTCTTAGATGTAATCCTCAAATACATTTTCTTATTTTTTTTTCAATAAGGGCCACTTTCAGCTATGGCCACCCCTCAGTGCCTGACTGAGCTCTCTGCATTTGCATCTGGTCTGCAAGATATGTATTCTATCCCACTGAGCTACCTCCCAGGCTCTCTCAAATCTGTTTTATTGTTATTTTTGCTTCAAAGTACTCCAGCATTGCCCTTTATTATTTTTCCAAATCAGTAGAAGCCACTTTGAGAATACTCAAACTGTAGAAAAGCAGAAAAGTAATTCTTTTAATCTAAGTCATTTTGTGAACTTGAGAAATCTAGTCAATTTTTTGGCCTAAAATCTTTTCAATTTTTTATTTTTCAGGGTTGAGGACCACTTGCAGGGTTGAGAGCATGCTTGATCTAGAAGTGCCTGTGCTGGGACTGACAGTGCAGCACTGCCCCTAATCTTATTTTCATTTCTAGAAGCATTCTGACTTTCCTGCTTCCTTAGACTACTAATTTTCTTTCATTTTTGTTTGCAAATTGGATTTATCTCTAAATTTACCTATCTCTTTTCTGGGTAATATTCTTTAAACTGTGAATAGAACCAGAACATGCTATCTTTTGAGTATTTCCAACTACTTTCTTTAAATTATGAAATTAATACACATTTTCTCTGTATTCCAAATCTAGCTTATAGATCTGTTATAGTAGAAATAGAAGAGGGAGGTTAGGAGCTCCAAGTAATCTAGTAAAGACAATTGGTCATTCTAAATTTATTGCAGAAGGTGAGAAATTAGAATTTCTTATTTGTTGTTTTAATATAAAATATAAAGTCTAATGTACACCTGTCTGGGTGAGACCTTTCTCAGCACGGCACCTCTAGAGCCTTCGGCTGGCAGGTCTGAAGACACAGGATAATGGCACAGAAATAATCACAAGCAGTCAAAGTTTCATTGGAGATAGCTCAGTTTATTCTATGATCCTATCCCCCATGTGCATTTCCTCACATGGCTTCTATGCTCAGCTTATTCCAAACAGCTTTTTTTCCCTGCTGCTTCTCCTCTAGCTCTCTGCCTCTTTCTCTTCTCTCAGGAGCTCTCTGTCTTCCTTTCAGAGGCTCTCCATGCTTCTTGGCTCTCTGCAGCCAGCACCTTTTATTCTTTATTTCAAACCGCAGACCCCTCTCAGGTGTAGGTGGGTCTGACCGTCCAGGTGAGGTTAACATTTTAATAGAAAGCTTAGGGCATTGTGGGAAGGGGTACCTTACACTCAACATGTTTTAAGAATCATGTAAAGTCAAAGGGACAAAGAGCCCTTGAAGCTAGAAGCCTTGAGGGGGCAGACTGGGGAGTCCAGCCACAAACAACACAGCATCATTGACAGAATGGAGGAGGACAGTGCTGGACTTTTAGAGAAAGAATGACAATCATGGAAACCCAGTAAAGAATTAGTGTGAAGTCTGGACATGGAACAATGGGAGTTCCACCACTAATCTTCTTCTTTTTTTTTTTTTTTGGTTTTTGGGTCACACCTGGCTGTGCTCAGGGGTTACTCCTGGCTGTCTGCTCAGAAATAGCTCCTGGCAGGCACGGGGGACCATATGGGACACCGGGATTCGAACCAACCACCTTTGGTCCTGGATCGGCTGCTTGCAAGGCAAACGCCGCTGTGCTATCTCTCCGGGCCCTAATCTTCTTAAAGCTATTAGATGAATAACTATAACTTCATAAACATAGGGAATTTTTGTATACTTTACATGCAAAATCCAAGGACCCACAGAATTGAACCAGTTTTATGGTAACAGTATTTTCCAATTTATCAATTTTTTTGTTTATTTTGTTTTGGGGCCACATTGGTGATGTCCTGGCTATGCGCTCAGAAATCGTTCCTGGCTGGAGGGACCATATGAGACGCTGGGAATCAAACTATGTCCATCCTGGGTCAACCACATACAAGGCAAATGCTGTACTGCTGTGCTATTGCTCTGGCCCTTATTATTAAATATTTTGTTACTACATAACAAAGGTCGCTTTTTTTTCTGCTTGTGGTATCTATGTTCCTTTCACCATTTATCTGCTAAGTTTATGCTGCGTATTTTTTGATTTTGCTAAGGAAGCATCTCAAAGTATCTTCTTCAGTATTAAATGTGTTGCTATCGAAGAGCAGCACTTTATGTTACTTCAGAATATGTCTCTCAGAATTCATGATATGTTGCCCCCACACATACCTTTCAGGTCTACTTTGACTCAAGGCATTTCAAAAACAGCGCTTGCAATGAGAGACTATTTTTAACTCCCTTTATCTGCCTAAGTGTAAATCTTACAAAAGGAACTCCACTGTCATAAATATCCTTTTGGAAACTTTAATAAAGCGAGGAAGATTGATTCACAGGGAAGATTAATCACAAGAGAGAAAACTAGAAACTGACACCACACCCAAACAAACTGTCACTAAATATGACACAGGCTTTCTGTTCGGCTCTATCTTTCCTGAATATTAATTTCTTTCTCTCGAGATGACTGTACCTCACCCCACATTTTTCCCCCCACTAAGATGATATTTAAAACTAAAGAAGAAAGAATATTTGGAGGGAAGACAAAATTTATTTTCCTCTTTTTATTTTTCAATAAAATATTGGTTCAGAAATGGTCTACACAATGTTTATGAGTGTTCATTGGCTAGGTTCAGTTGTAGGACCATGTTTAATTATATTAACTGTAAAAGAGTAAATATAAGGTTAGAAATCTGATACCCAGAAAAAGAGAAGACAGAATTTTGTGTAATAAAATGTCTTCCATATAATAGGAAAATCTCTGAAAGCCCAGTGTTCTTCCTTTCAAATAGGCGCAGACTCTATAAATGCGTATCTCTTCACTGTTTGTTCACGATAAGCTCACTTTTTACCAGAATGTTTGCTTTTTCATTTTGTGTGGCGTACAGTCTAACTTTTCAAGCATTACTCTGCATTTGTGCTTAAGATTACTTTAATTTCCCTGTTTCTGAACCTTCAGTTATTAGTTAGCCAGAATTCTAATCATAAGCATTTCAAATCAAGCATTTTTTCTATAGATGTTTGTATCATCTTCCAGCTCCACTGACATCTTTAGAGATGAGAAATCAAAGGTTGAATGAGGAAAAAGAGGTTAAATTTTACTGATTTGAGAATTAGGCTTTATGCTCATCTCCCCATTTGAGGTGTAATTCCATTACATTAAATTGTTATGTAATCTTTATGGTTATATGATAAAGATGTTATTTATTTTTATTTGAGTGATTTATTAGGGAATAACTTATGCCAGGGAATTTCCTAGGATATGTGAAACTTGGTATTTAGCTTGTATCAATTAAACTGGACAATATTGATCAATGATCTTTTGACTAATAAGAGTTCTTATACTCTTGAAAGAAATGGTGTAACCCTAACAAATTTTATTATTCTGAAATCAACATTGTGTTTTATATATAATTGGAAAATGCTTTCCCAAATAGCTTTCAAATATATGTGTTAAATGATAATACAGAACTAACCGAAGAGCTGTTAAAATAAAATATCACGTTAATTTCCACTATATATCACCTTTTCCTTATACCTCCCTCATAGTTACTTTTTGACATTACAAATATATTTTGTTTCCTAAAAATTACTTAAATATTTCAAAATAAAACAGATTTAGATGTGATGTTAATAGAGAAGAAAGATGAAAAAACACAATACAGATTGCTGGAGGTAAGTATAGGAGACATTATTAGCTTCCCTGGCCCATATTCATTTTGAGCAAAATTATGATGCAAGCAGTGTTTGTCTATGGCAAGCTCCAGTTCCTCCAGATGCTTTGACTATTCACATTTCTCAGTGACATTTCTTGGTCTTAGCTACTTATCACATGATATCAGCAAAATACTTTTAAAATCTGATAAAGATTTCAGGTAAAAATTTCTCTGTAAATTATGTTCAAAGGGATTTCTTACTTTGGAAAAATATTCCATAAAATGTAACATGATAAAAATGGAAAACATATTTATTCAAATATTTGGGATAATAACTCAAATTTCTGTTTAAATTTCAAGACTATATACAGTACATATTTGGTATTTAAGAACATTTGGCATATTGTACTTGTTATTAAACACATTTAGTAACTGCCAAATCTCTTCTCTCCTTTTTAAGTACATAAAGGGATTTTTTTCCTCCAATTCACCTATATTGTTCTTCAAATGGTACTATTCTGAGAAAAAAAAAAACTAAATTTAACTTTTTAACTTATAGCTCTAGGGATAGTAAAAGTGCTAAATTAGTTATTAATATTTAGACTCTCAACTCCAAATCCACTTCTTTTGTTTCTGCCCTTCGGTTCTGCCCTTTTTTTCCCCATACATAGTGGTGTTCAGGATGTATATCAGGGATGTACATCAGGGTATTCTCAGGGATCATTCTTGGTGGGGTTTGTGGGAAACTTATGGGATGCAGATAACTGAACTTGGATCAGCCACGTGTAAGGCTTGCATCCTCCTCTCTGTGCTATCTGTCCAGGGCCTGGTTCTGCATTTTGATGTTTAAACTGGAACTTGTAAAGAAGGGAAACCCTATTTCCCTTAACAATCAATTTTAGACTTTGTTAGGAGAGAACTTGAAATACTATAAGACACTTTAGATACTTTAAATACTACAAGATACTTTGGATAACTACAAGAGCCAGTAGAGAATGTAACTTGCTTTTCTGGTTCCATCATACTTTCTTCTTTTCTGTGGCATTGATTTTAGTGACACATGAGAGTCCAAGTTAAGGTTTTCTGACACCCTAGGAAGCAGTTCCTTTTAGCTCAGTGTCCTGCCATTTCCACTCAAGAGGACTTCCCCTCTGCTTAGTGGGCCACTGACTTCAGGGAGGCCCAAATCCCAGACTTAGGGTCAAGGGAAATGCTTTATTAGGCCTTTTAACCTTTCTCATGTAATGTTCCTTACCTATTGGGTTAGATTTTGCATTATGAATTCATAATTCTACTTTTACTCCTTTAGTAGTTAGTTACCAGATAGTAGTAAGTCCTAACTTATTTTAAAACTTCTTTATTTGAATTTTTGTGTGGTTTCTGTCTTACAACTGGATCTTAACTGATCTTATTTACTGCTGACTACTACTTGTACTGAATACACTCTCTATTCTAAGCCAAGCTCTGGATATGGTGGGTGGAGTTCTAAGGCAGAGAGGGATGGAACTATTGAACCATGGAAGAGGAATATATCTCCTTACTCACTGTTTATTTATTATATATCGAACCCTTCATTTACTCCTTGCCTAAGAGCATAAGTAGCAAGTCTTTGGCTTTTGCTGATTCATTACTCAATCAGCAAAACATTCAACTTGGTCGCTTAAGGCAGAGACATTTGTTGTCTATCATGACTTCCACATTATCTAAGGGAACCAAAGAAAGAGATTAAATGCAAAAAAGTCAAAGATCACTAATCCTTGCAATAGGACAGCAGAAAATCTCCATTAGATTATATCTTTTGCTCTCTGTACCTTCATTTTCCTTAGGAAAATTATAATTCTACCTCTTCGCCCAGATCACAGTCCACTTCAAAATTTGACTGAATTATGGGAAAATAAAGAACACTCATAATCAGATAGCCTTAAAGCAAATGCAATTTTCAAGAAAACATCTAAGAATTATATTTGTGGGACCGTGGAAATTTTAATCACTATACATTTATACAGTTAGAAGAACAAAATGGCAGCAAATGGGAAGCTTCTTTAATCAAGCAAAGTCTTTGTGGTTGTGGTTGATAAATATGCACAAGCAGCTTAACATTTTTAGGGCACAAGGAATTGCCACACATGCATCCCTCATAGCTGTTTTTAGATTATAAGAAAGTAATGAAGTTATAAGAAGGTAGGTAATCAAGTATATCAGGGGCTTACAGAGATATGCAGACATTTTTGATTATATAAAACAACAAATTCATGCTTAAATTCCCATTTTCAGATTAAAATGTTTCTGGTAATTAGCATCATTATGTTCATTGAGTTAGTCACCACCAGAAGGCAAAAATCTTAGTTATGTGAGATTCTAACAGAAAGATACAAACCTCAAGATTCTTAGAATAAACTTATCAAGTTCAGACAGAAATAAAATTCTACTTTTCTAATAGAAGTTCCTTAGTTTTAAAGATATAATTTTTCAACTTTACACTGTTCCCGAACTAATTGTCTTTCAATTATTTTTATTTCTACCTATTTTTCGGGTTTTGTTTAAAATTTATTCATATGCACATCTGTTCTTCATTAGAGATTTTTGCATTTATAATTATAGATAAGTAAATATATTATACTTGCCTGCTCATTCTAGATTTGTTGAATGCCTACTACTGCTACCATGCCCCAAGGAAAAAAAGATGAATCTGATATTGATCCTACACAAGAAGAATGGTAGAATAATAAACAGTTTGCTCTCAGGAAACTCTCAGTCTAATAAGGGAGATACAACATGTGAATAGCTGTAGGAAAAAATATATATATAATGTGTATGGTTTCAAAAATTTATCAAAAACATGGGGACATTTGATTTCTCTTTACAAAATAGGAAGTGAAGACAGACATTTTGCTGACACAAAGCAGTAAAAAGCAAACTCTGACAGTGAACATAGGAAGTATATTTCTAGGGGTCATCATCTTAATCCTTTTGATCCATGGACAGGAGAAGTGCTTCCATTTCCCTGTGACTTCTATTTCTTTTAGTAACATTCTAATACTTTTTTGAAGTACTCAATGGGGAATTTAGAAAGTTCAAATGTGCTAATGATCATTTCCAGACTCATCTTCACTGATACAGGTGAATTCCCCGATCTATAATTGTGTCTGGTGCAATATATGAAGCTGGGGATGAGGACCTCACTCAGACATTCTAAAGCACTTGGGTAAGTCTTATTTGTCAATATATAGACATACATATTGACATATAAATATATATTGAAAAAATACATTATGTATATGTTTTAGAAACATATATTACATACTAAAATTATATTTACTCTATAATATATACTATGTATATATTAAAATCATTAGTTAATTCCATAGGTACTCAGGGGAATAGTCACATTACTGAGTATAACCTTAAAATTCTTTGGCATAAGAGATAGATAAGTAGTAGAAAGATAGTACCAGTAGTAAAGTGCTCAGGTTGCATGCAGCTATCTTAGTTCAAATCCTCTCCACCCGGTCCCCCAAGTACTACCAGGTATCACTCCAAGACTATCCTTAGAGAACCATCTGGTATGATCCCAAAACCAAAAACAATAAATAAATAAAAATTTAATTATTCCAACAAAGTCACACTGACAATCTTCTCTTAGCTTTTTCTGTTGCATAGAAGGCTCTTTGCCTTGCTGATACTATTATTGAAGGCTAAACTAATAGATCAGATTCTTTGTGACTTCTATGGCTATGGTTGCATTCTATAAATAGTTATGTCCCAGAATCTTTTCTTTTTTGCTTACAATATCATTTTCCCCCAACTCCAATTCCATTGAGAATTCATTTCTTACAGACCTGAAACTTAGTGAATATTTGAATTACAAACAATGAATAGAGAGCTGATGAGAAAGAAAATGACTCTTGAACGTTTCTAAAAAGAAATTTCTGTGCAGTCATGCCCTTATTCTAGGAACACTGCCCAGCACGATTTTCTCCTCTACCATCCTGCAAGTTTCACATTTCCCTTATTCTTTAAAGGTTTCCCTTTGTATTTGTTCTTAGGATTTCCACCTAGAAAAATAACATGAATTTTAGGTACAATTGGCACTGTGTACAATGTGAATTTTCCTATAATTTCCACTTTTAAAACACATTGCTTGATGATCAAAGATTTCTTTGTGGGTAGGTGTTGGGGCAACATTTAAAGGTGCTCAGGGCTTACTCCTGAGACCGAGCTCACGGTGGGGGTCATACCTGGTAGGCTTAGGAATGGGGGGTTACCATATAAGGTGCTAGCATCAAACTGGGGTCAGCCCTATGTGGGTAAGCACCTTAAATGCTATTCAATATTCCAGCCCTAAAATTCTTATTTTAAAGGCAGAGAGGGCTTCTTAGTAATTGGAAAATGTCTTATTAGGAATATAGTTTACGTTTTGATGTCACTTTTGGACCCATGAACGTAATTGAAATCCTTTGCTGATTTATCAGGAATGAGGGAAGTAGAAAGCCAGTCTAGAGTACAGGTGGGGTTGGGGTTGGGAGGAGGGAGATTTGGGACATTGATGATGGGAATGTTGCACTGGTGATGGGTGGTATTCTTTACATGACTGAAACCCAAACACAATCATGTATGTAATCAAGGTGTTTAAATAAAATATATATATTAAAAAAGAGTCTTAGATACAAGAGGAAGGACTGAAAGATACAAGATACTCAAGAGGTTATTGGTGTGACTTTTTTCTTTTTTGGTCACACCCAGTGGCACTCAGGGGTTACTCCTAGCTCTGTGCTCAGAGATTGCTCCTGGCTCTGGGGACTGTATAAGATTCTTGGGATTGAACCCGCATCTGTCCTGGGTCAGCCATGTGCAAGGTAAGTGCCCTCCCACTGTGCTACCAGTCTGGCTCCGTGACTTTGTTTTTACAATTAAAATTTTGGTTATATTTATACTTAGAGTTATGGTTATTAGGGCCTATACTTGTAGTGACCCCTGGGAATATTTGGGGACTATAAGGTATGTAGTGAATTTAAACTGATTTTTTGGTTTATTTTGTGGGGTCACACCCGGCAGCTCTTGGGGGTTACTCCTGGCTCTGTGCTCAGAAGTCTCTCCTGGCAGGCTCGGGGGAGCATATGTGATGCTGGGAATCAAACTGGAGTCCATCCAGGTTGGCCGCGTGTAAAGCAAATGCCCTACTGATACGCTATTGCTCCAGCCTCTTCAAATTTGAACTGAGATCAGCTGAAATCAAAGTGAGCACCTTACTACTCTCTAGTCCTTGTTAATATGTCTTGCAAAAGAGTTTTAGAGCTATACTCCAAACATGTCTTTTATTTCCCTGGATACATATGGAATCACCTAGGGATTTGTACATATATTGACAAAAAAGCCATAGCCAAGTGCTTCAGAATTTCTAAATGAGAGCTTCATACCTAAGCTTTGTATTATGCCAGGCACAATTATGCAAAAAGATAATTCACCTGCACCATTGAGAACAAATCTGAGAAGGATCCAAAGAGTACTAGATATTTCTAAATTCTCCAACTATCACTTAAAAATACTATAAGAATGTTACTAAGTGGGGTCAAAGTGGTGGCGCAAGTGGTAGGGCGTTTGTCTTACACGTGCTAACCTAGGACAGACTGCGGATCATCCAGTGTCCCATATGGTCCCCCCAAGCCAGGAGCAATTTCTGAACGCATAGCCAGGAGTAACCCCTGAGCATCACCGAGTGTGGACCAAAAAAAGAAACAAAAAACAAAAAACAAAAAAAATAATGTTACTAAGAAAAATAGAAGACACAGGAAATGGAAAAACATCTCTTGTCCATGGATTAAATTTTTTAGAGATATAGAACAAATTCTGTCTAAAATTATATGGAGTTCTAAATCTCCCAGAATAGCCAAAATGATCCTACAAAAAGTATAGCTTTTCTTTCCCCTGACTTTATATTATACTATAATAAAGCTATAGTAATCAAGGTGTTGTGATACTAGAACCACATACTCTCAGATCAATGGAATGGAATTGTTATCCCAGAAATTGATACTAAGATATATAATCAACAAATCATCAAGAAAGAATCTAGGAGTGTGGAGAAGAATAAATAGAATTAAGAGTCTTAAGCAATGAGAGTGAGAAAACTGGTCAGCTATTTGTAAAAATAAACTTATACTCCTTTCTCACACCTCACACATAAACCATTTCAGATGAACTAAGCATATCAATTCCAGTCCTTTACACACCAATTAGACTCAGACTCAGGAAAACATGGCATAATCATTCCTCGCATTTAATATGGCCATGAGTGATTGCCATTGGCCAAGCAAATAGAGACGCTAAAATAAGTAAATGGAACTACATCAAATTAAAAAGCTTCTGGACTGCAAAACATACAATGACTAGAATAAAAAGCAACTCTGGGGAAAATATTTACCAATCATTCATCTGACAAAGGGTGAATATCTGAGACATATACAGCACTTATAAAACTTAGCAAAAAAAAAAAGCCTATGAAAAAAGTGTTGAACAGATTCAGAATGTTCAATGAACATTGAACAAACACTTTATGAAACTTACAATGGCTTACTAGGGTGAGATATAAAATTTTCACAAATTTTCTTTTACTGATGTATTTTTGAGATATCAACAATTTATTTAATTTTGATAAGCAATATAAAACAAATTAGTTTGTTCTTGCAAGGGGGCAAGCTTTGGGGGGGATGAGAAACTGAGAAGAATGGTGGAGGGAATGTTACACTGGTGATGAGATTGGTGTTGGAATAGTAAATTCCAGAAATAAATGTATTATGAACAACTTTATAAACCAATGTTAAAATGCAGTAATAAAAACACACAAAAAGGAAGATATACAAATAGATAATAGTTATATGCAAAATATTTTGTTATTATTCAAGGTGCAAATCCAAACAAATAATTAGACATTATCTCACTAGTCATAATGGAACACCACACATACACACACAGAGAGAGAGACAAAAGAACAAAAAATATCAGTGCTGGCATGGATATGTAAAACAAACAAACAAACAAACAAACAAAAATCCTTTGTCCAGCATTGGTGGGAATGTTGACTGCTTCATTCTCTTGAATATTTCTCAAAAAAAAAAATAAAGAATTGAACTTCCAAAGGACAGAAAAATTCCACTTTACAGTGAGTGAGGGATGTATAAAGCCTGTCTTGAATACAAGTGGGGTTGGGGGGAGGGAAGAGATGGAGGCATTGGTGATGGAAAGATTGCAGGGTGAAGGGAGGTTTTCTTGTTATGGCTAAAACCCAACTACTATTATGTATGTAATCATGGTGTTTAAATAAAAAATATTTAATAAAAACAATAAGAAAAAAATTAAAGTCCAAAAAAGAAAAAATAAATAAAAAATAAAAACTCTACTTTAGCATCTAACCTCAAAAGGGTCCAAAACTATTTGAAAAGACATTTGTGTCCTTATGTTCACTATAGTATTAATCACAATAGTTAAGATCTAGAAACAATACAAGTGCCCAAGATCAGATGACTGAATAAGAAACTGTGGAATGTATACAGAATAGAATTACTACTCTACTGAAAGAATAGATGGAACCACACAATTGGTTGTTATGTGGACAAAAATAGAGGGTATCAGGCTGAGTGAAGTTAGTCAAAAAGAAGAGGGACATATATAAAATAATCTCTCATATGTGGAATAAAAAGAAACAGTAAGGAATCATTAAATGGCCAAAGGTAATGAAAAAGAACTGGAGATCTTGTCTATACAACTGAGCTTCATAGGCAGGGAAGTATTAGTAGAAGGGGGTCTCTGTAGTCCCTAGGATTTTGGAGGAAGGAAGGGGCAGTGAATGTGATATTTGAATGATGTATGTATTAAACTATCATGAACAATATCGTAAATCATGATACATCAACACAAGTAGGAAAAATAAAAAAAAACAGCTAAGGTATTATTCTATAATCATAAAGTCTACCTGCTAGTGTAAAGGCAGTAAACTATCACTGGGGAAATAATAATAATAGTGATGATAACTAGATCCCATGGAATGTTTTTCTAATTTTGAAAGAATATTTCAAATGTTTTCCTTCACATGATTGTATTGTTTCTAAGTGTTTTTTATTATTGAGTTTACTAACTGACAGTAGCTACACAGGTAGAAAACTGCATGCTATGTCTGAAATTTATGCTGAAATTTAATCAATAACTGCAGTTGGACATCTGCCTGCATTGTAAGTCTTTTTTCCCCTCTTTCAGGAATCATGCCAGAGAAAGCAAAAGTAATGTTACTTCATTACTTTACAAAGTCCTTAACTTAAAATGGAAATGTAATTTCCTGCCCTAACTGTAATATAAACCAAAGTTTTGGTCTCATTCTCATTTTTTAACTTTCAATGTCATTCACAATATTTCTGTATATCTCAAGTTAGTGACTTAAATCACTGACTAATTATGACAATGATATTAGATTTTTTAAAATTTTTTTATTTAAACAAATTTATTACATACATGATTGTGTTTGGGTTTCAGTCATGTAAAGAACACCACCCATCACCAGTGCAACATTCCCATCACCAATGTCTCAAATCTCCCTCCTCCCCACCCAACCCCCGCCTGTACTCTAGACAGGCTTTCTATTTCCCTCATACATTCTCATTATTAGGATAGTTCAAAACGTAGTTATTTCTCTAACTAAATTCATCCCTGTTTGTGGTGAGCTTCATGAGGTGAGCTGGAACTTCCAGCTCTTTCCTCTTTCGTGTCTGAAAGTTATTATTGCAAGGCTGTCTTTCATTTTTCTTAAAACCCGTAGATGAGTGAGACCATTCTGCGTCTTTCTCTCTCTCTCTCTCTCTGACTTAGATTTTGATCGCTAAATTGCCACAACTTTAATGGTTAAATTTTACTATTTCTGTAGGTAAGGAGTAATTTCATTTTAATCAGAGGAGCATTAGCCAGAATGTGAATTCTGACTGGTCTCAACTGGGAATTCAGATTCTCTTCTATCTTCATTGCCTGCTGGGAAAATTCATTATTTGTAATGGTTGTGAGACTGAGGCTATAGTTTTCTTTCTCTTCACTTGGAGACAAAACTCAGCAACTAGAGGCTTTCTATAATTTCTTTTTAGGTTGCAGTTTTCTGCATAGATGTTTAATTTACTTCAGGTTCACTGGAGCACAAAGGATTTTCTCTTTTGTAACCAGTTGGAATAAATGGTCTATTTGTGTATTTGTTTTTGGTCTCTTCATAAGGTGCTCAGAGGACTATCTCTGTGCTCAGGATTTGTTCCTGGCAGTACATGAAAAAATATATAGCATCAGGGATTAGACTTGGAGTTCTTGCTAGCAGAGCCCATCTGAGTTTATTGAATTATTTCTTAGTTCTTCTTTTTCATTCTTTTTATTTTGTTTTTGTTTTTGGGCCACACCTGGCGGCGCTCAGGGTTTACTCCCAGTTTTGTGCTCAGAAATTGCTCCTGGAAGGCTCAGGGGACCATATGGGATGCTGGGAATCAAACCCAGTCTGTCCTGGGTCAGTTGCATATAAGACAAATGCCCTACCTCTATGCTATCGCTCCTGTCCCTGGTTCTTCTATTTTTAAAGTGTTCTCATTAGGTAAGGTCTAACTTGCAATAATCTGTCTAAAATTAAGTAACCAGATATGGATTTACTTTTATGTGAAACATCCTTTTCAGGAGCTTTCTAGATTAGTGTTTGCTGGACTAAGTAGGAGAAGGTGCATATATATACATACAGGCATGGCTTTTGAAGACAATCTATTAACCATAATCACGATGAAGATTTCTTGTAATACTTTATAATGAAACTGGCAGAAATAACTTTCACAGTATTGATGCTATTACCCAGCATTCCCTCCAAATTTCCCAATCAGCTAAACCATCCAGTTGGATTTTTGGTCTTATAAGCTCCAGGGGCCGCAGGTATCCAGAAGTTCCTATTTGTCCAGGTTATGATCTAGCAATACATTTAGGAGTATTAAAAAAGAGAACACACTTATAGCCCAAACAGTTAAGTTTTGAAAAAAGAATTGCACCTGGTATCCCAGCAGCAATTCTCACATACTGTATTACAATAAATGGAGTAGGAATGAAGCCTTCCTTAGAGAAAATGTAGTATTTTTCCATGGAAGTGTTGATTTTTGATATGCCATTCAATGATACCTGGAAAGCCAATAAATATCCCAAAGTCCCTGTCATTTGGGGGGAAATTTGGATATAGAACAGTTTTTTAAGATTTATATCTCCCTGTTGAGAACTCTGAGAACAGAGCAACATTACATTTTCTTTTAACAAAGATGTGTTGATTCTATATAAGAACTTTGAGATCTTATATAAATTCCATTCTAATTTTCCAGAGAATAATAAAGATTTTGTGAAGAAATGTAGGCAGAACATGAAGTTCAGACTCTAATTTTACATACATGAAAACTGCCCCCTTTCATCATACCTTTGTTTAAATCAGGGCTATGCTTTTAATTAACAACTTAATTGGTTGGTGCCTTCTCCATCCAGTTCTCTGGGGGTATGTTTTCTGTTTAACTTCCTTGTTTTAATTCTTCAGCAAAACCATAAAATTTAATTAGGAAAGTAGCCAACATTGCAACAGCAATTCTCTATCTAATTGTCTATGCTTTAACTGTACCTTCTCAGATTCCTTTCAACGTTACACATGCATTTTTCATTTGTTCATATCTCAGCTAAGATGTTATGACTTTTTAGCCTACATTTGTAGTCCAATCAGTTTTTATTTTTCCAAAGAGGTTACATCCAATGAAATCAGAACAATTGACTTGAAGCATTCAGATACATCCAGCTAAATTAAGAACTAGAAAAGGTCAAGCTATAAAGTGTTACCTTACTTTGTGCATTAGATTTCTAATATTGCAGAGAAATTCCACAAAGTAGTTTAAAACACCTCATCTGTCATTTTATGGTTATGCGTCAGGAGCTCAAATACCCTGGCTATATATTTTTTCTCAGGATCTCACTGGGCAAGAATCAAGGAGTCAGTTCATTTCCTCAGGGTTTCAGGATCTTCTTACATTCCTTCAAGGTGATTATCTCAGCACCTCAGTATCTTCTTCCAAAATCATGTAGTAGTTGCACAATTCAGTCCCTTGTGGTGGAAAATGGATTCCTTCATTTCCTGTTGTCTATCAGCTAGAGATGGTTTTCATTTCTAGGAGGTCAGTAGCATTCCTTGACAATTTTGATTTTTTAAGGCCAACAGGGACACTTCTCTGACTTCCCTGTGAACAGCTTGGGGGAAAAAATCTCTTTGATTTAAAAGGGTAATTGGCTTTTTGTCACTTAATGTCAGGAGATTAACATAATCATAGTCACAAACCCTGCCTTCTGCCAGAGGAGGGATTAAGTACATGACATGTACGTGGTGATCATGGGAGTGTGGGGAATCAGTTGTACAAAAATCTTTGAGCCATCTTGCAGCTTTGTCTATCACACAGAAAAAAAAAAGAAAAAAGTCAACTAAAGACTTCTGGCAACTTCTTTCCCTCCAGAGACAGTCTCCAGGGTTTCAAAGGAGTAGTTAACATTGGCCCCAATACTATCCCATCAGCTCCATAGGAAATAAGATGACAAATTTTTTTCATCTCTGCAGAGTGCTGCAAACCGAACAAGAATGGCTGCATTCAGGAGTGGAAGAGGTTCATTTGATGAAGCCATTTGAATTTAAAATGACATTGAGTTAAGGTGATGATACTTTTTGATAGAAATTTATGTATGTTTAATGCTTACATTTTAGTTCAGTAAAACCAGCTCTTTAGCAAAAGGAAACAATGAGATGTACAGGAAAGGGTTAACATAGAGGCATGGCATTGCTATTCTCAGAAAGAACTGCTAGCAAGATTGGATCTCTGCTGGTATCTGGGAATTTAAATTTTGGGAAGGTTCCACCACCATGAAAAGAGTGGCTTATTGTGCTTGAGCTGTATGTGCACACAACACAGTTTACACAGAACACCTGCTTTCCTACAGGGAGTCTGGGAATTTGGTTGTTTTAGGCCCCAGTTAAAAACCTGGACATGTCTGTAATGAGCTTTCCCTATAGACAATATTCTGTATGTATTATCACAACTTGTGGCTGGGGAAATTGGGAACATTTTTTGTGACTCCTCAGAGAATTGATTCTTGGAAACCTGTGCCTGGTTTCTCCTGGACTCCACTTAATTTTATTTTCTTCTTAGGATTTAGATATTTTTACCACAATGATCACTGCTGCGAGTAGAAATGTTGTGAGTAGGTTGAATTGTGAGGGCTTTCCTGCCAATCATTAAACTTGGGGGTGGTCTTGGTGATTCTCAATTCAAGAACTGTGATTACATCTTAAGTCTTAACCACCTACACACTTGGCTTTACTTTCCTCCACTGATTTCAGTATATAACTCAATACACAGATAAGAGATGAGAGGAAAGCTTTGAAAGATTCTAGAGTCAAACTTTCCACATCTTTTACACTTGAGGATCTGCACCACTTCACAGACTGGTGGTTTAGACCCTTGTTTTAATTTGGCACAGTGAACCAGTACAAGTTGTTTAAACTCTCTTGGTATTGCCCATTATCTTCAACTGTAAAATAGCAATAATAATGGAGCCATTCACAATATTGAAATGAGACATATTATAGAAAGTACTTGGAACTATGGTCTATATATATGGACCTAAGGGGGCTAGATTAGATGTTTGGGAGAGGAAATGTAAGTGCACTGTCAGTGTTCTGTTTCGAATTCCCATGATTCTTTTCCCCTGTCTCCCTCTTCCTCACCTGTCCATTTCTTTGACTTTCTCAGTTGTTTTCTAGGTCAGTGTTTCTCAACAGTTTAGTGAGCGTTTTTCAGTCTTCTGATCTTGTGTTCTTCCTGTGTTCCATCCTACTGGTGCCTCTCTAGTTTCACATCATGGCCCCACCTGTGCCTCCTTAGAATAATCCAGAGAGACAGTATGGGTCATATAGCACTAATTCTTTTCATGAAAGGCTCCTATAGGCTCCTCTACATCCTTACTTTTTCCAGTTTACTATATTTCTTCAAAGATAATCAAAGCTGCTTGCAGGAATGCCTCCTTCCTTTTCTAAAAGTTCATACAAAAGGAGCACAATAATGTAAAAGTGTTGTCTGCTGTTTTCTTTCCATTAAACATCTTTCAGATCATCTATAATGCTCTAGGAGATTTCATAACTACCTCACTGTTCTAAGTGGGGCAACTTTATTGCCGTTGGTAATAATAAGTGATTATAACATGTATAGTTATGCAATTTCCTCTTTATATCTTTGTAAATATAATGTGACATTTTCACAAACTAGAAAAAAAACTTTTAAACAAATCATAATTTCCTGGAGTTTGAGTGCTAGCACATTGGTTATGGCATTTGCACACTATTGACCTGGGTTCCATATCTGGCACTGCATATGGTCTCCTAAATACCACCTGAAGTGATCCTTGATTGCAGAAATAGGAGTAAGCTCCGAGTACCACTAAGTGTGGACAAAAACAAACAAACAAACAAACAAATATGCCATCAACAATATGATTTTCAAGACCTGCTTTAGAGTATTTTCACCAGGACTTTTATGGTCTCCCAAGCAATGCCAGACCAGATGTAATTCCTGAGCAGAGTCAGATGTTTACCCTAAGCACTACTGGGTGTGACCCAAACTTAAAGAGAGAAAGAGGAGGAAGGAAGGAAGGAAGGAAGGAAGGAAGGAAGGAAGGAAGGAAGGAAGGAAGGAAGGAAGGAAGGAAGGAAGGAAGGAAGAACGGTAGAAAGAGAAGAGGGAGTGGAGAAAAGAAAGGAGTAAGAGATGGAAGAAGGGAAGGACAGGTAGGGAGGAAGGAAGAAAGGGAGGGAAGGAGAGAGGAAGAGGAGAAGGGAGAGATGGAGGAATTTTTACTATATTTTTATATTTTTGTTTTAGGACTACACCTAGTGTCACTGGGGCTACTCCTTACTCTGTTCTTTAGGATTGCTCTGGCCTTCTGTGCATGATCATGTGGTATGATGAATTGAACCTGGGGTCTCCCACATAGAAAGCTTTGCTCGGCCCTTTAAATTATCTTCTGAGGCCCAGATTAATACTTAATTAATCTGCTTCTGTAATCATTAAAATTAATTTAACCCACCACATATTTTTACATTTGCTTCTGTTATTGGTAGGTATGACAAACAGTTTATGCACTCTTCTCATCAAAAATGTTTAAGTTAAATATATCACTCGATTATTTGAGGTATGTGGAGATGAGAAACTAATTCTAAAATCCATAAAATTCATCAAAGATTGCAGATTGCATAATCAGTGTCCCCTAACCTTTTCTAACAAAATTCTTCTATCAGGCCCACTGATACATAGCAAAATAATTAGTTTAAATTTCTTTTATTTTACTCAAGTCATTTCTGCTTGAAGTTTTAATTAGATTGAAAGTGTAGGTGATCAGCAAGAAGACTTCAAGAAGGGAAAGTGATGCTCTGGAAGATTACAAACAAATGCACTGATTTGTCAAAAACAAAGAAATAAGAAAAAAACATTCACTGAACTTCAAGTGTATTCCAAATAGTCACTGAGCACAGAACACTCAACATAAAATATCAAGTTTTCTTATGATTACACTCTACTAAGGGAAATGAGAAATCAATGAACCAATAAATAGATAATAGCTCAAATATATAATAATTTTTGGATTAATTCTTTTAAAAGTCATTTCAAGTTATTCCTAAGCATTTCCCTCCATTAGCTAATTAATTAAAATTATTAATGCTAGCTAGTCAATGCCCTGTATGCACATTTTAAGCACACTTCCCTGATTAGCAGTTATTTTCTTACCTTAAGTTGTTGGTATATTTTCTTCAGTGCATATACTTCCTCTTCTGTGTTCGGAATAAGTCTTATCACCTTATCACTATGAAAAAAAAGAAAGATGATGATATTAAACTTTCAGAAATAAAGATCTAACCATCTCTAACTGTTACCACTTGGAAAAATACAATTTCTGAATTTAAGAAGAAAAATAGTGTCTGGGGTTACTCCTGGCTAAGCGCTCAGAAATTGCCCCTGTCTTGGGGGGATCATATGGGACGCCAGGGGATCGAACCACTGTCCTTCCTTGGCTAGCGCTTGCAAGGCAGACACCTTACCTCTAGCGCCACCTCACCGGCCCTGAGAGCAGGTATTTTTAATGCATTTTATTACAGATTGTATTGGTCATTTTCTTCTCATTTTACACTGAATTAATTTTTCTTCAGCTTTGGAAGATTACAAATTCACAGTTAATCAGAAAAAGGCCAAAAGTAAGAGTGATAGTAATCCAGACAGGAACTTACCTGAATGCAGAAAGAAAGCAGAACAATTCCTAATAATTAAAGTTAGAAAACAAAAGGTGTCTTAAAATATACTGCTAAAAAGAATAATCTTCAGTGACAAAATATAAAAAGTACAAAAAAGATACATATACCTAGAAACATTTCTGGTTTATGTTTTCCCCCCAAACACAGTGAAAGAAGCCTATCTTGTCTCTCTAGTGTGGAGTTTTCCAATTAACTTGTGAACCCCCAGGGGCGGGAATTCCAGGAGACACTGATAGATACACAATTTTAAAAGTGGTTATATATATGTATATATATATTGGTTTGGGGGCCACATCTGGTGACTCCTGGCTATGCGCTCAGAAATTGCTCCTGGCTTGGGGAGACCATATAGCAAACAGCTTACTGCTTGTGCCACTGCTCCAGCTCCTAAAGTGGTAATATTTTAAAACCAAAATTTTCACCATTAAATTTTTACTACAGTGAAAATACAGAAATAAATTAGAACATTTAAGATGTTTATTTTATTGTAAATATTCTGAGTTGACTAAGTAGACTTTCTGGGAATTCTTTGTGCCTTCAAACTTGTCCCATTGGGTAGCAGATGGGTGTATTATGTAAGGATAAGATTATAGTGTATTGGAGATAGATATACTGCATTATAGATGGATATATTGTATTGTAATTATTTTATGATGAAGATAGATTGGGAGCACTGCCCAGTATATCATAACTAGCATTGTTTCATATAGTTTGTAAAAAAAATAGATCATTTTAAAATATTAATGGTTCTGGAGAAAATATGAGGAAAATCTAAAGCATAATAGAATAAATACTTTTTATAACCCTATATTATATTATATAATAACTACAGATAAAATTGATTTCTGTTATTTATTATTATATTTTCTAGTGGTGAGTGGCTGTGTCACACTTGGCAATGTTCAGGGCTTACTCCTTAGGAGTAATTATCCTGAGGATTATTCCTGGAAGTGCCCAAGGGACCATATGCTGGAGATTGAAACATAATCTGCTGCATACAATGCAAGTACTTTAACCTTTGTACTATCTCTCTGGTCTTATTTAAAATTAAAAAATTATAATTTATTAGCATATTACGACCAGACGGTATACATCTTGGGACCAAAAAAAAAAAAAGCCCTAGTTTAGGGTTTGAACTATGACCTGCACAATAACCAGGATCCCCAGTCCCAAAGGTCCGGCAGAGAAAATTGTAACGGAACAGGGCTTTTGGAAGCACAAAGAAAGATGCTATCCTAGGTGCCACCCTAGGATCAGGGCAAAGACCAAGATCACCAACCACAGAAGATGGTTTAAAATGATACGGAGGTAACAGAACCTCTAGAACCACAAAGACTGACTTCATCATAAGTCCCACCTCAGGAGGTGTGCAGATACTGAGACCTCTAAACACAGAACAGAAGTCTTCCACACACCAAAAAAAAAAAAAAAAAAAAAACCACCACCGGGAGAGTAAAGGCTCCTGAGCAAAGTCTAGTGTTGATCCCATGACAGTATGCTCCAAGGACGGAGAAACCCCATATCTCTTAGGCCAAGTGAATTCCTTTTCGAATGACCCCAATATTTACTGTGCCAGGGCAGGAGGGAAAAAATAAAAATACAAAAAGCACAAAACCTTGGTTATTATCTATATATTTTTTACCTCCATTTATTATTGTTGTTATTATTTTTATTCACCTATCTATTTTGGTCGATTTCTCTGTTTGGGAGTGATTATTGAAACTGTCCCCAACCATACTTATATTTTCTCTTCCTTTCTTTTCTTTCGTTATGTGCTATGCCATGTTTCTCATTTCAAGACCATGGTGTGTTTTTTTTGTTTGTTTTTGCTTGTTTTGCTTTTTGTTGTTTGTTTGTTTGCCTGTTTTTTTTTTTGTGGTGCTTATCGATACAGCTCAAGCCCTCACTAGATATTTGACACTTCTTTTGGTACTGGTGGAGTGTTTCACCTTCTTTTTCTCCATCTCTCAAATCGATGATGAGAGCCTCTAGAAGGATTCCGCCCAGTTTCGGGGTATTAGATCCTTACCCCAGTTTATTACTTTTCTCTTTTTCAAACAAAACCACGCAACTTGAACTAGCTAGTCCTGCCTCCAGTTAGAGGGGGAACTAAGGGAGGCATCAAGACCAAACAGGTGCAAGACTACTAAGTTGTGGGTTAGATAAAGAGGGGACCACATATTCAAGCCGACCTGGGATGAGGGAAGAGGAAATGGGAGGTAGGACAGAAATGGAGGTGTAGGGAGGACAATTTGGTGATGGGAATCCCCCCTGATTTTATGTAAATATGTACCTAAAATATTATTGTCAACACTATGTAAACCATTATGATCAAAATAAAAAAAAAAAAGAAAAAAAAAATATCACAAATATGAAGCATAAAACAAAACTTCTATAATATAACAAATAACGTGTTTTCCTAATCTCAAACTGCATGCATGGAATAATTTTCATAGTGCTCCATGTTTAACTATTTAGATGAACAGCAGTTTCCAGGGCTAGGCAAGGTTAACATAGAGAGCACTCATCAGTATGTCAGTGTGACCTGTAGGTTTGCAGTCAATGTTTCTTTATGACTGTATACTCACTTCCAATCAATTTAGCTTTATTATTTAAAGGGATCCTGTTTTGAATCTATAGATTCTTTGGATCTATGAATAAAAAGGCCTATGACTTATTAATAACATTTTTAGGTACAACTATTCAAACAAGCCTTTGTACCTTTGATAAAAAAAAAATCACTGACCCCTGGAGATGGCAAGTGACAGCCCTGAAGATAACCAGAGGATGACAGTAGTATGGTGAGTTCCCCAGTTCCCCAGAGGAGGCAGGTAAACTAAACCCAGTCTACAGCCCTGAAAGGAACCAGCAGAAGGGATGACATGAGGCATGGTAAGATTCTCCTCACCAGATCACTCTGCAGCAGCATGTTTATCCTCTAGTTAATGAAACCCAGTATAACACTTAGAAAACATCATGCTGCAAAGGACACAATGGTTAAACAACACAGAACACCACCATGCTTAGAGAATAATGATGGTAGCTTTGCTGACCCGAGTGCCAACTACCAATATAGCCTCTTCAATAAAGACTTTAGAGAGGAAATCTGGAAAATACTCAAAAAAAAATGCAAGGAATTGGGTTGGACAGACTGGTATACCTGGAACCAAGAGTTGGTCTTATGCCAATCAACTTCTGGGGTGAGGCCTTTTTGTAATCAGGTCAAGGATTTTTTTCCATTTTCCACATTTTTCTGGACATATGCAAAAATCGGTGATTGCCACTATCACACCTTTACTATATATATTTTTTCTCTTATCCTTTAACGGAAAAAGAAATAAAATTTACTGAACTTAAAAATAAATAACTAGTAGAATTCCTGTCTCGAATATAGGCAGGGGATGGGAAGTGGGGAGGAGGGAATGTTACACTGGTGAAGGGGAGTGTTCTGTTTGTGACTGTAACCCAACTATGATCATGTTACTTAAATAAAAATATATTTAGAAAATGCAAGGAAACCAAGGAAAGAACTGAATAAACCACAAATAAAAGTCAAGAGAATATAAAAGTAGAAATGAGAAAACTTCAAATTTAAACAACAGGACTGAAAACCTTGGTAGCAAAAATGAAAAACTCACAAGAAAGCCTCTCTAACAAAGTAACAGCAGCTGAAGACAGAATTATTGAGCTAGAAGATGAGAGGCATAACATCTCCATACAACAGAAGTGGCTGGAAAAGAACTTAAAACAAATGATCAGACAATGGAAAATATACTCAAAGATATGAACAGATGAAAATACATGTCTTTGATAAACTCAAAAAAAAAAAAAAAAACCAACAACAACAACATAAGGATCATTGGAGTCCCAGAGCCCAGGAAGAAAATCCCAATGAAGCATCGTCAAGGACATAATTGCAGAGAAAATCCCAGAGCTAAAGAGTGCATGCAATCAAATGCTTCATGACCAAAGAGTACCAGTTAAAAGAGATTCAAAGAAAAGTACTCCAAAAGTCATAAAAGTCACAATGATGAATACCACAGCTTGAGGTAGAATACTAAACATAACAGAATAAAAAAGAAAATTACATACAAAGGTGCATCTTTATGATCCACAGCAGATTTGTCATGAGTAACAAGGCCTCAACTCCTGAAGGCAGTGGTGGGATATATTAACAAAACTCAATGAAATGAATGCTTCACCAAGAGTACTTCACCCAGTTAGACTTAAATTCAAGTTTGAAGGAATGACACAACAGCTTCATTGATAAACAAAACCTCAGAAACTTTACAGACTCAAAACCAACCTTAAAAGATGAATTGAAAGGTCTACTTTAAGACAAGAAAAAACAACAAACACACCAAACTCCTATAGATAGATAACACTTAATCCTGTGATAATTACTCTCTCAATATTAATGGAATAAATGTACCAGTTAAGAGGCACAAAGTGGCACAATGGATCAAAAAGCTGAATGCAATGCTTTTCTGCCTACAAGAAACACATCTGTAGTAGAACAAATGTAGACTCAAAGTCAAGGGTTGTGAAACAATCATTCAAGCAAAAAACTCACTTAAAAAGGCTGGGGTGGATGTACTAATATCTAATGACACAGACTTTTTTTTTTTTTTGACACAGACTTTTGATTTAAAAAAATTATAAGGGGCAGAGGTGGTCATTTCTTAATAATCAACGGATATGTACAACAGAAAGAAATATACTCCTAAACATATAAACACCCAGAAAAATACTTAAAACAATTGCTGAAAAATTTGAAGGAAGACATCAATAGCAACAAATTAGTAGCAGGAGACTTCAACACCACATTGTAACCTCTGGATAGGTCAACCAGGCTGAAATATCCTTTCAGAATATCAGAACATGTTTAGCCTGTTTCAAAGGATCTGAAGGGAGAAATGGAACAGAATGACTAAGTAGATATAGAGGGTGCTCTATCCCCAGACAACTAGATACACATTATTCTCGAATGTACACGGTCATCTTACAGAATAGACCACATTCTGGTTCATAAAACATACCTCTAAAAAATCAAGAGAATAAAAATTGTATGATATACCTTCTCAGATCACCATGCACTAAAATTAGAAGTGAATTACAAAGAGACACAAAGGAAAAACTTTAACATCTGGAAATAAAACAGCTTACTACTAAACAACCAGTGCATCAGAGACAAAAATCAAAGAGGAAATAAGATTCCTGAAAACAAACGAGAATCAAGACATGAATTATGAGAATTGTGGGACACAGCAAATGCGGTACTAAGAGGCAAATACTTAACTTTTTAAGCATTCATCAGTAAGGAAGAAGGGGTCTACACAAATACCATGATGGCATAGCTTATAATATGAAAATTGATCAGCAAAATGAAAAAAAAAAGGCAGATGGAAAAAATAAAGCTTAGAGCAGGAATTAATGAATTGGAAATTCAAAACATAATTTGAAAAATCAATGAAAGCAAGAGTTGGTAATTTAAAAAAATAAACAAGATTGATAAAAGACTAGCAAGTATCACAAAAAAAAAAGAGGGAGACTTAACTAAACCAAATTAGAACTGAAAAGGGAAAGATTATTATAGATACTACAGTAATGTAAGGGGTAATCAGAGATTACTTTGAGAAACTCTATGTCACAAAACAAGATACCTGGACAAAATGGATAATTCTCGGACTCCTATAACCTCCCAAGGTTGAACCAAGATAATCTGACCTTTCTTCACAGACCTATCGCTATTGAGAAAAGGATAAATGGCAATAAAAATCTTCCCCAAAACAAAATTCCAGGTCCAGATGGATTCACTAACAGATTCTTTCCAACTTTTCAAGAGGACCTTTTTGCCAATCCTTTACAGGTTCTTCCAGAAAATGTAAGAAAGAGAAACTCTCTCAAATAATTTTTTGGTATCACTTTGATACCAAAAGTAGTCAGAGATGGCACAAAAAAGAGAACTAAAGACCAATATCCCTGATGAACACAAATGCAATGATCCTCAAGAAAATCCTAGCAAATAAGATTCATCTCATCAAGAAGGTCATATAGCACATCCCAGGATGGTTTATCAGACACAAGTCAATAAACATAACACACCATATCAACAAAAAGGAAATATAAAAACTATATCATCCTATAATAGATGCAGAGGAAGTATTTGACAAGATCCAATACCCATTCATGATGAGAAACTCTCAACATGGAAATTGAAGAAACTTTTCTCAATATAGTCAAGGCCATTTACCACAAGCCCATGCAAATATTATACTCAATGGAGAAAAATGGACTTTCCTCTAAAATCTGGACCAAAACAAGACTGTTCTCTCTCTTCACTCCTAATCAATACAATACTAGTCAACATAGCAATTAGGCAAGAAAAAGGTATCAACAGTATCCAGATAGAAAATGAAGAAGTCGCCCACCGGCCCACCCCGACCGCGTGAACGGCTGCCTTCCTCCTGCTGGGGTTCCCTTGCCCCTGGGAAGGTAAGGAAGCCCCGCCCGCCCGCCCCTACTGCTCGAACGGCTGCCTTCCTCCTGCTGGGGTTCCCTTGCCCCCGGGAAGGTAAGGAAGCCCCGCCCGCCCGCCCCGACCGCGCGAACGGCTGCCTTCCTCCTGCTGGGGTTCCCTTGCCCCCGGGAAGGTAAGGAAGCCCCGCCCGCCCGCCCCGACCACGCAAACGGCTGCTTCGCTCCTGCTGGGGCTCCCGTGTCCCCGGGAAGGTAGGGAAGCCACGCCTGCCCACTCCGACCCCGCGAACGGCTGCTCTCCTTCTGCTGTGGTTCCTACGCCCACAGGAAGGTAGGGAAGCTCCGCTCACCCATGCGGACCGCGTGAGCGTGCCCCGCCCCCCGTTGGGTATCTCCTGCCTCCCAGAAATAGCTGACAACAATAGGGCAAAGCAACGAATCAGGCCACAGAGAGAGCACAAGAGGAGCCAAACCGCAGCAAGCCCACCCAACAGTACCACTAGATCCACCCTCAGGGAGGGGACCCATTTCCACACCACAGGGGATCAAAACAGACTGAAATTGGAAGAAACAGCACTCCAAAGCACACCAATAAACACAAGGAAATATGGGTAAATCAAAGAGAACCCTAAGATCTGAAGATACGGAGACAAGCCCTATCAAGTTTCCAAGTTCGCCAAAGCGCACAGATCTGTGGGAAGGTGACCTAAAAGCAGCAATGAGGAAGGAAACGCAAGAACTAATAAAAGAAATGAGAGAAACCTTAGCTACCGAGTATAAGATATCTATGGAGGAACGAATCACCCAAATTAAAGAAGAAATGTTAAAGAGCATGAGAGAGTCCATACAAAAAGAAGTGAAGGAATTAACAGACAAAGTAACAAGCTTTACTAGCAGAAACACAGAGTTGGAGAAACACATCGAAGAACTCGAAGGAAAACTGCAAACAAAAAATGACCAAGAAACCAACAAAGAAATAAAAGGCAAAGCACTGGAAGGAAAAGTCCAGTACCTAATGAACAAGGACAAAAGAAACAATCTAAGAATCGTGGGTATACCAGAAGGGGAGGAAATAGGGAAAGGGGAAGAACAAGTAGTCAGAGAGATAATAGCAGAGAACTTACCCAACCTTTGGAATGAAACTTCAGGGCAAATCCAGGAAATCAAGAGAGTTCCTAGTCAAATAGATCCTAATAAACCTACACCAAGACATATAGTAATCCAAATGGCAAAAAACAAAGAGAAAGAGGAACTTCTTAAGGCAATAAGAGAGAAAAAAAAACCTCAAGTACAAAGGTAGGGACATAAGAATCAAACCAGATCTCCCAATCGAAATAATTCAAGCAAGGAGACAGTGGAATGACATATTTAAACGACTGAAGGAAAGAAACTTCCAACCTAGAGTCCAATACCCAGCAAAATTATCATTCATATGGGAGGACAGACTGAAAACATTTTCAAACAAGACGGAACTAGAGCTATTTGTGCAAAAAAAGCCGATCCTAAACGAACTACTCAGAGATGAATTACACAATCCAAACCCCCGATTGTAACAAAAGCCACCCTACACAACACAACTGCACAACAGTCCTCTCTCTCAATAATCTCCCTAAATGTTAATGGACTAAATTCTCCAATTAAAAGACACATAGTAGAAAACTGGATTAGGAAAAATAAACCGGACTTCTGCTGTCTACAAGAAACACACCTACAGCTACAGGATAAGCATAGGCTTAGAATCAAAGGATGGAAAGTAATTATTCAGGCCAATGGAAAACAAAAAAGAGCAGGGACAGCCATTCTTATATCAGACCAAATTGCATTCAACCTCAAGAAAGTGGTCAGAGATAAAGAGGGTCACTACTTACTGATCAGGGGAACATTAGATCAAGAAACACTAACCCTGGTCAATATCTATGCACCCAATGTAGAGTCAGCAAAATATGTGAGGCAACTGCTTGTAAACCTGGAGAAACACATGAAGGGAAATGTGATAGTAGTAGGGGACCTCAATACTCCACTATCACCACTGGACAGATCCACCAAACAGAAAAATAGCAAAGAAATAAGAGCTCTAAATGAAAAATTAGAAGATTTGGAGCTAATAGACTTATATAGAGCCCTCCATCCCCAGAAAGCAGAATACACATTCTTCTCAAGCCCACATGGAACCTTCTCCAGAATAGAACATGTCTTGGGATACAAAGCCAACCTATATAAGACCACAAAGGTAAGGATCATTAGAAGTACCCTTTCAGGGGCCGGCGAGGTGGCGCTAGAGGTAAGGTGTCTGCCTTGCAAGCGCCAGCCAAGGAAAGGACCACGGTTCGATCCCCCGGTGTCCCATATGGTCCCCCCAAGCCAGGGGCAATTTCTGAGCGCGTAGCCAGGAGTAACCCCTGAGCATCTAATGGGTGTGGCCCGAAAAACAAAACAAAACAAAAAAAAAAGAAGTACCCTTTCAGACCACTATGCAACAGAACTCAAAATTGACGTCAAGAAGAAACAATGGAGAAAAACCAATACCTGGAGATTAAACAACATGCTGCTCAACAACAGCTGGATCAAAGAACAACTCAAGGAAGAAATAAAAAGATTCCTTGAGACAAATGACAATGAAGAGACAACATGTCAAAATTTGTGGGACACAGCAAAAGCAGTAATTAGGGGGAAACTCATAGCAATACAGGCCTATGTCAAGAAACAAGAAAATAACAAAACCAACAGTTTAAAAGATCACCTCAAAGAATTGGAACAACAGCATCAGAGAAATCCAACCATGACCAGAAGGCAAGAAATAATAAAAACCAGAGCAGAAATAAACAACATAGAAACTAAGAAAACAATACAAAAAATCAATGAGACCAGGAGTTGGTTTTTCGAAAAAATAAACAAGATAGACAAACCATTGGCTAAACTCACCAAAAAGAAGAGGGAAAACACCCAAATCAGTAGGATCACAAATGAAAGGGGAGAGATTACAACAGAACCTCAAGAAATACAACATATCATAAGATCATATTATGAACAACTATACTCAGCTAAGATAGAGAACCCAGAAGAAATTGACAGATTCTTGGACAAACACCCTCCTCCAAGACTGGAAAAGGAAGAACTAGAAAGCCTAAACAGACCAATAACCTCAGAGGAAATTGAAGATGTAATTAAAAAACTCCCTAAAAACAAAAGCCCAGGCCCAGATGGATTTACAGGTGAATTCTACCAAACATTCTGAGAAGATTTACTACCACTTTTTCATAGGCTCTTCCAAGCCATAGAAAAAACAGGAATCCTCCCTAACTCCTTCTATGAGGCAAATATCACACTCATTCCCAAAGAAGGCAAAGACACCACCAAGAAAGAAAACTACAGACCAATCTCACTAATGAACATAGATGCAAAGATACTCAACAAAATCTTAGCAAACCGAATCCAGCACTTCATCAAAAAAATCATACATCATGACCAAGTGGGATTTATACCAGGAATATAAGGTTGGTTCAACATACGCAAATCAATCAACATTATACATCACATCAACAACAAGAAAAACAAAAACCACATGATCATATCAATCGATGCAGAGAAGGCATTTGACAAAATCCAACACCCTTTCATGTTAAAGACACTCAGCAAAATAGGGTTAGAAGGAACCTTCCTCAAGATAGTTACAGCTATCTATGAAAAGCCTACAGCCAACATTATACTTAATGGCGAGAAACTAGAAGCATTTCCATTAAGATCAGGAACTAGGCAAGGCTGTCCACTCTCTCCACTCTTATTCAATATAACCTTAGAAGTCCTAGCAATAGCAATCCGACAAGAGAAGGGAATCAAAGGAATCCAAATTGGGAAAGAGGAACACAAACTATCTCTATTTGCAGATGATATGATGATATACATCGAAAATCCTAAAGAGTCCACAGTAAAACTCCTAGAAACAATTAATCAATACAGCAAAGTGGCTGGATACAAAGTCAATACACAAAAGACAGTAGCGTTTCTATATACAAACAACGAAATCGAGGAGAGAGAGATTAAAAATACAACACCATTTAAAATAGTATCAAAAAATATCAGGTACCTAGGAATCAACCTTACAAGGGAAGTGAAAGACCTATACCAGGGAAACTTCAAAACGCTCCAGAAAGAAATTGAAGACGATCTAAAGAATTGGAAGAACATCCCATGCTCATGGATAGGTAGAATTAACATAGTCAAAATGACTATCCTACCCAAACTACTATATAGATTTAATGCAATCCCTATCCAAATCCAGACACCATTCTTTAAAGAAATAGAACAATCAATCACAAAATTTATCTGGAACCACAAAAGACCCAGGATAGCCAAACACATACTGAAAAACAAAAATCTGGGAGGCATCTCCTTACCTAACTTGAAACTATACTATAAAGCCATAGTAATCAAAACAGCATGGTACTGGAACAGAGACAGGACCTCAGACCAGTGGGTCAGAACAGAATTCCCAGACATAAACCCCAAGATATACAGCCAACTAATATTTGATAAAAGAGGTAAGAACCTGAAATGGAACAAAGGAAGCCTATTCAACAAATGGTGTTGGTACAACTTGAAAACCACATGTACGAAAGTGAAGATTGACCCATACCTCACCCCTTATACAAAAGTTAACTCAAAATGGATCAAAGACCTTGAAATCAGACCTGAATCTATAAAGTTTATCGAGAATAAAATAGGCAGAACACTCGAAGACCTATATATCAAAAAGTTCTTTGAGAATGGAGCACCAATGGCAAGAACGTTAGCATCAGATATAAACAAATGGGACTACATTAAACTAAAAAGCTTCTGCATGGCAAAAGAAACCCTACTTAATGCAAGAAGACAGTTAACAGAATGGGAAAAAATCTTTTCACTCGACATATCAGATAAAGGGCTGATATCTAGAACATACAAAGCACTCAGAAAGCTAAACCCCCCAAAACCAAATAAAGCCATAAAAAAATGGGGAGATGAAATGAACAGACACTTCTCTGAGGAAGACAGAAAGATGGCCAACAAACACATGAAAACATGCTCACCTTCACTCATCATCAGAGAGATCCAAATCAAGACAACAATGAGATACCACCTTACACCAGTGAGGATGGCTCACATCAAAAATAATGGAAACAACCTTTGTTGGCGGGGATGCGGTATGAAAGGAACTCTCATCCACTGCTGGTGGGAATGTCCCCTAGTCCAACACCTATGGAGGAAAGTCTGGAGAGTGCTCAAAGAACTCAGAATTGAGCTGCCATTTGACCCAGCAATTGCTCTCCTAGGCATATACCCCCAAGATGGAAGGACTTTCATTCCAAAATACGTATGCACCCCATTATTTATCGCAGCACTCAGTATAATAGCCAAATCTTGGAACCAACCTCGATGTCCAACAACAGATGAATGGATTATTAAGATGTGGTACATATACACAATGGAATATTACATGGCAGTCAGAAATGATACAATCACAGACTTTGCAGCAACGTGGATGGAGCTAGACCATGTTATGTTAAATGAAGTAAGTCAGAAGACAAAAGATAAACACAGAATAGTAGCACTATTCTGAAGCACCTAGAACATATACTTGATGCACAACTAATACCTAACAATCAAATAACAGGGTTTAACAGGGTAGAAACTCCAAACACTGTAATAGTCAATATATACTTGGGAGCAGTGTCCAAAATACATGAAAGAGAAACAACGCAAACTCTTGACTACACATTATACCACAAAGAAAACAGCAACAACAGAAACAACACCATAGAGAGATCAGGTATGTAATCAGACTTCTACAACAAAGACCCACAATAATCCCTTAGAGATTGTATACAGGAACACAAGTATAGAACACCACGGGAAATCACTGACTGCAATGGAAACATACCATAACACTATGTTTTAATGCCTTTATCCTACTATATTTTAAATAACCTCTCAGCTTCTTTGTTCACAGGCACCATTGGATACAAAAGGCGGACAAACTAAGATGGAAACTCAGGATCCCACACGAGATACCATACCTTGCTTGCACTACGAGATGGTCCGGAGAAAACTCTTTAACATACACTTTATCCCTAGGTTATACCTTCTCTTAGGAATTGAAGCACGAGACCAGTCAGACCACCGAAGCAATAACTGCGAAGTACAGACTTAAACTACAGGCTCTATTCATCGAACACATTCAACCAAACCAGCATTCACTTGCTATTCTCTCCTCTCTTCTCACTACTTTCTTTCTTTCTTTTTTTTTCCTTCACTTTTCTCTTTTCTATTCTTCTCTTTACTTTTTTTCCCGTTCTCTTCCCCCTTTCTTTCTAAGGTATTTTCTCTTTTCTCTCCCTTCATACCCCTCTCATATACCTTCCCCTTTCTCCCCTCTGGAAATCCTACTATCCCTTCACCCCTCAATCCCATCCAGATCTCCCACCATATTAAAACTCTTCACCCCCAGTCCTTAATCTATTAGGCATCAAGATCGACCTCCTACCCAACGAACCAGTACCCAGCACCCAGACGAGGGGACATCCAGTCAAACCCACACCTCGTCTCCTGCAAGAAAAGACAGCCAACCCCCTTGCGGTCTCATGCTGCGCAGCCCTCCCTACCAACTTCCCCTAACGTGGACTGTTTCTTGAAACCGGACCTAGGCCCAAAAGTATCCCCAATGCAAGAACTCTTTCAAGATCTCCCTGCCGCAAATTCTTACCAATCTGAAGAAGGTCAGGGGGTGTGATAGAAAGATGCCTGGGAACCCACACTCCACTAGAAAAACCCAAAAGACAATGGGAAAAACTGTACTTCCAACATAGGCATAAGACCTGTAATACACCACCTCTTTACATGCTCTCCCCCAAATGTAAGGTAGTCTTTTGCACCACTTTTATTTCTTTCTCCTATATTTACTTTCTTTCAATTTATTTATATTTTTTTAAAATGTCTGTCCTACATATACATTTGTGAGCACATACATTTTTATTCCTTTTTTTTTTATCATTTTTGGGTATGGGACCTGTTTCTGTTATTCCTTCTGCCCACCCCCAAATACACTGACAATATAATGTAGCACCGTTTTCCCCTGCAAAGGCACACTAAATAAAGGGGAAATCTTACATATTAAAAAAAGAGCTCTTATCTACTAGAGAAAGGAACTCATAGTTGTTTACAATACAGGGATATCTCCTACCTGGAAAATATGTCATGTGGAATCAACTTAGACCTCAGGTGATTAGATACCATTCAACCAGCCTTGAACCCTGGATCTCAGACATAGAAATGGTACAGTTCTTCACAACAGCTGCAGGAAACAAATACCATCCAGGACAACCTTAATACTGCGGGGTCAACAACAAGGGCCAGCTCTAACATGATATCCTGACAAGGAGGAAAATGTGAACAACTTGACCTTAGAGCAGATTAGCCTACCCTACCAGTTAATGACAAGAAAAAACCAGAAGACTAGGTACCCCTTGGTGGGTCCAAAAGCCAAGATCGCGATTTACAGATGACTGACTGATAGAACCACGACCAGACTGTATACATCTTGGGACCAATATAAAAGCCCTAGTTTAGGGTTTGAACTATGACCTGCACAATAATCATGATCCCCAACCCCAAAGGTCCTGCAGAGACAATTGTAACGGAATGGGGCTTCCGGAAGCACAAAGAAAGACGCTATCCTAGGTGCCTTCCTAGGCTCAGTGCAAAGACCAAGATCACCAACCACAGAAGATGGATTATAATGACACTGAGGGAACAGAACCTCTAGAACCACAACCACAAAGACTGACTTCATCATAAATACCATCTCAGGATTTGTGCAGATACTGAGACCTCTAAACACAGAGCTCTGATTGTATCACCCTGGACAGAGCAGAAGTCTTCCAAACACCACAAAAACACCACCGGGAGAGTAAATGATCCTGAGCAAAGCCTAGTGTTGATCCCATGACAATATACTCCAATGACGGAGAAACCCCATATTTCTTAGGCCAAGTAAAATCCTTTTTGAATGACCCCAATATTTACTGTGCCAGGGCAGGAGGAAAAAAAAAAGCACAAAACCTTGGTTACTTTTTTTATATATATTTTTACCTTCATTTATTATTATTATTATTATTATTATTATTATTATTATTATTATTATTATTATTGTTATCCCTATTTACCTATCTATTTAGGTCGATTTCTCTGTTTAGGTGTGATTATTGAAATTGTTGTCCCCAGTTATACTTATTTTTTCCCTCCCTTTCTTTTCTTTCATTATGTGCTATGCCAAGTTTCTTATTTCAAGACCATGGCATATTTTTTTTTGTACGTTTGTTTGTTTTTGTTTGTCTTGTTTTGTTTTTTCTTTGTTTTGTGTGGTGCTTATCGATAAAGCTGGAGTCCTCACTGGATATTTGAAACGTCTTTTGGTGCTGGTGGAGTGTTTCACCTTCTCTTTCTCCTTCATCCCCCAAATCGATGATGAGAGCCTCTAGAAGGATTTCGCCCATTTTCGGGGTATTAGACTCTTACCCCAGTTTATTACTTTTCTCTTTCCCAGGCAAAACCACGCAACTTGAAATAGCTAGTACTGCCTCCAGTTAGAGGGGGAAATAAGGGAGGCATCAAGTCCAAATAGGTCCAAGACTACTAAGTAGTAGGTTAGATACAGAGGGGACCACACACTCTAGTCGCCCTGGGGGTGAGGGAAAAAGAAATGGGAGGGAAAACAAAAACGGAGGAATAGGGAGGACAATTTGGTGATGGGAATCCCCCCTGATTTTATGTAAATATGTACCTAAAATATTATTGTCAACAATATGTAAGCCACTATGATCAAAATAAAAATTATATTAAAAAAAAAAGAAAATGAAGAAGTCAAACTCTCACTGTTTACAAATAACATGATGCTATATTTAGAGAAACCTAAAGACTATACCTAAAAGCTACTAGAAATAATCGATTTGTATAGTAAAGTGGCAGACTACAAAATTAACACACAAAAATCAATGGCCTTCTTATAAAAGACAGTATAGTAATAATACTCAGGACAATAGAGATGAGGGTTGGAAGGACCAGTCCATGATATGAAGCTTATGAGAAAGAGTCACCACTCTTCAACTTGAGAATTAACTGTATGAATAACTACCATGACAATGATAGTTAGTGACAGAAATAGAATGCCTGTGTCAAAGACAGGCAGGGTGTGGGCAAAGAGGGAAATGAGGACCATTGATGGCAGGAAAGTTTCACTGGAGAAGGGTGGAGTCTTCCATACTGAAACCAAATTATGAACATTTTTCGATCTACAGTGCTTAAATAAAGTAATTATTTTTTTATAAATCACACCGAACAATCTCCAGTACTAGTGCATACTATTCTGGGCAGAAAAGGAGAAGAATATAAGTAGATGAAATACATTAAAACATTGTAAAAATAAATCCTAAATTGACTCTTGGAATTGATGTGTAATTATATTTTTGCTCTTTTTAAAATTTCATATACAGTTTTCTGACCTGTTTTTTCCAGAATTCATCATACCCTGGCCTATTTCATCTGACCTAATATCATTCTGATATTTAAACACAGAGAAAAACAACTCCACTGAGTGATATGGTTGTTTCTGAGGAATGGATTCCTTTATAGCTTGCTGAAAAACACCTTTATCTGGCTTCTGTCAACTCAAGAGTGCAAAGAAAGCAATCTGTAGCTTGGTTTACAGCTCAGGCAACTTTTTTGTTTGTTTTAAGGATGGACAATTCATCCGGACAATTGGTTCCTCTTCTGTGACTTTACAATAAAGGAAGAACTCCTTTGGGATTATTTGACTTAAAGTGATCAGATCATTTATGTTAATATAAACATTTCACTCCTCTCCTCATTGACCCCCCAGCTTCTAGAAATTCTCAAGAGTAAATTGAGAAATGGTTGATTATTATTAGATTACTTATAAAAGAAGAGAAGATAAATAAAACAATCAGGGAAAAATGAAAGACTACTTTTAAATTATATTGGCTGACAAACTATCATTATCTATAACTAAAACCAGAGAGCTCATTCAGCATGTAAAACCAATTGCTTATTTTGCTTCATCAAAAAGACAAATCTCCTTATATCTGATAGTGAACAATAATATAGTATTACAATCAGGAAGATTATAGTTACTAGCTGCTAGAATTTAGAAAATTAGCCGTGCACCACTATCAAAAGAAACTAAAGGGAACATCTTTCTTTATCATTTATCCTTTTTCTTCAACCGCTAGGTGGCATTATCAATTTAAGCCTTTTTTAGGTACTCTTTGGAATGAAGTTGAGGGGGGTGTTAAAGGTCTAAATGGTTAAGATTAGAGAGACTGGAGAAGCCAATTGTTTGCTCATCTATGTTTATAAATCAGATATTTAAAACTCAGAGAATCTACAAAAAGTTTTCCTAGGAAAGACAGCACACAAATTCTGGTAGTTTAAAAATGCTGTAAAAAGGCAGCAGGATAGCCTAAGTAACAACTTCCCTAGTCAGTATTTATGATTACATATTCACTTACAGCATATTTATATTTTGTTCCCTTATCTTAAAGAATAAGGTGACATGGATATAAAGTTAACAATCAAGTTTAGTTGTAAATTTGAAAATCTCATGAGTGAGACAATAGTACATACATTTAACTGATTTTAAAAAGTATCACATTTCTATATAAGGAGTGTGGGGCCACACCTGACCATGTTGAGCTATGCTCAGGGCTTATTCCTGGAACTGTGCTCATGACTCACTTCTGGGTATGATTAGAAGACCTAATGTGGTGCTGGAATTAAACTGGGTTTAGCCACTTACAAAGCAAACATCTTAAACTCCGTACTATCTCTCTGACTCCCTATGTGGTCAATTTCTAATGATAATGTCTACAACTAAAGAGAACAGTAAGAGACTAGTGACCAACTTTATTTAACCCATCTGAACCTCAGTGGAATGTATCCCTCATTTTTCTTTTTTATTTAAAGTTCAAAGGCCTGGGGCCAGTGGGTAAGACATTTGCCTTGCATGTGGTTGACCCAGGTTAGATTCCTGGCATCTCAGATGGTCCCCTGATCACTGCCAGGAATGATCTCTTTGCCAGGGCAAAGAGTAACTCCTAAACACTGCCAGGTGTGTCCCCAAAACCAAAATAAAATAAAGCTCAAAGGCTCCATTGAGTTTGTTGTTGACTATACTTACTGCTAATATGGTCCTCACCATGTGACACCTATGGAAGAATATTTTATAGGTAACTTATAAGCAGCCTTCTCTACCGACACAGACATGGAACTTCAGATATTTTACTAATTTAGATCCTAGCATAACTTTTTTCACAATAAATTCTACTATCATATTTCAAACTTCTTCATAACTATAGAGCCAGCTCATAAACCTTGCTTTTAAAACTTTCACTATAAAAACATGAAAAAAATGTTTCCTAATTATATTTATCTCCCAATCCCAAATTTCCTTTATCCCCAGAAATCATTGTTAATAGCTTCTTGTAATAGTGTAGATTTTCTATGTTTATACATGCATCCACTCACAATGCTTTGTTTCATCATATTTTTATAATTTATTATATATTTGACATATATTTATTTAACAAAGACTAAAAACTATTATTTACTCTCACAAGCTATTTTTCATTTTAAGTCATTCATTGTTGTTTCAGTGTCAAGTCTGGGGAGCTGGGCACCATAGTTGGTTGCAATGCTCAACACTTGGGCATGATGCTTGAAAACTTGTAGTATACTCAGCTTGTATTTGCTGTGGTGCTGGGAATTACACAATCAGTTCTAGGGGGATTATCGTTGGTGGTGACAGGTGATGGGTATTGAACCTGTGGCTCAATACATACAAGGCAGATATAACATCATTAATCTACATTCGCAAGGTCAAAACAATTCTGTTTTTTAATATTTTATTTTGGAGTTTTCTACCTATAATCATAATGAGGGTTTTACTAAAAATAAAATTCTAATTAAATCACCATGAGACAGTTGTAAATTTGTTCATAACTGAGGTTCAGTTATGCAAAGTCCAGCACCCATACATTACCAGTTTACATACCACATCCAAAGTCCAAGTTTGATTCATATGCTCTTCCTTTCTTTTCCTGCTGTTTGCCTCTATGGAAGACATTTTTCTCTCCCTCCCCCATCTCTCTCAAATGCTTATGATTTTATTACTTTTAAACACTGGTGTGCAATATTGTTATTGAATGGGGTATCATATGTATCACTTGACCTCATGTTAGGACCCAGTTCTTGGTCAGACGGATCATTTTCAACCATTATTGTCAGGGTGGTCTATTTTTTGCCATAACTGGACTCCCACACTCTTTGTGGCATAAATTAGTCTTCTACAGACCAGTCCTCCAGGCTCTCATCTCTATTGTTCTTGATTATTATTATTATTACCATACTATTTTTATCTGCCACAATAGACATTTTTTGTCTATCCCTCTCCCTCTGACTTATTTTGCTCAGCACAATAATCTCCATATTCATCCATGTATAAATAAATTTAATGACTTCATTTTTCCTAACAGCTGTGTTATATTATATTGTGTACTACTGTTTCTTTATTCACTCATATTTTCTTGGCTACTTGGCTTGTTTCCAAATTCTAGCTATTGTGAATAGTACTTCAATGAACATATGGGTGTAGATTTATTTTCTGTTTTTGGGTCCTTAGGGTATATTCCCAGGAATGGTACTGTTTCATATGGAAACTCAATTTCTAGTTTTGTGAGTAATATCCATATTATTTTCCAAAAATACTGACCAGTGTACATTCCCAAAAGCAGTGATTGTGAATCTCTTCTCCTCTCATTTGTACCATTACTGGTGTTTTGTTGTTGTTGTTGTTGTTCTTTTTCATGTGTACTAGTCTCTGTGATATCACAGGGAGAAATTGCATTGTACTTTTAAATTGCTTCTCCTGATAATACTTTGGAGCATTTTTATGTGCATTTTGGGCATTTGTATTCCATCTTTAAGGAAATATCTGTTCATACTTCTCCCCATTTTTAATAAGGTTAAAATATTTTCCTTGTAAAACTCTACTAGTGTCATATATATCTTAATCAAAAAACACAATATATGTCTTGAAAATTAATAAAATTGGGTTTAAAAGAGATGTTACCAAACTGGAGAGGGAGGCTGCAGCTGGACCCAGAAGATCCCACAAGCCAGGACTACTGCTCCTCTTCTACTAGTATGGCTGGGAATCTGGGCAGACATCTGGCCAAAGGCCTCCTGGGCTGACCATTTGGTCCAGAAGACTGAGATCCCCCATGTCAGACTGGCAACTAGGCTCTGTGGGGAGGGTGGAGGAGGGAAACCCCTTCTCTATGCATTTTCAAACTGGAGAGGAAGGCTGCAGCTGGACCCAAAAGACCCCACATGCTAGGATTTCTGCTCCTCTTCTACTGGCATGGCTGGGAATCTGGGCAGACAGCTGGCCAAAAGCCTCCTGGGCTGACCACTTAGTCCAGGAGACCGAGATCCCCCCCTACGTCAGGCTGGCCTTCAAGGCCTGGTGTGGCAACTGAGCTGAAACTCCTCCCCCATGTATTTTCAAACTGGAGAGGGAGGCTACAGCTGGACCCAGAAGATCCCACAAGCCAGGACTCCTGCTCCTCTTCTACTGGTATGGCTGGGAATCTGGGCAGACAGCTGGCCAAAGGCCTCCTAGGCTGACCACTTGGTTCAGGAGACCGAGATCCCCCCATGTCAGACTGGCAACTGGGTTCTGGGGGTAGGGGGTAAGAGGAAAACTCCTCCCCTATGCATATTGGACCCCCTGCAGAAGTGTCTTTTCTTGCTAATACTCATTTTCAAAACTGCACAGGCGCAATGCGCCCACACAACAAATATACTTTTAAAGCATTATCTAAAAATGTTCTTTATTCTAGATGGTTCCTAGGAATGAAAACGGAATGCCAAAGATTTGGATGATAACACTCAAATAGATCTTTAAAGTCAGTCCTTATGTGGATGTGACTTTCCACACTGACTCCAAGCCGAAACCATAACAATTCATATATATATATATATATATATATATATATATATATATATATATATATAGCACCTATCATGTATTGCCTCCCCCCTACCCCTGTGTCTCTTCTATCCCCTCATCTCCCAATACTGATTCGTTATCTTCCCCTAATTTAACCCTCTTTACCCTTAATTCCTAACTCGGTAGGCACCAAGACCGACCTCCTGCCCCAAGAGACTACCTTCCAGCTCCACAGTGAAAGATACCCTCTGGTTCCCCATTCTCATGCCTCTGCAAAGAACTACAACCAGCACGCCTGCTGACTCAATCTTGATGGCCCCACTCACCCCCACCAAATCGTGGACTGTTGTACGGTACAGGAATCAGCTTCAGCAAAACCCCCAGCTCAAGGACACTATAGGGTTCCGTAATGCCGCAAAGCATGTCTCAAACTCAAATCCAAGGCCTATGATACGAAAAGTACCATGGCTTTTACTCCCCACAAGAGTATATCAACAAACCTAATTGGGAGTCTTATGTTGCCTACAGAGCTCAACACCTGTATAATAATACATCTTAAGATGTGTATTCCTAAATATACAGGTAGCCTCCTCCACCACTTGTCTTATTTGAATACCTTTTCTTTTTAACTCAGTTTTATTTATTTGTTCTATTTTAATACATACATTTTTTCTCTATCCTTACCATTTTTGGTGCTGCTTGGTACAAAATGTCTTGACTGGGATAAAAGCTCAGATCAAAATCAGTCCACAGAGACTGTGTGTGCTGCCTGTCATTCTTACCCAGAATAGCACCAGCAACACAGTATGACACCATATGTTTTTGTATGGGCACAGTAAAAAAAGGGGAAACCATAGACACAGAAACAAGATCTTATCTTCTAGGGATAAGAACTCACACATTTTTGCTTTTTTTGTGTGTGTGGTTTTTTTTTGGGGTCACACCTGGCAGTGCTCAGGGGAAACCCCTGGCTCCATGCTCAGAAATTGCTCCTGGCAGGCACGGGGGACCATATGGGAAGCCAGATTCGAACTGATGACCTTCTGCATGAAAGGCAAACGCCTAACCTCCATACTATCTCTCCGGCCCCGAGAACTCACATTTATTACAGCAGAAGGGTGCCTCCCATCCTGAACATGTGTCATGTGGATACAACGCAGTCTCCAGGAGATTGGACAGTGTTAGTTCAATCCCAAACCCCAAATCCCAGACGTAGAACTGATACAGCTCCAGGCAACACCACCAGGAACTAAGCTCCATTGGGAGATTTATAACACTGCTCTGGCACAGACTTGTGCCATTCTTGATATGACAACGAGGAAAGGACAACTTGACCTAAGACCAGGTTGTCCTATCACATCACCTAACACTAAATGGAAATCAGAGAGGTATCATCCTTTGAACTGTGAAAAATAAGAGCACCAACAACAGAAAACTGACTTCGACAACAGTGACTGAACAGAACCTATCTTAGGACCAATAAGGAAAACCCTACCCTAGGCTGTAGTCCAGGACTCCAACAACAACAACAACAACAACAGCAACAACAACAACATGTCTTATTGCAGAGGTCCAACTTGGACAACAGGAACCTCTAGAGCCTAGAGACTCTATCCTAGACCCTGATCTATAACCTGCGCAAATACCAAGATCGCTAGTTACAGTGGCTTGATTTTCTCACACACAACTGAGAGGAAAGTTTCCTGGCACCACAAAAAAGCCTTTGGGATGGGGTAATGAGTATATATGGAGCCAGAGGTTGATACCATGATGGTATGCTTCAGGGATAGAGAAACCCTGAATCTCTTAGGCCACGGGAATTCCCTTTCTTCCCCAATGCTTACTGTGCCTATGCAAAGAAAAAAAAAAGTGGCGGGAAAGCTAAACCCTGCCACTCCAGCACCACTACTTTTTCTTGTTTTGTTTTGATTTTTAGTTTTTGACTTTATTTTCCTTCTCTTTTTTTTCCACTTGTGTGTGTGTGTGTGTGTGTGTGTGTGGTTTTTGGGTCACACCTGGCAGTGCTCAGGGGAAACTCCTGGCTCCATGCTCAGAAATTGCTCCTGGCATGCACGGGGTACTATATGGGAAGCTGGATTCGAACTGATGACCTTCTACATGAAAGGCAAATGCCTTACCTCCATGCTATCTCTCCGGCCCCTTTTCTTCCACTTTTATCTTTCTTTTTCACTCTTGTGGTTATTATTCAGTGATTTATTTTTATTTTTATTTGCCGGGTGCATTTCTTTTCTTTTTTTCTTCCATTTTTTTCTCTTTCTTTTTTTGGTAGTTGTTACCAATTTTTTTTTCTCCCTTTTCTTTTTATTCTGTCTATCTCCAATGACGGTGGAATGGATGCTCAATCTATAACAAGCTGTAAAGTGGAGACCTTTGCACTAGCATTCTGGGGGGTAACGGAGGGAGATATGGGATACATGCTGGGAACAGGGGTGGAGGGAGGACACCACGGGTGGTGGAAATGCCCCTCATTCATTGTCATTATGTACCTTAAATGATGCAGTGAAAGATTTGTAATGCACTTTGGTCACAATAAAAATTAAAAAAAAAATAAAGTGAAAAGATAGATTCTCAGCATGAGAAGAAACAAACAAACAAACAAAAAAGAGATGTTACCTTGTACATTGTTTATTCAGATTTGATTTCCAGCATCCCATATGGTCCTCTGAGCAATGACAGGGGTAATTCCTGAGTGCAAAGCCAGGAGTAAACTCTGAACATGTGTGGCCCAAAATGAAAAACAAACAAACAAACAAACAAAAACCCACATTGTGGAGTCAGAGAGAAAATAGAAGACAGGTGATAGCTTTGTGTGTGACTGACTCAGGTTCAACTACCCCTACCACACAAGGTTTCTAGACAATAGTAAAATTCACCATTGGACACAAAGCCAGGAAGAGCTCTTTAGCAACCTCATTATGGCCCCAAAACAAACAAATAAGAATACAACATTGAAGGCCCGGAGAGATGGCACAGCGGCGTTTGCCTTGCAAGCAGCCGATCCAGGACCAAAGGTGGTTGGTTCGAATCCCGGTGTCCCATATGGTTCCCCGTGCCTGCCAGGAACTATTTCTGAGCAGACAGTCAGGAGTAACCCCTGAGCACCGAAGGTTGTGACCCAAAAACTAAAAAAAAAAAAAAAAAAGAATACAACATTGAGGTTCAGGAGTTAGGGCACATTCTGGGTTCCTATTCTGCTATTCTTGCATTAGAACTACTTTTACTGGCAATATTCTTAATTCTCATGCCTGAGTTGATAATTTTAATGTTTAGTTTCTTTTTGTCAAAGAATTGTTTCTAAAATTATTACAAATTTCTACATAAACTTGGGGTCAGAGAAATAGTATAAGGGGAAAAGTGCTTGTCTTGAATGAGGCTGGCCCAAGTTCAATCTCTGTCTTCCCATATGGTTCCCTGAGCACTGCCAGGAGTGATACCTGAGTGCAGAGCCAGATGTAAACCCTGAAAATCACAATGTGTGACCCAAACCAAAAAAAAAAAAAAAAAAGCAAGCAAACAAAAAGTTTTTTACATAAGCCTATTAAGCATGCTTAGTTTTGTTATTTAAATCATCTCTATACTAAATTTTAATTTGTTAACTTGATTATTTTGATCTAATGTATTTTAATTGCTAATTAATTCTGTCTGTTTATTATTGAGTTTAAAAACATGATTCATGCATTTTGACATGTAGCAATATCTAAAGTCATGGTTTTTGCCTCTTCCTGGATGGAATAAATATTTTATTCAAATAAAATGTCATTAGAAAAATGGTTCTATGGCTCAGTAATGCTTTTTACTTTGAATTTAATTCTTTCCCAAATATGGTTGACACTTTTGCTATTTTTGGCTTGGCTGGCACAGTTCTGCCATTCTCTTGCTTTTATGTGTACATGTGTGTGGGTATGAGCCAAACTTGGAGTGTTTGAAGGTAACTCCTAGCATTGTTAAAGAAACCATTCTATGTCTCTTAACTCCAGAACTTTCTTAACTTATTATGTCTCTAGCCTTCTTAATTTTTTATTTTCAGGTATGTTTGTTTTTTATTTTCATTTTTTTTAAATTTTGGGCCACACCTGATGATGCTCAGGGGTTACTCCTGGCTATGCAATAAAAAAATCTCTCCTGGCTTGGGGGACCATATAGTATGCCGGGGATTAAACCGTGGTCTGTCAGCTACATGAAGGCGAAGGCCCTTCCATCGTTCCAGCCCTATTTTCAGGTATTTTTATTTTCAGGTATGTCTTTATGAAACATCTCAATACTACATTACCTTAAAAATCCAATGAGAGCTATGACTTTTGGGAGGCTTCCCAAAGCTGTAGCAAGGGGGCCAAGAGTCATTCCTGGTGATATTACTTAGCAGTATGGATTTGATTGCTCAGGCCTTAGGCTCAGTCATGATGATCTGAGAAGTTAGCTGATACAAATTTGATAATCTGGATTTTGTGGAGGTATGTTTTGTGACCCAGCATATGGTCTATCTTGGAGAGTGTCTCATGTGCATTAGAAAAGAATGTGTATTCATTTTATGGCGATGGAGAGTCTGTGTGTGTGTGTGTGTATACAGATATATATGCATATATATACATTTCTTTCTTTAGAGCCAGTATATCCTTGGTGAGTTTTAGCTTGGTAGATATATCAAGTGGTGACAGGGCATTGTTGATGACTCATACAGGTATTGTTTTGTTATTGATGACTTTCTTCAAGTCTATCAGCATTTGCTAAAATATTTTGCTGGCCCCCTTTGTGTGCATATATGTTTAGGAGTGTGATTTACTGTTGTACATCTCATTTGATTATTAAGAAATGTCCATCTCTATAATACTACCTCTGTTTATCCCCAAATGTAAGGTAGTCTCCTTCATCACTTTGTTCTCTTAATTACTTTTTTAAACTCATTTTTATTTATATTTTCTTTATATATGTGTGTATGTGTATATACAAACATATATATGTATATTTTGTCTTGTTTTCATTTTCTTCTCTTCCTTAACTTCAACTGTTTAGGCTCTGCTTGGTACAAAAACCTAAAGAAAAAGTCTTGCCTGGGATAAAAGCTCAGAGATGTGGAGTCTGACATTCTCACCCCCAAATGCACCAGCAATACAATAATATAGCACCATTTCTTTTTGCAAAGGCATACTAAAAAGGGGGAAATTTTACATATAGAAACAAGCTCTTATCTACTAGGGATAAGAACTCATACATTTTACAATATAGGAGTGCCTCCCACCTTGAACATATGTCATGTGGTCCCAATTTAGACTCCATGTGATTAGACAGCCACCGTCCAGCCCCGAACCCTAGATCTCAGACATAGAACCAACACAATTCTCCTCAACAGCTCCAGGAACCAAACTTCCTCTGGGACATTCATAATACTGTTCTGTCACCAACATGAGCCAGTTTTGATATGACATCCTGACAATGAGGAAATAGCAACAACTTGATCTAGAGTAGGTTGTCTTATCTCATCACCTAACAATAAGATGAAATCAGAAGACATGTCATCCTTTGATCTGTGCAAAAGCCAAGATCACTAACTACAGAAGACTGACTGTGACAAACATGACTGGGCAGAACTTATCTTGGGACTAATAAAAAAGACCCTAGTCTAGGCTTTGGCCTACAAGCTGTACAACAACCAAGATCTCTAATTCCAGAGGTCTGACTAAGATAACTGCAACTGAGCAGAACTTCTGGAAATATAATGAAAAACTCTAACCTAGGCTTTGTCCTAGAATTGATGCAAAAACCAAGACTCCCAACTACAGAAGACTGATTAAAACAACAGTGATGGAACAGAACTTCTAGAACCATAAAGACTTCATTCTAGGCTCCATCCTATGTTCTGTGCAAATACCAAGATCTCTAGTTACAGAGGCCTGATGTTATCATCCACAACTGAGTGGAAAGTTTACAGATACCACAAAAGGACCTAGGTGAGAGTAAAAGAGTATGTACAGAGTCTGTAGTTATTCCCATGACAGTATATTTCAAGGGTGGAGAAAGGCCAAGAGAATTTCCTTTCTAATCTCCCCAATATTTACTGTGGTTTCTCATTCTTCATGTCTCTTAGCATAGAGAAATGTCTCTTACCAACATATGCAGTTGTGCCAGGGCATGTCATGTTAGGGTTACCCAGGGATGGCCAGTGTAAATATGTGAAGATCAGTTCAGCACTATGAGTCTAATTTCATTTTCAGTGATTTTTCCCTTATGAATTTTATGAATATGCTAACAAATACTTCTTTAATGTCTAATATTAACATTTTTCTATTTCCTTGCCTTACTGAAGATAAGAGCTTAAATAAGAGCTCAATTGTTTCCCTCCAACATTCTCTTTCTCATGTTCCCCTGCTGTCCATATAATGTCCATGGCTTGATAAAAATCATCTGGTTGGTAGGCTAGAATATTAGTACAGTAGGTAGGAAGCTTGCCTTGCATGGTCAACCTGAGTTTGATCCTTAACACTATTTAGGGTCCCTGTGCCCTCCAGGAAGTAATCTCTGAGTACAGAGTCAGGAATAAGTTCTGTGTGTGGGCCCTCACCCAGGCTTCTGTTTTTATTTTTTTATTTGATTTGGAGCCTGTAATGCTCATGGGCTGCTTCCCCTCTGGTGATCTATACAGTAATCTGATGATCTATACAGTGCTGGCGATCAAACCCAGGACTCCTGCATATAAAACATGCTCCAGTCAACTGAGTCATCATCCCTCATCAAGAATTTTTGCTGGGCATTTTGTATAAGTATGGCCAACCAAATTGTGCCCCCTCAAAATTTAAATGTTAAAATCTTATCTCTAACCTTCACATTGTAGATGAAATTAAATAAAATGATATGGTTAGGGTAATATCTACTTGTATGATGAATATCCTTGTAAGAATAGGAAATTCGGGCCTAAATATGAAAATACCATGCACAGACTGAGGACATGTCTATCTGCAGGTCAAGTAATAGGCCAGGTGAAACCCAGTGGTACTTGGGGAGACCACGCAGTCTTGGTGATTGAACTCATGTACTTGTACATGCAAGACATCTGCCCCTGACACCTGAGCTATTGCCCCAACTCCAGGGAAGAATCATTATTACTATTTTTGAGCTCAGGGGTTTAATCCTGGTCTTGACTTCAGGGATCACTCCTGGTGCAGTTGGGAAATCATATGGGATTCTGAGGATCAAACTCAGGTCAGGGATGTGAAAGGCAAGAGCCCTACCTGATGTACTATTGCTCTCCGAGGAAGAATTATTATTTTTTTAAATAACATTTTATTTAAACACCTTGATTACAAACATAATTGTGGCTGGGTTTGTCACATAAGAGGACACCCCCCATCACCAGTGCAACATTTCCACCACCACTAATGCACAGTGAAAGGAATGATTCGCTGTTGTCACAAAGCAGCCTGCAATTATGAAGAGATTCAGTCGTAACTTAATCTATGAACTAATTTGTGATGCTTGTTGAAACTCGATCTTCAATGATCTCCTTGAATTCATCTCTAAGATTTTGTTATCTCTGGACTTTATATTATGTAACATAGATTTTTTTTATCTTGCAGGTCAGTTTGAGTCAACTTGTCTTTTACTTATAATCAAAACCACTCTATATATTAGCAGTAACTTAATTTAGTTCGACCATTTTATAGTAAAGAGATAAAGAAAGCCAGAAGTAACATTAAATTTACTGTTAAAACAAAGTTTTCACAGGTGGGAATATATATACTGACATTCTTTCTATTCTCCCTGAATATTTTTTCTCTAGGGAACCCTTTAATTTTGATGACCACTTGAAAAACTACATATGCTTCTAGAAGGGAAGATTTATGACACGCAGTAGTTTTCTACTTATATTTTCTTAACAAGAAAAATAGGACAGTTTAAAATATTTGCTGAACTTTCCAAAATACTGTATTTCATGGTAGAGTTAATATAAAGATGCTCACTTACTCAAAAATAAATCTTATGCTGAGGCAAAAAGATATGTTAGGATATTCCATCTAAAAAGTTAATATTTAAATGTGTATTCTATATTGTAAAGTACCTGTGTTTTAGAGCTTGATTTTCTTTATTTAAGACTGTTTTGATGCACATGAAAAAAGTTCATCAAAAAACAATAAATAAGAAGCAACTTGGCAGACAATATTCCAGAGAGCTAAATGGATTCTCCCTCTGTGGTCATGGTTTATAGTTGCAATATAAAGAACTCATAACATGGAGAAGCTCTCTGTCACTGTTTGCTTAGGACATGAAAATTTAAACTTCTCTCTTGGATTAAAGTTAGAGAGAAGTGATGACTTAATTTTTATTTGTGATGCTGTTATTTTAAAAGCAGAAAAAAAGCAACACAGACTTTCAAATACTAATATAACTCACTTTATAAATTTTTTTTCTTAGAAGTTGACATATTGACATTTACTGTTATATCTTACACATAATGGGATTTAAATAAAGCTATGCAGTTCTCTATATACTGTAGTGCTTACTATAATAGCAAGATGTAGAAATAACACACACATGCCCATCAAATGCTAAATGGATTAGGAAGTTGTGGCATAGATATAAAATGGAATATTATATAAATGTAAGAAAATTATCACATTGTTAAATTTGAATTATATATCAACTCTAGTTCAATAATAATTTAAAATATTAGAGTACTGATATAAGCATTGAAATTTTTCTGCTTTAGTTTGTTTATTATTTTGGTGAAGGAATAGAAACTTAGAAAGATGTAAAGGGAGGCTGGAGTGATAGCCAAACGGCAGGGCATTTGCCTTGCATGTGGCCAACCAGGGATCGACCTGGGTTCAATTCCTAGCATCCCATATAGTTCCCCCAAGCCTGCCAGGAGCAATTTCTGAGTAACCCATAGAGTTTTGCCAGGTGTGGCAAAACAAACAAACAAACAACAATAACAACAAAACAAACAAAACAAACAAAAAGGCGTAAAGGGAAGGAAAGAAGGGAAATGTGTTCAAGAGAGAATACAGGGAATAAAAAGATACAAAGGAAAAATATTTAAGATATTAGACAGGAAAATAATGTGCTTGAAAAGGAAACTAGAAATATTTTTTGCTAATAAAAATGACATATTATGTAATGTTGCCAATATTAAGTTTTTTGATTGTTTAAAACTTTACTTTTTTTAAAAAAATAATTTCTTTAAGCAACATGGCTACAGAATGTTTGTAATTGTATTTTAGTCACAGAATGTATACCATCATTCAGCAGTGTATCTTTCCCACCACCAATATCCCATATTTCCCTCTTCTCCCAACCCTTGCCTGTCTCTCGGACAGGGATTCTGTTTGTCTCTCTCAATATCATTGTCATGGTATTTGTCAATGAGGTAGTGCTATTCCTGTGTTCACAACACCTTTTGACAAGCTTCATATCATGGACTGGTATTTCGACCCTCATCTTATTGAATGGACATCATTACTATACTGTACTTTATTTTTCTTATATCACAAATGAGTAAGGCTATTTTTTATCTCTCTCTGACTCATTTCACTCAGCATAATAGTCTTCATATTTGTCTCTATATAGGCGTATTTTATTACTTCATGTTCCCTAAAAGCTGCATAGAATTCCATTGTATAAATGTACCAGTTTCTTTAATCATATATTTGTTTTTGGGCCTGATTTATTCCAGATTCTGACTGTTGGAAATAGTGCTGCTATGAATAAAGGAGTGAGAGGGCAATTATTTATTATGTTCTCTGTGTGTGTGTTTTTAGGGTATATCTCTATAAGTGGTATTGCTAGATCATATGGAAACTCAATTACCAGGTTTTTTTTTTTGAGGAATATCCATATTGTTTTCCAGAAAGGCTGGATAAGATGACATTTCCACCAGCAGTGAATGAGAGTTCTTTTCTCCCCACATCCACGCCAGTAATGGTTGTTCTTTGTGATGTGTGCAATTCTCTGTGGTGTGAGATGATAGTTCATTGTTGTTTTGATTTGTATCTCCCTGATGATTAGTGATGTGGAGCATTTTATGTGCCTTTTGGGCAGCCACGTGTGAGGCAAACGCCCTAACGCTGTGCCATCATTCTGGCCCCAGCCATTTGTATTTTATTTTTGAGGATATGTGTGTTCATTTCTTCTCTCCATTTTTAATGGAGTTAGATGATCTTTTTCTTGTTAAGTTCTATCAGTACCTTGTATATCTTAGATATTAACCCTTTATCAGATGGGCATTGATAAACAGTTTCTCCCATTCCATGGGTGACCTTTTTACCATAGTTACTGTTGCTTTGGAGTGCAGAGGATTCTCAGTTTTATGTAATCCCATTTGTTTATCTCTGCTTTCATTTGTTTGGACAGTGGTGTTTCGTCCATGAAGATGCCTTTAATCTCAGTGTTACAGAGTGTTTTGGCTATGTCTTCTTCTATATACCTTATAGTTTGGAGTCTGATATCAAGGTCTTTAATTCATTTTGAGTTGACCTTTGTGCACAGTGTTAGATAGAAGTCTGAGTTCACTTTTTTGCTTGTGGCTGGCCAGTTGTCCCCACACCACTTCTTGATGAGGATTTCCTCATTCCACATTGTGTTTCTTGTATGGTACTGTTATTAAGTGTTGCGGTGTGGCTCCTTGATTGAAAGAATTGTGCAGACATGGCATGAAGTGGAATAGCTGTGCACCTTCTGGCCTCACACACCACACCTTGATTCAAACTGGGGCTCCCCCAATCCCAGACATCTACCACAATAACACGCTGCTACATCTGGGTTCATGTACCTCAGTTTGATGCAAACTGGCACTTTATAAATCCAAACTCTGTCCACTTTCTATGACCACACTTGCTGGTCTCACAACTCAGCTCAATTCAGTCTGGGGCTTCCCTCCCCCCTCCAAACTCCATCCACAACTTACAGTCTTCTGTGCCTGGGTTCTCATACTTCAGATCATTTCAAATTGGTGCTTTTTAAACCCAAACCTGGCCACTGTCTCTGGCTGTTCCTGCTGGCCTCTGATTGTAAAATTTTTATAGCAACACCAAGACATTGGAAAGCCAAAACTTTAGTTTGGCTACAGAGAAAGAAATTCTCTTTATTTCAAGCCAAGCCACATATCCATAATCATATGAAGATATTATATTGGCATGAGAACAGACACAAATATCAACAGATCAAATAGAAAGCCTAGAAATAAACATATACACACATGCTTAATTAATTATAAAAAAGGAGATAAGACTGAACAATGCAAAAGTCTCTTCAATTAATTGTTGCTATGAGTGTCCCCATCTCTCTAAGCTTGCACCTCACACACTTGAAGTCTCTGCCTAAGACTTTCCTCCAAGCATGTCCCTAGAAGTCAGGATTTACTTCAAACTCGTATGAAGAAACAAAGTTTCTCCTGACCCCAACATGGAGGAGGCTTCAAACTCTGGGTTTGCAGAAGGGTGAAATACAAGAAGTAATTAAACATATTGATGATGTATAAAGTGAACTAGACAGACTTTTTTTTTTCTGGTTTTTGAGCCACATCTGGTGTTGCTCAGGGGTTACTCCTGGCTATGTACTCAGAAATTGCTTCTGGCTTGGGGGACTATAAAACATCAGGGATCAAACTGAGGTTTGTCCTGGGTCAGTCGCATACAAAGCAAATGCCCTACTACTGCACTATCACTCTGTCTCCTGAACTAGACAGACTTAGTGAAAAGTCAGTGAGGTGAATTTGAAAATAGAACAGAAATATAGCAAACTCTCCCAACTAGTTTTTCAAAAGAGGCTGGGATTGATTGCTAATATCCAAATTTTAGAGTAACATTTTTCAATCATCCAAAAGTATCTGAATGGTTTTTGGAAAGGGATAAAATTTTTCATTATTCAACAAGAGTTGATATTAAAGAATTTGAAAACATTAAATCAGATTTCAGAATAATATTTTCATTTTGATAAAAATACTAACTTTACAAAATAAAGCTTTCTCAAAAGAATGTTATCTGACGTGTAGTTATTTATCTTCAAATGTGACTGAAATCAAATGGAAATATGAAAGGAATTGATAAAATGATCAAAACAAGAACAGAATACAGACAGAAAAAGAGATCTGGAAGAATCTGAGAACTTTTTTTACTTAGTTGACTGACCATTTTGACAGAGATGCAGGGGAGGTAAGTGAGGCCATCATGACATTGAAAGGCTGGAGAGACATTATAGTGTGGTAAAGACTTACCTTGCATTCTGCCAACCTGTATTCAACCCAGGTATTCAATGGTCTCTGGAATCCTCTTAGAAATTCCTAAGTGCAGAACCAGGAGTAATCTTTGAGCAATACCAGGTGTTGCTCCCCCCCAAAATTAAACAAAACAACAACAAAAAAGATGATGTTTGGCCAACATCCATTTTATTTCTTTTTTTAAAAAAATGACATTATTTTAAATGTGTTTATATAATCTATTTTATTTGACAGATGCTAGTTGACAATAAAAGTTCTATTTACAAGTACAACAAAAAACTGTATGGTGTTGGATATAAATTAGATTATTGTAGTGGTTAGCTTTTGTTTGTTTGTTTTTGGGCCAAACCTAGCAGCACTTAGGGGTTACTCTTGGCTCTGTGCTCAATAATTACTACGGTTAGGCTCAAGGGACCATATGAATATCAAAGATAGAACCTTGGCTGGCCACATTTAAGACAAATGCTTTACCCACTGTGCTATTGTTCCAGCCCATTGTAATAATTATCTTGCAGTATACACAAACATCTTTGTAATGTTGTACAAATGAAACTAATACAATCTTATACATCAATTATACCCCCCAAAAGCTACCCCTCAACTATTAAAAATCACTTTATTAAAAATTCCTTTTTCCTACATGTTTCTTTATTTGTAATCAATAATGGTAAAACCTATAAAATGGAGTTATAGAAGGTCAGCAGAGTGGTTTTGAGATAGTTGGGTGGCTTAATTTTTTTTTTTTTTTTTGGTTTTTGGGTTACACCCGGCAGTGCTCAGGGGTTACTCCTGGCTGTCTGCTCAGAAATAGCTCCTGGTAGGTATGGGGGACCATATGGGACACCGGGATTTGAACCAACCACCTTTGGTCCATGCTTGCAAGGCAAACGCCGCTGTGCTATCTCTCCGGGCCCGGGTGGCTTAATTTTTTATATTCAATGTAACCCCTTGCACTTTAAGATGACACCTTTAAAATAATTTTTTCTGATGATTAGATAAATATAATAGTGTAGGAAAATTCAGGTAGCTACAAGTAAAATAATAAAAGTAGGCAATTATCCTGCACAAATTTTTTTTTTTTTTTTTTTGGTTTTTGGGTCACATTTGGCAGTGTTCAGGGGTTACTCCTGGCTCAGAAGTCGCTCCTGGCAGGCTTGGGGGACCATATGTGATGCTGGGTTTCAAATTGGATTCCTTCTAGAGTTGGCTATGTGCAGGTAAAAAGTCTTACTGCTGTGCTATCGCATTGGACCCTATTCTGCACAACTTTAAACACTATACAAAATTAGCCAAAATGCCAATTAGCAAAAAATCCTGAATAAATTATCTGTAATTAAATAAAGTTCCAAGGCAGACAGACATACTATAGTTTTTGCTCTATAAGAAGCACCTGATTATAAGACACACATAGTTTTTAGACAAGAAAAAAACAAGAAAAAAATTATTGAAAAGCAAATGGTGCAACTCGAGACACTGTCAGGAGAAAGCAGCTGGAAACAACTCAGCCTGTGAGGCTGAAGTATATTTACAATTAGCCAGTCCACAGCTGGTTAAACACATTTACCTAACTTTTTTTTACATCAGAAAATGAAATAAAACTATTTTAAATACTTTTAGTTAATATAAAAAATAAAAGTCGCAGCAATGATCAGATAATCTTAAACGAAAACGCTATAAGTGATGGTGAAGTGTGTTAACCTGATTGCTCATCCTATGTGGTCCTTCTGCACAATAAAGGGGCATAACACTGCAGATGTCAAGTGGATAGTATCTGCTCTCCTCTCCTTCACTCAGAATTCAGCTCCAGGTGACATTTGCTCCATAAGATGCACAGACATTTCCCCACATCTTTTTGCGATGAAAAGTTGTCTTTTTTTTTTATCACACCCGACTGCACTCAGGGGTTACTCCTGACTCTTCGATCAGAAATTGCTCCTGGCAAGCATGGAGGGACCATATGGGATGCCAGGATTCAAACCATCATCTGTTCTGGATTGGTTGAGTGCAAGGCAAACACCCTACTACTGTACTATCTCTCCAGCCCCAAAAGTGCATCTTTTGGAACAATGTTTGGATGGATGAATGGAAGGATGTTTGATTTGTGGGTTAGATAGAATGATTTTTGGAAGAATGGAATGATGGATGGATGTTTGGATGGATAATGGATAGATGGGTAGATCAATTGAAAGTTGTATGGATGAATAGATGGATAGATAGACGGATCAATAAATGGAGAGGTAGATGGAAGATATATGAATAGCTAGAGATATGAACAGATTTACTGATAGATAGATGAATGGACATATGCATAGATATGTAAGTGGCTATTAGGTAGAATTTCAAATGGATAGGCAGATGGAAAGATTGATGGATGCATCGATAGATATTAGATAGAGGAATGGATGGTTTCAAGGTTAAATGGATAAATAGAAGAATAGCAGGATAGATAAATGGATAGATAGAGGAAGAAATAGTTGGATAGATAGATATAGATAGATAAAGTTTTCTAAAAAAAAAAACAACTTGAGGAAATAAACCAACTAAAATAAAGAACATGGATAGAAAACAGGAGTGTGGATGATTGGGTAACTGTAGACATTCATTCCAGAGGAAGAAGTTTTAGGGTGCTCCCTTACATACTTTGTATGTGTCTACTACTTTCTCTGTGTGAGTATGGATCTAATTAAAGTGCTAACCCAATTATTTGAAAATCAGGGGATACCTGTAATAACACAAGCATCTTAGTGTACATGGGAAAGTACAAAAGCAATTACATCCCAGTCTAGAGGGATGAAGATCCGACTCCCTTAGTGCCATACCATTACGGAGGTTACAAGGGCCTAGAGAGAATCTTAGGAAGACGTGGGAAAAGTTCACTTTTCTCAGCTAAACCACGGGCTTCTTAGTAGGAGCCAGGGGCTGGTGTCAGCTTAGGGGTCCTGTTCTTTGTGGGGTGTGTGTATGCATGTGTGTCCATTTTGGTTATTTCTCTTAAAGTTTGAGTCGTTTCAATATATAAAAATATACATTTATACATAAAATATATTTATATGATTAAAATTTTTGTAGTAGGGTGTTGTGTCAGAAGTCTAAAAAATCTCTCTAGAGAAATAATAAATACAAAGTATATAATGAGAAATCTTGTGCTAAGGTTATGACAGGATTTTGAGCAGCAAAGCCATACACCTTCACACTATTGTAACCATGTTACCTAAGCTATCATTTAAACTACCATTTAAAAAGTGGATTTGGAGAATAGTAACTTAATCTAACCTACACACCAGAAATTAATTCACAGAACATAAATTCACAACCAATCAAATCACATCACACACCAGAAATTCAAAACAATCAACTCACATCACAAACAGAAATTCAGATGACACATAGAAAGGAATGAAAGCCAATATCTGATATGTTTATTTGCTAACTTTTGCCCATTAGCCCATTAGAACTTACGAAAGTCTGGGATACCTGAGCATATTTGTGTGACTCGTAAGTCCAATGACCTTTTTTTGATTTATCCTTTTGTCTTTAAATACCTGTTTTGTTTTTTTATATGTCCTTGGACACACATTTTACATATATAAAATATATAATTTCTCTGGTGGTTTTCCAGACCTCTCCATCCTAGCCAGCCTCCTCAAATACTTTAGAGTTTGACCAAATAATTGCTAAGCAGAAAAGTTTTTGGAGATTCCAACCCATCCTCGCTGTTCCCGAGAGGTCCTCATTGTTCCAACGCTCCTGTTGTTGTTGTTGTAGTCATTGTTTATTTCATCCATATTCCATTCCATTTATCCATCCATGTTATTCCTCATTCAATAGTAATCATATTCATATTCCTGGTCATTATATATATATATATATATATATATATATACTTTAATCACTCCTCATCCATTTTAATCACTCCACGTCCTTTTAATCTCTCCACACATGTAATGTACATGGGATGCCGGGCTTCGAACCTGAGTGGTTCCATGTGGGCAGCTTGTTAGAGGCAAGCATCTTTCCACTGGGCTAGGGCTCCAGCCCCAGATTGGGGCCTTTTTCTAACTCTTATCTCTCCCAGAAGCATTGGCATAGACCCTTGCCTGGTTCTCATCCTCGAAGCCTTCAGACCCCAGAAGGAGCTGCCCAGTGAGCAAGCCCAGCCTATGGCATGTGCCCTCTACTCAAGGGCCGGCCTGATTGCAGCCTGAGGGGCTGCTGGGAACTGCCAGCCTGATTTGGGGCCTAGCCAAGCTCAGGCAGAGGACTGAGAAATCTCGCAAGACCTCCAGGTCTCCAAGTGCCCTGAGGACAACCTCCAGGCCCATTGACACAAGGCCTACTTCTGAAGACCAGACCGAGTCCTCCAGTCTTGGGGCAAAGGCGGGCTGCTCATGGTCCTTGAGGTACCTTGGTGAAAGCTTTCTCATACTCAGCCATGCTGAAGGAGGACCCAGAGCCCAGACCCCAGTCAGTGACAGGCTCAGTCAGGCCAAAGCAGCAACTGGGACCAACTCGACTAGGAAGCGTTGATCCCTTCTCACATGCAGCAATGCATTCTGGGAGCACAGACCTGGATTCCTGCAAACTGTAAGAGTGAGTGAGTGAGGAGTGAGGATGGCTATCATAGAGTAGAAGTGCCTTTCCTTGGGGAATTCCTCACTTTTCTCCCAGGCAGCTGGTCCTGCAGCTCCCCACAGAAATCTTTCTGCTCCCTGGGCAGCTTTTGGGCCCCTGGACATTGACTGTCTGAGAACCCCTCAGCTCTGCATAATACTAAGGACCTTTCTATCCCCTGAACTGATAACTAGGAACTGGTTCCCAAGAAGAATGCAAGACAGACTCTGTTTTCCCACAGGCAACCGGAGAGGTATCATCTCAACTTCTCACTGGATGCAGCAGCGGTGAATTACTGGAAGTCAGAATCCTAGCTAGGACTGCCCTGACCCATTACTCTGTCATGACTTATCCTTGCAGTGACACCTTGCTTCCATGAACTTCTCCATCTGAGAAGTTCTGCAAACCTGGGGCTCCTCTATTTTTGGTTCCCTGGGTTCCAAACAAGCTTTTGGGTAAATGCAGCAATCGTTTTAGCCAATGCTTATTGTCAGTGTTTCAAACTGGAGACCACATAGATAAACTCATAAATACTTTAAGCCAGTGCAGTTGCATCTTCTCATCATATCCATTTCAATCAACATTCAATATATCCACGTATGCTTAAAGAAATACAGGCTTATATTTGATCTGACTGAGTGGTGGGAGCGGAGGGATGTTGTGAAAACATGCAACTTTGATGTTGATAAGCTGATGGCACATTAAATCTGGGCTTCTACTAGAGGTTGGCAGTCAGTGCTTATAGAAGATGAATGGATGAATGAATGGAAAGATAGGCAGACAGACAAATGCAAGAAATGGCAGATGAATGGATCTATGTATGGTTGTTTGTTTGGTTGGTTTGATAGCTGGAATAATGAATGAATTGATTAATGGTTAGTTGAATGAATGGATGGATGAATAGATGGATGAATGGATGGAAGGATGGACAAATGGATGGATGGATGGAGAAATGAAAGGATGGATGGTTGTATGTGATTGTTTGGATTGATGGATGGGTGAATATAAGGATATTTTGTTTGTTGTTGTTTGTAAGAATATTGATGTTTGGAAGAATGGATGGGTGAATGGATGGATAGGTGGATGGACGGAAGAATGGGTGCATGGATGGATAATGTTAGACAGATGGATGGATAAATACATTGAGGAATGGATGAATTATGATCAGATGAATGGATGCATGGTTGGTTAGTTGGTTCATTGGTTAAATACATTGTTGTTGAATGGGTGGCATGTATGATGTATGCATGCATGTATATATGTATGTATGGATGGACAGACAAATGGATGGAGGAACTGACTGATATAAAAGAGGACCAATAGTTGTTTGAATGGTTGGTTGTTTGGATATATGGATGGATGTTTGGTTGGTTGGATAGTATGAATGATTGAAGGATAGATGGATAATGGATAGATGGACAAATTAAAAGTTGGATGGATACATCTATGGGTAAATGGATCCATAAATGGAGAGATAGATGGAAAAATATATGAACAGCTAGATGTAGGAATAGATGGGTTGATAGATGGATGGATGGACAAATGGAAAAATGGATAGATACATAAATGGATTATTAGGTGGAAAATCATAGACCCAAAGTTGGTTCTTGGCCTCAAAGCCTTCAGTACCCACAGAGAGCTACCCATTGAGCAAGCACAGAGGATGGCATATGTCCTCTGCTCAAGGGCCAGCCTGGTCTCAGCCTTAGTGACTGGATGAGAGCTGCCAGCCTAATTTATGGCCTAGTTAAGTATAGGCAGAGGACTGAGAAATCTCGCTAGACCTCCAAGTTTCCGAGCACCTTGAAAACAATCTCCACACCCATTGGCACAAGGCCTACTTCTGAAGGCCAGACCAAGTCCTCCAGGCTTGGGGCAAAGGCGGGCTGCTCATGGGCCTTGAGGTACCTTGGTAAAGGCTTTCTCACACTCAGATATGCTGAAGAAGGACCCAGCTCCAGACCCTTCTCAGTCCGTCCTTGGGTCAGTCAGTCCAAAGCAGCAGCTGGAACCCAACTCCACTAGGAAGTGTTGGTCCCTTCTCACACACAGCAATTCATTCTGGGATCACATTCTTGTGCAAAAAATACAATAATAAGCTCCTTTACATTAGTCTTTATGATTTTACTTTAGATCTTATCTCGAAGGCAAATAGAACAAAGCAAAAAGAAGTAAGACTATACCAAACTAAAATGCTTAAACAGCAAAGAAGCCATTGACAAGAAGTCTATGAATAGAAATAGAACCAATATTTACACATCAGATATCCAATAAAGGGTTATATATGTATATATAATAGTTTTATAAAATGTAAAATCAATCAATCATACATTCAATAACAATTAAAAATCTGATTTTAAAAGTAGTTCTGAATATATATATATATATATTTTTTCAAAGTGGATTAACGATTGGTCAACTATTAGACTATAGCTGGAGGGAGATTACAAATGTACAAGGCACTTCACATGAATGTAGCCAACTCAGGTTTGTTACCTGACAACTCATATGATCACCTGACCCACCAATAATGACTCCTCAGTGCAGAACCAGAAGTAAGCCTGGAGCACTGAAGTGTGTGCTCCCTGCCCCACTCTAATTATCAGACTAGAAGTGAGACAAGGACAGTAGTTGAAGGTTAGGCATTTTGGTAGGGGGGAGGCAGCTCATAAGTATATTAAAAGAATTAACATAAACTTGTGCAGTCATGTTTCCTCAACTACAATTTAGCAAAATGGCTAAGGACATATAAAAAGAAACCAATATACTGAAAACATGCTTTGCATGTAGAAAGTTGAAGTTTGAGCCCTATCACTGCATAATCCCTGAACATTACTGGGAGCAACCCCTGAGCAGAGTTGGGAGTTTAGAGTACTGCAAGGTATGACCTCCCTCAAAAAAAAAAAAAATGCTCAGTACATCATTCATAAACAGGAAAACTTAAATCAAACCACAATGGGATATCAAGAAGGAAGGATATAAGGAAGGAAGAGAAAGAAAGAAGAAAGAAGGAAGAGAGAGAAAAAGAAAAGAGAATGATAGAAGAAAGAAAAAGAGTGTATGAATTTATTTTTTTGTGAAAGGTTAAAAATAAACAAAATTACCACAATTCACATTCTAGAAACAAAAAAGTTATGGCTACTAAAAATTGAGGTTTGAGGGTAATATGTAAAATAAGTGAAAGGAATTAAGAGAAATAAGCTTTTTCAGTAAAATAAGTCATTGGAGGATTTTATATACAGTTTGATGACTATATGTAATTAAATATAAAAATAAAAATATCATTTAGGATAGTAACGATTAATTCATAAGACAGTATGATATATATTGACATTAATCATATCACCAAAATGGTTAAAAATGCTAAATTTTGTGTATAATTTACCACACATATAAAAAGGCCTACAAAATTTAATTTCTTGTGTTTTGATTCAATAAACCTAAGTCATAATTAAATATTATTAGAAACACATGACAGTAGAAAGGGAAATAATTTTTCACATGTACAAGTTATGCATTTAAAATGATTCACTGGAAAAATAATTTAGGAAATAAAAACTGGAGGATGCTGACTAAAATGTCTAGCACTTGTTTAAAATCATATTGGAGACATCTGAATGAAATGTGAATATAAAATTGTTTTATTTGTGAATAATAACTATACTTACAATAATTTTCGAAATGAATAGTATGTAGGAAACTTTTCAATTGTAACTTGTATGATTTTATTTGACCCGAACAATAATAAATTGCAGTGATTTACAAAGGCTTTTGGAATTTTTGGTCAAGATTTTTCTAAGTGCTTTACATGTAATTTCTTACTTGATTCTTCTGAATTTTTAGTAACTGGCTGCATTTTAAGGTAATATATTTTACTTTTTTGAAGTACATTATAAAATGTTGTATAGAGGCTTTGATTATACATGTGTATACATACATACAAGAATATACACTGTTGTCAAGTATTATTTGATATCACATATTGGTCAGTAGTTTGTTCAAAATTGTTTAAGTGTCAATGTTTGACACAAGAACTGTGTATCTATTGTTATTTATTGTCATATTCTCTTTTGTATCTGAAAATTCCTAGGAAACAAGTACCCTTTTGATTTTTCATTTTGATCTGACAAAAAAAACCTCCTTAAATGGGAATAATGATGATACTGTGAATATTTAAGGAAAAGAAAGAAAATGTGCAAAGCAAATATTTTGTAGTGAAGAAATAATGTTACCTGAAGGTAAGTGAGGGCAAAGAAAACTGTCATATTTAGAAAAGAAAATTGTCATATTTAGAAACAGAAAATTGTCATATTTAGTAAATAGTGGGGCTGCCAGGAATCTGGAGATAACTCAGTGGTAAAGCACTCATCTTACAGGTATGAAGCCACAACCTCATAAATTGAGTGTGAACACAATAAAGTGTGTGAAAGCACTGAAACTGAAATGTGTTATTTCAGCAAGCATTTCAACTATAAAAGCAGGACAACCAATTACTTAACCTATGGTCATAGTCATGACAGCAGCAACAGTAATAAAAACATAATGTGCAGCCAGGCTTTATCAAAGAGCCAACACAATACTCTAACCACAAAATATTTTCTATATTTCCTCTGTAGCATGCCTATGGAAACTTTGTTTATTAAGATGGGGTTTCAGGTTTTCATTTCATTTTCTGGAGGGGAAATATTGAATTTAATCTATTATCTATTTTGAGGAAAGTGAGTGGCAGTAGGGCTTTGTAAACTTAATGAATCTGGAATATTTCTTTCAAGGAATAAATATATGCTTGTGTAATTACCACATCAATTAGAATGTTCTATATTTTAACCCAACAGTTAATGTACCTCAGATTGGACTGAAATATCTGGCAAGTGGTCCTCAAAGCTTGATTATGGCTTCAAGTCCAATTATCTGCCAGTCTCTTAATTACATTTTTCTGTCCACTTAAATTGACTTTCCTTACCACCACATAATGACAACAGATGTCCCCTATCATGTATCAGATTGTTCAAAAAAAATGAATAAAGAGCTTACTTAAAATTTTAACATAGTTTATGTATTATGGTTACAGTGGTGGCAAATTTTATGGTCTTGATACACCAATTTACTGTACATACCCTACCACCATTGAAGAGTTCATGACCCTCCACTACTGTTCTTATGCCCCTCGAGAAGAAGGGCCCTTTTTTCCTTAATAACTACTGAAAAATAAAAGTCCTAAACATCAGTATTAGAATGATCAAGTAGGATGATGGACTCACCCTTGAACCACATAGGATGACAGCAAAATTCTGAGTGTTTACTGAGCCATGTTTTCAAAGACAGTGGGGATTGTGAGGAAGGAAACATGTAAGTCCATGCTTCACTATGAGGAAATACACAACATTAGCAAACAGATACCTAGACACCATCCCTTCTAAACCTTTCTTCAGTGCTCTTCTTGTTCAATGAACTTTCCAGAATTTTACAAAGGACTGAGGGGATGCCTGTTGGAGTTGATCTTGTATATTTTTAATGTCCAGTCCACAGAAATAAAATTGGAGAATCATTGTGACAGTCTTCTGAAATAAATATTATGGGACATTTATTAACATAGGTTCAGGAAACAGATTATTTAAAAATAACCAGTGATAGTAGAATACAGCCAATTATTGGAAGAAACATTTAAATTAAAAATGTTATGAGATTCTGGAAGTCTATAATGGTGGTAGATTTCTGAGCTGTAAATGGCTTTATTTATATTGTGCAGTATGAATTATGGAAGGAGGCTAGAGTCCCTGATGGCAATGTTCTTTTCTGAATGTGGCTGGAAATAGAGTTCTGCCGGCATCATGAAAGCATCTGAAACACTGAAGCTTTGTGTTTTCTATATTACTACAGGACTTAAAGACTAACAACAAAAGGCAATGAGATCTATCTAACTTTCTGTTTTTGTCCTTTAGAGTCTGGTACTGTTTTTCTATTAGTATCTGAGAACCTTGAGGCAAATGATTTCACTTTAGTGATTTTTTGTTTGACATTGATAATGTACAACATCATCAGTGGAATGATGATGTTGCTATACTACTATATAGTAGATAATATATAGGTATTCTTTCAATCATATAAAGACACAAAATGGCAGATAACTGTCATATAACTTTGAAAGTGGCCTGCATGTTTCAACCAGGCAGTCTTACACCACTGGAGATTTCTTTTGTCATAAGAATTCTTATTGCTAAGTGATACATTTGATCATTCTAAAAACTAGAGCCCTAAAATTCTGTGCTGCACAAAATTAGATACTGAAATAAAAGCATATGTAAATCTATTGGGTGCCATCATTTAAGTAAAAATAGTTAAATCTCTTATAATGCAGACTGGACTTTACCATTAGCATGCTTTCTGTGATATCACCTGCTTTAATGAGCTAAAAAGAGAAAATCCCTACTGTGAAATGCCTAACTGTTAGGAATCAGGAGAAAATGATTTTGATAAAAAAAAAAGACATAAATGGGGATATATGTCTCTCCTGTGATTTATTTTCAGTCCTCACTACAGTCGGCCATGAAAATCATAGTTCTTACTCCGAAGTGCTTAAGGACAGCATTTGGGCTTCTTTGTTCTTTATTAATCAGAATCTATGAAGAAAATAAACCCTCCTCTGAATCTAATCTTGTGGGAGATCATCACATGGACCAACTCTGAAGTCTTTTAGAACCTTCTGAAAGGGGATGAACTCAGCTGGAAATGACAGGGACGTCCTGTGTGACTCTGTAACAGCATCATTAAAAAGGAGTGTTTAATCTCTGAAATTCCCGATTTAAAAAATAACACCTTTGTGTGAATTGGAAGGCAGAGAGACACAGTATTAAGAAGCTTATGGCAGTGAAGATGGAAAGATATGAAGGCATTTTTTTAATTTAAAAAATAACTTCATTGTGTAGAATCTTTCCCTCAGTTCACCCTTGGCTCCGTTTTCTCCAAGGTTATTGCTTATCTGTTCCCTTCTTGAACATAACATACTTGACATTAATAACATCATAGGGTTTTCAGTGTGTTTTGAAATTCCCCCATCTAGTCTTTGTGAAGCAGAGTTGCAAATAAGAGCATTCAATTGGAGGATGCATTATTCCTATTATTTATTTGATTTTCTTCCTCAGTGTCCAGACTATAAATAAGGTTGTGTGAATAGAGACCTTAAGGAGAAAGGCTTGTTGATATGTTCTTTCCTAGTATACCACAATAAAGGACCTAGACTACTTTTTCTTACATCCTTACTTCAGAAATCTTACACTTCCCATGTAATTCACAATTCCATTATAGTTGACAGGACAGTAGCTTTTCTTTGAGACATTACAATGTCCAGTATAGAGCACATATAATAACAAAAATCTAAGTGGAATATTGGTGACAAAATAACACTCTTTGGGCCTTGTTATGAGACTGACTTAATGCCATCCATAGTGGTATGAAGTCCATTTGTATTTAGGTCATCAATAAGGATTTCACAGTATTAGTCAATTTTCTGAGGTTTTTTTGCTCTACCTTATTTTCCTCTAATTGATGATAGATCAACAATGAAACAAATTTATGAGAAGACTGAACGAGAGTAGATATGAAAACTTTTTGTAAACCACTCAAATGCTATATTAAAAACCTAGGGAATAGGGCCAGAGTGGTGGCACAGCAGTAGGGCTGCACATGGCTTGCACATGCCTTGCACATGGCTGACCCAGGACAGACTGCGGTTTGATTCCCTGGAATCCTATATGATCCCCCAAGCAAAAAGCAGTTTCTGAGTGCATAGCCAGGAGTAATCCCTGAGCATCACTGGGTGTGGCCTGAAAACCAAAAAAAAAAAAAAAGGAAAATCCTCAGTTTAAAACATATGGCAGCATTAATTTAAGAAGATAGTTTCTCTGAGTTCAAATTTTCTCTGGATGATGTTAACTCTTCAAGGTGGAGAACTTATTTTTCTGCTTGTTTTTTCTTGCCTCTTCATTGTTTATTCTTTTTTAAATTAATATCTTTATTTAAACACCTTGATTACAAACATAATTGTGGTTGGCTTTCAGTCATGTAAAGAACACCCCCTTCACAGGTGCAACATTCCCACCACCAATGTAGGGTGGAGAATTTTACATGAACTTAGTCATCAGTGTAGTGTTTAACTCTGATAAGGGTTAATACTATAATTTTAGTGTTTTGACTCAGAATTTTGTGTCCTCCCAATCTCATTTGAAAAGGAAAATGCCTTTGGTATTCATATCATTGATTAGTTATAGTTGTTGATTCCATTGATTTCCCAAAGGATGTGGGTATTTGGTGGAGTGAATTTAGGTTTATTTACTCATGGTTTACTTGAGAGTTGAGTGACTTTAGCATTAATTCTTTTGCCAATAATCTAGATTAATAGCCTCTGTCACAGAATTATGTACCCACACAGTTTCCATTATAGTTCCTTTTCAAAGACAGGGCACTCTTTATATACCTATATTATTTCTAATTTTTCTGGGAAGCAAAGCATGAGTTCATTCTTTCATTGAATTTAAGAATTCATTAAAGTATACACATACCAAGCACAGTTCTTAAGAAAGAGGAAACAGCAATAATAAAAAAATACAAAAGCTCCTAATCTGCATCAGGGAGAAAGTAAACACACATAAAAAGTATACCATACAGTCCACAAAATGGTAAGGAATACTATAGAGTCTGGAGAGCAGAAATGCTCTGTATGGAGCACCAGATAAAAGCCTTCTAATATTAAAAGTAATCATCAAGAACAATATACTTGAGAAGCTGACTTGAGTAAAGATATGAAAAATATGGATGAGACAGCCACATGGACACCTGGGAGAGGAAGGTTTCCAGAAGAAGAAAAGAAATGAAAGGTTGAGACATAAAACCATGTGTAGTAATGGATTGGCAAGAGTCAAAATGGTTGGGTAGAATAAATAGGAGAGTGGTGTGTACCAAAGAGGGCAGAACCTAAAAGGATAGAAGTATGTTGTCAGAGCTCTGGTTTCTAGTCTGAGGGAAATAAGAAGCAACCAGAGAGGAGTTATTATCCAATTTGAAGTTTTAGAAAATGGAAACAAAGGTGCTTTATAAGACTTATGGTTTAAGAAAACAACCTTACAAATCTATATACCTGTGCCTCGTTTGCCATCAAAGTACCAATGGCTCTCCAAGTGACCTTCTTTCCCACTTCAATTCCCATCACAGTTTTAAATAGTATGATCTGAATAGAGTAAAGATATCCCTTTGAAAACTATTCCTTTCATGCAGTAGGATGTGACTTACTTCTACACTTTTGACAACCAGCCTTGGGAACTGGCCCCATAGCTGAGAGGTCAAAGTCAATGCATTCAGTAAGCCCTTCGGTTGCATGAAAACTTTGCATTACAACAACCTAGTTCAAAATAGAGAGTGGTTTATTACAGCAGAAGAGAAAAAGAAGAGTAAACTATTCTGGGCATAAGAGTCAGTTATGAGGCAAGTGAAATACATTGTAGGAACCTCTGAAAAAATTGAATAAATACACACTTCCTATCTCTTCCTGTCCACCACAGCTCCTAGTGACCACATTCTTCCATCTTTCTTCTTAAGTAAAATCACTCAATATTTTCCCTTTTGATTTATTATATCACATGTACCATAACTTTACCACCCATAGCATTTTGGTTGTTGGACATACTCAGCAAAGTGTAGGCGCTACTCAAAACTTGATGCTCATAGATCATTCCCAATAGTGCTCACGGAGCTATGTGGTCCCAGGAATTAACTGGGTCATCTGTATCAAAAATGTGTACTCCTCTGTGTCGTATTACTGAACCTTCTTTATTTCTTTTTTTTAAGGCTGACTAATATTTAATTATACAGATAGATTTAAATTCTTATTAATGTCTTCTGCTTCCCCTCCCAACACCACAACTAGGATTAAGCTCCTTTATTTCTATAGTTCATCACACCCTTTGCACATAGTGATTTTGGAATCTCTTGGAGACATAGAGTTGGAACCAGGGGAGAAGAGTTTCCTTCTTCCCTCTGAGAGGAAGTTTAGGATGACTGAGTCTGTAGAGAAATTTAGAATTAGAGTACCATGTCAGCGGGTTATTGCCTATTTCTTTTTGTACTGTGAGGAAAACTTAATCTACAGAGAACACACGAGGGAACCAAAATAACACACATCTCATTTCTTATTAATTCTATCACTTCTTGAGATAGAATTTTTGTGTCTTGAAGAATAAGGTCATAACTTGTGCTATAGCTCTAAGAAATGAGATTTCAGGCTACACGACTATTTTAAGGGGGTAGACTAAGGGATATTTTAAGGGGTAGACTTCTGTGTATAATAATTAGCTATTAATTTTCATGATAAATTATAAATATAAATATAAATAATTAGCTAATAATTTTCATGATAAAAAATTTAACATGATAAAAAATAATTTATCATGTTATTCTCAAGGAGATAACTATATGTAGCAAATATTTTAGAAAATTACTTAGTGTCAGCAATACATAGATACATATTTATCTTCCACAACAAACCTTAGGAAAACAGTTTATGACAATAGTAATTAGAGCTGTGATAGTGAGGTGAGAGAAAGTGGTATGAGAATGACAGATGAAAAAGAACTAGCATAGTCTTAAGGCTCCTCTCTGGGAAATGTTATTATAATATATACCTGTATCCCCTAAAGCCTAAGCTTGCCAAAGTATGGATGTGATGTACCTACTGATTTCCCTTTATATAAACGGCTCACTGTTTAAAACCTAAAAAAAAATCCAAATGTGAACGCTGCACTGCTCAAAAAGTAAGCTCTAAACCTCCAGGCAACCATAAAATCAAGAAGAAATAAATAGTGATTTGAAGCCTGTGAATATCATTTTTTCAGTGATAAAATGTAGCTGCAGTAGATTTGATCATACTCTTTTGCCTGATTACTAGCTCCTTATGTCTCTAGCCTCTGTGAACTGTTTGATGCAGTAGCTATGCATTTTATGAATGACACTAAAAGTATCCAAAATGATATTTTAGTTAACCAGCAATAAATTTGTTAACCCATGCTTTATGGAAACAGATTTTGAGACACAAGTATATGACAGTAGTAGAAAAGGGACTTTATAAGAAGGATGTTAGGGAAACTTATAGGGTCTAAGAAAAAGTTAAATAGCCATGTCTTTGATGCCCAAAGCCTCTAAATTTCTCATTTCACAAGTATAAATGCTGCTATGATCCATCCCATAATTGATGGTCCTTAACCCCTAAGTTTGGATGCTCAATGTTCATATATAAAACTGAAACTAAACCTGTAACACCCCAGTATTACATCCTAAGCTAAAATAATTTGATTCAGTGATTTCTGTGTAAATGTCAACATAATCCTATTTTCACATCTGTAAGGTAGAGTCAAGTGTAAATGGATGCCCTTACACTCAATATATATTAATATTATAATTGGGGCCATTTATGCAAATATAACTGGTAAATATATATTTAAGGTATAAATGTATACTTGAGAGACTTATGAATCAATGATAAATCAATTAAAATTTATGAATCAATAGAAGTTAGGAAATATTCTACTGTCTACAATAAGAGGTGAATCTTTCTAATAAAAAGAAAGCCCACTTTTGTTCTATGGGTTGCTGTGTCCAAAGATGGAGTTGGTTTAGCTTAATTCTCATTTCTGATCTTTTCTTACCCCTGGAAGAAATGGCCAAAATCCAAGCTCCACTTATAGCCCACATAAGTAGTTGTTTTATTTTGTCACTAAGACCCAGAGCTTCAAGGCTCAAATGGAGCGAGAAGTGGACTTGAGACTATTTGGATTCTCTTGTCCTGTATCATAAAAACAGTCACATTTAAAGATATACTTGGAGAGGGACAGAGGTAAAATTGGGGGAGAGCCAGAGTATGACACCCAGAGCATGAATACCTCTTGACTAGATAGAAAAATGCAAGGCTAGTTGTAACATCAAGAAAAATAATTGCTGTGTCTGTCTGTGTTTCTGAATACCTGAAGGTCTCCTCAGAGGCCTAGGGAGCGCACCCCCAAAAAACTGCATTTTGAAGCTGCCCAGTGTGTAAACTCTGGCTGTGGGGGTCGCTGTCCAATAAGCTCAGCTTTCTGGCCTGCAGAGGCTCCGCCCTGCTGTGCCTTGATCACTCTGAGGACTTCAAGGGAAACTTCTTCTGTGCCTATCTAACCAATGAACCCTATCACATCACACAGGAAAAACCACACTACAAGCGTGACAATGGGGAAACCTCACAGGCAAACAGCATGCACAGAGAATGAAGATGAAAGCTCGGATGACCTAATAAATTCCAACCATCTGATTAACCTCTTAAATAAGGAACTTAAAACAGCAATATGGAAGATGTTTGTAGAACTCAGAGAAAGCATAGATCCATCTGAACAGAACACAAAGACAGAAATCAGAAAACCCCAAACTGAAATAACAGATCTAAAAAACACGGTAGCTCAACTGAAAACCTCAATGGATGGCCTCGCCAGCAGGGGAACAGCAGCTGAGGAGAGAATCGGAGTACTGGAAGATGTGATGCAGAAAAACTCATCACAACAGAAGAAATTGGAAAAGAACCTTAAGACAAACGAACAGGCAATGGAAAAAGTACTCAAGGAATGCGAACAGATGAAAATAGAAGTCTTTGATAAACTCAACAGAAACAACATAAGAATCGCTGGAGTCCCAAAGACCCAGGTAGGAGATCTCCAGGAAGAATCAACTGTCAAAGACATCATCAAAGAGATACTCCCAGAGTTAAAGACTCCATGCAATCAAATCCTCCATGCCCAAAGAGTACCAGCTAAAAGAGACCCAAAGAAAAACACCCCAAGACACATCCTTGTTACAATGACAAATCCCACAGATAGAGATAGAATACTGAAAGTAGCAAGATCAAAAAGGGAAATTACATTCAAAGGAGCATCCCTAAGACTTACAGCAGACATGTCACAAGAAACTCTCAAGGCCAGAAGACAGTGGTGGGATATTGTGACAAGACTGAATGAAATGATTGCCTCACCAAGAATACTGTACCCAGCCCGACTCATGTTCAGGTTTGAAGGAAGAATACATAGCTTCATGGATAAACAACAGCTCAGAAACTTCACAGATGATACACCAGCCTTAAAGGAAAAATTGACAGGTCTACTCTAAGACAAGAGAGACCAACAAACACAGCAAACTTATCTACAAAGATGACATTAGATCCTATGACAATCATCTCCCTCAATGTCAATGAACTAAATTCACCAATTAAAAGACACAAAGTGGAAAAATGAGTCAAAAAGATGAATCCAACCTTCTGCTGCCTACAAGAAACACATCTGAATAGTCAGAAGAAACATAGACTCAAAATCAAAGGCTGGAGGAAAGTCATCCAAGCAAACAACACCCTCAAAAAGCTGGGGTGGCCATATTAATATCTGATGACACCAACTTTATACTCAGAAAAGTGGTAAGGGACAAAGATGGACACTATGTACTAATCAAGGGATATGTGCAACAGGAAGAAATCAGACTATTAAGCATATATGCACCCAATGAGAGACCAGCAAATTATCTAATACAGTTACTGACAAATCTGAAAGAAGATATCAATAATAACACAATAACTGTGGGAGACCTCAACACGGCCCTATCAACACATGTTAGGTCAACCAGACTGAAACCCAACAAAAACATACTAGCCCTGAAAAGAATAATGGAATAAAGAGGACTAGTAGATATATATAGGACACTCCATCCCAAAAAACCTGAATACACATTCTTCTCCAATGTACATGGGTCATTCTCCAGAATAGACTACATGCTGACACATAAAACATACCTCCATAAAATCAAGAGGATAGAAATCTTGCAGGCTACCCTTGCTGACCACAAGGCTCTGATATTAGATGTGAACTACAAAGGCACACAGAAGAAAAACTTTAACAATTAGAAATTATACACCCTGATATTGAACAAACAGTGGGTCCGAGATGAAATCAAAAAGGAAATCAAAACTTTCCTGGAAACAAATGATAATGAAGACACAAACTGCCAGAATCTATGGGACACAGAAAAAGCAGTCCTGAGAGGAAAATTTTTAGCTGTACAAGCACACATCAGAAAGAAAGAAGGGGCATACCTGAATAACTTAATGACGCAGCTCAAAAAATTAGAAAATGACCAACAAAAGGAACCAAAAATAGGGAGACAGAAGGAAATAACAAAGCTGAAAGCAGAAATCAATGAAGTGGAAAACCAAAAAACAATCCGAAAGATCAAAGAAAGCAGAAGTTGGTTCTTTGAAAAAATAAACAAGATTGATAGACCATTGGCAAAACTCACAAAGAAAGAGAGAGAGAAATCTGATAACCCATATTAGAAATGAAAAGGGGGAGATCACGACAGATATTGCAGAGATCCAAAGGTAATCAGAGACTACTTTGAGAAACTTTATGCTACTAAACATGAGAACCTAGAAGAAATGGAAAAATTCTTGGACACTTATAACCTTCCACATTTAAGTAAGGAGGATGCAGCATATCTAAACACCCCCATGACTACTGAGAAAATTAAAACTGTAATCAAACATCTGCCCAAAAAGAAAAGCCCAGGCCCAGATGGATTTCCTAATGAATTTTTTCAAATCTTTCAAGAGGAGCTACTATGAATCCTAACCAGGCTCTTCCATGAAATTGAAAAAAAAAAAAAAAACGGGAATACTCTCAAACAGCTTTATGAAACCAACATCACCTTGATACCAAAACCAGACAGAGATGCTGCCAATAAAGAAAATTACAGACCAATATCCCTGATGAATGCTGATGCAAAGATCTTCAACAAAATCCTGGCAAATAGGATCCAATGCGTCAAGAAGATCATACACTATGACCAAGTAGGTTTCATACCAGGAATGCAAGGATGGTTTAACATCCATAAATCTATCAATGTCATGCACAACATCAACAAGAAGAAAAATAAAAATCACATGATCATATCAACAGATGCAGAGAAAGCATTTGATAAGGTCCAACTCCCATTCTTGATCAAAACTCTCAGCAAGATGGGAATGAAAGGAACCTTTCTCAATCTAGTTGAAGCCATTTACCACAAGCCAATGGCAAATATTATCCTCAATGGAGAAAAACTAAAAGCCTTTCCTCTAAATTCTGGTACAAGACAAGGCTGTCCGCTCTCACCACTTTTCTTCAACAAGAACTGGAAGTTCTTGCTATAGTGATCAGGCAAGAAAAAGATATCAAGGGAATCCCCAGATAGGGAAGGAAGAAGTCAAGCTCTCATTGTTTGCAGATGACATGATACTCTACTTAGAAAACCCTAAAGACTCTACCAAAAAGCTTTTAGAAACAAGAGACTCATATAGCAAGGTGGCAGGCTACAAAATTAACACACACAGAAATCAATGGCCTTTTTATACACCAATAATGATAAGGAAGAGAAGGAAGTCAAGAAGGCAATCCCATTCCCATTAGTGTCACACAAACTCAAATATCTTGGAGTCAACTTGATTAAAGACATGAAGGACCTATACAAAGAAAACTATAAAACCCTGCTCCAAGAAATAAGAGAGAACACACAAAAATGGAAACACATGCCCTGCTCATGGATTGGCAGGATTAACATCATTAAAATAGCAATATTCCCCAAAGCATTGTACAGATTTAATGTGATCCCCTTAAAAATACCCATGACATTCTTCAAAGAAGTGGAGCAAACACTTCTGAAGTTTACCTGAAACAATAAACAGCCTCGTATAGCTAAAACACTTCTAATGAGAAGCATTACTTTCCCCAACTTTAAACTGTACTACACAGCAAGAGTTATCAAAACAGCATGGTATAGGAATAAAGACAGACCCTCAGATCAGTGGAATAGGCTTGAGTTCTCAGACATTGTTCCCCAGACATACAATTACCCAATTTTTGACAAAGGAGAAAGAAATCCTAAGTGGAGTAGGGAAAACCTCTTCAACAAGTGGTGCTGGCAGAACTGGTTAGCCACTTGCAAAAAAGTGAACATAGACCCCCAGTTAACATTATATACAAGGTAAAATTCAAATGGATTAAAGACCTTGATATCAGACCTGATACCATAAGGTATATAGAACACATGTAGGTAAAACACTCCATGACATTGAGACTAAAGGCATCTTCAAGGAGGAAACTGCACTTTCCAAACAAGTGGAAGTAGAAATCACAGATGGGAATATATTAGGCTGAGAAGCTTCTGCACCTCAAAAGAAATAGTACCCAGGATACAAGAGTCACCCATCAAGTGGGAGAAACTATTCACCCAACGCCCATCAGATAACGGGCTAATATCCAAAATATACAGGGCTCTGACTGAACTTTACAAGAAAAAAAAATGGGCAGAAGAAATGAACATACGCTTTGATAAAAAAAAAAAAAGAAATACAAACGGCCAAAAGGCACATGAAAAAAATGCTCCTCATCAGTAATCATCAGGGAGATGCAAATCAAAACAATAATGAGATACCATCTCACACCACAGAGATTGGCATACATCACAAAGAATGAGAACAATCAGTGCTGGCGGGGCTGTGAAGAGAAAGGAACTCTTATCCACTGCTGGTGGGAATGCTGTCTAGTCCAACTTCTATGGAAAGCAATATGGAGATTCCTCCAAAATCTGGAAATTGAGCTCTCATTCGACCCAGCTATTCCACTCCTAGGGATATACCCTAAGAACACAAGAATACAATAAAAAAAAAACCCTTCCTCACACCTATATTTATTGCAGCACTATTCACAATAGCCAGGCTCTGGAAACAACCAAGATGCCCTCAACAGATGAATGGCTAAAGAAAAGGTGGTACATATACACAATGGGATATTATGCAGCCATCAGGAGAGATGAAATCATGAAATTTTCCTATACATGGATGTACATGGAATCTATCATCTGAGTGAAATAAGTCAGAGGGAGAGAGAGAGAGAGACGCAGAATAGTCTCACTCATCTATGGGTTTTAAGAAAAACAAAAGTCATTTTTGCAACAATCCTCAGAGACAATGAGAGGAGGGCTGGAACTTCCAGCTCACTTCATGAAGCTTACCACAAAGAGTGGTGAGTGCAGCTATATACAGAGAACTAACATAATCATGTGAATGAATGAGGGAACTGGAAAACCTATCTGGAGTACAGGTGGGGGTGGGGTGGGATGGAGTGAGATTTGGGACATTGGTGGTGTAATCAAGATGTTTAAATAAAGGAAAAAAGAAAAAAAAAGAAAAATAATTACTCTACGTTCGGGTAAGAATAGTTCAGCCTAAGAAAAGAGAAGTTAAATGTTTTGATAAACAGAAGAGAGGTGTTATATTTTAACAGTTGTCAGAACACTAAGCCAAGAGATAAAAATTACTTAGATACTACCTAGGAAATGGGAAAACTGAAGGAAATGGAAAGAATGGCACAATAAATTCTAAGCAACTTAATTTTATTTCTAAAGTGAAAACTGATTTTTCTCCCCAAATGATTGCTAAAGGTTTCACTTGAAAAGATAAAGTAAATCCATGTTTCTCAACTGGAAGTCATCTGATGCCCTGATTTTCCAGGATATCCCAAGGGCAAGTTAAAATTATATAAATGGAAGGCTATTTTCAAAAGTCTGAGTAACACTGAAGTAGACAATTGATGCAAATTTTGTTATTTTGCTCTACAAGATTTCTAGAACACAAAACAAAAAAATAAGTATTGCAATAAAAGTATTGCAATATTTGAAAAACCTAGAACTAAGTTTTCTAAATATTTATCCTATTAAAAAACTTTTCTTGGGCCCGGAGAGATAGCACAGCGGCGTTTGCCTTGCAAGCAGCCGATCCAGGACCAAAGGTGGTTGGTTCGAATCCCGGTGTCCCATATGGTCCCCCGTGCCTGCCAGGAGCTATTTCTGAGCAGACAGCCAGGAGTAACCCTGAGCAATGCCGGGTGTGGCCCAAAAACCAAAAAAAAAAAAAAACAAAAAAAAAAACTTTTCTTAATATTTCTTTTTAGGACAGCTACTTCTGGAGTCACCAGTGCTGCATTTGGCCAGCTCCATAGTCTCACTGTGTTCCCTACATTGTGAAAATGCTGGGTAAAGTGGCAGCAAAGCTGAAAATGGCAATATGGGGAGGAGAGGGTGGATTAGGTCCTAACCCTGCCAAAGCCATATCAGGTGTACCCAACACCCACACTACTGAAAAACCTAGTATCTGAAAGCACAATTTCTAAAAGCTGCAATATTAGCTACAGAGCTTGGAATTCCTAGACTATGTTGCTGATATATGGCCTTGCAACAATGCCACAAATTTTCACTACCATCATCTTTTTAGGGACATAATAATTTAGATTTCACATGGATTCAAAGCCAACTAATGTCCAGAAATAAAATAAAACAAAACAAAACAAAAAACCCATAAAATTAGCTAGCAACAAATCAGTTAGCAACCTCATATAATAACTTAATAACCTCACTGTAAGATACATTAATTGTCACAAATTTTCGTATTGTGCTACTTTAAAGTATAGTTTTATTGCTACCTACCTATATACAAGCAATATAAAATATATTATTTCATGCCTGCCATAGGGGTAGGTTTGGGAATGGGCGGGAATCTAGAGACAATGGTGGAGGAAAATTTACATTATGTTATTAGTCTTGGAACAAATGTATTGTAGGCAACTGTTTAATACATGAACTTAAATTATAAAATTATAAAAAATGAAAGAAAGAAAGAAAGAAAGAAAGAAAGAAAGAAAGAAAGAAAGAAAGAAAGAAAGAAAGAAAGAAAAAGGAAAGAAAGCAAAAAGAACAAAAGAAAGAAAACAGCCAACAAAATATTCACTTATATCTACTTACAGAAGCTAGATAAATAACATATTCTTCCTATGGGTAAAGGGAAAGGAAAAAAAAAGGAAAAAAAACTATTTGTCTCCTAGGTTTCTTAATAGGCATTTCTATGTGGAACTAAGATCTTCAGAATCTAACATCACTAATTCTCTACATGAAACTGCAATTTACCCTCTTCTGACCTCAATTTTCACTACTGAAATTGAATATTATGACATGAACAGAGTGAAAAAAATAATGACAAAGGAGCAAATCTCTCAAGAAACAGGGTGAATATACTCAACTATAACTACTGAAAGCAAAATATGGAAAGTGAATATTTCATATAGCTGTGTTGAAAGTACTTTACAAATTATAAATAGGAGACTTTTTCAGATTAATCATACATCTGTAGTTTTTTTTACTACCTAAGCAACAAAGTTCAAATTCATTGAAATTTCCCTTTCTGGTTTTCTTATTTCTTTCTAGCCTCTCATATAATTAAAGCATTGTTATTCCTATGATTCTGTCTTTATTATACTATTCCTCTTATTTTAGAAATTCATGTGGTACTTCCACAGCAATGATTCTCAAGGGTTCAGGCAATAAAGTTAGAGCATCAGTTTTAGAACCTAAAATATTGTTCTGAATTCCATTTCTATCAATAACAAGCTGTATAATTTTAGATTAGTATCTTAACGTTTATCTAGTATTTAATTTCTGAAATAGGAATTAAAACAATGCCTAATCTCATTAGGTTGTGACATGGATGAATTAAATCAACACTGCTAAACTCTTATGGCAATGTCTGGAAAGTGTTAAATTTTCTTTTATAGGAAATTGATAAAATGTCCTTGGGGGTGTGTGCAAGATGAACAATTATCTACATGAAACTGTGCTTCCCTGTAGACCCATTTCTTGCTGTTACCACACAAACAATAATTTGAATTTCCTACCTTTTGAGCTCCATAGAATTCCATGAACCTGTTTTACTGATGTGTAGAAATGCAGACTCATCCTGACTTTTAAAAAGTCAAGCTGGAGGGGCCAGAAGATAGCACAGTGGAAGGGTGTTTGTCTTGCATATGGCTGACCCACGATGAACATAGGTTCAATCCCCAGAATCCCATATGATCCCCAGAGCCAGGAGCGACTTCTGAGCACTTAGCCAGGAATAACCCCTGAGCATCACCGGATATGGCCCAAAAATCAAAAAAAGAAAAAAAAAAGAGTCAAGCTGGAAATTTCTCTGCCTGAGAATCCCCACAAAATTTGTGCCACTCTTTTTTTCAAGGCACTAAAGTTGTCAGTCCTGGCATTTGTCTGGCTTCTCATCCCACGTGAGTCATCCTAGGGGTGGTACCTGAATTCTGGGACTAAATGTCTCTTCCCCAGAATACTCCTGCCATCCTCACCAGTCCCTTTTTCTTTCTTTCTTTTTTGTGTGTGAGTCTAAGCATGTGTGTAATAAATACCTTACCTGCATAAAATGCCATCTGTGGGTGTCTGTTATAGTCAAAGCACATAAAGTTTTTAATATCTTTATTTAAACACTGATTACAAACATGACTGCAGTTGAGTTTCAGTCATAGAAAGAACACCTCCCTTCACCAGTGCAACATTTCCACCACCAATGCCTCCATCTCATTTCTTCCCCATACCCTGCCTGTATCTGAGACTAATTAACATTGCCATAATGGTTGTTAGTGTATTATTTCTCTGACTACACTCATCCCTCTTTGATGAGCTTTATGTCACAAGCTGGTCCTTCTGGCCATCATCTCTGAGAATTATTTCAATAATGTCTTTTATTTTTCCTAAAACCCATAAATAAGTGAGACTATTCTGGTGTCTCTCTCTCCCTCTGACTTATTTCACTCAGATTAATAGTTTCCATGTCCATCCACATATAGAAAAATTTCATGACTTCATCTCTCTTGATGGCTGCATAATATTCCATTATGTATATGTACCACAGATCTATTAGCCATTCATCTGTTGAAGGGCATCTTGGTTATTTCCAGAGTCTGGGTATTGTAAATAGCGCTGCAATGAATTTAGTTGTGAGAAAGGATTTTTTTTTATTGTGTTTTTTGTGTTCCTAGAGTATACCCCTAGGAGTGGTATAGCTGGATCATATAGGAGCTCAATTTCCAGTTTTTTGAAAAATCTCTAGATTGTTTTCCATAAACTGGACTAGACATATTCCACCAGCAGTGAATGAGAGTTTCTTTCTCACCACATGGCTGACAGCATTGATTGTTCTTGCTCTTTGTGATGTGTGTCAGTCTCTGTGATGTGAGATGGTACCTTATTGTTGTTTTGATTTGCATCTTCCTGATAATTAGTGACATGGAACATTTTTTCATATGCCTTTTGGCCATTTGTATTTTTTCTTTGATAAATTGTTTATTTCTTCTCCCCATTTTTTGATGTGGTTATACATTTTTTCTTGGTAAGTTCTGTTAGTAATTTGTTATCTTCGATATTAACCATTTGTCTGATGGGTATTGGGTGAATAGTTTCTCCCATTCTGTGGGTGGGTTTTGTATCCTAGGCACTATTTCCTTTGAGGTGCAGACACTTCTCAGCTTATTATAGTCCCATCTATTTATCTGCTTCCACATGTTTGAAGAGTGATGTTTCCTCTTTGAAGATGCCCTTCACTCTATGTCATGGAGTGTTTTACTTATGTGTTGTTCGATATACCTTATGCTTTCAGGTCCGATATCCAGGTCTTTAATCCATTTGCATTTGAACTTTGTGCACCAGTCCCTTCTCAAGGCCAACATCACCTGTCCTAATGTCCTTCTGACCTTTCAATCCAAAATTGCTCAGATGCTAGTGCATCTACAAGAAGATATCCAAATTTATGTCTTCTATTTCCAGGGATGTGGGCCTTAGCACTATTTTCTCTGTGACAATATACAGCTTCAATACTTAGTCATTCAAATTGAGTAATTAGTAAACAGATTTTCTTTTATCCTCAAATAACCCTGAATAGTTAGAAAAATAACCTCAAAAGAAGATGTATTAGTAGCCACCTTATTTATAATCAATTCAATAGATCACTTTTTTAAATTACAGGGAATCTGAATCTTTATCATACCACCCATGAAATGAAAAGAACAATGGGGAAGCTACAGAGGTCAACTGCATTTGTAGACAGGAGAAAAATTAAGGAGGCAGATGCGGCCCTGCCCTCATGATGAGATGCCACAAGACAGAGAAATGAGATGCCAGGCGACATGCCAAGCATGACCCCGCCCCATGATGGGGCACAGCATAAGGGATACCGACACCATGAGGTGCACCATGAGCATTGACCACACACCAGAGACCAGCAACATAAGGTGAACTGTGAGAATAGTTCTACCTCTGTAACAAGAGGCCACAAAACAGAGACCTGGGCCACTAGATAATATGCCAAGTATGGCCGCACCCCTGAAATGGGACACAGCAAGATGGAGACCAGCACAATTAAAAGAGTAAGGTCACTCCACTCTGCTCCATGGCCACACATTTCTTCTAGTAATGAATCCCATCACAACACATAAAACATCATACTACAAAGGTGACAATGGGGAAACAATTCCAAATCCAATCATGTTTAGAGTGCTTAAAGAATGAAGATGGTAGCTCTGACGATCTAACAAGGATCGGCAACTCCAATAAAGACTTTAGAGAAGTAATGTGGAGGATTTTCAAATAACTCAAAGAAAACAGAACAAATGGAAAGAATCAACTAAGACTCAAGAAGATATGAGAAAACCTCAAAATGAAATAACAGGACTGAAAAACATGGTAGGCAAAATGAAAACCTCACTGGAAGTTATCAACAGTAGAGTAAGAGCTGCTGAGAAAAGAATCAATGAAATGGAAGATGAACTGCTAACACCTCCATATAACAAAAGAGGCTGAAAATGAGTCTTAAATTAACAGAAGATAAAAAAACTGTCAAAGAAAGAAAACAAATAACAATAACACTCTGGGATAAACTCAATAGAAACAACATAAGAATTATTAGAGTCCCAGAAACCCAGGAAGAAAACCCTGAGGAAGAATCAACAGTCAAGGACATCATTGCTGAAAAGTTACCAGGGCTAAAAAGTGCAAGCAATCACATTCTGTACCAGGTAAAAGAGATCCAAAGAAAAGTATCCCAAGACACATCCTAGTCACAATGACAAAAACTACAGATAGGTATAGATACTGAAAGCAAAAAGATCAAAAATGGAAATCACATAAAAGGAAGCATCCTTAAGATTTACAGAAGATTTATCACAAGCAACCCCCAAGGCCTGAAGGCAGTGGTGGGATATAGTGACAAAGCTCAATGAAATGAATGCTTTGCCAGGAATACTTCACCAAGACAGACTTCTATTCAGGTTTTAAGGAAGGAAACATAGCTTCAAAGATAAACAATAGCTCTGAAACTTTACAGACTCAAAACCAACCTTAAAAGAAGAAAAGAATCAAAGAGAGAAGATAGACATAGAATAAGGACATAAGAGACCTAAATGAGAAACTAGAAGATCTGGGACTAATGGCATTCCATACTCAAACAGCTGAATATATATTTTTGGTGCACAAGGAACACTAGTATAAATCACATTCTATGACAAAAGTCTAAAAAAACTCACAACGAAAGAATCATACTAAGCATCTCATAAGACCACAAGGCCACTGAGATAAAAAATGATTATAAAAAGATGTGAATACTTTAACACATGGAGACTGAAAAACATGCTGCTTAATAATAGCTGAATCACAGAAATGCCACTCTTAGGAATATAATTTAGAAACAAAATCACCATGCAGAATAGCCTCTGTCTCTATGTCTGTTGCATGACTATTTATAGTATCCAGAATCTGGAAACAATCCAACTGCCTGAGAACAGATAAGTGGCTAACAATAAGATAACAAGTTAAGTGGAAACAATGGTACATCTACACAATGGAATACTATGCAGCTGTTAGAAAAAAATAAAATCATGTAATTTGCTTATACCTGGATGTATATGGAGATTATTATTCTGAGTAAAATGAGTCAGAGGGAGGGGAATAGACATAAATTGATCTCAATTATTTGTGTAATATAAGAAAAATAAAACAGTGTGGTAATAATATCAAGAGACAGCAGAGACAAGGGCTAGAAGGACCACTCCATGGTAGGAAGCTTGCCACAAAGAGTGGTGAGTACAATTAGAGTGGAGAAGGGTTTAATATGACAATGACAGATGAATTGATCACTTTGGATAAAAACTGGGCAAGGGATATTGATATGGATGATATCCCTTCTTTAACAATAGTGCAAACTACAGTGTCTAAAAGGAGAGTGAGAATAGAAGGAACTTATTGGAAGAGGAAAAACACAAAAACTTATATTCTCTTCTATATTTCAAAGAGAACTTCAGCAACAAATACAGCTGTTTAGATTGAGCAGATGTCCAATCAACTGCTCTTTATAGATGTCTATAATAATGTTTTAAAGCATTTTTTTTAAAACTTTTTTTTTAATTTTTTATTTGTAATTATGAGAACAAGGATGCAAAGAAAGAGGACAAGGTAAAGTTACAGTGGAAGGACAATACATAACATAATTCTCAGAAGTCCCCTTGCTGATATCCCAACTTTGAAATTTCATCCAAAGAACATTAAGATTGTAACACACTATAATATTTCTTAACAGCACACAAGGCAATCTAAAGCCATAAAACTTACATAACTCCTTAAACATTACAGGCATAGCATTTTTTTTTACATTTCCATATTCATGCATATTAGCTTAAGTTGACCTCAAATCTTAACTGGGTTCTTTTTAAGGATTAGAGTCAAAGGAGCACAGCAAAAATGGTGTTAGAGTGGCAATTGTTGTTTGCATAGGCCCACCAAAATATGAGGGACATGGAAAGAAATAACCTTGGCCTAAATACAAAAAGACCCGACCCCTGAAGGTTCCTGGCACAAGACCAACTCTAGGCTCCAGGCAAGCTAGATCGTCCAATCCAAGACATTGTCTGTAGTGCCAACACACTTATATTTTTCACACAGTCTCTGTTGTTGGTATCAAGCTTCTGTATTTAAGATCCTGGAATCTGTATATCCAACATTGAAGTCAGGATGTGGAGCGTCCTCTGGTTTCACCTTACAATCAAAGGGCAATGCAGGGAGCCCTGTCCTGTAAGCAAATCGTTGTTGTTGTTAAGTCTTCTCAGTGTTAATGGAAGTCTCTTTTGAGCAGGACAATGTCTGAGCAGTGTAGAGTCTTCCTTGGTAGAGGATTGCTTCCAGGTGATGCTATAGACCAGCCTGGATGTTTTGTGGATGGCTTCCCTGGTTCAGGGGAATGCCCTTTCTTCTGAGGTCTGTGCCAGGTTTAAAGCATTTTTTAAATAGAAACAGGTGCTGCGTGTATTTGGAAGCCATGGACTCCCACTATAGTGCTCACTTTAAGAAGTCATAGTTCTTAATTTTAATATGTCTATAATAACACCTTGATCTTTTCATCCACAGTGGTACTTGGAGATATAGGTTGGTCACCCGAGTTTCACATTGCAATGCTAAATTATATTAGACTCTAAAGATAGTGCTCATGAAGATAATGTCTTGACAAAAAATCCAATTTATTCATTTTCTATTTGATCATGCCTGATAATGTTATCTAATGTTTATGTCCACAAATAACAATGGAATATGCAATGGCATACCATAAACTCCTGTTACAGTGCTCATTCATTGAGTATGTTATTGAAATTTATTTTCAGTTTTAGGTAGTTTACCATTTATACTAGAATGCCTATAATTTCAATTTGCTTTCAGAAAAAGAACCTGGATGCTCAAGACACACTGGATGATACTTCATGGTATAGACTCCTCTCACTTAGTTTTCTAAACTTGAAAATGATTGTTTTTAAGAATGTTTTATACACAATCTAAACCAGGAATTCTTTCTTCAGTAAAGTTTACCCTCAGCAATAATGATTTGCCTAGAAAATGGAAACCTTTACATTTGATGTGCTGTCTTTATATTTTCTAAGTGTTCTAACCCATTCCACTTGAATCCATGATTTGATCCTCAGTGTCTGTATGTGTGAGTGTATGTATTGGCCACCTCAATTTCTGTCTAATGTCCATTTGTATTATACATAATGTCTGTCTATGTTGTGTATTGTCCTTCCATATTGTCCTTCCCCCTGTTAACAAAAGAGTTGAGATGCCTATAGCATAAAAACTTCAAAACACTTAAGAAAGAAATGGAACAAGACCTAAGAAAATGGAAAAACATTCCTGGATTGTAAGAATCAGTATTATCCAAATGACCTTGTTACCTAAATTACTATTTAGATTCAATACAATCTCTATCCAAATTTATACAACATTCTTTAATGACTTATAACAGTCACTTGTAAAATTTGTGTGGAACTATAGAAGGCCCAGGATAGCCAAAACCATATTGAAAAACAAGAAACTTGGAGGCATCCCATTACCTAACTTGAAGCTCTACTACAAAGTCATAGTGAGAAAACAGCATAGTATTGGAACAAACACAGAATTTGAGACCAATGGGTCAAAATAGAATATCTAGTAACAAAACCCCAAGTATATGATTATTAATCTTTGAAAAAGGAACAAAGAACTTGACTCAAAAGACAGTGCTTTTTATAAATAATAAAGACAGTCTCTTCAACAAATGGTGTTGGAACAATTGGATATTCACGTGTACAAAATTAAAGATTGATCCATATCTCACATCTTACACAAAAGTTAATTCAAAGTGGATTAAAGACCTTGAGCTTAGACCCAAAGTTCACTGAGGAAAATCTAGGAAGAACACTCCAAGACTTAGAGCTCAAATAAGTATTCAAGAGTAGAATGCCAATCGCAAAAGCTATAGCATTAAACCTGAATAAATGGATCTACGTTAAACTAAAGAGTTCCTGTATGGCAAAAGAAACATGGGTTAAAGTTAGAAGACAGCTATTTAAAGAGAGAAAAATTTTGTACTGAATATGTAGAAAACGTTATCTGAGGAAGATCAATAGATAGCCAACAGACATATCAAAAATACTTATCACTTATCATTAGAAAATCAAATCAAGACAACAATGAGATATCATCTTATACCAATGAAGATGGCACATATCAAAAACACTATTTTTGTTTTTTGTTATGCCAACAATCTCTGTTGGCAGAATGTGGTCAGAAAGGAACTCTCATCCATTACTGGTGGGAATGCTGCCTGGTCAAACCCTTTTGAAAAACAGTCTAGAGGGCTCTCAGTAAACTCAAAATTGAGCTGTAATATGACCTGGCAATCACTTTTATTTTTAATTTTTATTGTAACTGAAGTTCATTACAAGAATTATTTATGGGAACACTTTTTTAAAACTTATCCCCAGGACATAAAAAATTCATCCAAAAGAATGTATTCACACTACTATTCAGTGCAGCACTCAGTACAATAGCTAAGAATTGGAATCAATCTAGATTTCCCACAACAGATGAGTGGATCATGAAGATGTGTTACATTTATACAATAGAATACTACATAACTATGAGGAATGACACAATTAAGCAATTTGCAGCAACATGGATGGAACTAGAATATATTATGTTAAATGAAGTAAGCCAGAAGAAGGATAAAAACAGAATGTCGGTATTTAGAATAACTAAATTAAGAAATGCAATGGTCTAAATAGGAATTGCCTCAAAATTCTTGGCCCCAGAATATTACAAGGAGAAGAAAAGAAACTGAGTGGAAGAGGAGAAATTAATATGAAAGGATGGGGGCCAGAGGCCAAGGCATCTCAGAGGCATTAGTGGAGAACTATATATGCAAGCCAAAGTCAACAACAATAAAATCCAGAGACCCAAACTTCCACAATCTAAACTTTGAATTGGCCTATTATACTGGCAACTGGTGGCCAAAGTGTCTCAGTGGTATGGAATATACTCTGGGAACATGGTGGAGGAAAGTCAACACTGGTGGTGGCCCTGACTTGTTGTATGTCTAAAACATAATTATGAAGAAATTTGTAAATAACAGTGCTTTCAATCAAATAATATAAAACAAAAAGAATCATGACTGTAATGTCATGAATCTAAGCACTGTATCAGCCTAACATCTTGCTTAAAACACTAACAAAATGCTTTAAATATCCCCCCAAATGTTTTGCTTTTAAATTTGAAGACATGTTAAATTAGATCCTTGTAACAATCCTTCTCTGTCTCATTTGTGCTAAGTTTGTAGGGTGCTTTAGGAACTTAGAGTATTAGTTCACACACACACACAAAAACTTTTAAGAACAAATTTTTATATGTCAAAGTTAGTTTCAAAAGTTGTGGAGGATAGTTATTTGGGAGCAACAGTAAATTCTATAATAAGAATAAATGAACTAGATATAATTCGAAGGTATTTGTTCACTGGAAAATTAACCAAATACAAACTATTGAGAATTATAAAAATATGAGCTGCATAAAGTAAACAAAAGAGAAATATTTTCATTTAGAAAAAGAAGCAGGGCAGGTATAAATTTTTAAATTCGTTTTCAGATGTCTATTCCTTTTTATGATATCTGCAGCATCAAGCCCAGATTCTGCAAGAACAACATGAAGATTATTTAACTTTTTTGATATAGCAATTTTTTTATTCTAATTTAAATTTTAAGTATTAACATTTACAATTTTGGATGTTGTATATGCTATATATTTTATTTGTATATATGCTATATATTCTATGCTATATATTTTATTTGCAATATCTATAAATTATTTTATTTCAATCCTAATATCATAATGTTTTAATATTTATATTGAATTGTATATGCCTTAATTTAGCAACATTACTTAACAAATATGTATTAAGTACTCTCTATGCACCAGCACTGATTCCAGTCCTTGAGAATATGGTATTGACCAAACATATGTGAAAGCAAAAGAATACAAACAGGCATTTTCCTTTGAAAATATTTTAATAGTATAACATATACTAAAGTTTATTACAGAATTATGTATAATGTCCAAGAGTTGGGAACAACTAAAATGCAATTCAATAGATGGCTGGATAAATAAGTAGCAAAACAATTCATTTCTACTAATTCTTTTAAAGGGATGAAATATTACCATTTGCAACAACATGGGTGGGCCTAGAGATCATTGTACTAGTGAAAAAAAGCATATGGAGAAAGACAAATGCCATATGATTTCACCCATCTGTGGTAATAAAGAAACCAAACAAAAACAATACAAAAGACTAACATAAACTTTGAGACTATAAGACCATTTAATGGTCATAAGAAGGGAAGGGGGAAGGGAGAGTAAATCACATTAAAAACAATAGTGAGAGACAGAAATAGATGTTCAGTGAATTTAATGCAGCCTATATAGATGATTTTTTAATGATGCACATCTGAACTACATTATAATACAATGTAACTATACTGTGCAAAACATTCTAGTAAGAAAATTTTTATGAGATAGAAGTAAAGGGCGTGTATTCAAGTATTTAGTAGTAATAGTAGTTAACATTTATTAAATGTTTATAATATGCCATATTTTGTGCTATTTTATATATATCATTTTACCCAACAATACTATAAGACCGGGACTCTAAACTCCATTATGTGCTACAAACCACTTTTCTACATTATAGTATTTTCAGATATGGTGTGATATATTCTAATAGTGTGTAACTTATATCAACATATGGTTTCCTTCTTGATCTTTTGCTTTCTAATAGGGTTATATGTTTACTGGAATATAACACATTAGTATAACATAATAGTGTGTGTAAGAATATTAATTATTAACTAATATAAATATATTATTTGTTTTGGCTATTAGGTCAAACTAGACATTGATTAATGCTTGCCTTTTTTGTTTGACTTCTTTATCAATGCTGCTTGTATTTTATCTTCAGGCTCATCAATATATTTCTCCACTTGTGTAATTCTGCTACTATTGCTTGCAAATATGTTTTGTAGTTCCTTCAGTTCCATTTGTATGGATTCTTTCATCTTCTGAAAGAGTTCTTTCAGTTGGTTGAATTGTTCATCTATGGATCGATTAATTTTGCAGGTTAGTGCTTCCTTGACTTCTGTTGCTAAAATCTTAAATGTTGGTTTTAGGTCCTCATCTATAAGACTCGGGCATTTTGGTGGACTTGGAAATTTGCTAGGATTTCTCTCCATGTCCCTAACTGCAGGTGTCTTTCTTAGTTTCCCCATTGTTCTTTGCATTTGGTGGGTTGGAATCTTGGAGTCTCAGAGTGTTTAAGGAAGTGATCTATTGAATTGATTGTATACAAGGTGGTTATATCTGCTTTAAAGGTTATTTTTCCTAAACACGAGAGGCTATCTAAGTATAATAAAAAATTGTAAATTAATTCAATGGTTGTTCAACTGAGTTTTGTGCTGTCTATTTTCTAGGAGAAGGAAGTGGAAGGCCCAGTCTACCTGGAAATATCTGATATAAATTGAAATATTTTCACGCGGATGCACTAGCATCCATGGGGTTTGGGAAGAGAAGGGTTGATGAGAGGGACTGGAGAGGCCCTCTCTCTGCACACACACAGACTTGAGAAGTGGCACAAATGGCAGCGAAATCCCCGAAGGGTGGTGGGACTCAGAATCTGGCTGGGAGGAGTGGGGGCATTGCAAGTAGCAATGGCAGCATTTGATGGGAGGGTCCGGAGGATCTCTCTCTCTCTCTCTCTCTCTCTCTCTCTCTCTCTCTCTCTCTCTCTCTCTCTCTCTCTCTCTCTCTCTCTCCCTCCCTCCCTCCCCCCTCTCTACACACACACTCACACACACACACACACACACACATACACACACACAACTTAGAATAGGCACGAATGGTCTTAAGGCTATCTCTTGACTCTATACTCAGGGAGTACTCCTGGCAGGCTTGGAGTATCGTATGGAATGTTGGGAATCCAACCTAAGTCAGCTGCATGTAAAGCAAGTGCCCGAACCACTGAACGATTGATCCTGCAAAATATATGATTCTTTTAATAATTTTTAAATGTCATTGTAATTTTGATAGCGTAGTTACAGTAGTGTTAACAATTATGGTTTTGATATATAATTATTGCATCCTCACCACCATCAAAGTTTCCAAGATTCTTTATCATATTTTTATTATCTATTTTTACATTTTATTAACAAATATCATTTTTATACATGTAGATATTACAATAATGGCAATAGATATTTTGTTTTGTTTTGTTTTGTTTTGTGCAGGGGACACTTCCCACTGAGCCCAGGAGTTCCTCCTGTTCTGTACTCACGATCTCCTCTGGAGTACTGGGGTGGGGGACAAATATAATGCCATTGAGCTCAGGTCAGTTAAATAAAAACAAGGGATATATTTGCTGTACTATCCCTCTGTCCCCCCAATAGAATTATTTTCTAATTATGGCATTGCTTCACCTTGCCCACTGCTAGAGTTTCAGGACCCCTCCACCATTATCCCAAAGTCCTTTATCCATACAGCACTTCAGATCACAGCTCTATTTACAGAAAAAAAAATACAGTCCTACTGGTGAATTCATAAATACAGGAGGGAAAATTTTGCTCTCATTCCGCACCACGATAAATCCAATAAAGGTTGCATTCATCAGGTTCAATCCTCATTCAAATAAGATTTGGAAGAAGTCAGCTACCACTTACTAAAAATAACAAGTTTAGAAAATTATATCTCTATATAAACCTCTCAATTTTTTTTTTTTGGTTTTTGGGCCACACCCGGCGGTGCTCAGGGGTCACTCCTGGCTCTCTGCTCAGAAATAGCTCCTAGCAGGCACAGGGGACCATATGGGACACCGGGATTCGAACCAACCACCTTTGGTCCTGGATCGGCTACTTGCAAGGCAAACGTCACTGTGCTATCTCTCCGGGCCCTAAACCTCTCATTTTAATTACTCTATTTCTTTGGACATGTCAGATAGTATTTTTATGCTGATGATAACTTCTATACCTTCAAAATTTGTAGTGTATGTCAGATACTACCCTTTCTATTTTCGGAAAAGTGTAACTACAAAATCAGTTAACTTGGTCCAAATAAATTATAAGTAATACAAAGTTATGGACTATCTAGAATATTTTTTACCCATAAATATAAACAAGAATAGCTATACTTTAGAAAAATATTCATCTAGTATTTATTAAAATTACCAATTAGTCATCAGCTCCTACATATACTAAAGAAAAATACATACATTTTTGTATGAATAATATCTGGAATAATATTTGTCATAGCTCCAAATGGCAGAATTTGTGGAAACATTTTGGTATAAAAATAAAAAAATCTGGGCCCGGAGAGATAGCACAGTGGCGTTTGCCTTGCAAGCAGCCGATCCAGGACCAAAGGTGGTTGGTTCGAATCCCGGTGTCCCATATGGTCCCCCGTGCCTGCCAGGAGCTATTTCTGAGCAGACAGCCAGGAGTAACCCCTGAGCACCACCGGGTGTGGTCCCCCCCAAAAAAAAAACAAAAATAAATAAAAAATAAAATAATCTGTTTATATGTGATTAATATGATTTGATTAACTTATAGTTTATAAGCAAAACTAAGCTCTGGTGTCAAGGGTTAGGATACTGGTTATTGCTAGGTGAAAAAAACAGACTTGGAGGAGATAAAGAAAACTTTTAGAAATGATAATAAATATTTTGCATCTTTGTCTAATGATAAGGTGCATGGGTTGTTCAATATTAAGAGAGTCTGTCAGGGAGGAAAATTGTCTCAAGTATTAGGCACATGTATTTGATGTGTGAGGTCCTGGATTTAACCCTCAACACAGTATAGTTCAGTCCTATTCTCAACACTGATGTGTACTATGTGGGTGACTGCTGAACATCCCAATGTCAATCACTGCTGAGAGTACTGTACTCCTCACCCCAGAGTTTCATATGTTTAGTTTTTATTACTGTTTTATCCATTGTGACAATAATGTTGGAAGTAAATTAATTTTTCTAACATCTCAGAACAAAGGTCAGAAATTGCTGTTATTGTTATCTTAATGCTTTTATAGGATGATTTTCTCCATAAGTAATATATATAATGATACCAGAAACTTGAAAATATATATTTTCACCTTTAAAATCATCATACCGTGTATCTTATTGATGTTGATATTTTATGTTTCATAATCATTCCTTAGCTCTTTATGTCTTAAACTCAGGAGTTATGAACACACAACAAACAGGGTCCCTTTTGGCTAAGTATCTGGATATATCAAAAAGATCCTAATCCTTGAGGAGAATTTATTTTCTTAATCTTAGATTCTCAGTCATTCTCCTTATAATTTTTGTATTGTTGGTTTTGAGTAAGAGGAATAGAGTGCCAATCTCAAAGATAGGCAGGGAGTGAAAGAGGAGGGAGATGGGGGCATTGGTGGTAAGAAGGTTGCATTGGTGAAAAGGGGTATACTTTTTATGACTGCAACCCAACAACATACATATTTGTAACAATGGTTCTTAAGTATATCCACAGAAAAAAATTTATTGTTGCATAAATAATTTTTTTTTTTGGTTTTTGGGCCACACCCGGCAGTGCTCAGGGGTTACTTCTGGCTGTCTGCTCAGAAATAGCTCCTGGCAGGCACGGGGGACCATATGGGACACCGGGATTCCAACCAACCACCTTTGGTCCTGAATAGGCTGCTTGCAAGGCAAACGCCGCTGTGCTATCTCTCCGGGCCCCATAAATAAATTTTTATGCAACTTTTGCATTTAAATTTTTATTGTTGCATAAATTGAAATTTTAACTACCTTGTGTAATAATTTCTGAGTGCACTTCTAAAAGCATAGTATTTTATGGTCATATTCTAGCTCTATGTCCTAATTTTCTGGTGTTTATTACTAGCTACTGAAGTTCTCATGAGGTATCCAAAGAAGCTAATTTTTTTTAATATAATTTTTATTTTGATCATAATGGCTTACATATTGTTGACAATAATATTTTAGGTACATATTTACATAAAATCAGGGGGGCTTCCCATCCCCAAATTGTCCTCCCTAACCCTCCGTTTTTGTCCTACCTCCCATTTCCTCTTCCCTCACCCTCAGGGCGGTTAGAATATATGGTCCCCTCTGTATCTAACCTACTACTTAGTAGTCTTGCATCAGTTTGGTCTTGCTGCCTCCCTTATTTCCCCCTGTAAGTGGGGGCAGGGCTAGCTAGTTCAAGTTACGTGGTTTTGCCTGAAAAAGAGAAAGTAAATAATCTGGAGTAAGGGTCTAATACCCCGAAAATGGGTAGAATCCTTCTAGAGGTTCTCATCATCAATTTGGGAAGTGAATGAGAACAAGAAGGTGAAACACTCCACCAGTACCAAAGGAAGTGTCAAATATCCAGTGAGGACTCCGGTTATATCGATAGGCACCACAAAAAACAGATAAAAAAATATTAAAAAAATAAGAAACAAACAAACAAAAAAGAAAAAACAACAACAACAACAACAAAAAAAAAACACGCCGTGGTCTTGAAATAAGAAACATGGCGTAGCACAAAACGAAAGAAGAGAAAGGAAGAGAGAAAAAAGAATAAGACTAATTGGGGACAACAATTTCAATAATCACATCCAAACAGAGAAATCGACCAAAATAGCTAGGTAAATAAAAATAATAATAACGATAATAAATGAAGGTAAGATATATATATATATATATATATATATATATATATATATATATATATATATATATATATAAATGTCCAAGGTTTTGTGTTTTTTGTATTTTTGTTTTTTTTTCCCTCCTGCCCTGGCACAGTAAATATTGGGGTTATTCGAAAAGGAATTCACTTGCCCTATGCGATATGGGGTTTCTCCGTCCTTGGAGTATAGTGTCATGGGATCAGCTCTTTGCTCAGGATCATTACTCTCCCGGTGGTGTTTTTTTTTTTTTTTTGGTGTGTGGAAGACTTCTGCTCTGTCCAGGGTGATACAGTCAGAGCTCTGTGTTTAGAGGTCTCAGTATCTGTACAGATCCTGAGGTAGGACTTATGGTGAAGTCAGTCTTTGTGAATCTAGAGGTTCCGTTACCTCAGTGCCATTTTAATTCATATTCTGTGGTTGGTGGTCTTGGTCTTTGCACTGAACCTAGGATGGCATCTAGAATAGCGTCTTTCTTTGTGCTTCCAGAATCCCCTTTCCGTTACAATTGTCTCTGCCGGACCTTTGGAACTGGGGATCATGCTTATTGTGCAGGTCTTAGCTCAAGCCCTAGCCTAGGGCTTTTTTATTGGTCCCAAGATGTATACAGTCTGGTCGTGGTTCTAGCAGCCAGTCATCTGTAAATCACGATCTTGGCTTTTTGGACCTACCAAAGGGTGCCACGTCTTCTGGTTTTGTCTTGTCGTTAGCTGGTAAGGTAGGCTAAACTGCTCTAAGGTCAAGTTGTTCACATTTTCCTCATTGTCGGGATATCATGTTAGAGCTGGCCCTTGTTGTTGACCCTGCAGTATTAAGGCTGTCCCAGATGGAGTTTGTTTCTTGCAGCTGTTGTGAAGAGCTGTGCCGTTTCTATGTCTGGGATCCAGGGTTCAAGGCTGGATGAATGGTATCTAATCACCTGAGGTCTAAGTTGATTCCACATGACATATTTTCAAGGTAGGAGATAACCCTGTATTGTAAACAACTATGAGTTCCTATCTCTAGTAGATAAGAGCTCTTTTTTTTTTATATGGCCATCTCGTAGTGCAGGCAAGGTATGGTATCTCGTGTGGTATCCCGAGTTGCCATCTTAGTTTGTCCGCCCTTTGTATCTAAGGGCGCCTGTGAACAGAAAAGCTGAGAGGTTATTTAAAATATATTAAGGTAAAGGGATTAAAACGTAGTGTTATGGTATGTTGCCCTTGCAGTCCGTGAATTCCCGTGGTGTTCTATACTTGTGTTCCTGTTAACGATCCCTAAGGGATTATTGTGGGCCTTTGTTGTAGGAGTCTGATTACATACCTGTTCTCTCTATGTTGCTGTTTCTGTTTTCTTTGTGGTATAATGTGCTGTCAAGAGTTTGCGTTGTTCGTTTTTCATGTATTTTGGACACTGCTTCCACGTATATGTTGACTATTACAGTGTTCGGAGTTTCTACCCTGTTGAACCCTGTTATATGATTGTTAGGTATTAGTTGTGTGTAAAATGTATGTTCTAGGTATTTCAGAATAGTGCTACCATTCTGTGTTTATCTTTTGTCTTCTGACTTACTTCGTTTAACATAACATGATCTAGGTCCATCCATGTTGCTGCAAAGTCTGTGATTGTATCATTTCTAACTGCCATGTAGTATTCCATTGTGTATATGTACCACATCTTAATGATCCATTCATCCGTTGTTGGACATCTAGGTTGGTTCCAAGATTTGGCTATTATACTGAGTGCTGCGATAAATAGTGGGGTGCACATGTATTTTGGAATGAATGTCCTTCCATCTTGTGGGTATATGCCTAGGAGAGCAATTGCAGGGTCAAATGGCAGCTCAATTCTGAGTTCTTTGAGCACTCTCCAGACTTTCCTCCATATGTGTTGGACTAGGGGGCATTCCCACCAGCAGTGGATGAGAGTTCCTTTCATACCGCATCCCCGCCAGCAAAGGTTGTTTCCATTATTTTTGATGTGAGCCATCCTCACTGGTGTAAGGTGGTATCTCATTGTTGTCTTGATTTGGATCTCCCTGATGATGAGTGAAGGTGAGCATGTTTTCATGTGTTTGTTGGCCATCCTTCTGTCTTCCTCAGAGAAATGTCTATTCATTTCATCTCCCCATTTTTTTATAGCTTTGTTTGGTTTTGGGGGGCTCAGCTTTCTGAGTGCTTTGTATGTTCTAGATATCAGCCCTTTATCTGATATGTCGAGTGAAAAGATTTTTTCCCATTCTGTTAGCTGTCTTCTTGCATTAAGTAGGGTTTCTTTTGCCATGCAGAAGCTTTTTAGTTTGATGTAGTCCCATTTGTTTATGTTTGATGCTAACGTTCTTGCCATTGGTGCTCCATTCTCAAAGACCTTTTTGATATATAGGTCTTCTAGTGTTCTGCCTATTTTATTCTCGATAAACTTTATGGATTCGGGTCTGATTTCAAGGTCTTTGATCCATTTTGAGTTGATTTTTGTATATGGAGTAAGGTATGGGTTGATTTTCACTTTCGTACATGTGGTTTTCCAGTTGTACCAACACTATTTGTTGAATAGGCTTTCTTTGTTCCATTTCAGATTCTTGCCTCTTTTATCAAATATTAGTTGGCTATATACCTGGGGGTTTATGTCTGGGAATTCTGTTCTGACCCACTGGTCTGAGGTTCTGTCTCTGTTCCAGTACCATGCTGTTTTGATTACTATGGCTTTATAGTATAGTTTCAAGTTAGGTAAGGAGATGCCTCCCAGCTTCTTGTTTTTCAGTATTTGTTTGGCTATCCTGGGTCTTTTGTGGTTCCAGATGAATTTTGTGAATGATTGTTCTAATTCTTTAAAGAATTGTGTCTGGATTTGGATAGGGATTGCATTAAATCTATATAGGAGTTTGGGTAGGATGGTCATTTTGATTATGTTAATTCTACCTATCCATGAGCATGGGATGTTCTTCCATTTCTTTAGATCGTCTTCAATTTCTTTCTGAAGTGTTTTGAAGTTTCCCTGGTATAGGTCTCTCACTTCTCTTGTAAGGTTGATTCCTAGATACTTGATATTTTTTGAAACTATCTTAAATGGAATTGTATTTTTAATCTCTCTCTCCTCAACTTCATTGTTTGTATATAGAAACGCTACTGTTTTTTGTGTATTGACTTTGTAACCAGCCACTTTGCTGTATTGGTTAATTGTTTCTAGGAGTTTTACTGTGGACTCTTTAGGGTTCTCGATGTATATCATCATATCATCGGCAAATAGAGATAGCTTGTGTTCCTCTTTCCCTATTTGAATTCCTTTGATTCCCTTCTCTTGTCGAATTGCTATTGCTAGAACTTCTAAGGTTATATTGAATAAGAGTGGGGAGAGTGGACAGCCTTGCCTAGTTCCTGATCTTAGTGGGAATGCTTCTAGTTTCTCACCATTGAGTATAATGTTGGCTGTGGGCTTATCATATATAGCTGTAACTATCTTGAGGAAGGTTCCTTCTAACCCTATTTTGCTGAGTGTCTTTAACATGAAAGGATGTTGGATTTTGTCGAACGCCTTCTCTGCATCGATTGATATGATCATGTGGTTTTTGTCTTTCATGTTGTTTATGTGGTGTATAATGTTGATTGATTTGCGTATGTTGAACCAACCTTGCATTCCTGGGATGAATCCCACTTGATCGTGATGTATGATCTTTTTGATGAAGTGCTGGATTCGGTTTGCTAAGATTTTGTTAAGTATCTTTGCATCTATGTTCATTAGTGAGATTGGTCTGTAGTTTTCTTTTTTGGTAGTGTCTTTGCCTTCTTTGGGAATGAGTGTGATATTAGCCTCATAAAAGGAGTTGGGGAGGATTCCTGTTTTTTCTATGGTTTGGAAGAACCTATGGAAAAGTGGTAGTAAGTCTTCTTGAAATGTTTGATAGAATTCACCTGTAAATCCATCTGGGCCTGGGCTTTTGTTCTTAGGGAGTTTTTTAATTACATCTTCAATTTCCTCTGAGGTGATTGGTCTGTTTAGGATTTCTAGATCTTCCTTTTCCAGTCTTGGAAGAGGGTGTTTGTCCAAGAATCTGTCGATTTCTACGGGGTTCTCTAGCCTAGTTGAGTATAGTTGTTCAAAGTATGATCTCATGATATGTTGTATTTCTTGGGGTTCCGTTGTAATCTCGCCCCTTTCATTTGTGATCCTACTGATTAGGGTGTTTTCCCTCTTTTTTTTGGTGAGTTTTGCCAATGGTTTGTCTATCTTGTTTATTTTTTCGAAAAACCAACTCCTGGTCTCATTGATTTTTTGTATTGTTTTCTTAGTTTCGATGTTGTTTATTTCTGCTCTGGTTTTTATTATTTCTTGCCTTCTGGTTGTGGTTGGATTTCTCTGTTGCTGTTGTTCCAATTCTTTGAGGTGATCTTTTAAACTGTTGGTTTTGTTATTTTCCTGTTTCTTGACATAGGCCTGTATTGCAATGAGTTTCCCCCTAATTATTGCTTTTGCTGTGTCCCATAAGTTTTGACATGTTGTCTCTTCATTGTCATTTGTCTCAAGGAATCTTTTTATTTCTTCCTTGAGTTGTTCTTTGATCCAGCTGTTGTTGAGCAGCATGTTGTTTAATCTCCAGGTATTAGTTTTTCTCCATTGCTTCTTCTTGATTTCAATTTTGACCTCTGTTGCATAGTGATCTGAGAGGGTACTTCTAATGATCCTTACCTTTGTGGTCTTATATAGGTTGGCTTTGTATCCTAAGACATGGTCTATTCTGGAGAAGGTTCCATGTGGGCTTGAGAAGAATGTGTATTCTGCTTTCTGGGGATGGAGGGCTCTATATAAGTCTATTAGCCCTAAATCTTCTAGTTTTTCATTCAGAGCTCTTATTTCTTTGCTATTTTTCTGTTTGGTGGATCTGTCCAGTGGTGATAGTGGAGTATTGAGGTCCCCTACTATTATCACATTTCCCTTCATGTGTTTCTCCAGTTTTGCCAGTAGTTGCCTCACATATTTTGCTGACTCTACATTAGGTGCATAGATATTGACCAGGGTTAATGTTTCTTGATCTAATGTTCCCCTGATCAGTAAGTAGTGACCCTCTTTGTCTCTGATCACTTTCTTGAGGTTGAATGCAATTTGGTCTGATATAAGAATGGCTGTCCCTGCTCTTTTTTGTTCTCCATTGGCCTGAATAATTACTTTCCATCCTTTTATTCTAAGCCTGTGCTTATCCTGTAACTGTAGGTGAGTTTCTTGCATACAGCAGAAGTCCGGTTTATTTTTCCTAACCCAGTTCTCTACTATGTGTCTTTTAATTGGAGAGTTTAGTCCGTTCACATTTAGGGAAATTATTGATAGAGAGGACTGTTGTGCAGTTGTATTGTGTGGCATGGTTGTTGTTACAATCGGGGGTTTGGATTGTGTAATTCGTCTCTGAGTAGGTCGCTTAGGATCGGCTTAGTTTGCACAAATAGTTCAAGTTCGTTCATATTTGAGAATGTTTTTAGTCTGCCTTCCCATATGAATGATAGTTTTGCTGGGTATTGGACCCTAGGTTGGAAATTTCTTTCATTCAATCGTTTAAATATGTCATTCCACTGTCTTCTTGCTTGAATTATTTCAAATGGGAGATGTGGTTTGATTCTTATGTCCTTTCCTTTGTACTTGAGGTTTTTTTTCTCCCTTATTGCTTTCAGGAGTTCCTCTTTCTCTTTGTTTTTTGCCATTTGGATTATTATGTGTCTTGGTGTTGGCTTATTAGGGTCTATTTTATTAGGGACTCTCTTGACTTCCTGGATTTGTCCTGAAGTGCCTTTCCAGAGGGTGGGGAAGTTCTCAGTTATTATCTCCCTAACTACCTGTTCTTCCCCCTTCCCTATTTCCTCCCCTTCTGGTATACCCACAATTCTTAGATTGTTTCTTTTGTCCTTGTTCATTAGATATTGGATTTTTCCTTCCAGTGCTTTGCCTTTTATTTCTTTGTTGGTTTCTTGATCATTTTTTGATTGTAGTTTTCCTTCGAGTTCTTCGATGTGCTTCTCCAACTCTGTGTTTCTGCTCATAAGGCTTGTTATTTTGTCTTTTAGGTCCTTCACTTCTTTTTGAATGGAATCTCTCATGTTCTTTGACATTTCTTCTTTAATTTGGCTGATTCGTTCATCCATGGCTTTCTTATACTCGGTTGTTAGGGTTTCTTTCAATTCTTGCATTTCCTTCCTCATGACCGTTTTTAGGTCTTCTTCCCATGGATCTGTGCATTTTGGTGGACTTGGAAACTTGATAGGATTTGTCATGTTGTCTCCAGTTATTAGGGATTTCCTTGATTTACGCATAATTCTTTGTATTTAATGGTGTGTTTTGGAGTGCTGTGGTTTCTAATTTCGGCCTGCTTTGGTTTCCTTCCTGAAGGTGTTTCTAGAGGGTGCTGTTGGGTGAGCTTGTTGAACCTAGCTCTTTCTCCTCCCCTTTGCTACCTAGAGTTCAGTCTTCCTGTAATAGGTATTGTTGCTTTTTCTATTCCTTATTTCTGTCAGTGGTGCAGTTCCTCTCCTGGCCACAATGGTTGCTGGTGCTGTTGAGCCTAGTTCTCAGTCCCCCCTCCTTTCCCTGGGAGTCAGTGGAGCTCCGCCCCCTCCAAGCCTCTTGAAGGGGTTCCCTCAAACCGGCCCTTATGGCTCTGCCCTCACCCTTGGGGAGTCCCTGGTCCGCTCCAGGGCCCAAGGGGGTGGACTGCTCTAGGTCACCTGAGGGTCCAGATGGCTGGCCCTATCTCCCTGGTCTATTCGGGTCACTCAACTTACCTTTCCAGGCGTCCACCTGGGGGGAGGGTCTCACCCGAGTCTCTCTTGGCGGTGCGCAGGGGTCCTGTTGCCGGGCAAAGAGAGAGACTCCCTTGAGTCTCTCTTAATGGTGCTGGGGTGCTGTTGCCCGGCAAAGAGAGAGACTCATCCGAGTCTCTCTTAACGGCGCTGGGGTCCTGTCGCCGTGCAAAGAGAGAGACTCACTCGAGTCTCTCGCCGGGCAAAGAGGGAGACTCACTCGAGTCTCTCACTGGGGTCCTGCTACCGGGCAAAGAGGAAGACTGACCCGAGTCTCTTGCTGAGGTCCTGCTGCCGGGCAAAGAGAAAGACTGACCCAAGTCTCTTGCTGGGGTCCTGCTGCCCCCAAAGAAGCTAATTTTTATCATAGCCATATTTGCCTAGAATATTTCTTCATTAACTAGATATGACTTGTTCTTTTACTTAATTCATAGCTCTAATAGGTTATCACCTTATTGAAGAGGCCATACTTAACTTCACTAGCTGAAACTGTACTCTCTATCTACCCTTAATTATCTCACTCAATATGGCTTTTATATCCATTTGATAAACTTTTATGTTTCTTTTACACCACAATATGGGAAGACCTATAGACCCAGAAAAATGCCTTATGCATAGTAGTTATCTAATAAAAGACTTATTCAATAAATAAAATTTTGCTGTGGTTATATTCTCTTTAAAACATAACAGTATCGCTTCTTGACCTTTTGGCTAAGATCAAGTGTAAAATGTATCAGGAAAAATATGTCAAAGTGATAGCACAGCAGGAAAAGTGTTTGGCTTGCACACAACCAAACAAGGTTTGATCTTTGATTTCTCCAGGAGTAATTTCTGAGTGCAGAGACTGAAGTAACCTTTAATTGCTTCTGGGTGTGGTCCAGAACCCCCCCAACCCATATCAGGAAAAATTATCTTATTGTCTCCTTAACATAATCTCTTCAATTTCAGTAGACTACTACATAAACCTCTTCTCTGGATTCACTTACCCAGCAGTTCTCCTAAGACTGAACTACATATGGCTAAAATCAACCATGCTTTTGATAAATAACACCATGTCAAAAATAGAACTATATGAATATCTTCCTTCCTTCCTTCCCTCCTTTCCTCTCTACCTTCCTCCCTTCCTCCCTCCTTCCTTTCTTCCTCCTCCCTCCCTCCCTTTCTCCCTCCCTTGCTCCCTTCCTTCCTCTTTTCTTCCCTCCCTCCCTTCCCTCCTCCTTCCCTTCCTCCCTCTCTTCCCTACTACCTCTCTTCCTTTTCTCCCTCCCTTACTACTTCCCTACCTTCTTCCTCCTCCCTCCCTCCCCTTTTACCTTCCTCCTTCCCTACCTTCTTCCTCCTCCCTTCCTTCTTTTTCCCTTCCTCCCTCTTTTCTTCCTCCTCCCCCTCCCTTCCTCCTTCCCCTCCCTTCTTCATTTCTCCCTCTCTTTCTTTCTCTCTTCTTGCTTCCTACCTCCCTTCTTCCCTCAGTCCCTTCTTCCCTCAGTCCCTCCCTTCCTAATTCCCTCTCTCCCTTCCTACTTTCCTCCCTCCCTTCCTACTTCCCTATCTCTCTTCTTTCTCCTCCTCCCTTCCTTCCTCCTTTCCTCCCTCCCTTCTACTTCTCTCCCTCCCTTCTTCTTTCCCTTCCTCCCTTTCTCCCTTGCTCCCTTCCTACTTCCCTCCCTTTCTCTCTCCTTTCTTTCCTCCTTTCCTCCCTTCATCCCTCCCTCCCTATTTCCCTCTCTCTTCTTCTTCCTCCCTTCTTTCCTCCCTCTCTCCCTTCTTCTTTCCTTCCCTACCTCTCTTCCTCCTTCCCTCCCTCCCTTCTTCCTCCTCCCTCCCTTCCTCTTTTCTTCTCTTCCTCCCTCCCTTCCTCCTTCCCTTCCTCCCTCCCTTCCTCCTTCCTTTCCTCTCTTCCTTCCTCCCTCCCTCCCTCCCTTCCTCCTTCCCTCCCTCCATTACTCCCTTCCTTCTTCCTTCCTTTATTCCTTCCTTCCTTCCTCCCATCCTTTCACCTTCTTACCTTCCTCTCTCCCTCCCTTTGCTCTCCCTTCCTTCTTTTCTTCCTTTTTTATTAAGGTGTCATTATTTACAATACTGTTAGCTATATTTTTATGATGCATACATTATCCAAAGTGCCAACTTTCCTTCACTAGAGCCCAAAGGCCCCTCCAATCCAACCCCCCCATATATGCTTACTTCTATAGTCAAAAATCTTCAGTTCCAATGATTTTTTTAACACTTGTTATTTCCTTATGATGTTTATTTATGTACCATATCAGAAAAACCTTGTGCTTATAGTAACACTTGCACACATATTACAAATAAAATTAATTTCCTGAAATTTCCCAAAATTGCAAAACTAATAAGTTTACAAAATTTCTTTTATAAACTATATATAGTTGTCTTTTATGAATATAATAACTTAAAAATTAATATTTCTAAGCCTATGCTCATACATTTTAAATGCACATGAAATAGTTTAGTAAGCATGAAGAGAGGAGAATTAAGAACATTTTAAAGGAAAATATGAATATGCTCATAAAAGCATAAAATATTTTATCATTAAAAGGAATATTTACTTGATATTAAAATAATAAAGATAATGCTTATATATGCATTCGTAATTAAAATATTGTATTGAACACATCATTAAACTACACAGAGATAAACTTCCTGTCACTGGTGAAAATAGGGGAAGAAAAAGAGCAGCTCCCAGCCTAATCTCCTCACAGATTTGCAGGAGTGCTAACTACAAACATTCACCATTAGCACAGCAAAAACAAACAAATAAGCAAAACAAGAAAAAGGCAAACAAAAAACACAAGAAAGATGCAGTACCGTTTACCAAACTCAAAGAGTGGATCTTAACACAGAAGGTTATACAAGTATTAAGCAGCTTTGTAAACTCTCAGAGAATGACTTTAGAGACACAATGTTGAGAATTTTTTATGAGTTCAGAGACATGATGACACAGGTAGTCAGCAAAATATACGTATTAATGTATAAGTAAGAAAAATACTCTCAGAAGAAATAAAAATGAGAGTATGGTGGGTGATATAAAAACAATTCAATGAAAGATCTGAGCAGGTGCTGAGAAAAAGATGGAGGCACTTCAAGATGAGATGTAGGAAACCTCTAGAAAACAACAGAAGATGAGAGAAAAGTCTGAAAAGAAGTTAACAACATCCCAGAAAACTATAGAATGAGTTGAAAGGATCAATAAAAGAATCATTTTAATCACTGAAGAATATGTAGGGAAATTTGATGAAGAAACATTTATGAAGGGCTTCCTACATGCTCTCCAATTTTCTTAGATTTGAATATACTTTACCTTCAGTTCTAGCAGCTCAACTGACTTATTTTTTAATATCTTTATTTAAACACCTTTATTACAAACATGATTGTAGTTGGATTTCAGTCATGTAAAAGAACACCCTCCTTCACCAGTGCAACATTACCATCACCAATGTCCCAAGTCTCCCTTCTCCCCAATTGACATTTTTTCATTTGTTTTTGGGACACATGCTGTGGTGCATAGGGCTTACTCCTTGGCTCTAAGCTTAGTGATAACTTCTGATGTACTCAGGGGACCACATGGAGTTTAGGGGATTGAATTTAGGGTTGTCACATTCAAGGTAAATGCTCTACTTTTTTTTTTCCTTTTTTGGGTTTTTTGGACCTCACCTGGTGACGCTCAGGGATTACTCCTGGCTATGCGCTCAGAAACCTCTCCTGGAATGGGAAACCATATGAGACGCCAGGGAATTGAACCGAGGTTCGTCCTAAGCTAGCGTCAACAAGGCAGACACCTTACTACTCCGTGCCACTGCTCCAGTCCCCAAAAGCTCTACCTTTTATTGTTCCAACTCCCAACTGACTTTTTTTTTTAAAGATCTTGCTTTTAACAAATTATATCCTCTATAAAAATTTCTCAAAAACTACTGGAACTTCCCTGACCTGCCATTTTTGGAAATTAGTCTCATATCTGTGATCCTTTTTATTGGTATGAATAAATTAGTTCCCACATATACTAGAAATGTAGGCATAAGTATAGAATTGTGTATTATTGACTAAGTAAATACTGAAGTTATCCCAATAGTCTCATTTTCTTATCAATTGCTAATTTGCATCAAGAGCAACAGATAAATCTTTAGTATTCATATATTTTAGTATCTATAATGCTTTGTGATAGTTAAACTTAAGATTATGAATATATCTATACTTAACTATTACTCCACAAATACACTTTTAATTTAGCTTATGTGTTTTAAAAGTATATATATACGGGGCCAGGCGGTGGCGCTAAAGGTAAGGTGCCTGCCTTGCCTGCGCTAGCCTTGGATGGACCGCGGTTCGATCCCCGGGTGTCCCATATGGTCCCCCAAGCCAGGAGCAACTTCTGAGCACATAGCCAGGAGTAACCCCTGAGCGTCACCGGGTGTGGTCCAAAAAAAAAGTATATATATACATACAATTTGAAATGTAGAATAAATTTTTATAAAAATTATTTAGTAAAAATAACTAAACCTCATTACAGGTACATTTTAAGAGATTTTCATAAATTAAGAAATGAACTGATAAACTATGTGAAATTTAAAACATGTCCTAAGTATTAATTCAAAAATTTGTTTTCTTGGCAGATACTAATGCTAATATTAATGATGAAATATGCTGAAGCTGTTTAATGAACACATCTTTTTTTCCCTAGTGCAGGAATAAAAATAAATGCAAAACAGATTTAAATAATTTAAAGAGTAAAACTTGAGTGTGGTGAAGGTATTTTTCACTAACGTGTAAACTACATACTGTAAGTTACTTTTAAATACTAACTTTAGGGCTGAGGAGATAGCACAGCGGTAGGGTGTTTGTCTTGCACAGAACCAACCCAGAAGATAGTGGTTCAATTCCCAGCATTTTATATGATCCCCCAAGCCTGCCAGGGGTGCAGAGCCAGGAGTAACTCCTGAGTGCTGCTGGGTGTGACCACCGAAAATTAATAAAATAAAATAAAATAAAACACTAACTTTAAAAGCTAACATAATGCATTTCATGGTGATTAGGTTTTTTTAAAATAATATTTTATTTAAACATCTTGGTTACAAACATGATTATGGTTAGGATTCAGTCATATAAGAGGACTTTATAAATATCAGAGAGTTTGTAAACTATGAAAGAAAAACTACTATTTCTGGTAATTGATTTTTTGTATGTGATAAAGTAATATAAGCCATTGTTTAAAATTAATTTTTCCATTTTCTGCAGCAATTATAAGGTGGTATTTTCCTGTACAAGGGAAACCTATACTTTTGAGGTTTTTAAAAGATTTACAAGTCAGATGATGCTGTGATCTTCTTGGTATTTATTTCAGAGACAAGTAAGTTGTTAAAACTACAATTCCAAGGTTTTAAACAATGTGTTATAAAAAAATGTCTAGAGAATGTTGGAGAAATTTTGCCCTAAAGATGATTTTATAGCATGAGTTATCTGCAATAGAGACTGATGATTTTAGTAAATTGTTACTGCTATAAAACATAAACAACTAGATATTAATTAAAGAAAATATAAAATTTTAAATATTTTACTTCAAATAAATTATAATTTACATATTATACACATTATATCATTTTCATATTACATACACAGAAAATGTATGTAAATTTTGGTAGTGCAATAATTACATACTAACATGAAAACCGAAAATTTTGACTACACTGGCTGATATCAGGAGTTATTCCTGGCTCTATACTCAGTAATCACTCCTTGCAGTGCTCAGGAATCATAAGGGATGCTATGGATTTAATATAGGTTGACCATGTGCAAGGAAAACATCATACCACTGTTCTATCTTTCCAACCCACAACAAAAAATTTTGACTGCTACACCTCCTCAAACCATAGATATGTGATGTTTTATTTTCATATTCCCAAACACCTTCATTCCAGTTAAAAAAAGTCTGTGGCTGGATATATATATATATATATATATATATATATATTTATTTATATATATATAAATCAGTGAAAAAATATTGCATATATTTCATTAGAACTGACAGAAACAATTATGTCTTCACTTAGGTAAAAAACATACCCTCAGGTTATCTCAAATAAAATGGAGTAAAGAGATAATGAATTTCAAAGTGAGGCAGTTAATTTCTTACTTATTAATTTTTGTGCTGAAATAGATATCTCCTATTTGAAAGCAGAATGTTTTCTTTGGTATAATATGATAATCTTTATATTGTGTGTAGAAATGTTATTATTGCTTTTAGTGCCTGGGGCCCCCTTGCTGGCCTGATGAGCTATGCTGCCTTGAGGGACAGAACCAGAAGAGTGTGGCCACTCTGCTTTGCTCTGTGGCCATGCAACACATTTAGTCAATGAACCCAAGCATAGCATGTAGAAAGCAGAACATTGCAAGCATGACAATGGGGAAAGAATTCAGATCTCCAACATGCCTAGACAATGAAGATGATATCTCTGATGACCCTAAAAATACCAATCACTTACATAGCTTCTAAGATAAGAACTTTAGAGAAGAAATACGGAGGATACTCAAAGAGCTCAAAGAAAGCATAGAATGAACCAAATGAACCACAACCAAAACTCAAGAAGATATGAGAGCAGAAATGAAATAATTTAAAGTGAAATAATAAGGCTGAAAAATTCAACCAGCCAGACTTTCATTCAGATTTGAAGGAAAGCTACAAGAGTGCAGAAACTTTACATACTCAAAAAATTTCAAAGAACAGAAGGGTCTAATTTAAGGCAAAGCAGACTTGACAAAAAGATGACACCTTATCCCATGACAATAAACTCTCTCAATGTTAATGGACTAAATACACCAACTAAGAGAAAGAAATTGGGAAAATGGATCAAAAACTGAATTCACCATTTTTCTGCCTACAAGAAACATACCTTAAAAGTCAGTACAAACATAGACTAAAAGTCAAAGGCTGCAGGGTAATCACTCAAGTTAACAACTCATTTAAAAAGGCTGGGGTGGGTATACTAATATCAGATGACACAGACTTTAGACTTAAAAAGGTTATAAGAGAAAGTGATGGGTATTTCTTACCAGTAATGAGATGTGTACACCAAGAAATCACACTTATAAACAAATATACACCTTCTGATGGTCCAGAAAAATACTTAAAACAACTGCTGATGGGCCCGGAGAGATAGCACAGCGGCTTTTGCCTTGCAAGCAGCCGATCCAGGACCAAAGGTGGTTGGTTCGAATCCCGGTGTCCCATATGGTCCCCTGTGCCTGCCAGGAGCTATTTCTGAGCAGATATCCAGGAGTAACCCCTGAGCAATGCCGAGTGTGCCCCCCCCAAAAAAAAAAACACAACTGCTGATAATATTGAAGAAAGACATCAGTAATAAACACAAAAATAGTGGGAGACTTTAACACTGCTTTGTCATCCATTGATAGGATAGCCAGGGCAAAACTTAACAAAGATATATTGAAGAAATAGAGGAGATTGTCTTAGTAACTATATATATAATGTGTATGTGATTATGTAATATATATAAATATATAGGGGAGAATAATGGCTTAGTAAACATATATAGAGATATATAATGTATATAACATTTAATAAATAGATAGATGAGAGTGGCTTAGAATATATATAGTATATATATATAATATATATATAAGAGTAGAGAGAGAGAGAGAGAGAGAGAGAGAGCTCTTCATCCCAGAAAACTATGATACACATTCTTCTTCAATTTACATGGGATAGTCTCCACAGGTAGATCACATGGATGGGCAATGACCATACCTCCATAAAATCAAGAAAATAGAAATGGTTTCTACTGCCTTCTCAGACTGGACAGCACTGAAAATAGAGGTGACTTACAAAAAAGACATGGAAGGAATAAGTTTAAAAAAGTATTCATGGAAATAATACACGTTTCTTCGAACTATCCAGTGACAGCAACAAAATCAAAGTGAAAAACAGCAAAAGCAATATTAAGAGGAAAATTTATAGCTTTACAAGCATGCATCAAAAAGAAATAGAAATCCTATGTAAATAATTTACAGCACAGCATACAAAATTGAAAAAAAGAGCACAAAGTTAGCCAAAAGTAATCAGAGAAAAGGAAATAATAAAACTTACAGCATAAATTAAAGAACTAAACAGCCCCCCCCCAAAAAAAAAGCAGTACAAAAGATCAACTAAAGAAAGAGCTGGTTTTTTTGAAAAATAAAAATAAATCAATAAACTTCTAAGAAGACTCACAAAAAATAAATAAAGAGAGAAGCTTAATAAACTGAAAGGGGAGGGTACTACAGATACAGCAATAAATTCAAAGAGTAATCAGAGACTACTTTGAGATATTTTATGCCTCAGGAGAACCTGGAAGAAATGGATAAATTCTTGGATTTTATAAATTCCCAAGGCTGAATCAAGATGATCTGGTTTATCTAAACAGTTATCACTACTGAGGAAAAAAATGATAATCAAAAGTCTTTCCTCAAACAAAAGTCCAAGTCTAGATAATTTCAATAGAGAATTCTTTCAAACTTTTTAAGAGAACCTACTGCCAATCCAGTTTCCAGAAAACTGAAGAAACAGAAATACCCCCAAAGTGTTTTATAAAGCTAACATCACCCTGATATCTAAAATAAAAATTCCATAGAAAAAGAGAAATACAGACTAATATTCTTGATGAACACAGATGCAAAGATCCTCAACAAAATACTAGTAAACAGAATCCAACAACTAATTAAGAAACTTATACAACATGACTAAGCAGGATTTATTCCAGGGATGCAAGGGCAGTTTAACATACAAAAGTCAATCAATATAATAGAATAATAAAAGAAAACAATAAAAACATACCATATCAATATATTCCAAGAAAGTATTTGCCAAGGTCCAGCACTCATTCATGACAAAATCTCTCAATAATATGGGAATGGAAGGAACTTTCTTTAATATTGCCAAAGCCATTTATCACAAAAGAGTTGAGAACATCATACTCTGTGGGGAAAAACTAAAAGCCTTTCCACTAAGATCAGGTACAAGGCTAAGTTGTCCCTCTTGCTACTTCAATTCACTATACTACAGAAAGTGCTTGTCATAGCAATTAGGCAAGGAAAAGACAATAAAGGCATCCCCTTAGGGAAAATAAGAAGTGAAGCTCTCATAGTTTTCAGATGATGTGATATTAAAATTCTGAAGACTCCTCAAAAAAGCTTTTAGAAACAATAAACTTGTATAATAAAGTGGCAGGCTACAAAGTTAAAACCCAAAATTCTATGGCTTTCCTAAATGCAAATAATGAAAAAAAAGAAAAAGATATTAAAAGATAACCACATTCATAATTGTACATCAGAAAATCAAGTATTTTGGAATCATCTTAAGTACAGAGGTTCAAGAGCTATATAATATAAAGAACTACACAACACTGCTTCAAGAAATAATAGTGGACACAAAGAAATAGAGACATCTCTACTCATGGGATAGGGTAATAAACATCATTAAAATGGCAATGTTTCCTAAAGCACTGTATGGATTTAATACAATCTCTATACAAATTCCCATGACATTTTTCAAAAAGTAGATTAGACACTTATGAAATTATATGGGTAAATAAACTCCATGAATAGTTAAAGCAATCCTTGGCCAAAAAAAAGTAGAAATCACTTTCTAATCCTATATAGAAGTAGTCTTTAAAGCAACATGGCATTGGAATAAATACAGACTTTTAGATCAATGGTACAGGCTTAAATATTTGGAAATGGGCCCACAGGTTTAAAAAATTAATTTTTGATAAAGAAGCAAGAAAAATATTCCTCAACTCTTGGTGCTGGGAAAACGAATCAATTACATGTTAAAAATATAAACACAGACTTCACCTTAACATCTTGCACAGATAAATACATGTTTTTCAAAGAAGAACTAAAAGACAATAATAAGGTTTATTGCAACACCATCGCAACACAATTGATTCCTTAAAAAGGGCAGAAATTGGGGGGAGGAAAAAAAAAGGGCAGAAATTTGAAAATTACCTTCTGTGCTCTTAATACATTTGAAACGCTTTTTCCATGAAGGCAAAAAGATGAAAAAAAAATCTACAGACATGTGTGGACTTTTCTTTAGAAAACCTGACTTATCACAGTACATTATGAATTCTAAGAATAACCCTGAACAATACAACTTATTCTGTGTTTTGAAGCATAATGGTGAAATGAAAATGGGTCATTGCAAAGCCTATTGTAAAAATACAGCAAGACAACATTGGTTTTAGTTTGATGATCAAGAAGTTTCAGAACTCTCCAACTTGTCTGTAAAGTCTTCAGGTGCATATATATATGTATATTTATATATAAATATTTATAATATTTATAAATATATATATTTTATACTTCAAAGAGATCTGGAGCATCAGTTACAGCTGTTTAAATTAGTAGAAGTTTAACTGAATGCTTTTTAGAGATGTCTATAATAATGTTCAAATGTTTTTGTCAACAGGAAAACAGCTGCAGAATGCTTTGGAAGACATAGCTTCCCACTTCAGTGCTCATTATTAGAATGTTTTAGTGTCTTAATTTCTATTCTAATATGTTTATAATAGCCTTTCAATGTTTTTGTTCACAGTGATCCATGGAAAGATAGTTTGGATGACCTAGTTTCATGTTACAGCGATATATTATGTTGGACTTCTAATACAGTGCTCATTATGATGTCTTAAATATTTTAAATATTTTTCACTTAATTATAACTGCTTGTTTTATCTAGTACTTTTCTCCATGGAGATCCTTGGATAAGACATATGATGCCCTGGACTCTTGCTACAGTGCTCAGACATTGAGTACATGATATGCAATTTACTTTTAATTCTTGCTAGTTTTTTTATTACATCATATGCTTTTGTTCTCAGTTTGATTGCAGGAAAGGAACCTGGATATTTGCAACATATGATACTATATTCTGAGGTGCCCACTCCTTTTACAATGCTCATTACCATATTACTTATTATTCTAGACTTGAAAATCATGATTGCTTTGGAAATGTTCTGGCTAATTCTAGACCTTGATTTTTTTTTTTTTCAGCAAAGTTCTCCTCTCCCAAAACAACGTCAAGTATTCCAAGGAACTGGAAAACATATGTCATGCCGACTTTATATTTATAAGCGCTTTGACCCATTCCACCTGGGTCAATTTTCCAAATGCAACCTATGTATCAATCCTTCTGTCTTTTATGTGTGTATATGAATGTGTGTGTGGTGGCCACCTTTATGTCTGTTCGTATTGTAAGTAAGGTTCGTAGTAATATCTGTCCATATTGTGAGTAAGGTCTATTTATGTTGTAACTTAGTCCTTTCCTCTGTTGTATTCAGTCCTCTCTCTCTTTTCTATTGTTCTCTTTCATTCTCTAATTACTTCTTCCTAGTTAACTCTTTTACCCCAAGTTCTTAACTCCTCATGAACCCCTTTCTTACATGCTGTTGGTGGGAATACCCATATCCAACCCAGCTCCTATTGCCGTTACAGGAAGATGATGCCACCACTGAGAACCGCCCATTGCATGGAGGGTGGGGCTTGGGTGGCACCATTAGCATGAGAACTGCTCATGGTCCTTCCAGTGGCTTGTCCCACATTGGAGGTGTCCTGTTCTATTTCATCACTTTGGCTGTTGATGCTGTCAGAGTCACTTGAGTCATTTGGATATGAATCATTTTCAGAGAAGAAGGCAGGCACACTGCTATTGCTAGTGTGTTCCTGGCAGTCACATTTTTGCCACTTCCATTTACCCATAATTGTTGTTCATGACTAGTTTTGGCTTTTGAGTGATTCTAGGCTCCAGGACATTTCCTGATCTGTGACTTCTGTGAGCCAATTTTTCAGATTTCACAAGATTTTGTTGTCGACTGAAATTATGATCCAGAACTTACACTCTCCTCAAGGGCGTACTCTGATTCTTCCCACGTCTCAGGAAAATGGGATCTTGTGTTTCTGGCTTAACACTCTGAGCTTCCTGCTTTCAGGAGCAGAAGGCTTATGTGTTGGAAATCCTGAACTCGTTTCACTCCCATGTGAGTGGATTTTATTTCTTGCATAAGCATGTGCTTCTAGACCTGTGTCTCTTCAGTATCCTGGCTCTGGAACTTGAGGCTTCATTCTTAGAAAGCACTATTTACAATAACTAGAATCTGGAAACAATCCAGATGCCCAGCATCAGATGAATGACTAAAGAAAACTGTGGTACATCAACAGGTAATACTATAACTGTTAGAAAAAATGAAGAAGTGAAATTCGCTTATACGTGGTTGCCATGGAGACTATTATCCTATTTAATGAACCAGAGGGGAAGGAATATAGAATAATTTCACTCATTAGGGGAATATAACAAAGATAAGAGTATGGTAATAATACCCAGAGACAATATAGACAAAGGTCAGAAGGTTCAGCCCAGGATAGAAAGCTTGCCACAAAGGGTAGTGAATATAGCTAGAGTAATGCTGGGTCTAATAGGATAATGTTAATTGGAACTGATCACGTTGCACAAGAACTAGGCACTGAAAGTGGAGAAACTAACAGGCATGGCACCCCTCCATTAATAATAGTACAAACCACAGTGTCAAAAAACAGAGAGAGAGAGAGAGACAGAGACAGAGACAGAGAGAGACAGAGACAGAGAGACAGAGAGAAGCAATTTGCCTTGCCCTAGAGCAAGGCAGGGGTGGTGGGAGGTGGGTGGAAAGGAAACAGGAGACATCAGTAAGGAAAAGAGTGCACTGATGAAGGATGGTGTACATTGTATGACTAAACCCCAACAATAAATAATTTCGTAACCATGGTACTGAAATAAAGCAAAACTTTTTGAATAAATAAAAAAGGAATGTTATCACTAATTTATAGGGAATATTTTTAAGCATCCACAGATTTTTTTTTTTTAAAAAAGTCTACCAAACACCACGAAAGCACCACCGGGAGAGTAAATGATCCTGAACAGAGTCTATAGTTAATTCCATGACAATATACTCCAAGGGTGGAGAAACCCCATATCTCTTAGGCCAACTGAACTCCTTTTCGAATGACCCCAATATTTACTGTGCCAGGGCAGGAAGGAAAAAAAAAGCAAAAGGCACAAAACATTGTTTATTTTTTATATATTATTTTTTATCTTCATTTACCATTATTCTTATTTTTATTTACCTATCTATTTTTGGTCGATTTCTTTGTCTTGGTGTGGTTATTAAAGTTGTTGCCTCCATTTATACTTTTTTTTTCTCTTCTTTTCTTTTCTTTTCTTTCTTTATGTGCTCTGCCATGTTTCTTATCTCAAGACGATGGCTTTTTTTTTTTTTTGTGGTGCTTATCGTTATTGTTGGAGTCTTCACTGGATATTCGACACTTCTTTTTGTACTGGTGGAGTGTTTCACTTTCTTTTTCTCCTTCCTCTCTCAAACCAATGATGAGAGCCTCTAGAAGGATTCCGCCCATCTTTGGCATATTAGACTTTTACCCCAGTTTATTACTTTTCTCTTCTTCAAACAAAACCACGTAACTTGAACTAGCTAGTCCTGCCTCCCAGTTAGAGGGAGAAATAAGGGAGGCATCAGGACCAAACAGGTGCAAGACTACTAAGTAGTAGGCTAGGTACAGAGGGGACCACATATTCTAGCAGCCCTAAGGGTGAGGGAAGAGGATATGGGAGGTAGGATGAAAACGGAGGTGTAGGGAGGACAAATTGGTGATGGGAACCCCCCCTGAATTTATGTAAATATGTACCTAAAATATTATTGTCAACAATATGTAAGCCACTATGATCAAAATAAAAATTATATTAAAAAAACTCTACCAAATAATATCAAATGAGACATGTATTCTCCTTTCCTGTAGTGAAGATCAATACTAGAAATATAGATTGTTGCCTGAGACATTATAGCTTCTCAACTAGGGTTGTCTGGAACATTTATGTATCGTGATCTAATTTGATGAAATTCATCATTTGCCTCATCTATAGATGATATATTATCACACATTTCTCAATATGTGAGAAGCAAATGTGAACTATCTGGGTAAATATTTAAGAAATGGGTAGTATTTAAAACTGAATTGTTCTTAGACTGCTACTTCTCAGTTTTGAAGGGATAGACATGCTGTAACTGTGAATATGTAAAGTAGATTACAAAACACATTTCAAGTCATTCAAAGTAAAAATATAAGTAAACTTTCTCTATATGATGCTTTTGTAAAAGTGCTCTATAGTTTGGTGATTATTTTATTTTTTAAAATGACACAACCTGAGAGCCTTTTATGGTAAGAGAAATAAACAAGCATTAAACGGTTCCTTTAAATAGAGGTCAGAACACAATTCAGGAATGTGTGAAGTTGTGATTACAACCAAACTCAAAGGCTTGTATTGTGATATTTTTCTTGAGAAGAACTGTAACTCCTTGTTGAGAGTGAGATGTTCTGATTTCTGCATCAAAATCATTACAGAGGCTGAACTCTATCTACCTAAAGAGCCAGTTCAGAGGTGTTTGATCTTTTGCACTCAAACACCATCTCACTCTCTCCTCTCTTGAACCCTAGTTACAGAGATTTGTTTGCAATTCTTGGGCAAGGAAAAACTGAGAAAACAGCATAATTGTTCACAATTATTAGTCAACTAAATCTGTGATGTAAATAGAGGCCTTTGGAGTAGTCCTCATTTGTATCTTAATTGTTTCCTTTGGTCTTGTTTCCGCATTGCCTTCTGGCTTTTACCCTTCCCCTTGCGGGGGTGGGGCTTGGTTTTTTGATCTCAATACATACTAGTCAGGAGACCTTAACTGAAAGCTGCCATCTAGGCCTGTGGTTCCATGTGGTGGAGCGACTGGCTTGTGGGTGAACAGCTTGCAGTGTTCGTTTCTTGCCTGCTGATACCTCCATATCTGTGTGGATTATTTATTGCGGGGAATTACTACAAAACCACTTTTCCTCTCCTCCCTGGATCGGGGTATGGGAATCCTCTTTCCCATTGGGGAATGTGGAAGGTTCAACTTGACATTCAATATAGGTCTACTACACTGATTTTAATTGAAATAATTTAAATAATGTATCTGAGGGCTGAAAATCAATGGGCGGGGGAACATGCTTTGCATGTCAGAGTTTTTTCCCTATCACAGTAGTGTTGACTGAACAAAACTGAGTATAGCCCAGAAACCATAAATAAATAAATTAAAATTATCTCTTTTTTATTTGTTTTGATTTGGGGGGGGGAACACCCTGTGATGCTCAGGAGTTACTCCTGGTTATGTGCTCAGAAATTGCTCCTGGCTTGGGGGACCATATGAGATGCCGGGATCGAACCCTGGTCCGTCCTGGGTCAGCTGCTTGCAAAGCAAATGCCTTACCACTGTGCTATAGTTTCAGCCTCAAATTTTCTCTTTTTTATTTTTTTATTAAAGAATATATATAAAAAATTTTCATAAAGGTAGTGTAGACATTGACACATTAAATTAATCACATTTTAGCCCAAATCAAGAAAATTTCAGAATTAGTGAGCCTGTGTTTTTACCATGGAAAACAAAGACATTTCTGAAATATTGAAATGATTAAAAGGTACTTTCAGGACCTCCGCATCTATATTTATGGATCTATGAAGAAAAGGAATGAAGAAGAGGAGACGGAGAAAGTAGAAAAAGAGAAAGTAAAGGAGAAAGAGAAAGTAAAGGAGAAAGAACAGCATCTGAATGCTCTCTAGAGTGAATGAAAACTCAGTCTAGCGTCCTTTGCTTTTAAAATTGGGTGTTTTGGTGTGAGTTTCTTGAAACTAAATACCTACTTTTAGCTGGCTGAATAAAGGCAGGAAGACATCCAGTTATTTTCTCCCAGAAATTAAGAATTCTACAATGATGCAGAAAGACTACAAACAAAGGTCAGATAAGCATGGGGCTTTTGAGGAAACATCCACAATTATGCCTTTCAGTCATCAGCATCCTTCCCCTTCCTTGAAACAAATCTCCCATTTTGGTCTCAAATAGCTTAATTTGGTTTCTATTACTTAAAAAGAATAATCATTTACCTACGACAACAACAATTGAAATGCTAATTTGTCAGAAAACCCACATTGTCTATATTTGGTAGTACAGAAAACATCAGATTGGTCAGGTTTTTTATGAAGAAATCTGAAACAAGATTTTTTAAAAGTAATTATACTCATTCCCAGAGGCCCAGGATATAGGATCAGGGGCTTTGTTTGGGCTGGTGATCAGTCTCAGATAAAACTAATTTAAGAAATTAGGTACTATTTATTTTCTCCTAAGCATTTGAAATAGCTCATTGACACAAGTGTGAGAAGGCTCTAGGTTTGAGGTGGGAAGTAGGTAATATCTGAACCTGGTCTTCAATAGCATTATGTGAAAAAATGAATGTAGGTAAACACCCCAAGCTTCCTGAAAAAAGCATTTCACATAAGTTTTTGTCTGCTTCTGCTTATGTGGTAAGAATTCAGAAGAAAGACAAAGACTATCTGGTGATAACAAATCAGCAGAAAGTTTCAAGTATCAGCTGTGAAATGGCAATGAAGAGATAGCTTGGTGATAATCCTCTGGCATGTGTAAAATAGCAGTGGACAGATTCACAGTCTTATAATATTTTGAGTCCAAGTTGACCTCCATTAGGCTGGATCACATACTCTTAGAAGAATCATTTTTTCCCCTCAGTTCTTTTGGTCTGACATGTCTGCAGCAATTCACATTGATACTCATGCTTTTGTTTCCCATCTGGGGGAACCATTGTGTGACTCATCCTATAGAAAACAATATTGTTCCAGAATGGAAAGAGGGACAAAGTAACTTCACGTGCAGAGGATCCATGAGCAATTCAAGGACTGCTATGATAGAAGTGGAGAAGGGAAGAAAGGAGAGCCGAACAATTCAGTTGCATATAATTGATGATTTTCAATATTGCTTACAGAAGTGGAAGTAGTAAACACTTCAAAAAGATACACAGGGTATGGATCTTCCTTTCTGATCCATCATCTATGCCAAGAAAATGGCAGAGAAAGCAGCAACTCTCACCCAGATGCACATGACTTGAGACAAAGAAAAGTTAAAGGGGCCAAGAATAGCAATGGTCCTTGAGAGGTAAATATTATGCCCTAGTATCAGACAGACTACAGAGTTGCAGACCTCATACTAGGAAGACACAGCAAGGGACAGGATGCATGTTGCTCACAGATCAGAGGAAACAACAGGGGAACAGGGCATACAACATCATATATGGGAAGCAAAGAGAGAAATGCCTGGACACCAGGGGGAACTTAGATAAGTTTCGACTCAAAACTGTAAAATGCATATAAAATACATATAAAATTTTAATATCATGAACAACTGGAAATTTGAATGTTAATTTTACACAAAATACTCAAGGAAGTACTAGCACAGTTTTTCATTTTTGTTTTTTATCTTTTAAACTTTATTTAAACATCGTGATTTACAAAGTTGTTCATGATACAGTTGTTTCAGGTATTCAACATTCCAACACCAAACCTAATACCGATTTAGCCCTACTCCACCAAAGTATCCAGTTTCCCCCTTATCCCCTAAGCCTGTCTCCCAAAAGGCACAAAATAATTTACCGTGTTTGTACAACACACACTAAAACATAAAATTACTCTTGTATTAATAATTACCTTTATGGTGGTTGTTGCTTTGGGGATGGATGGGATGGCATATGCATATTTCCCTCTTTGAGGTTACACATGCATTCTGGCTCTCTGAAGGTGCACATATGTAGCACAGCTTTTTGACCTCAGAACCAACAGTCTGATTTGTATGTCCTTAGAACATATTGAGGCCATTACTGAGCTACATTGAGCACAGTACGAGTGGGTACTTTATCAGGAATTGAAACCAATAAAACAAATTAACATCCTGTCTTGCACACAGACTTGCTAAGATCTGTTTGAGAAAACTTCGGAACACAATGTGGTGTGAGAGTTGGGGGTGGAAGAAGTAGTATCGAAATTTTTTCTAGAAAGCACCAAAAGGTCCATGCTTATGTTCACCGTAATAAAGATGTATGGAGAGTAAGAGAATATTTTCCCAAAAACAGTAAACTTATTTTGGAGAATAGCTTGTTCTCTAGGGATAATTCACTTTTCAATAGCTCTGTTGATCATTTTAATATCCTGAAAAGATAGTATCCTGAAGTTTTGTTGGGGTGAACACAGCTTTGAGATAACAAGAGTAAGTAGATTGTTTATAGCAAGAACTATAAACAATGTTTTTTTTTTTTATTTTGTTTTTGTACAATACCTGCCAGTGCTTACTCTACAGTTCTGAGCTTAGGGGTTACTTCTGGAAGTTCTTAAAGAACCATGTGCTGTATCAGATATCTGAACCAAAGTTAACTGTACACAAGGCAGTGCCTTGTTTCCTAGACTGTCAGGCTCAGTAGACAGTGTCAATTAACCATGTAATTTACTTATTTCCAGGTTCATTATTGTTATTTTAAAATAAATTAAATTTTTATTTTATTGGTCATTTTAATTTTGTCATAGATTACTATTGTATTGAAGTCATTATTTACAGTGGCAGAGATACTATACCTTCCCCTCCACCCATGTTTTAAAATCTCTCTTATCTTTATCCTGCAATCCCTTCCTTTCTCCTCTTTCCCCACCTTTAGCCATCTTAGTTCCCATTCTATTGATCATATCTCAAAGTTTGTCATAATTGGGGATTTTCTAATCTCCTTCTTCAACTTTTTAGGGGTCGAGTAGAAACAAATCTTGCCCTGCTCTAGCACCTAAGCTTTATATGGCAATACATATTCTGAATAATTGGAAGTAGACAGAACTTAACCTGGGCAGCTTGTTGGTAGCCTGGGAATATTTCATCCATTGTTTCTAGTTCACCTAGAGTTACAACGGCAGGCTCTACCATAGGCATTTGGTAAAAGCAGGAGTTCCAAAAAGTGTTCCCATTCCTCAAATTTTTTAATTAAAAAAATTGATTTTTATAATATACTGGCAAGTGGAAGGCTACTTTAGTTTCTTATATTAAATTAAGCCTTGCCTATATTTCTGATTTAGAAAAGTTTTCAATTATTTTTTCTTCCTACTTCTGTTTTCGCATAAAGAACTGATTAAAATTTGGCTATTCTGACACTTTTTAAATGGAAGCCACAAGTGAATTATAATTTCCTGCTTTACTATAGCCAAATTCAAATAATTCTAGTCTCAACATATTTTTGAAATCTTAATAATAAAATATTTGCCTAGATGTGAAGTTGTTTCAAGTTGTTTTGTAAATATTCAGAAATACTCCTACATTTGAATTCTGCCCCTAAATACATGCTTATCATGTTAACAAGAAACATCATGGAGGAAACTAGATAGTTAATTTGTCATAACTTTTCAACTATCTGCACTTTAAAGCTGCACATCTACTATGGGAAGATGATGGTATATTATGAATATATATAAAAACAGAAGGGAAAGTGAATGAAGAAGATAATTCACTTTGTCTGAGGAACAGTGTCAAAGTGTTGGTAAAGAAGCAGAGTACTGATGGTAAGATAGATAAAAATTGTGTTTAATTGCTGATAAATCACTAAAAATCTTATGGTATATTTTAATATACAATCATAAATCTATAATTTACTGTCAATTCATATAAACTTTTCTTTGTTTTTAGAGCCACACTCTATGACTTTCAGGGGTTAATCCTGGCTATGCACTTAGAGATCACTTCTGGCTTGGGGGTAACCAAGGTCCTTCCTGGATCAGCTTCATAAAAGGCAAATGCCCTTCAACTGTGCTATCACTCCGGCCCCTCATACCAACTTTCAAAGCTTAAAATTAAGTACCCTTCTAATAGCTCTTAATTTTTGTGTTGACATAAGTGATAGTTCATAGGCATGTATTACTGAAAATATTGTATAGAAACAAAAATCATGCTATCAACTAGAGACATATTTTTGAGTTCTTAATAAGTACCCACCTCTCTAAAGTTCCTGTTTCTGGTATCAGTGAGGTTATCATATCATTTGGAAATTTAAAATACATTCTAAAAACTCATTCATCAGGCCATTTTTTTTCTTCAGAGTGTGGACACTCTCCTTCTACCTTCCACAAATGCATCGTCATGTCTGCATTCAGCCAACTCCATAGACTCATCTGTTCTTAAAAGAGATGTAAACCAAGCCATTAAAAGATCATGGATATGCTGGCTGAGCAGCTGAAGATAGCAGTCTTTGAAGGAGAGGGCAAGCCAAGTTCCTGCCCAGCTCACAATTAGTGCTTCACCAATGGCCCCGCTTCACCACTCAACTCCATAACAATCTGACCAAAACTCCAAGTATGCTGTTATTTGTGTTGACATCACCAGAACTTTTTTGGAGTGAGTGTGGACACCCTCCCCCTACTTTCTTGGCAGCCTAAAACAAACCCCACAAAATTGTAATATGACTGTGACTGCACAGTGCTTGGAATTTGTATAAGTGGCTGCCCAAAAACTCCAAGTTTTAGTACTATCACCCAGTAGGAACACATTAACTTAGATGTCAACGTGTATTTGAAATCACCTAATGTTCAGAAACAAAAGAAACAACAGAAAAATCAACTAGCAACAAGAACCTAATAAATATTCTGACAATAACTAAATGACCTGTTGTAAGATACAATAATTTTCACAAATTTTCTTACTGCTAGACTCTCTTAAGGTGTGGCTCAAAAAAACAAAAAAAGTTGATGAGTTGAAAGTAGATTTTAGATTTATGATTGTTTATACTTCTCTTTTTCCTTCCTTCCTTCCCTCCCTCCTTCCTTTCTTCCCTCCCTCCTTCCTTTCTTCCCTCCCTCCTTCCTTTCTTCCCTCCCTCCTTCCTTTCTTCCCTCCCTCCTTCCTTCCTTTCCTCCCTCCCTCCTTCCTTCCTTTATTCCCTCCCTCCTTCCTTCCTTTCTTCCCTCCCTCCTTCCTTCCTTTCCTCCCTCCCTCCTTCCTTCCTTTCTTCTCTCCCTCCTTCCCTCCCTTTTTTCTCTCCCTCCTTCCCTCCCTCCCCCCTTCCTCCCTCCCTCTCTCCCTTCCTTCCTTCCTTTCTTCTCTCTCTCCCTCCCTCCCTCCATCCCTTCCTTCCTTCACTCCTTCTTTCCTTCCTCCCTTCTTTCCTAAATCTCACCTGAAAATGTATTATGATCAACTATATAACATATAACCTTTAAATACAGTAATTTATATTAAAAAAAAAACGGAGAGATAGCATGGAGGTAAGGCGTTTGCCTTTCATGCAGAAGGTCATCAGTTCGAATCCCGGCATCCCATATGGTCCCCCGTGCCTGCCGGGAGCAATTTCTGAGCATGGAGCCAGGAGTGGCCCCTGAGCACTGCCGGGTGTGACCCAAAAAAACCACACACACAAAAAAAAAACTCAGACTAAACCAAGCAACTAAAAGATCAGAAGAATGCTTTTTAACATGCTCATTGTAAGAAGATACATGCTCTGAATTAGGTTTTCTTTAACTTGTCAGGAAGTATACTATACACTTTGGTACCTAAATGGTAGAGGTGCAGTCACTTAAACCATCTCAAGAAAAATTTAGATATTATTTTTTTCTTGATTTTAGAAAAGTGTTAAATTTGAGAAAGTCAACTAATATATTTTAGGTTTTCCTGGTATATAAGTCCAACACAAATGGCAACATCACCAGGGTTTCTTAGTAAATGTCAATCTTATTTCCACTTAATCAGAGTTTTGGCTTTTACTGGCTCCTCAGGTGGTTTATAGTTATATAGAAGCTTGACTGTGCTTGTTTTTTATGACTCATATGTCCAGATGACTTTCTTTACTTTTAAAGTATTAATTATGTGACTGCCTTTATTGACAATGAAAGCTAGACCCTCTCAGTGATGTTTAAAGTGAATAAAAGGAAGATATTATTGGCACTTTTACAGATTTCCACCCCCTTTTCTAGCATTCCAACCACATTTCCATACCAGCTGTGTTTACTGCTGTGGTTAGACAATAAAATAAATCTACCTAATGATAAATCAAGCTGATGTAATTAAATGCTTGATTACATATACACTTTAAAACAGTTTACCAAAACAATGAAAAAATGTCCTCTATAACACAAATTGCAAAGGCCTTTACTGGTATAGCCCAAAATATAGTATAATAGTCAAGTTCTTATAGGGCATTGTGGGGGCTCACTTGTTGATGCTCAGGGTTACTCCTGACTTTGCATTCAGGAATCACTCTTGGCAGATTTGCTGAGCCATATGGGATTCAGTGACTCAAACCCTGGTTGGTCATATGCAAGGCATGACCAACTCAACTCATGCTCCAGCCTCAACTCTAATATTTTAATATATTTATAAAGCAGGGATTTCAAATATTTTCTTTTAATACAATGAGATTTGTTTTATAGAGAAAGTACATTTCTGTTTAAAATTTTAATTTGGTTATCAAATATATGGACTATACAACCTTACACAGTTATCAGACTAGGGATTAGAGAAGAGAATGACTGAAGAAATTATTAGTAACAAGTTAGTTGTATTTACCTTCAGTCAGTGATCCTGAACCTTGCCAGCAAATTTTATGACATTTTAAGTCAGTCTATATCATATCTATAAATATATTTTCAAACATTCTTTGCCTGAAAATTACTTTAGAATATAGATTGTGGAGCCTGAGCAATAGCACAATGGTAGAGCTTTTTGCCTTGCACCTGGCTGAACCAGGATGGACCTGGGTTTAATCCCCACTGTCCCCATCATCCCCCGTCAGGAACAAATTCTGAGCACATAGCCGGGAATAACCCCTGAGTGTCACAGGTGTGGCCCAAAAACAAAAACAACAACAACAAAAAAGAACCCAAAAAATAAATAGAATATAGATTGAGAAAGTAAATAAATGGTACCAACAAAGTACAAAAGCCTGCCACAAGTGGTAGAACATTGAAATGAAGTATGTAGGACATTGACATGATTCATTCCCTAGTGAGAGCCTTTTCTAAGAGAATACAAAACCACACAGATAGACCCAAGTATCAGAGCCCAGGGCAGAAATAAAATATGCTCTATTCTTTCTGAATCTTTTCCAGTCTTCTTTCTTCTGGAAAATTCTTTAATCTTTAAAAGAGAAAATGAAGCAAAATAGTCAGCCTTAACAAAGGGGAAGCAGGAACTTTGAACCCAAACAAATCCAAGTTCGGATGTAATTCCCTGAAGTGTATTTTCAGTCCAAATTACATACATGAGTGAAAGAGGAGCATCTGCACATGGGATTAAAGAGTGGATGTTTTGGAAATAAGTGCCATAAAATCAACAAGTATAAAAGCTCCCAACTGGAGCATAGTTGGCTTTCTTTAATATTGCCAGAAATATATTTTCCCTTCTTTAATCCTTATTATTTTATTATTGAACAAAAACATATCAATAAATGCTCATTGTAAAAGAGTAAAATGCTGTAATCACATTTATAGCACAGTGGGGAGGGAATTTGCTGTACAAGCGGTCAACCCAGGTTCTATCCCCAACATCCCATGTGGTCCCCTGAGCCCCATGAGTGATTCCTGAGCGCAGAGGAGTGCCATTGGGTGTGGCCCAAAAATCTAAAACAAACAAGCAAAAAAACGAAACAAACAAAATGCTTCAAATGCATTTAATATTGAAAGTGAAATTCCCCATCATTCCATGCACAAGAGATAGCCATTGTTAACCATATGTTGTACATTTTTATTTTTATTTATTTATTCATTATTTTGATCACACCTGGCGGCGGCGCTCAGGGATTACTCCTGGCTCTGTGCTCAGAAATTGCTCCTGGCAGGCACAGGGGACCATATGGGATGCCAGAATTGGAACCACTGTTCGCTTTGAACAGCTGCGTGCAAGGTAAACTCCTTACCACTGTGCCTCTCACCTCATGTTGTACATTTTAAAATGTTCACATTGCTTTATAATTTAAATTTTAATTTGTATAAAATTTTATATAAACAGAATAATAATAGTCATCCTATAGGCTAAATAATTTTTATCCTCTAAAAAAGATATCCATGGCCTGAGAGATAGTACAAAGTGAAAGGTGCTTGCTTTACATGTAGTCAACTTGGCATCCCCGATGGCCCCTGAATACTGCCAGGAGTGACAACTGAGTGCAGAGCCAAGGGTAACCCCTGAGCATCAGCAGGTGGTACAAACCCAACTAAAAATAAATAAAAAACAAAAAACATAAAACCCTGGAAATTGAGCTCCCATTTTTATCCAGCAATACCATTATTAGGGAGATACCCTAGGAATACAAAAACACAATACAAAACTGGCCTCTGAACTTTTATGTTCATTTCAGTGTTATTTGTAATAACTAGACTCTGGAAATAACCTAGATGCCTGACAACAGAGGAGTGGCTAAAGAAACTGGGGTACCTCTAAACAATGAAATACTATGCAGCTGTTAGAAAAAAAACAAAGTCATAAAATTTGCATATGCATAGATAGACATGGAGACTATTCATATTAAGCTGAGTGAATGAGTCAGAGGGAGGGAGATAGATACTGAATCACTCATCTGTGAGTTTTAAGAAAAATAAAAGTCAGTATGGTAATAATACCCAGAAAATATAGAGATGAGGCCTGGAAAGACCAGACCAAGATATGAAGTTTATCATAAAGAGCTTTTAGTGAAGTTAAAGAAATAACTGTACCAAAAATTACTTTGAAAATCATAGTGAGAGAGAGAAATAGAATGCCTGTATGGAAGACAGGCAGGGGATGAGAGAAGAGGAAAATAGGGAACATAGGTGGCAAGAAAGGTATACTGGTGGAGGTGGTATAAATTTGATGACTGAAACCCAACAATGAACATGTTTGTAACTACAGTGCTTAAATAAAGAAATAATTATAAAAAAAAAACTAGAGAACAATGGTAGGGACATTTCAGATAAAACAGTGAAGGACAGCTTTCTAGATAAGTACAGTGAGTGGAGGAAAGGGATACTGTGGTTGTGTTTGGGGAGACAGGAAGACTGTTAACCAAAATATATTTGTTTAGAAGGGAAGAAAAGGAGTTAAAATGGGTAAAGAAAATGGCCAAGTTGTAGAGTGTCTTGGATATTAGATTAGTGCATTTTAAACATGACTCTTGAGAGGTTACAGCCTATTAAAGTGTTTTGGATCAGTAGAGTGACATTTAGAAACATCATTTTGGTATTCACATTCAGAACAGAGAGAAAAGTTGATGAGTTATTTAAGATAGGAGAGAAAGCTCACCACATAGAGTGATGAGTGCAGTTAGAGAAATAACTACATTGAGAACTATCTGAATAATGTGAATGAATGAGGGAAGTAGAAAGCCTGTCTCAAGTACAGGTTTGGGTGTGATGGGGAGGAGGGAGATCTGGGAAATTGGTAGTGGGAATCTTGCACTGGTGAAGGAGGGTGTTCTTTACATGACTGTAATCATACAACCACAATCATATTTGTAATCACAATGTTTAAATAAAGATAATTTAACAATAAAGAAAATAAATAACAAAAGTTTTGACTCTTTTGGAGTCCTGGTTGTATTATTCTATATTAAGAGGGTAAGTGAAAGAAAGAGGAAAGGTGATATCCACATAAAAAATGTGCAGCAGTCTACTGGATATATGGGACTGAACTATAGATGACATAAAACTATAGATGGACATAAAAGCTTAATTCTCATCAGAATACAGCCAAAAACCAATGCCAAGAAAACAATCAGCATATTTCATATAGAGAATAACTGAGTTCACAGAGACAATTCTGGGTGATGACCTAGCCATGAAATGAGGGTCAGGGAAAGATATGTAGCAATAAAGACAACAAAAGAGATATGAGCAATGGCACATAAAATACCATTACAGGCATACAGAAATAGAACAAGAAAAAGCGGTTTGGGGGCATTTTATATTTATTTATCTGCATTATGAGCCTCCAATTAACAAATGGTTCAATTTAATATATTTGAATTATATGCTCAAATAAGCTCCATTAGGGGATTAAGTTAGTGTGTACTTTGTGTGACTAATTTCACTTAAGAGAGGTCAACTTTAGTTGACCTTTCCTTTCCAACTGCATGCAGGGTTCCAGTTAATAACAAATATTTACAAAGCAACCTACTATGCGAAAGACTCTGTTAAGGATTGAGCAAACATCTTACTTAGTTATATTCTCTCTTTGTATACAAAAGGTAAGCATTGGAAATGTTTAAGTAAATCAAATGCAGACTAGAAAGAGTCTTAAATATAACATATGGAGTTGATGGTGCCAAGTGACTTGTTTTTGTAAGTAAAAGCTTTCTGAAATCGAACACACTGGCTATGCCCATTAGTATACATGGCCCTCTAAGGCTTTCTTGCATGACATCTGGAACTTTACTGCCTTAGAGGCTAAAGAGAAGTAGTATGCATGCTTTGTCTTTGTGTTTCTAAAAGGTTCCCTGTTTACTTGGTCTTTCCATATTAGTGGTAATATTCTTCAAGGATTTTAGATAGTGAAGATCTAATGTTAATAGATTTTTCCCCTTTTAAATATTTTAATTCCATTACTGAAAAAGGAAGTAAGGAAATGCACAAACAAGATATATGTACTAACTTTATCTTGGATAAAGACTAAGTCCTAAACACCATCAGTGTGACCCCAAAGTTGAAGCAAATAGAAAAAAGAAAAAGCCTCAATGATCTGTCATTGGCCTATGTCTAAAAGAAGAAAGAAAGTATTGATGAGGGTAGAGAGAAGAGTACACTGGAAAAAGGATGAAGATACAATCAGTAGAAATGCAGATTAATGCCATTTCTTGGGAAATGATGCAGACATTTCTTAAAGAAATAAAAATGGGAGTGCCTTATGATCCAGTGATATCAACCAGGTATTTATCTGAAGAATACGAAAACACTCATTTGGAGGAATATTTTCATTTTTATATTTATAGCAGCATGTTCATAACAGCCCAAGCATAAAATCAAGTCAAACTGCAATTTTTGGATAAATAAATTGTGGGATATACTCAGTAGGATAGTACTTTGTAATTAAAAATATAAAATTGTGGAACAGGAATATTATGGTGGTTAGAGTATATAATTAGTATGCACATGACTCAGTCCCAGTTTGAGTACACATGACTTCCCAAGTATCACAAGATGCAGTCCTAGAGCCCCCTGAGAATCACTGGGTATGTCGCCAGAGGTCCCCAGGATAACTGAATAGCCTGAGTATCGCTGGCACCACAAGGTCTGAGCAATTCTGCCATCTTTGAACCTTTGCATTGAACCATGTCTAATTTGTTGAGAGTCTCTGATGGAAACTCTGGACCTCTTGAGCACTGCTTGGGAACCTTGTCTTGGGAAAAATAAAATGTTGAAATTGTGCCTCTTAGAACAAAATGGATGAATTTTGTGACTATGTTAAGTAAAATAAGAAAGTGAAAGACATTTACCAGATATATGGTTTCACTCATATGTGAAATATAAATTAACACACTGAATACCTCCTAAACTTGGTAAAAAGACAGTGGTTACTAGAGGATAAGGAGTTTATGGTGAAGATAGATTAGGGGTTATGGTTTGGTTATGGGATGTATCTAGAACTTTGGTGGTGTATGTAGTGACTACTATAATCTTTTATCTGTGGGGCACACCAGGTGAGGCTCAGGGGCTACTTCTGGCTATGTGCTCAGAAATCGCTCCTGGCTTGAGGGACCTATGGGACGCTGGGGGGATCGAACTGCTGTCTATCCTAGGTTAGCACATGCAAGTCAAACACCCTACCACTTGCACCACCACTCTGGCCCTGACTCCTATAATCTAATAGAAACGTTAAATTCATGAAATTCTAGAGTATACTATATCAATAAAAGAGAAAAAATAAAGATATTTTTAAATAAGTAAAAATAAAATGACCAATGAACCATAGGAACATCATGTCCTGTGCCTTTCTCCTGATCTGGAGATAGCTCTCCTCTGTCATAATAGCTTCCCTAACACTACAGTAAACTCATTCAAAAACCTGCCTTAGTTAGCACCTTCAGAAAATCCTAGGAGTTCAATTTGTCTTCTGCGTTTTAGACATCAGTTCCTTTTGAATTCTAAGCATCTTGTACCTTAAAAGGTTTGATCGAAGTTGTAATTAACTTTTATCATCCTCATCTGATACTTCAAGGAAAGTAAGGACTCATTAATTTTGTGTGTGATGTTTAGTACAGCAATATGTCATAGCAGATGGTCACTAAAACTATTGAACGAGTGCATGAAAGTGATAGTACCTTGTTGATGTTGCACCTGTTGTAAAGGGTTTGTTTTGTTTTGTTTGGGGTTCACATCTGGCTGTGCATAGGGGTTACTCTTGGCTCTGCACTCAGAAGTCACTCCTGGCAGACTTGAGGGACCAGAAAGGATGTTGGGAATTGAACCGGAGTCCATCCAGGGTTAGCTGCATGCTATTGCTCCGCCCACCTGTTGTAAAGTTCTCTAATTATTGTTCTTGATTTACTATCAAAATGTCTATCTTCTTCATATGAAGTCAATGTAGGCTTCACAAAAATTATGATGTACCTGCCTATTTCTAGTTCTTTATGATTCTTTTTATAATTATCTAGATAATTTTATTTTTTACTGTTTTTTAATATAAATCTTCATTTAAGCACCATGATTACAAGCATGTTTGTATTTGGATTTCAGTCATAAACAAAAACCCCCTTCACCAGTGCAACATTCCTATCACCAATGCCACCCTCTTTCCCCATCCCTGCCTGTATTCGCGACAGGCATTCTACTTCTCTCATTCTATAACATTGTCATGCTAGTTGTTAGTGTAGTTATTTCCCTAACAGCGTTCACCACTCTTTGTGGTGAGCTTCAAATTGTGAGCTGGTTCTTCTTGGGCTTCTAAGGTCTCTGGGCCTTATTACAGTAATGTTTTTAATTTTTCTTAAATCCCATAGATGGCTGAGACTATTCTGTGTCTATCTCTCTCCCTCTGACTTATTTCACTCAACATAATAGATACAATGTACATTCATGTATAGGAAAATTTCATGACTTCATTTCTCCTGATGGCTTCATAATATTCCATTGTGCATATATACCACAATTTCTTTAGCCATTCATCTGTTGAAGGGCATCTTGGTTGTTTCCAGAGTCTGGCTAATGTTTATCCATTTTTCATTTATATAAAATTGTTATATTTGTATTAGTTTATTATTTTTATATACTAAGCAATAGTATCTTCAACACCACCAAAGTGCTTACTGTTCTATCATTCTATTTCACCTCTTCCTTCGAGCATTTAATACTTCTAGCACCTAAAATAATTGAAGATATCTAAATGCTCAACAAAAGTGATATTTTCCTCACATATAAATCTGATTGGCTATTGACAACATGAATTTTGACTTTCCATATCTATATAATTATATTTAAGTGGTTTATACATACTATTTAGCATATAAGTATGTTTTATATATAAAACATACACTAATAAGAATTATAAAAATGAATACATATAAAATATTCTCAGGTGTTCTGTTTTAGAGATTATTTTTTCCTTGATTGACAAGGCATCATCCAGAACATAGAGTCACAAAATTAACTGCAAAGCTAGTCTTCTTCAATTTCTTTAGTCAAATCTTGTGATTTTTGGAAAAATTCTCTTTAATCATAGCTCAAGTATGCAAGAGAAAGGGAGGCGAAGCAAAATAATTTGCAAATGATTGAAGTCATTTTTATTCAGAAGTTCTTTCTCTTTCAGGTTGAGATGATTGGTTAGGTAGAAAAGCAAACATTCACTGATAAAAAGACAAAATCTACCCAAAGGATGAAAAGTTCAAAGTACTAAAAGTCTATTAAAACTAATGACAAGGGATTTTATTAGGCATTAGAATTGTAAGTGTATTTATGCAGACAAATTTCCCTTCCCCCATTAAACAAAATGGCAGGGCGAAATAAATAGTTCTTAATATTTGTTTTTGGCCAGTCCAAAACGTTCAACCTGGAAAAGGTTCTGATTATTACTACTATAAAAGTTTTTTTAAAAAATGATGGCATATGAAACTGAAAGCAAATATTTTTCCTGAATTTATTTTCAGAATATAATGGACTAGGTGACACTAGGAAAAATACATATCATAAAAGAATATATGTAAAAGTGTAATGGAGTCTCTCTCCAGTTGCTTCAGCTGCATTTTTCCTGGCCCACTTTATTAACTTTTAAAATGAAAATCTAAATACAGAAAACATTTTTACTGTGGTATTGAGACTCCTAAAAAATTTCCTATTTGAAAACCTATCTACTTTAAATACACATATCAGCAGGATGCTGGTGCTTTCTGGTATTGTAAGCTAAAAATTCTACTCCTGTGTTTTACGGTCTCTCTGTAAAATCTAAGTAGCACACAGCAAGGCAGCTACTATGACCATTTAATGCTTCATTGGAATATACAACAATCTCATTTTCATTTGGAAATAAAAATAAGATGCTGTTTTTCATTTCAGTCATTAGTTTAGCACTGACTGTCAGATGATTAAATTTGTGTACTTCTGATTCTTATCTGCAATATTTCTAGAACAGCTTTGGCATAAAGCACCACAGAAATTGAAATTTTTCCTATAGGGTAAGTTTATTGGAGGGCTGGGGAATTTACACATGTTTAAAATTATTTTCTATGAATGTAAATTTTGTTCATGTTCTTCAAGCGGAATTTATAAATAAAAACGTCTAGGAAGGAAGAAAAAATTCACCTACAATGCTATCACATGGTCAGAATAGTTTTGGGGTGAACATTTCCCCACAGTGGTAACTATATTATAGTAAGTAAGGATAGTTTGAGAGATCTGTATCCTGTTTTATGTCTATTTCACTGTGTCTTGAACACTAAAAATTATAGATTTACCATAGGCCAAATATTCTATAATTAACCTTTTCTTATTGTTGAACATAAAGTTAACTACACAGGTTTGATTAGTGTAATGAATTGTTAAAGTTATGTAAACAGTATTAAATTAACTTAATTTATTGTAATTCATTGTAATAAATAAATATATTCCCCTACATTAAATCCGTATTCATATTTCAGATAATTATTTTTGAAAAACTTCTTAGATATCAAACAACAGAGGAATCACTGAGGTAGTTCAAGTAGGTAAGACAGCCTTGCATATGTTGGCCCAGGTTTAATCCTTGATATCCCTTAAGTAGCATCAGGAGAAATTCTTGAGTACAGAGCCAGGAGTAAGCCCTGAGTACCACTGGTGTGACCCAATCCCCCATATCAAGAAAAAATAAAATTGCAGAAAATATTCATATTGAAAATAGCTTACTTAGCATTTAGATATTTCTAGAACCTCCTACATATATGAAAAATGCAATATTAGTTTCATTTTAAAGATGAGGAAACTGAACACAAAGAGATTAATTCCCTCTAAATTCACAAGGTGTCTGAGGATGGAGTCACTGTCCCTATCCTACCTTTCTGTTATACAGATGTTGTAGGAAATAAGCATTTAATTCAAAACAGATCGCCTAATTGAATCCTTGAGTTTCATAGAAAGCAAGACCTAGAAAAATTAAGTCAGTTACTAAAGTAACACAAATTTCTTCAATTTACACCCTGATGGCTCATTATTGGGTAAAAAAAAAAAAAAAAAAAAAAAAACCCAACCTTGCTGATCATGGGGCTGGTGAGAATATAGCAGGTAGGGTGCCCATAGCTGAAGAACTGGGCTCAAGCCCTCATACCCCAGATGGCCCCTGAGCCTGCTAAGAGTGATCCCTGAGCACAGAGCCAGAAGTAAGTCCTGAAGCACAGCTGGGTCTGGCCCCAAACAACAAAAACTTGCTGCTCAATGTCCACCGATGTCAACAGAACCTTGAGACCTGTTAGAAAAGTAGAGTCTAAGGTCCTACTCCATCTAGAGTCAAATCTATCCCATTAATAAGAACCATTCGTTTACACATTGAAGTTTGAGACATACTAGCAATATATTTTGCAAACTTTATATATGTATATATATATGGTTCTTTAATCTGAAATCTACATATAAACTAAAAATAATCTGTAGTTATAAAAAATGTTCTCATTGTCCAGAGTTAATCAAAGCTTACAATTAAAACAAATTACAAAAAGGTGGGCCATAAAAAAACTGCTGTTATTTTAGATAAAATGGCTACTATTGGCAATTTACTGTGGTTCAATTCCAGTGGGGAAAGAACAATAGCAAAAATTTTTATGCAGCTGTCAGGAGAGATGAAGTCATGAAATTTTTCTATACATGGATGTACATGGAATCTATTATGCTGAGTGAAATAATTCAGAGAGAGAGAGAGAGAGAAAAAAAAACGCAGAATGGTCTCACTTATCTATGGGTTTTAAGAAAAATGAAAGACATTCTTGCAATAATAAATTTCAGACACAGAAAAGAGCTGGAAGTTCCAGCTCACCTCAGGAAGCTCACCACAAAGAGTGATGAGTTTAGTTAGAGAAATAACTACATTTTGAACTGTCCTAATAATGAGAATGTATGAGGGAAATGGAAAGCCTGTCTAGAGTACAGCGGGGGTCGGGTGGGGAGGAGGGAGATTTGGGACATTGGTGATGGGAATGTTGCACTGGTGATGGGGGTGTTCTTTACATGACTGAAACCCAAACACAATCATGTATGTAATCAAGGTATTTAAATAAAATATTTTTAAAAATTGGGGGGCCATACCTGGTAACCCTCAGGGGTTACTCCTGTCTATTCACTCAGAAATTGCTCCTGGCTTGGGGGACCATATAGGACTCTGGGGGATTGAACTGTGATCCATCCTAGGCTAGTGCGGGCAGCTAGCGCCACCATTCCAGACCCAAATAGCAAAATGTATAGATAGCTGCAGTCCATGTAGAAATTGCATGCATGTAAGAAAAGACTATTCAAATAGTATACAAGCTATTCAGAAAGAATAAGTAAGTAAATAATTACTATACACAAAATCAGAGCTACTGTAGAACATTTGAGATCTCAGAAGGAAGTTGAGTAACATTCTGGAAGGCAGTTATTTACTTCTGTTAATGTCGAGAAACAGGTGAATAAAGCATTAACTCAACTATTAAGCTACTCAGAGCTGTTAAAGCAGATAGGTAAAGATTAAAATGTATTACATGAAGTGGGAGAGATAAAAATTATTACTTGAACTGTGGAATGGGGAAAACCGTTTTTAATGGTAATAGCAGTTAAAGAAAGTTCCAGTTCCATCCACTTAGGATGTGCTGTCTTATGGGCAATTTTGCCATTAATTCTTTTCTTATGTCAGTGGGTAATTTTATGTTAAGTGAAATGAACTAGTTTTCTGTTGTGTAATAAAATTAACAGAACAATCTTTAAAGTAATTGCTATGTAAGATATATTATATTTGTCAAAAGCTTTGCATAATAACATAAAGAACTCAGACAGTAGGTACAAGGGTACCATTAAACATTCCATTCTCAATAAAACATGAAGTATTTTCAATCCTTCTTCTACTATATAAATGAGACTGGGTCATCAAGTTGGTTATATATTTTTCCAGTGCTTGCTTTAGAAAACTCTAAGAGGAGTTAAATAGACAATAATTCTGTTACCTCTTTACTTAACTCTTCTCATTTTAAGATTTATCTTCATTTTTGTTTTGTTTTGTTTTGTTTTGTTTTTTATTTGGGGGCTGCACCTAGCAGAGCTCAGAGATTACTCCTGGCTCTGTGTCCAAGTTTCACTCCTGATGGGGCTTATGGCATCAGTTGGGGTATAGGAGGTTAGTCCAGTTTATTTTTGCTTGCACATCTTTTGTAAATGAAGTTGAATCACGGAAGACATCTTTGAAGCTGATAATATGGAGAACTTCCCTCATGTTTTTATCTATGTATTTCATGAATTCAAGAATAACACCAGTGTATTAAATCAATTTTGTAGTAACTATCTTTTGTCAGGTCAGACAGTGGTCTTATTTAATTCTTTTGTACATCTGTTCATTTTTCCCAACATCATTTGCTGAAGACATTTTCTTTGCTCCACTTAATTTTTTGGCTCTTTAGTTAAAATTAATTTTGATTTAATAGAAGAGTTAAAGATAAATATATAAACATGCAAAGTTTTCATTGTATTAAAAAGTTAACTATTTTTCCTGCATATGTAGCCTTTTTATATTCTTTATTATTTATTGAGGGCACTATAGTTTACTATGTTTTCATATTATTTATTTATATTTACAATGATACTTCATTAACCCTATCACAGAGTGTCAATAATTGTCCACCAGTGTCTCAAAGTCCCTTTTAACCTTACCCCACTCCATATTTGCAGCTCCAATTTTTCATTTTATTGACAATATCTCAGGGTTTGTATCCACTGGGGACTAATTATTTTCTTGGCTATTTTAAATAAGCTGCAATGAATATCCATGTGCATATATTTCTGTAGGTTAATTATGGGAACTGCATTAAATCTGAATACTGCTTTGGATAGGATGTTTATTTTAATGATATTAATTATATGAATCAATGAATAAGAGATTTCCATTTTCTGTGTTGTATTTCTTTCTGTTGTGATTTATAGTTTTCACTCAATAGAACTTTCACCTTTATAAACTGGCCCTGTATCTTGAGGGTATTTTTGCATCATTATGTGAATAAATTATTTTATAATTTTCTTCTCTTCTATATAATTGTTTATATATAAGACGACAACAGATTTTAAGTATTGATTCTATACTTTGATTTTGTAGCTGACTACTTTATAGATGTGTTGTTTCTAGGAGTTTTTGATGGCATCTTTAGGGTTTTCTATGTACAATATAATGTCACATGAATTTATTTGTTGTCCAGAAAGTTTTGTATTGCTATTTTAAATTTGAAAGAAAACCTATTGAATAACATAATTTGAGATGTTGTGTTAATTCAATGTATTGTATTGGTATCATACCATTTCCTTCTAGCCCATAAAGTCTCATTTGATAGATCTTCTGAGAATTTTATGGAGGTAATTTTATATGAGTCTTTGTTTTGGCTTTCAGCATTTTCTCTCTTATCTTTTTTATTATAGCATGTATTGAAATTATTATTTTTGTAACCCTTTGAACTTCTTTAATCCTAGTATATGACTCCATTCTAAGATTGAGAAAGTTTTTGGCTATTAATTTTTTTAACAATAATTTTCAGCATTCTCTCTTTCCTCTCCTTACAGACTCATAGGATATGAATGTCAGAGTTTTGAAATCCCTTATGTACTTGGAGACTGTCCTAAGTTTATGTTCATTGATACAGATTAATTCTTTTATTTGTGTGTGTGATATATTATAGAGCGCTTTTAAATAAGATATTTAAAATAATAGAGGGCTATTAATGAGTTTCTCATTTTGTGTTCTTACTAATTCTAAGAGACAATGGTTATGAGTTTGTGTTACCTGATACCACTATTGGAAATTTGGAGTTAATACATTGCATCAGCAGTGTCTCTAAGAATGGGCAGACTAGTGCTCTGTTTCAAGGAATTCCAGTTGATGTCTGGCAGTGAGGGTGGTATTGATACCCATCAGGTTTACACAATAATTGGGACTCATAGTCAAAAACAACCAAGAGCAACTGTAACACAAAGTAGACCTGAATCTACTAGGATATTGCATTGGCCAGTTCTCTGCAGGAACTAAGCATTGCCATTCTCAATTTAGGAAGCATCCAGTGGTTAAACCCTGAGTTTGATGTATACCAACTTCAATCAAATGTTGAATTGTTCAAACAAAAGGGGATTGAATATAGTCCCATTGGCAAAGTATCACCTTCACATTGGTTCCTATTATGCCATCCTGGCCCTTCCTTTCCAATGTTTTCCAACTTTAGATGCTATCACAAAGAGAACTCATTTAAGGCCCTGAAGATGGGACTGCCTTCAGGCCTCCTAATGAAGGCCAGAGCATACCATGATAACTATCACTTCTGACAAATTCCTAGGCTATGCTGCAGGTCTGAAAACCACCATTCAGGGGTTCAGCAGGTTCCCACCTCACTTGCTATTTTCTACGACAGTAAAATTCTAGCCTCAGCTATTCAGATAACTCCTGATTTCTCTATTTTTTTTACCCCTTCTCCTAACATTATTTATCACATTGTATATGCTTTATCATCATAGTGTCATTAGAGTTTATACTATAATTTAATTATTTTATTTTATTTCATTAGGAAGTAAACTACATAAAGAAAGTTTAGTGCCTAAGGAAGTATTGCATTTCTAAAACCCAAATTCCTTTATTCTGCAAACTCCAAGCATTGTTGAAAAACAACAGCAAGCCTTCAATAAAGTGATAACTGATTGAATGAGCTTATCAGAAAGATAGATACAGGTTAAGTGATCCATAGTTTGAGGTAGAAAGGATGAAAGACAAGGGGCTAGGGAGATAGTCAAGAGTTAAAGAGCTTCTCTTGCATGAGATTGATCCTGATTAAGTTCCCAGCTTATGTTCCCTCAAGAAACTCTTCAAGCAACAACTCCATGATTCCTGAGCATAGAGTCAGGACTGATCTCTGAGCACAGCCTGGTGTAGCCCCATAACAAACAACAGAAATGAAAACCTAGATAGCAGGTAAATATATCATTACCTCCACACAAGTAAAAAAAAAATAAAAAGGTATGTTTATTTTCTCTTATTAGTGAAAGATTTAAGATTATGGCTGTGAAAACTTATTGAAATTGAACAATTTTTAGTAGAGTGGTTTGTCTTTCAAACTAGGTTTATTAGGGAAAGAAATAAAAAGAAAAAAGAAAAGAAAGAACAGAAATTTTGGGACTGGTGTGTGATAGCACAGCAGGTAGGGCATTTGCCTTGCCCGTGGCCATCTTGGATATGGTCTCGTGAGCCTGCCAGGAGTAATTTCTGAGCGCAGAGACAGGAGTAAATCCTGAGCTCTGCTGAGTTTGCTCCCCCCAAAAAAGTTTTAATTTTAGAGACTCTGTTTCTGATATTCCAAAATGTATTTTTTTTACTGGTTATTATATTGAGAATATCTTTTGCTCATCAGTTGCTCATCAGTTCCCATGCTTCCACACAGATGTCTGAAAAGCTAGGAAAGCTAGAGCCCCATGTGTGCTTTCCTTTCTTATTCTATAAGCCCAGGATTTAAGGTATTTTCTCAGTAAAAAAATTTAACTAATCCAAATATCTTATTTCAGAGTCTTGTCCCAAATGCCTTTTACCCTGCATGCATTTAGCAGTTTTGATAAAAAAAAAAAAGGGAAAGGAATTCTACCTTTTATATAATCTGATCAAGACTGGAGCCAGAAACAGTCCACAGGGACCCATCTCAAAGTAACGAAAAGAGAAAAACAGAGAATGGATGGGCGAATTATATTAATATTACTTGACTTGTTTTTATCTTCCTTAAAGACTCATCTTTACCCTCCATATTACTTGAAACAAGCCACTAGGAGAAACATAAGAAAACCATGACCTGGACTCATATTTCCATTACATACTCATCTCTATCCTGGTCTGATTTTCTGAATATAAAATAATCCTTCTAAAATTCAGGTCACTTACCCCAGAAACTTTCTTTTCATTATTATTATGCTGGTAGTTTTACTGGGTCCATAGGGTGTTGAGATGAGTGGTGTTCAGGGGCCTCCAGGGTAGTAACTGATAGAATGTGGGTAGATAGGTGAGCATATGGTGTTGGAAATCATGCCCAGAGTCTTACACATGCAAGGCATTTATTCAATCACACCTCAGGAATATTTTAATGCTGAAAAAAAAAGCACTCATCTTTTATGATAGGTGAAGGGGAGAAATGCAATTAGTAGTGCTCAGGGACAACTCTAGGCTCTAGTGACCGCTGGTGGTGCTCAGGGGGCCATCTGTGGTATTGGTATTGAATTGAGGTTGGTCACATGCAATCTATTTTCTTACCACCTGTTCGAACTCTCTGCCATACTAACTGTGCTTGCGCTGATATTTTACATTAGAGACCAATAAATTTCTTGCTTATATCCCTTAGTGTGGGGATTTACTTCTAACAAAAAGTCAGGCTACAAAGGAAAACAAAACCAAGCCAACAGTACACCTAATAACATAGATAAAGAAATGCTCAAGATAGACCCAGAGAGAACTAAAAGGTATGTTTATTGAAGATGAATACTTTAAAGTTTGCTACAACCTGTAACAAAATATTTCCCTTTTGTAAATTGATAAAAAAAAAAAAAAACTACTCCAAACAATCTGGCTAGGCCTCATAATCTGCTTTCCTCTTTATCACAGAGAATTTAATGCCCAGAGGCAGATGGAGAAGGCATTAAATTTATTTAGCAGAGTAAAATTTAATCCCATATACCAACTACCCACTGATTGATCATAATACTCTAAAACAAGTTACTGAAAGTTTTTATTTTCTGCTCAGTAATTCTATTCACAAAGAAAAACATAATGCTTTTGCAGTTCACATAAATATAAGATGTGTGGCTATGAAACATTAATTTTCTTCACTGGTTTTCAAGAGAAAAAAAATCTCTTTTCAGGAGACGTGATTAAACTTAATGGCATTACCTAGAAGGTATCCTGTGTCATAAAATGAAGTCTCCCATTGTCAGGCTGAATCCTAAGGAGAGAGTGGACAGAACATTTGAAAATCCTCCTTCCACTAGCTTGGTGAACAGAGAGGAATATGAGCCTATAGAAGAGAATTTGCCTCTGAGTTGAGGCAGAACAATCTCACTCCACCTCATTAGCATGCCAAGCAGGAGGCCTCAACAGGCACAGCTTTCTGCAAAGAAGAATTTGTACTATTGTTATAATCAGTTGATAAAATGTCAGAATTTAGGGTTTACATGTTGAGCTAGTATATAAGGAAAACTGAAAATAGTCTACCTGTAGGGGATAAAAAATAAAGAAAATTTCTAGAGGACACCGAAGAACTAGTACATTAATCATGTACCAATTTCTGGGGAAAGGTTGAAAACCAATCTTTAGTACTAAAATATATCCTTCTTTGTTGTTAATACTCTCAATCTATCATTATACATATTATTTTACATATTTTTACCTATTACATAGTACATATTTAAATATTACATTCACTGAGTTAGCTCCTTGCTTTAGGCTTTATAAAAGGGACCTGTCTTTTTTTGCTTGTTAGAAAAGAATAATGCTCAGGTCTCTATTTCTCTGATCTGGGTATACAGGCTTTTCAGGAATTATAAAATGAAGCAGAAGTATTAGAGAAGACTGGTTACAGAGAGCTTGAAAACCAGGCAGAGGATTCTGAATTTGATGTAGTTGGCAATAGGGAGCCAAGTAGGCCTTTAGTAAAGGCATAAACAAGAGCTATCCAATTGTAGTAAGATCATTAGTATGAGAAAGGTAGATCAGTTAAGAGAAAATTCCCTTCAGCTAGACTGAAATAAATAAGACCTGAGCTTGTCTAACAGTGAACGTAAAGGAAAGAAGGTACACAGGGAATATTTTCTTACAGGATGGAAGGAACAAGAGATAGGTTTTGTTCTTTATGAATTAAACAAAAGGAAGCTGAAGACTTAAAGCTTTTTATATTTATCTATATAATACTGCTTTCTGACTGAAAGGCAGCTCTGCAATTAACACACCAGGAAAACATGCAAATGGGGATATACAACCATCCTACCAGAAACTAGCTTTACCTGTCAACCTGGAAGATATCTTTCTGATTCCATGACAATCTTGATTTCTTGTATTCCAGCTTTAGGTTTGGAAAAGTAGGAAAACAGCATTACAGAATAAAAAAAAAAAATTAAAAGCAGCTGTAGAAGAGAAAGAAAGGTTGGATACCTAGGGAGAAAAGGTAGAAAATAAGAATTCTGTCTTTGAGGTTGACCAGTTTGGGGAGAGGGTCTGGTGATGCTCAGGTACCACTCACAGTGATGCTTAAGGATGGTATTTTGGTGTTGGGAATTAAAATGGGTTGGATTATTTGCAAAACAAGCATCTTGATTCTTGTCCTATTGATCTGAGGCCCTGAAATGAGTAAAAAGTGACATGCAAATTCATGAAGCATTCCATAAAAATAAAATAAAATAAATGTTGATATTATGTTTTGCCACCCTACTTAGTGAATACTTACTAAGTGCCTAGAATAATGCAATACTCATTTTGTTCATCTGCACAACTCAGGAAGTTTCTAGATTTATTTCTGCTATCACAGACATGGAAACTGAGGCCTACAAGGCTTAAAAACAAACAAACAAAGATACAAGATTGCCCTAACTAACAGATTCTAAATTTGAGAAAGTAGGAATTGAAATTCAGGAAGTTGAATTTGGAAACTTAATAAACATTATGCTACAGCCACTGCATATTGTGAAGAAAATATTGAGTAAATGCTTGGTAAACACACACATACACACACAACAACAACAACAACTTAAACAGCAGTGACAAACCACACCATTGTAGATCTTTTACCATTTCTGAAAAGGAATCTATTCTAACTTAGTCTGATGTGGAAGATCCTCAAATTTTTGGCCCTCGGCATCACAGTGTTTCAAGGTAAAAAGAGAGAGCAAGTGATAAAGACCTTAAAGAAATAAAACACACTAATGGACAGCTGACTAATAATAAATGTTTTGAATTTATATTATTTCTATAAGCCACATCATTTTTGATGTGTTTTTAAATCCCTATTGTAAATGAGCAATTTAAGTCATATTCCCCCCAAAGTAGCAGTTTTTACCCTCAGACTTTCCTCTGTCTCTCTACCATTTTTTTCTGCCATTCAACAGTTGCCATTGACTAAGCACCTACTTTAAGATTAGCAGTAGCAACTGATGCTATTTTATGGAGAAAAAGGAGTGTCAGCTCCTTAGCTGCTCTCAGGAAACATGCTGGTGAGTCCAGTATCTTCAAGTTTTATTCATGAGCAAAGTTTCCAATTGATAATTGCATATATATCATTCAACTAATCTATTAATTTTTTTTAAAGAAAGTAAGAAATAGAACTGTTCCATAACAAAACCCAAATTCAGGTACTTTTGAACCATTATAGATCCCTTTAGAACTAGAACTTGGAAGGGCATCAAATATAATGCCAGGTATGATATTCCCAAATTGGCCTTTCAGGTTATTTTTTTTTTTTTTCAGTTTTTGGGTCACACCCGGCAGCGCTCAGGGTTTACTCCTGGCTCTACACTCAGAAATCGCTCCTGGCAGGCTCGTGGTGGTGGTGGTGGGGGGGGGGGTTTCCATAAGGGATGCCGGGATTCCAACCACCGTCCTTCTGCATGCAAGGCAAACACGCCTTATCTCCATGCTATCTCTCCAGCCCCAGCCTTTTAGATGCTTGTAACAATAACAGTAGGCTTGCAGAAAACAGTTCTTAATTACTTAAAGGTAAACACTTCCAAATCTAAGCAGAATTTCTGTCTTTTTATTTAGACACCTATGATTTTAAATTGCTATTTACAGTAGGTTTCAGGGATAGAGTATTCCCACCTCTAATTCTACCACCACATAAACCCATCCTTTCATATATGACCCCACGTTTCACTTTGTGGCCCCATCCTTTCATGTATGACCCCAAGTTTTCTCCCTCTCCCTAAACAATTGCAGATATATTTTAATTTAATTATAAATTAAATCATAATATTTATTGTAGTTTCAGTCTCATGATTTCAAGTGTTAAGCCTAGTGATTTATGTTAATACAGGTATTTCATCTCTATTCTACAGATTGTCCCTAAGTTATTTTCAAGTCCCTTCTTACTCCCTATTCATAAACAAACAAGCAAGCAAGCAAGCAAAACATTTTCAGTGGTGAGAAAGCTCAGAAACATTTTTAGGCTCTCCTGTGATTTGCAGTTTCTTAATGTTACAACTCTTCAGTTTCTAGTTGTTATATCTTTTACTTCTGGCTTTCAAACAAATGGAAATTTATACTACCTTACTTAACAATAACAGACTATTTTACTAAGTAACAGCCAAAGAAAAAATTGCGATGCTGGTTTTCATTGCAGAACAACAGAAAAGGTAGGGTCCAGTTACTGAGAGTTCTGTTTTAAAAAGGGGAGATTGGGGGAAGGTGGTCACTGCCTTTGGCCTCATTTCCTCTATTAAGTAAGTGGTACTTAGGAAAGTGTACACACCTGCTCAACTGAAGCTAGTCTGGTAACTTGTCATTAGGCAGCCACCCATTTGAAATATGCATAGCTGAGCAGAGGAGAAAGGTCCTATGTCACATGGACAGGCTCAGTCTGTGATATATGTTTATCACATGGCCTCCCACCAGCCAAGAGAATCATAGGCAATGGTTTCCACAACCTTTGATTTTCATACAAGTTATTAAGCACAGCTTTCTTACCCAAATCTCCAAAGTAGAGACAAGTAACAGCTGTAAAGTCTGGATTATGTATCTCTAGAAGACTGAAAAATCAGTTTTTGGGTATTAACTCTGTACTTCGCTTCTCAGGAATATGAGATGAGAAAATAGAGGTTTATAGTTTTATCAATAGCCCCTATTTCTGTCACCATTTCCATCTTATTTTGCAACTCCCTAAAACCAAGCACATTCTTTTAAAATTTTCTCCCTAAATATTCAGGGGGACTCTACCAGCAGTGTCCAGAGTCTCCAGGGGAGAAAGGGACACATGACTCTCTTCTCTAGGGTCACATTTACAAATTCTTCTTTAAACTATTCCTAGAAACAACAGTTTTAAGAACTCTGAATACCACCTGATCATAATCTATATCTCCTTGAAAGTTTTCCTTAACTGGTAATTATTGTATGATAGCAGACTACAATATTTAAGAGAATGTTTTCCCTCTTTAATACAAAGGAATTTAACTAGGTGAGCTATTTACAATTTTTTCCCGTTCTAAAGCATAGAAATGCTATACTTTCCAGATTCAAAGAACAATCCCCTGTAAATCTGAGCAAATCAAGACTTCAGGGTAAGATGTGCACAGTCACAGACCACTTTCAAAGTAATGCCTCTCCTTATGAAAGGCTAACAGAAAGCAAGCTCACCTGGTATTTTCCTCCTTCTGTAATTCTCTCTTCACAACAATGTTCAAAATTTTACGATTGATTGCTTTTATTCTGTTTATTTTGCATGGACTCATTTGCATCCCTCAGATTCAAAAATTCTTTCTAAAAAGCACTCTGCAAGCTAAACATCACATAAAACATCACTCTCAGCTCTTAATCACCAGTGCATTTCAATCAACACCTTCTCAATACAATTCTAAAGAAGCAGCTTTGGTTTTTAGGTCATCATTCACGTGATTCAATGGCATCCTTCACACCCAGCATCAACTACGGCAAACACCAGCTAGAGCTACTCCAAAGACAGAATCCCATTTACTGCTGAGTTTGGCATCCGACACTTGGGACTGTTGCATTCTTTGTAATGAGCTAAACCAAAGAGCTGAGAGTTGTGTGTGCATTTTGCTTTTGGTGGCCAGGAAAGTGTAGAGATTCTCTTGGAGAATACAGATCAGAGAGCAAGGTACCCTGACAAGCAAACCTACCCCCTCATCCCAAGTAAGAGTCACAGCAGGGCAACAAAGTGGCTCCACTTACCCTGCATAGCGGTTGCCGTAAAGGTGGCTGTACCCTGGTTGCAGAATCTTCAAGAAGAACAAGCAAAGAGGCAAGGAAGCTGCAATCTGGCTCCTGAACTGCCCGAGGAACTTCATAGTGCTAGAAAGAGAGGAGCTTTCTTACAGCAGTCTCTGAGGCTGGAGGCGGCTCAGAACACCCTCTCCACAAGCACACTTTTCTTGGGAGGGGGTGGGGAGACAGGCTGGGAGTGAGCAAAATGTGACACTTCTTTCAGCCACAGGAGGGGGGAAAAAGTTTAAACAGTTGAACTAAGGGGAAGGGAGGGGGACTCTGAGACATTGGACTATACAGTGGTAGTGGGTGTGGAGTTGGAACATGGTATGCTTGAAAATTTATGAACACTATTGTAAATCCCAGTGCCGAAATAAACATTGGAAAGGGAAACAACAAAACAAAACAAACAAAACACCCAGCTGAGGGTGGTTGCTAAGATCCAGTTTTGGGACAGGAGCAGCGGCACACACATCCCAGCACAGCTGTGGAGCCTGATCTTGAGGTTCCCTAGACTCAGCTTTCCGTGCTGATTTGTTCACCCAGTTCCTTGAGTGCTGCTATGTGTCTTTCTTATTATTTTTTTTAATATATATATTATATATATATAGTACAACCTTCCTCTTTTCCTTGCTTTCATCAACAAAGAATATATATATTATATATATATAGTACAACCTTCCTCTTTCATCAACAAAGAATATATATATATTATATATATATATATATATATATAATATATATATATATATAGTACAACCTTCCTCTTTTCCTTGCTTTCATCAACAAAGAACTTTGTAATTCCCAATGATTTAAGAAGTAGGCATAGAACATGTCAGGCTTAATGTTTTTCTCTTCTTTGACTGACTTCTATTTGGAGTCACATCCTAAAACATAATGAAGAGTGCTGATGAAGCCATGCACTGGGGAGATCTGGGGAAACTGGACAACCAGCTTACCAGGCAAGGTCAGCAGTGGCCCCAAGCTTCTAGAGGAGTTTGGGATTCATTACACAGCAGCAGCTCACAGCCCAGGCGCTATTGCTCAGGTTCTCAGAGGAAACAGGAGGCCTCCCAGTGCTTTACCACCTTTGCTGCACATTTGGAATCATTTAGGGAGTCAGACCATAAACCAGAATTCCTGGGGGGTTGGGGTCCAGTAGTTTACAAACTTCCTCAGGTAATTCCAACATTCAGTCACAATTCTAGGCAGAAGTGAGGTTTCTAGAACATCTTCCACCTTACAGGTCAATTCTTTTACGGTGCGATTTCTGAAGGATGGGCAAGGGCCTGGGACCCTGCATTTTGGACAAGCTTCTGTTATTTATACTATTAGTTCTATTGCCATGTATTTAGTACAAGGCCTGGCTTTTGACTTATGACTGCTTCTCTTTTGTCATTAAAAACTGGTGAAAAAATTACATAGCCTTTGCTTCACATTTCCCCCTTCTCTAATATTCACTTGTTTTTGCTTAAATATATTAGAAAACTAATTGAGAGTGGGAGACCCAGGCTTTAACTCACTGTAAAAAGTAGTGTTGACTGTGGCCAGAGCAATAGTACTGCAGAAAGTGCATTTGCCTTGCACATACCAATCTTGGTTTGATTCCTGGCACCTCCATATGGCTCCCTAAAGACTCTCCTGAGTCGAGAGCAAGAAATGACCTCTAAACACCGCTGGGTATAGCCCCAAACTAGAAAACATTTTTTTTAAAGTACAATTTGGGGATGAAGAGTTAGTGCAGCAGGTAAGATGATCGCATTGCATGCTGTTGACCAAAAATGAGAGTTCAAAGCTAGAGAAATGACCCTGAGCACAGAACAGGTATAGGCCATAAGAAATGCTGGGAGTGGTCCCCCAAACAAGCAAGAAAAACTTTTAAATTTGATGAAAATAAGTAGACAAAACCAAAAAGAACTGTGTCATCTAAACTGCTGGCTGTCACCCCAAATCCTTGTACTCTGAAAATGTGAGCTCACGTCTTTATCACATTCTTTTGCACATAACTCAAATTTTTGTAAGAGTTATAGCCAAGAACTCCAGTATCCAACTATATTACAGAGCACTGAATCTTTCATCATGCTCTCTGCATGGGAGTTAATTGGTTCAGGACTGGGATGTGACTCACCAGTAAAAGAAAAGACAGCATGCAACTACAGGAAAGGAAACATAGGAAGCAAAGAGCACCATGGATGGTTATTTTTGTTTGTTTGGGGACTACACCCAAAGATGTGAACTCTCCTGTTTAATTCTCAGGGGTTACTTCTGGATTTGCATTCAGGAAACACTCCTGGCACTCCTTGGGGAACCATATAGATGCTGGGATCCAACCTTGTTGGCTGTGTGCAAGCAAAGCTTTGTTGTACTGTACTATCTCTCCAGAGATGCCTTTGAGGAGTTGAAGTTCTCCTTTTGTTTCTTCAAGTTGTATTTTCTTTCTTCTTGACTTTATGGCCTAGTGCTTTGGTCTTTGGAAATCATAGGGGCTTCCCTGCAAGGCACAAATAGAGGGTGCCTGGGGCCTTTCTGATGAAGTAAAGAGATCCTATAATACTAAGTCAGTGAATTGTTGAAATAAGATATTGCTGTGTAAATAAAATACTTTATCTCTTTGCATTTCATTATGTCAGAACAATGTATAAATCTGTCATATTATATCACAACATTAAACTAGGAATGTTCAGTCAGGGGATTAATTCATGTTCAAATCATCCTGAAGGATTGGACTTAGTCAGCAAAGGCTCTCTAGACCCTTGAGGCCAAAGTAATAATTTCCTGGATCACCAAAAATTCAAGAGACCCTGGAGACATCGCATCACCTTCCTTAAAATTTCAGATCAAAGAGTTTCTCAAACAATAGAAACCAATCCCTGCGATCTTCCTTTGCTTTTCTAAGAGTGAGGTTATCTGATCAAACTTCTTTTGGAGTAGATAAGCTCCCATAAAATGAGTGATAAATGGAGTCCATTTAGCAAGTGGGAGGAGAAGAGAACAGTTTCACTGATGGAACCAAAGATAAATGTTTCATTTTTAGGGCTTTGAGAGAAAGTAAATTATTAAACCAGATAGAGATTTGAAGATAGATGAGAAATTCCATTTATCGGCCTTGTGTTTGTCATACTTTGGTGGAAAGGTAAACTTTATTAAGAGAAATATTACCCTGCAGGGAAAAAAATGGAAACTCCAGCTGGAGCAAGAGAACATCATATTTTACTCCCTCACCTTTCCACATTGAAAAATATCATCCTTAATTTAATATTATTACTGTGGATAATTTTTAATGTCTCATGCAGAGATAAAGATCTATGATACTTTGAGAGAATTTTTTTTAAATCTTTTTCTTAAGAAAATGAATGAGAATCTTGTATTTTTGTCTTCGTAATGCTGTTCAGAGGAGAAGCTAACTGGCTATGTTTTAGACTTTTTAGTAAAGACACCACTTCCTTCAGTGCAGGTGCTTTGGGACTCATTCCTCAATGTCTAATTACTACAAACCTTATTGCCTGTAAGTTTTCTTTTATGGCTTTCAGCTGTGGTTTCAACAGGTAAGAAAATAGCAAAGGTATATTTAAATAAGTTCCTGACTTACTCATCGTTGGCAATTCTTTGAAGAATGTTCTGACAATGCATCCCTACGACTACCACCCTATCTTTAGCAGGTTAGTACCCCTTCTTGCAACTTTGAAAATCAGAATGCATATGTGCTAGATTAAGTTATTTCTCTTGTCAACTATCTCTAACTCTAATCCTAAACACAGGCTACTTTTCTAGGCTTCTCAAAAACATACTCCTGAGACCTGGTAGTTTGTGTTCTATCCTCATTATTCCAGTGAAACTTTGTTTTAAAATTTGATGTGTGTGTGTGTGTGTGTGTGTGTGTGTGTGTGTGTGTGTGTGTGTGGTGGGGGGGGAATTGAACAAATTGATGCAAAAGTACAAAGAATAAAGCCCACATGCCTTGCATAGAAATTATACCACAGGATGTAGCCTTGAAAGCCCCCAAGCCCATATAACTGGGGTAGCTCAGGTAACCCTAGGCCCAAAAAACACCACATCCTTGGAACCTCACATTCAACTGTAGGTCAGACCAAAGCAAAATTTGCTGGAAGAAATTCCTGATCTGAGCATCATTTAGAAGCTGATAAAATTTAAAAATTATCTGAAATAATTGATGGTAACCTCTAAGTTGATATTTTTGTTCTCTTCCCACTTAGCTATTTTATGATTTGTAGGGCCATTTACCCCCCTCTGTTTGAAACTCTTTTTCTTTGGGAATATAGCCCTCCCTGTTCCTCCCTTTCCTTGGGCTCCTCTATTTTCTGCCCACTTAAAAAGAAAATTCTTTGTGGAGGTCTTTGACCCTCTCCTCTTCTTGCTACAGTATGAAGACAAAAAGCCTGAAACAGTTTAATGAAAGAGCTGGAAAGATTTGACAAATATAATATATTTACATATATAAAATAAAAAACATAAACATGTATTATTTAAAAGCATTCTTGCAGAAACCAACTCTTAAAAAACCAAATGAGTCCAATTAAAGCATTCTTTGACAAGTTAAGACTAGTTAAATAATTTTGGTACACTAAAAATACAATATTTTCTTAATTTAATAATAAATTATATAAGTGAATGCATTTTCAATTCTTTTTGACCACGCTTTTTCAAAACTTAAGCAGGTTTATTACTTATTTTTACAATGTAAATTTGTACACAAATTAGGTTACTACTTTGACTTTTTATTTCAATTGAAATCATATGTGATGTCAGCTTGAAGATCTTTCCAAGTTCTTCAATAAAATCTACTCAATAATAAATATATAACAAATTAATAAGTGGTCCTAAGCATATGTTTATCAAAGAAAATATACAAATAGTCTATAAGTGCATGAAAAAATATGCTCAGCATTATTAGTTATTAGAAAATTATGTATCATAGCTACAACTACATACATACCTCATATATACTAGGATAGCTGTAATCAAGGAGAAATGATAATGAGTTTGGTGAGAATTTGAATAAATAAAAATCCCTCATATAATTCTGGTGTGGCTGAAATATACGGTTATGGGAACAGTTTGTACTTCTACAAACATTAAAACAGGGGTCTCAAACTCGTGGCCCGCGGGCCGTTTGCGGCCCTCCTTACAACATTTTTAGCCCGTGGCCAGCCTTCAAATATCGCAGTATTCGCGATTATTCACTTACTAAATAAGTGAATAAGTGCCTCACCCCGACTTTGCCTCCTGCGGGCCCCCAGGTAAATTGAGTTTGAGACCCCTGCATTAAATAGTTCACATATATGATATGATAGAAAAATTCCTCTCCTAGTTTCCACTCAAGAAAAATTAGCCATATGAGGGAGTGGAAGTCTGAATGGGAGTAACATTTTTTTTTTCCCTTTTGATCAACCCTAGTTCAATCCCTTGCCCTGCATATGATATTCTAGCACTGGTTTAAATCCTGAGCACAGAGCCAGGAGAAATCTCTGAGTGCTTCTAGTTGTGGTCCCCAAATCAAACCAAATAAAACAAACAAAAAAGTTAGCCATATGTAAGTAAAGAAAACCATGAATACAAATGTTTATAAAGGCATGATTAGAGGAAAAATGTATAAACAAACTGTATTCCAGCACTTGATGAATAAATGAATAAATGTGGGATATTCATATTGAAACTTGCTTGCTACAGAGTCACCTTAAGACATACTTGGAATGAATAGTACAGGGATTAAGGCATCTACCTTACATTTTAATTTGAACCTGGGATGCCACATACAACACTCCAGGGAAACTACTGAGGATAGAGCAAGGAATAGCCCCTGAACACCCCTGGATGCGCCTCTCTCCACTGTCAAAGAAAATACACTTAGCAAAATGAACCAGAACAAAAAAAAAAAAAACAAAAAAAACAAACAAACAAAAAAAAAACGCCACATGTTGATGGATATGAAGAGAATTATGCTGAGTGAAATGAGTCAGAGAAAGAGGGATAGACATAGAATAATCTCATTCATTTGTGGTATATGAAAAAAATAAAATAGAGTATGGTAATAATATCCAGAAACAATAGTTATGAGGGTCAGTCATATGAGGTTAGTAAAGCTTGCCACACAGAGTGGTGAACACAGGGTAGAGAAAGATCCTATGGCAATGAAAATTAGAACTGATCACTGTGAACAAGAACTGTGTGCTAAAAAGGGATAAAGTGATGAAGTACTCCTTCATTAGCAATAGTGCAACCCACAGTGTCGAAAAGGAAGAGAGAGAGACAGACAGAGAGAGACAGAGAGAGAGAGAGAGAGAGAGAGAGAGAGAGAGAGAGAGAGAGAGAGAGAGAGAGAGAGAGAGAGGAGAGAGAGAGAGAAATACCTTCCCCAGAGGCAGGTGGGGATGAAAGAGAGGACAACTGGGGATATTGGAGGCAGGAAAAATGCACTGGTGAATGGTGGTGTACACTCTATGACTGAAACTCAGTCATGAACAATTTTATATCTATAATACTTAAAGTCTTTTTTTTAAAAAAGGCCACATGTTGTCTGATTCCAGTCACATGAAATGTCCAGGACAGGTAGTAAAACATAGACACAAGACTCAGAAAAGAAAGGAGTGATAAGTGTTCAGAAAGTGAATTTTACTTCAATTGAAAAAAAGATCTTTAGAGAACCAAGTGAACTGGGTCAATTAATAAAGAACTACTATTTCACAAATCAATTTGAGTATCAAAATAAAGATACTCAAGATACTCTAACTTTGTATTTATATCCTTTCAGTTTTAATAGAAAGATTTGGTTAAATTTTGCAACTTTCAGCAGAAAGTATTTATCTGTAGAAAATTGGGGCTGTGTGTATATTTGAGTTTTGTGTGTCTGCTAAAATATCAATTTGTGAGTTTTTTGTTATCAACCTCTAAATTTTATAATAAATGGAAGTTATTTGTGTTATTTATATTATAATTAATATTGAAAATTGAAATTAAAATTCATATTGAAATTGAAGATTGAAAATTGGGGGGGTGTATATCTGAGTTTTATGTGTCTGCTAAAATATCAATTTGTGAATTTTTCATTACCAACCTTTAAATTTTATAATGAATGTAAATTATTTGTGTTATTTATATTATAATTAATATTGGGGATTGAAGCTATCCTCGGACGAATGGTAATAGACACAATATGGTACATGCTACTATTTTTTGAGGAAAAATGGTTTTCCCTCAAGAGAGCAATGCTCTGATTTTATATTATTTTTTATTCTTTCTTTTATCTATTTTCACCTAAAATTTATTGAAGACTGCAAAGAATTTATGATTATAGCAATTGACATCAATTGTAGTGGAAATTGAAACAGGATTTTCTAAATAATTATTGTTTTGTTCCTTTGGAAATAATGATTTTATTTTTTGCCAATAACATCTTGTGAAATCAAATCTCACAGTCTTGTGAGAGTTCCACAAGAACTATAAATTCCAGTATATTCTAGACTAGAAAGACTACAATGAAAGACAAAGATTGGAATGTAAATTTTGTTTGCTAAGTTTATAATACTGAAAAGACTGAAAAGCAATGGAATGTGTTAATAGCTTAACAAAGTTTGCTCAGTGTTGATGTAATTGCTTGACTCACTGGTTATTACTTTCTAGCTTCAATGTAAATGATTAGTATATTCATGTTGTTTGCTTACATAGAAACATCATCTTTTGAAACATTTTTTATGGTAACATTGGTTTACAAGACATATATTTGGGGAATACAATTGCATGCTTGTTCAAAATATATATTACCCCACCACACCCACCATCAAAGGTACCAATACTACTACAATACAATCTACCATTTCTTTCCCTGTTTTAATCCCCTCACCCCTCTGGAAACTTCCTTTTGTGCCCAGAGTTGTCATTTTTCATCGTCCTCATTAATGTTAAATTAATAGAATGTGTTTGAAATAAGTTCAATAGAAAAGTAAAAACAGGAGTCTGAGGAGTCTTCTAATAATCTCATTATCTTATTCTATGTATTTTCTTTTTTCCTTTCTCTGCCCCCAAATTTTAATGTTTTTGCTTGGTTGTTTGAGAAACTCCTTTTGCCTACTTCTTTAGTTTCTTATCAGTCTTGTTTCTAATCATTAGTTCCTTATTTATGTACCCCCTTCCTCTTATCAAGGATCTCTTCTTTTTCCCATGTCTTTCATCCCTTTTCTGTTTTAAGGAAAAACATCAAATATCCAACTACAAGTTTCAACACAAGAGTTAACAGCTGGTATATAAATAATCTTATAAAGCCTCTTGTTATCTGAATTAGGCTTCTTTAGAGAAGTTTATTTGAAACATGCAACTTGGCATCAAACTCACAGCTGTAAGATTTTTAGAAGGAAGGAAAAACGCAGTCTGGATAGGATTGCATCAGCCACAGTAGAAATAAAAGCTATCTATGATCTTAATTCTTGAGTCCATCTTTCTTTTCTATTTTTACAGTGAGCTATCATGGTTTACAATAGCATTAATATTATTGTTTTCTGCTTATAATGGTGCAGTACCACACTATTACTAAAGCACCAAATCCCTCTGCCATTGTTGTTGTTCCTTCCCTCCTATTTTACCCATTATGCCCCTTGGCAAGCTTAGTTCTCGGTCCAGTTAAAAATGTTCTTGTGGTTTTAAATGATGGTAGAAAGAAAGTGTTCAGAACTTGTTGGGGAGCATTATTATAAATTATAACTGCAGTTGAGTTATTCTTCACTGACTTTTTGTAGATTGTGTATTTCGCCCTTTCCCACCATTGACACAAGTTTCATTCTTAGAAACATTTTCAATACTTCTCTTCAACAAATGCTAAGCAGAACTAAATAATCCTTATGTGTAGGTATAAAGAGAAAATGATTTTGCACAACAAATGAGGAAAAGACGATTTATTTACCCTTGTCAGGACAGTCCTTGAATAGTGATTACTCATTTGACGATGCTGCTGTTCACATGATTTGTCAATTACACAGATTTCCACTCTCTTCCCCTCACTAAACCTTCTCTTCTTGCACAAGCTTCCTCAAGTTCTAAATTGAAAAAATATTGTTGTCTTGGCATTACTCGAAAGCAATGTGTCTTAAATATGGTACACATTATAGACAACCGGGGACCCTTAAAAAACCCAAGTCTGAAAAGAGTGTCTGAAAAGAACAACACTGATTTTTTTATATCTTGGATAATTCCAGAATACAGCAAAGCTTGTAAAAACACTGTTCAAAACAAATGGTCTACATCTATGTACTCTCTTGCTATTACAATTCAGAATTATTAGACTATTCAAGATTACATGAGTTAATCATTCCAGTTTTCAATACTCATCTGGCTTATGACTTTTGTGATTCATCACCTTTAAATCACATATCCTTGGGACCATAGATAGATAGTGTAGGAGGTACTGACATATGCATATGTTAAATGTTGATCCTAGATAGTTGATCCTAGATCAAATATCTGGCATCATATATGTTGCTTAGAGCACTGCTAGGAATTACTCCTGAGCAGAGTTAGAAAAAGGCCCCGAGCACCATGAGGTATGACCCAGTCAACCCCAATAAAATACAAAATCTCTCACTTATTATCATGATAATTGTACTTATATTATAATTTTCTTTTAGTCATTGTTTATGGCATTTCTTCTTTGTTGCCCTAACACAAATATAGTCCAAAATAAGTGCTAATCTCTTATTTCTCATAACTCTTATCATCAGTTTTATGACAAAAATTGCCTATTTATTTTCCAGCAAATCCCATATTCCTACTTTTATATTTATATCTCAAAACTTTCTTTTATTCTATATTTGTAAATCTTACTCCCCATTCACTACCCTTCACTGACTGTCTATATAATAAATGACATTTAGAAAGCAATATGCAGGGGCTGGAGCAATAACACATTGGTAGAGCGTTTGCCTTGTACATGGCTGACATGGGACAAACCAGGGTTTAATTCCTGGCATCTATTCCTGGCATTTCATCTGGTTCCCTGAGCCTGCCAGGAATGATTTCTGAGCACAGAGCCAGGAGTAACCCCTGAATGTCACTGGGTGTGACCCAAAAATGCATTTGGATTTAACCAGCCTTCAACATTTAAGTACAGACATTGCTATTTGAAGTAATGATCATTTCATTTCTCATATTGCTCAGATTAAAAATCATCACTTTTGGGCCTGAAATGATACAGTAGGACTGGCTCACAATATGAAGCTTACCATAAAGAGTGTGAGTGCAGTTAGAGAAAGAACTATACTAACAACTATTATGACAATGGTAATGAGTGAGAGAAAGAATGACTGTATCAAAGACAGGCAGGGGATGGGAGAGGAGGGAGAAGGGAAACATTGGTAGTGGGAAGGTTGCACTGGTGAAGCAGGGTTCTGAAACCCAACTACAATCATGTTTGTAATCATGGTGCTTAAATAAAGATATCATTAAAAAAAAAACCTGAAGTTTCTCCAAAATGCAGTCACTTGTGACTTCTGCTCATACCATTCTGAGATCACCTTTTATCAATGCTCACCAAACTTATCATCAGCATCTTTTTACTGTTCTTCATGCAAGAATCATGCTTTCCTATAGTCTCAGTAAAGAAATTAGAGTGGTCCTTTAAAAATACAAGTTCACCTATGCCACTCCCCTGCATGATTTTTCCTAATTCACAGTAAAATTTAAAATTTTTAGAATGACGTGCAAGGCACATGTGACTTCCCTGAATCTTTCTAAATTTATCTACAATGGTTCTGCCCACATACCTCTACTCAGTAATCATCATTATGTCTAGACGAAGTAACTACCCTCCAAAAACTTTCTATGCTCAAATACCTCGACCCAATAAAATTTTTATAGCAAAAGAAAGTTTGTCGCTAGCCTTAAATTAATGATCTGTGAATGAGATTGTTCTAAGTTATTTGGGAATGTTTAATTTAATCGCAAGATTCCTTATTTGAGGGAGATAGGAAAGTCTGATGAATAAATGAAGACAGAAAGAGAAGAGATATGAATGTGACTTGAGAAAGTTATTTATCCTGCAAATCTCCACTTAATCATATACAATAAACTGATGTAATACCCACTTCACAGATTCATTCTGATGACAAACAAAAGCCTTGTATATTTGCCTATTAGAATAGCATGTCTAGTTCTTGGGGCCCGAGAGATAGCACAGCGGCTTTTGCCTTGCAAGCAGCTGATCCAGGACATAAGGTGGTTGGTTCAAATCCTGGCGTCCTATATGGTCCCCGTGCCTGCCAGGAGCTATTTCTGAGCAGATAGCCAGGAGTAACCCCTGAGCACCGCCGGGTGTGGCCCAAAAACCAGGAAACAAAAATAAGTGAAAAGAATAGCATGTCCAGTTCTTAATTTACATTTCATAAATTCCCAATTTTTCACTAATCTTGGAAAAAATACAAAATCTAATAAAGGATTTATGTAATTAAATTAGTTAAACATGCAGTTGACATTTATGTGCCCTTGTTGACATTCATTCAAGTCATTGCAATGTTACAAAAAAGTACAAGGCCTGATATCAAAATTCCTTAAATCTAAGTATAGTATTTTTAGTCATAATTAATATTTTACACCATATATGAACCCACTTATTCTGAACATATAAACATGCCCTTGCATTATATTTATTTTATACTGTTTTGAGGTTATCTTAAACTGGAATTGCTGACATTCTTGTTTATAATAACTGTTACAAATCCTTAACTGCTCATTAGTTAGAAAATTTAGATTTCCCTTAGGAAATTAGTTAGAAAATTTAGATTTCCCTTAGGAAATCCACTTAGATCATTCAGGGGTCTTCAATCTACAGCCTGCGAGCCACATACTGTATTTATTCCCATTTTGTTTCTTTACTTCTAAATAATATATATGCAGTGTGCTAGAAATTTGTTCATAATTTTTGTTTATACTATAATCTGGCCCTCCAACAGTCTGAAGGACAGTGAACTGGCCCCCCATTTAAGAAGTTTGAGGACCCCTGATTCTAGATCATCTTTGCCACTTTTTTGATCCTAAATCTTAGCATTCTGTAAAGTAGGACTTTGATAGAAGCAAATATGAATTTCATTCTTTGGTAGTTGCTTGGCATGATCTTTTAGAAAAATGGGACTTTTAAATTTTTTCAGAAGCCTGAATATTCTTTTGCAATTTCTCATTGACTTTTCAGAAGCACTTGGTCAGGGACTCTGGGTGTACCTTCACCTTCCTTGTGTATACTAGGATACGATAGCACACTGTGATCAAGTACTCTCTATTCCATCTTAATGATGTTTATCCTTTCTGCGTGGTTTAAAAAAAATTATTCTTGACAAGTAACAAGGGTGATATTGGTTGGTAATTTTTTCAGACTTGTTCTCTCAATTTTTTAGGCATCAGTTTCAGTACAGAACAAAAAATATTGTTTTCTAACATGATCATCAGATTTAAGTTCAGATAGACAAATTTTGTTTTTATATATTTCCCTATCATTGATATTTTACTAATTATAGGTCATATTTTTCTAACATTTCCTTGGTTTAATTTTCTTTTTATGAAAATAATTCAAAAGCTTTATTTTCACTTGACTTTTGCATCTGTTGCATGATAAAATGATTTGTAATTGTTTTTAGATAATGCTGAACTTCAATTTATTGCCATATTTTAAGCTTCTTTTGTATGCAAAAATGAATATTGTACCTGACACCAGTTTCCCAGGGGAAGAATTCAATGAAATGTGTTGCTGTTTCCTATTTTCAGCACCAGAAATAACTATATTGTGCTTCTTTATTCAATATGCAAAACACCAACCCTCCTCCTGCCCTAGTCTCTAAGGATGTCAATTTTTGTCTGTTGAATCAGTTTGATTAAATTGATTTCTTGGGAATTGTATCAAGTAAGAAAACTATTAAAACAGGGTCAGAAAGAATGGTGTATTTCTTAACTTGTTTATTCAAAAATTAATGTTGAGGCATTAATATCTGTCATATTTTATTTTCCTTTACCAGTAAACTGAAGGAAGTTTCTCAATAACTTGATTTGCCAATCTATTTTTGCTTCAAAAAAGATATATACAGCTAGAAAAAGAGCGAATTCATGAGTATACTTCACTCTGAGGAAGATCTAGAAAATTTACCCTTAAAGGGATGCTGATTTACATTATAAATTTGAAAAGCTTACCACTATCTTCAGAAGAGGGAATGCAAAAAAATCTTATCTTAGTAGTAATGGCTATAGAAGTATCTACCTTGTGGTGTAGGAGGAAACCTGAGGGCATTGGTAAAGGAAAGTTGTCCCTGGTGATGGTATTGGTGTCCTGGTATTAGAACATGGTTGAGACTCTTCTCTGAGCAACTTTGTAAATAATGATGCATTAATTAAAAAATAAAATCAAGTGTCAGCCTTATGTATGACTGACTGTGAAGATTGTGCAGGTATGCCATTATAGTTTTCCTCATGGCCGTACTAAGAAGCATATCTTAGTGTTACTCTCATTTTGTAGAAAAGTAAACAGACTCATAGAAGTTAGCAAAGCTGTCCATATTTGACTATTATTAACTAGAAGAGTCTAAACTTTAAAGCAGTGTATCTGACTTAAGGGCCCACTGTGTAATCTATTTTTCTGATTTTAATCACCCTCAGAGATACTCAGAGGTTAGTTTCCTTGCAAATAGATTCTTAGATTCTGCATAGCTCCTGGGAATCTCTAAGATATGTCTAACAGATACTCATTGATAAAACTTTTACAACCAAAAATAAGCCATGATTAGTTGTGCTTTACCTCCACCCACCCCCAGATACATAGTCCCTCCTCCCCCCTAAAAAGACACCTATAGGTCCCATGGCATGTGAGAATAGTACGAGGTAAAATATTTGAGTTGCATGTGCCTGACTCAGTTTGATCCCCAGAAGAGTACCTAAGAGGGTTATTCCTAAACACAACATTAGGAATAGCCTCTGAGCACTTCAGAATATAATGCCAAAGTGCCTCCCCCAGATAAATAAATATAAAATAAAATGTTAGAATAATCCCTGGGAATCTTCTATTCCCAATATCTCTTAGCCAACTTTGTCTTGGTAATAGTGTATCACTACTGAGGCCTATACACATTCTCGCAATTTACCTTTTGAGGAAATGGGAGAGGTGATCAAGGCAATTTCCAGGATCTGCCTCCCATGACTCTTCCTATTCTTCATGATGGGGTTGCTCTGTCCAACTAAAATGATCAGGGTTTCAAAACTCTATCACTTATGGGGATCAAAAGAATTGATTTTATTATAGTACAGTATCTGTGCAGGAGAACAAGAGTCTTTTGAGTTTCCGTGCTTACCATTGTCTTCCTTTGGCTGTATTTATTTTTGGGGGGGGGCCACACCCGCTGACGCCCAGGGGTTACTCCTGGCTATGCACTCAGAAGTCGCTCCTGGCTTGGGGGACCATATGGGACGCCGGGGGATCGAACCATGGTCCGTCCAAAGCTAGCGCAGGCAAGGCAGGCACCTTACCTCTAGCACCACCACCCGGCTCCTCTTTGGCTGTATTTTTCCAGTAAATGCGTGTCATATTATTTATACTAAAATATAAAAACTATTAAATTTACCATTTGAGTAATTTTTTCTTTTATTTTTTTACCATTTGAGTAATTTTTTAATTTTTGTTTGTTTTGGGGCCATACCTGGTGATGCTCAGGGTTTACTCCTGGCTCTGTGCTCAGAAATTACTCCTGGCTTGGGGGACCTTATAGGACACTGGGAGATGGAGCAGTGGTCTGTCCTAGGTTAGTGCATGCAAGGCAAACACCCTACCACTTGTGCTACCTCTCCGGCCCCGTTTTTTAAATATTTTTTAAAAAGTTGTTTATAACACAGTTGTTTCAGGCATAAAATATTACAATGCCAAGCCCCATCACTGGTATTATCTTTCCTTTATCAATGCTTCCAGTTTTCTTCCTACTTTCCAAATTGGCCCACTTAGCAAGCATCTAACTAATTTACTTCACATTGCTTGTTCCAACAAAATGGCAAATGGAATTATCAAAAAATAAATCAGTAAAGTCCAAGTTGTGATGTTCGATTGCTATATTATTTTAATTTTTTCAAATAAAGAAACTAAAATCATTTAGTACAATATAATCAAATACCTTTCTCATTTATTTAAATACATTTCCAATTCTGGCATCTAAAATATTGCATTAAATTTTGTTTTGCACTTTGGTCTCATTATGGAACTAATATTCCCTGCTAATATATTTTGAACTTTACATGGAATTAATAAGGCCTACAAAGGTAGAATTTAAAAACAGGGAAGAAAAGTTAAGAAAATTTAATTTTCCAGACATACAATCAAATAATTTTTGATAAAGGGACAAGAAATGCAAAATGGAGCAAGGACAGCCTCTTCATCAAGTGCTGCTGAGACAACTGGTCAGCCACATGCAAAAACAAAACAAAACAAAAAGCAAACAAACTCAGACCTCCATCTAACATTATGTACAAAGGTCAAATCCAAATGAATTAAAGACCTTGATTTCATACCCAGAACCATAAGGTATATAGAAGAACACGTAGGTAAAACACTTTATGACATTGAGACTAAAGGCATCTTCAAGGAACAAACATCACTGTTCTAATAAGTGGAAGCTGACATAAACAAAAGGTACTATATTAAGTTAAGAAGCTTCTGCATTTCCAAGAATATGGTGACTAGGATATAAAGGCCACGCCAGAAAGGGAGAGACTATCCAATGTCCAGCAGGTAAGGGGATAAAATCTAAGACATACAAGGTACTGACAGAACTTAACAAGAAAAAAAAATTTAACCCCATCAAAATATAGGGAAAAGAAATGAACAAACACTTCCTCAAAGAAGAAATACAAATTGCCAAAGGCACATGAAAAAATGCTCCACATCACTAATCATGAGAGATGCAAATCAAAATAATGTGGTGCCATTTTACATCACAGAGACTGGCACACATCACAAAGAACAAGAACAATCAGTGCTGGTGGGAATGTAAAGAGAAGGAACTCTCTTTCACTGCTGGTGGGAATTCCATCTAGTCCAGCCTTTATGAAAAACAATATGGAGACTCCTCAAAAAACTGGAAATTGAGCTCCCATATATCCAGCTATCCTGTTTCTAGGGATATACCCTAGGAACACAGAAATACAATACAAAAATGCCTTCTTCTCATCTATATTTGTTGTAGTGCTATACACAATAGCCAGACCATGGAAACAACCAAGATGCCCTTCAACAGATGAATGGCTAAAAAAAACTGTGGTACATATACATAATGGAATATTATGCAGCCACCAGGAGAGATAAAGTCATAAAATTTTTCTATACATGGATGTACATGGAAACTATTATGCTGAGTAAAATAAGTCAGAGGGAGATAGACAGACACAGAATAGTCTTATACATATATGGAATTTAAAAAAATAGAAGACGTTATTGTAATAATATCCAGAGATAATAGAGATAAGGGCTGGAAGGACCAGCCCATGATATGAAGCTCACCCCAAAGAGTGATGAGTGCAGTTAGAGAAATAACTACACTAACAACTATTATGCCAATGGTAATGAGTGAGATAAATAGAATGGCCATATCAAAAACAGGCAGGGGGTGAGAGAGGAGGGAGAAAGGGGGCATTGGTAGTGGGAAAGCTGCACTGGTGAAGTGGGGTGTTCTGTTCTATTACTAAAACTCAACTACAAACATGTTTGTATGGATGGTGCTTAAATAAAGATATTATAAAAACAAAATAGTAAACAAAAAATTAAAATTAAATAAAGTAAAATTTAATGTGAAAATCTGTATATGTCTAAAATATCATTTTACCTGTAGGAAATATTATTTTATATTTAAAATATTTAATTATAGCTATTGCTTTAGTGTCTGCATGAATAAATAATATATTACAATAAACAGTATAATTTTTTATAAATGATCAAAAACTGTTAAGACCTAGAACATTTGATATAACTTAGACATTAATTTATTATTGAAAGGTATAAAATACCTCAGCAAGGTAGGAGTAAGCATACCTTTCTTAATCTAGCAGGCAACTATGAGCACCAAAACCAAACAAATCAAGAAGCTCCTTTAATACTTCTTGTAAAACTAGTGTTAAGGCTATGAATTCCCTAAGCTGTTGCCTATACTTGTAGTTCTGTATCATTCCTTCAATTCCTAATTGATGATAATCTAACTGAATAGTGTATTCTTGGTGATGTGTTTATTTCATTAGTTTTGATATTGTGTTTCCCTATTCTCTACTGGCTGAAAGAGTCTCAATTGATAGATCTGTTGTAAGTTTGTGGGCTTTCCTTTGTATGTAAGTCCTTTTTTGTTTTTTTGGCTTTTAATATTCTACCTTTGGTTTATGTCAAGTTGAGTACAATGTGTCTTAGAGTTTTTCTAGTTGACTCTATTTCTTTCTGGAACCTTTCAAGCCTCTTGCATTTCCTTGCCTTTTTCTTTAACTCTGAGAAAAAAAATTATAGACCATTTCTTTCACTATTGTTTCTTTATAAAACTTGACTTCTTTTCCTTCAGGGATTTCAGAAATTTTTATATTGTTCTTTTTGAACTCATCCTATAGTTTTCTGCTATGCTTTTATTTTTTCCTACTTTTGTTGTTTTCTAGTAGTTTCCTCATTTCCTTTTGGTGGACTTTAATCTTTTGCTCTGCTACTATTAATAAGCTATTCAGAGCTTTTATTAAGATTTTGTTTTGTTGAGCCACACTCAGCAATGCTCAAGACATACTCTTGGCTCTGCACTCAGTAATTACTCCTGGAGTATATGGAAGATCATAGAGGGTCTTGGGATTAAACCTGAGTCACCTTGCATGCAAGACAAGTGCTCTACCCGCTGTACTGTCACTCCAATCCCACTCTGAGTATGTTTTTGTTTTGTTTTGTGTTATGGGGGTCACACCCGGCAGTGCTCAGGGGTTACTCCTGGCTCCATGCTCAGAAATCGCTCCTGGCAGGCACGAGGGACCATATGGGACGCTGGGATTCGAACCGATGACCTTCTGCATGAAAGACAAACGCCTTACCTCCATGCTATCTCTCCGGCCCCCCACTTTGAGTATTGTATTCACCTACCATGCTCTTCACTTCTGATTATAATAATTTTATCATTACATTCTAACTTTCCTGCATTTTTCTGACTACTTAAGTACTAAGTTCATTGACATCTTCAAATGGTGTTATGAAAATTATTGTTGGATGATTTATTTAACTGGTTGATACTATTTAAGTACTTTTTTTTTTGGTTTTTAGGCCACACCCGGTGTTGCTCAGGGGTTACTCCTGGCTCCATGCTCAGAAATCTCTCCTGGCAGGCATGAGGGCCCATATGGGACGCCAGGATTCGAACCAATGACCTTCTGCATGAAAGGCAAACGCCTTACCTCCATGCTATCTCTCCGGCCCCCCACTTTGAGTATTGTATTCACCTACCATGCTCTTCACTTCTGATTATAATAGTTTTATCATTACATTCTAACTTTCCTGCATTTTTCTGACTACTTAAGTACTAAGTTCATTGACATCTTCAAATGGTGTTATGAAAATCATTGTTGGATGATTTATTTAACTGGTTGATACTATTTAAGTACTTTTTTTTTGGTTTTTAGGCCACACCCGGCATTGCTCAGGGGTTACTCCTGGCTGTCTGCTCAGAAATAGCTCCTGGCAGGCACGGGGACCATATGGCCATATGGGACACTGGGATTCGAACCAACCACCTTTGGTCCTGGATCGACTGCTTGCAAGGCAAACGCTGCTGTGCTATCTCTCCGGGCCTTTTTAAAGTACTTTTAAAGTATTTTTAAGGCTACTTAAAAGGCTACTTTTTAAGGTTTTAAAACCCTTTTACTCATAACCTGCATTATTCACTTTAGTAAGTCTTCTTTAATTCCATTCTTCATTTGCTTGCCCAATAAAATAAAACCATGTCAATCTACATGGTCTACATGGTCAATCTAGTAAGATTAAAAATCTTTCTCTGATCCCCTTGCCTTTGCAAAATAATTATGTCAATGCTTAAATATCATATAGAGTCTCTGCAACTCTTTTTTTAAAAGGTGAATAAAACTTTAAATCGTTTGCCAAGAGCCCCCCAATTGACTGGTCAGGGTCATCTCTAAAAGGAAATGAACCCCACCTAATGTTAAAGAAGAGGATTATATAGAGAAGGGATATAGGGAGGTTCTAGATTTTTAGTGATCTTTAAATTGATTGGCTTTTGTCTAGGGGTACCTTCCTACTGCTCCTTGTGTCCTTTCCTGATAGGCTACTTGATAGGGCAAGGTAGCTTGGGTAAATGTTAATGGAAATAGGCTTGAGGAAATCTAGCATGTGGCTTACACCATGTGTTTCCAACAAAATGGTGTCTACCCCTGCTCGGAAGAGAAACCTGGCATGTGGCCTTTATAAAATGGTGTCCGTCCTTGTTAAGAACCCAGGATCCCACCTGGCATCTTTCCTTGTTCAGCACAGAGGACTCTACTGTATCAGGCCAGCTAAGTCGGACAGCACTGAGAGAGGTTTCAGAGTTATTTGATAGGAGGATATGAGTGAAAAGTTGGTGAAGAGTAAGTACTCAAACCAGACACACTCAAGGGTAGTTGGGACTGAGTCTACTTTATTGAGAGTTTTGCATCATATTTAAGCAAAAAAATCATCAAGAGTAGGAAGTTGGGTAGATCAAATGTGACAAAATTTTTGCTTTAGAATAAATATAATGTGTCAGCACAATCATTAGGCAGTCATTTAAATGTCATATGTACATTGTAAGTTCTTTACCATAAACAGACATCAAAAAAAGTACTTCTTATTTCCTCTTGGATATGCTTCTCGAAAAAATACTTGTTCTTTCCTCTTGGATATGATTCTTGCTAGTCAACTATTAATCGACAAAATTCAATCCCATTGTCTATTTCATATTATATCAAAGAGCTATTGTAGAAAGAGGGCAGATGTAATTAAAAGACCAAACACATCTATAGCCTACACAATACTAAATAACTGACTAAAATACATTATTATTGATTCTACCAGCTTGGAAAAATATTATTGTAGATTCTACCAGCTTGAGAAAAATATTATTGTAGATTATTCCATCAGTTTAGAGTAAGGAGTGTTCCAACAATTCTTGTCTTAATGCAAGGGGCAAAGGCACACTTTTTTTTTTTTATATACTCAGCATTTGTTTAATAAGTTCATTGTTGCTATCCTGCCAAATACTAACCTAAGGCACAACTGGCCTTTTCTCAGCAGTGTCTGCCTTTTTCAGGTGGGGGGAAAGCTATGCCTGCACTATAGCCGTCCTGCTGGTATTCAGCCATTAGGCTGGGAGCTACGGCACCCCACTTTCCCTCCTCTTCTTATGAACTGGAGTCAAATATTTGACTCTCCTTGAGTTTCCTCGTTCTCATCCCTACTTATGAGCACATCCTGAGACCTTAGCACACGCATCTTAAAATCAGGGAAGTTTTTCAGGGTGAGTTCATACAGGTGTTAGAATCTTTTTATTGCCTTTCCAACTCCTGCAAACTAGCCTTTACCTGTTGCAGTGTCTCACAGATGACCCCTAACTTGTTAGCATAGAAACAACACAGAAACAACATTGCTTCCCCAGAGTCACATACTACCCTCCTTTCCTCGGGAAAGTAGGTCTATTCCCTGCCTGTTCTGGAGAGCAACTTCAGCCAGGGAGGCAACTTGTTCATCTTCTGCAACACTTTAAGCCCAAGCCAGTGTGTTGTAGTTGACTCTAAGCAGGTCATGTGTAAATGCTATATTTATAACTGCCTGCCTATAGGTAATTTCTCTTATTGTATTCAGTCATACTATACCAAGATCAGTTCATTCCAAATTACTGTACCTATCAAAAGTTAACTCATAATTTGAACTTACTTTTATTTCCTCCTAGGACCTAGGTTAAAAACCTGAAAATGATATTTTATATATATATTTTATTGTCTCAACTTATAGTATCTTTATTTTCATCAGGCTATGTTTCTTTTCTCTGTGAAATCTCTTTGTAGTTTATTTGCCATTTTCCTTGCTTATTTTTTTGACGTGAATTCATTACTTAGCATCTCTATAACTCAATTTTCTCATGTGTAAAATGGGATTAAAAAAGATTCTTAAATTTCATAGGCTGGAATAATTATGAGTCTATATTAATGCATTTAAAATACTATATTTTCTGACACATAGTAAATTCTGAATATGTTGAATATAATTATTGCTACTACTATTTCTAAATTCGTACTAAAATGGTATTATTTTGTTCTGCTAGTTGGTTTCATTACTCAATTCTTATTCTTTAGAAAAACTTCACAACATATTCTAAAATTATATTTATCATATATTTTTGCTGAAGAACACATAAGGAATTCATGGTAGCCACTTAATAAAGTCTAAATTTTCTGCCTCATATTTCACAGCATGATTTTTGCCTTTCTTACTGCTGACTCACTAATTCACTCAGATAATAAACTATAACAGATATTGTCAGGTTCCATGGAATTATTAGTGAGAGACTAAAAGATTAGATATTTTTATTAGAATCATAAAATGTTACCTATAAAACAATCCTATTGAAGCATTTAAGAGTCCCAAGAGTAGTTTTAGGAGGACACATACATAGCCTGGTACGAATCAAATAAGCAGGTGTAAAATAAAAGAAAAGGGTGATTGATGGGAGTACTGGGAAGTGGTTAAGAAGAGTCCACTTAGTAGAAATAATGATATAGACAAAACTCAGGATTGTGTGAGAAAAGTATGTATGTTTAGAGAACATCCAGTATTGTGGACCTTACGTTTTTGTGCCTCCAAAGTTTATGATGAAACTTTAATCTACAGTGTATTTAGAAATGAGACTTTAGGGAGGTTATTAGGGTTAAAATAAGTCATAAGAGTGAAGCTCTGAGATACTAGAGAACTGGATCTCTCACTCTTACCATATACATACTCACTGAGGAAAGACCTAAGAGGGCTAAACAAAGACATAAGAAACCAATGGAAATATACCAGACACTGACAGAACTTTGATTATTAACTTCTTGTCTCTAAAATTCTGAGAAATTAAATTTATGTTGTTTAAGCAATCCAATCTCCAGTATTTTAAAAGTATCTAACCTCATTAAGACATATGAGTCATTGTGAACTATTTGGAATATGGTTTTCATGGTGGGAGACTTCACACTAGCAGATGTGAATGTTCTGCCACCTGGTGGTTACATTATGAATTAATGTAATGTAAATTAATAGGACTAATTTTTATTTCCTGTACTTCCATTTACGAGATCCTGCAAAATGAAGGCCAAAAGCTCTATTTTAGACTTGCAACCCATTCTTTGCTGAAAGACATTTATCCCTCAGTGTCAGAGCCATAGGACTGCAGTGGGTGCTGCCTTACATGTGGCCTACCTGGAGACAATTCCCAGGTTCCTCTATGATCACTGCCAAGTGCAAAGCCAGAAGTAATCCCTGAGCACCACTGGGCGTGACTCCAAAACAAACAAAATTTCTCCTTTTATTATGTTATCTATATAACAAATTTTTTTTTGGTTTTTTCGACCGCACCCGTTTGATGCTCAGGGGTTACTCCTGGCTAAGCGCTCAGAAATTGCCCCTGCTTGGGGGGACCATATGGGACGCTGGGGGATCGAACTGTGGTCCTTCCTTGGCAAGCGCTTGCAAGGCAGACACCTTACCTCTAGCGCCACCTCACCGTCCCCATCAATTTCTGATAAAACTTTTTTTTCCCACGTTAAGATGAGAGTCGCAAAAAATAAGAGAAACATGAATTTTTATAAATTGGTGTGTGTGTGTGTGTGTGTGTGTGTGTGTGTGTGTGTGTGTATTTCTTTCTGGGCAGGGAGATAGCTCAAGAGTTAAGGTATTTGTCTAGCATGTGGCACATCTCTCTCTCCCTCTCAAACACACACACACACACACACACACACACACACACACACACACACAATCTTCTTGCTATTTTGAGGAAAATACCCAACTAGTGGTGCTGTTGGTCATTCCCCACATTGTCATGCCACTTTCTGAAGTAAAAAGAAAACATTTCCTGTCCAGCTGTGTGACTTGTGCCTCTTTGTCAGGTCCTTAAGTTTGAGAGGCCCAGGAGGAGGCACTCAGATGGGATTGCAAGGAGCCCAAAGAACCTTCCACCAGTTGACAAGTAAGAAAGTGTTGCCCAGCACTGTGGTTTGTATGGAAACTGGGGTGATTCACTCCGTGGCCCATAGCCTGGGCTTCATTCAGCTTTGGGTCCTTTGATTACAGAAGTTGGGAGTAAGGAGTCCCCAATGTCTCACCCCCAACCTTCACCTCTGTAGACTCCTTCCAGTGTGAAAGGGAAAAACAAAAACAAAAATTGTATCTCCAGTTCTATGACTTGTGTTGCAGTATCCAACCAATTCTTTTTCAGGGAAAGTGTTGGACTGGGTTGCAAGGTCCCCAAAGATGTATATGGTGTCTTACTCCCAGTTTCTAGGTAAACACGAGTTCATGTCCACTCCCAAATTTGTCTCTCTGGGTTGGATCATTTTATGGCAAAACAACAACGCCGGAGATGCAATTTAAAAATGGGAGAGAGGTGCTGGCAGGGTCCTGGGACTGAAGGAAGCCATGTGGCCCCGTCAGGTACACCAACCCCACCCCCAATTCCATCTCTGCAAATAAACTTTCTGATTCAGAGGCCAAGACGTAGGTTGCTAGGCATGAAAACGCCTCATACGGGGCCGGAGAGATAGCATGGAGGTAAGGCGTTTGCCTTTCATGCAGAAGGTCATCGGTTCAAATCCCGGCATCCCATATGGACCCCCGTGCCTGCCAGGAAGAATTTCTGAGCATGGAGCTAGGAGTAACCCCTGAGCACTGCCGGGTGTGACCCAAAAACCACAAAAGAAAGAAAGAAAGAAAGGAAGGAAGGAAGGAAGGAAGGAAGGAAGGAAGGAAGGAAGGAAGGAAGGAAGGAAGGAAGGAAGGAAGGAAGGAAGGAAGGAAGGAAGGAAGAAAGGAAGAAAGGAAGAAAAGAAAACGCCTCATACCCTATTGAAAGAAAGAAAGAAAGAAAGAAAGAAAGAAAGAAAGAAAGAAAGAAAGAAAGAAAGAAAGAAAGAAGAAAGAAAGAAAAGAAAGAAAGAAAGAAAGAAAGAGAAAGAAAGAAAGAAAGAAAGAAAGAAAGAAAGAAAGAAAGAAAGAAAGAAAGAAAGAAAGAAAGAAAGAAAGAAAGAAAGAAAGAAAGAAAGAAAGAAAGAAAGAAAGAAAGAAAGAAAAGAAAAGAAAAGAAGAAAAGAAAACGCCTCATACCCTATTGAACAAAATCAATCTAAACTGTAGCACACACCACAAGGCCGAGGATGAAATTTTGGGGTTTCCTCCCATACTGGGGCAAGTGACAGGCAGGTTCTGGGAGTAGGGTGGGGTTGATGCAGGCTACCTACCATCGTGCCTCCGTCTAATTTTCCAAGCTTTGTTACAAAATATAAATGCACAATTCAAGGAGCTGGATATTATATTTTGGAATTTTCCTAACAAAATGGGATAGAGGCAAAGCCTTGTTGGGTACCTCTTCCCAATCTGGAAACCATTTGTGATGTTGTGAATTAAATAGGTGGGGGGGTCCACTAAAGCAATGCAGTTTCCCTCCTATGTTCTCTCCAGCCTGCCAGCCCCAATATTTGTCTTTTTTAATTTATTTAACAAATAAATGCTCTTGACTTAATCCTGGCTCTGCACTCAAGGATCATTCCTGGTATGTTTGGGGGACTATGCCCAGTGCCAGGGGTTGAATCTGGGTAGGCCAAGCGCAAAGTACACTATCTGCTGTACTATCATGCTGCCAATAGAGGCCTTTTAACAAAAATATTTTCCTTTTTAAAAAGAAGTATCAGTTTTGAAATCCTTGGTTACAAATTTGTAATTGAGCTTTCTATCACTTTGTGAAAATCTTCCATTCTGTTTTCTGACACACACTTTTGCCAGATGCTACTATATTTTTTAATCATTGCATATAAGCTTATAATTGGCAGCAGATCTCTGTATTACATTTAATACAGTTTAGTCATATACCCAGACCTTCTTTTTCACCGTATCATATATTCCAGATTCTGTGCCAAGTGTGAAAATTCAACCACATAATGTTTCCTCTGTTGATCAAATAGCAAATACTGTTCACCATCTTTCTAAAATTTAGACAAATCAAAATTCATGCTAACAATCTCTCTTGTAGAGAGAGGTGAAGCTTGATTCTTGTTTTGCTTCCAACTTGTAATATTGCATGATAAGTTTTGTTAGGCTCTAGAGAACAAACTAAATTAAGTAAAGACTTGATCATTAACTCTTTCAAAAGCTATTGTGGATCACTAACAGCCACAACAGCTTGATAAACTTTTATTTTGACTATGCACATCAAAGTATTTCCCAACTAATATTACCATTTTCCTGTATAATTTTACTGCCTTATTTCCTATCAGGTTGATAGACATGGTTCTTACCAACAATTATTTTAAGAACTACCACATTTACTCTTTCATCTCTCTTTATTGTTGTGATATTTATGATTTATATAACATAAAAATAGGAATTCTGTGCCAATTGAAACCACAGTTTCAAAGCAAAATATCAAATAAAACTGTCTATCAGCTATTTTACCTCTTATGAAAAAATTGCCTCATGACTAAAGAGTTATGTGCACAAAGACTTGGTGGTGAATCAAGAACCCCTCAAAACCCAGTGCTTTGGAAGTATCTGTCACTAGACATTTTTGAACAATTAGCTAGCCTTCAACTGAGAAGTGAAAGCTATTTTCATTTGAAAACTTAATCTGGCATTGTTTAATGATAAAGCACTCATCTTACATACAGGAGGCCTGGGTTCCATTCCAGGCATTGAAACTATATAAACAGACAAGAAAACACTCCAGTAGTATTAAAATCCGTTGTAAACCTCAACACATTTTTATTATTTCCTGACTGCCAAAGAACATTACTGATGTTAAAATGGCCTTCATGTGCATAATGTAGATTCAACACAAAATCTTATATTCAATTTTGTTTTGTTTTTCTATTTGTAAGACGCAGACATTGGCTTATGTGACAGGAATTTTTTATAATGGTTTCTAAAGGAATGATGCATGCAACTCAGCACCCAGGCACAAACGAACTAAAATAGCATTCACTATTCCAGCTGCTGCAGTCGCTGTATCATTCTGATCAGCTGTTTCAGAGTTGTGTTATTTTATTCTAATTAAATCACTAATCTGAAACCTTGGATTCTATAGTGTATTTTGTGACAAACTAGAGGGTTTTTTTTTTTGTGTTGCTTTGTTTTGTTTGCCACCTTCTGCTACTTATTTCAATGGCATTCTGCACTCTATACCATGACTTGTTCTCCTTCTAGGATGCATCTCTTGTTTGGCTTCTGATACTATTGAGACTTCTCTAAGGAGAATATATAACTGTTCTGATTGACATTCTTTAATGTAAAATGTCTCTCTGTGGTTCTTAGAGAAACACCTAGTAAAATTATAGTCACTGATTATATAATCCTATTGATCTTATTTGCTTGTGTTCAAGATGATGGGGTCACATAATATAAGCTTGTGAGTTAAAAAATACTGCTGGCCTTATGAGAACTGATGAGAATGGATAAGGAAGGCATATATAATTCAGAGGCTGTTCATTACAGTTACCAAAGCATCAGTGTTGCCTCAGACCAAAGCCTGACTATATCCAATTCTATTCTAGAAGCTATTGTGCAGCTGAGTAAATGCACATTTAGGCATTATTATTGAGAATCTGTGTCCTTAATAATAGATTGCAGGCTGATAATTTACCACACCATATGTTCCAAAGCCAGAATGAAAGCTGTTGGTGCCCACTTCCATTCAGATATGGCTCACTCTGAACATTTCCTGTAGGATCTATTGACCCACATGTAGGTGTTTATAGTGTCTTCAAAACCATTGGATCATATAAAGAATTTAATTTGCTTCTGTAGTCTCCTATTTTGGGACTGACAGAGATACTGAACTCTGGAGAAAAATGTTCAGCTATAAAGTCCATATGTGATGATTGGCTTGCTGCAGTTTAAAAAAAAGTGATAATAATGATACTAAAAATAATGTACACTCTTGACATTTCCCACTAGAATATATGGAGTCATTTAGCAAGCATTTCCTATGGAAAATCTTTCATCTTTCAGGGATGTCTCTTCCAGGTTTAAGTCCTGAAGGAATTGCTGAGACATAACCAATTTTTCATAATTACTTTATTCAAGACTCACTTATAGCAACACACACACACACACACACAAATCTCAGTCTAATGGATCATGTAAATTAAAAACAAAATTGCAAGTTATTTTCTTTCTCCAATGGATAAAGTTTAAACTGCTTCTCAGGACTCAAATGAAGTTATGTGTTTCTTCCAGGGTAGATGATAAGATGGAACTATCTGTATTTCAGATTGACTTCTCTGTGATTTGCAAGTCAGAGCTCTGGTAAACTTAAGACTATAGTTCCTATATTTGGCTAAAACTGAGGTTGTGCAAATGTTTTGAAGGTGATGTCCAAAAAAGATTATCTATTTCTTTCTGGGTTATATCCAATTCTCATAGACCCGGGCACAATATTACATGGTATGACTGGTGGGAAAAGAAGGTCCTTGAGGATACTTAGATTTTAGCTCTTGACATTCCTGGCCTTACCAAAATATATATTATTGGAAAGTATGCTGATTATGTTTTGGAACCTAGGCCTTGGCAATTTCTTGTTCCTGGAATGTCTCCTTTCCTTTACCTCTTAGGCCTAAGGTGGTTAATAGTTTCCATCTGTTGTTAGTCTGACTCATGCTTCAACACCCTTTATTCATCCCTTAACCCTCTGTCACATGCACTGCAAACAATCACTTTACCAAAAAAGCCTCTCAAGAATCCAAATGGCTGAGTCCATCGGTCTTATTATTGGGCTAGTGTTTTTAATATGCAAACATCTCCATGATAGTTGACTTTCCATTGGAGATTACTTTCATCTCCATTTTTAAGATTCTTTAGTTATGGTAATATCTTTGACTTGTTACTGTAAAACATTTTTCTTGGGCCAGAGAAATAGTATAGGGGTCAAGGTACTTATCTTGCATGTAGCTGATCCCAGTTTAAATCCTGGTACTGTGTCTGATTCCTAAGGACTACCAGGCATATTGAGCAAGAACCAGGAGTAAACTCCAATACTGCTAGAGTGGCCTTCACTATTCCCATCTCAATATTTTCTTTTTAGCTCTTAATAGCACATTTATAGAAAGCAACCATGCCATTTATTGTTTGGGCTTAAGACTATTGTATGGAAGATCATTATAATTTAATACCCAAAATCTTCTTTAGAAATGTTTTATTAATAAATGTTTCTTCAATACAAGTTAATTATCTTTTAACTCACAATTGTTAGCTAGCATGACTTCTTATTTCATGTTGTATGCATTGACATACCAAAAAAGTTCAAAAATACAATGTTGCAGAAAAAGTACCAAAAATAACAAAGATAAATCTATAGAAACTTTCATAAATTTACCATTTCACTTTCAGAATTTTTTATCATTCTGACTATAATTTCACTAACCTTGTCTTTGAAATGTATTTCTTTTCAATATCTTTATGGTATTTGAGGTTTCAGGACCTCTTTCTGCCAATGACTCCTATTTTATCTCTATGCAGTGAGGGGCCTTTGCTTGGTCCTTGTTATAAAATTCGTACCCAAGCATTTTCCTTTTCTTTCTGATTTTATTTCTTTTTTTTTTTTTTTTTTTTTTTTTTTTTCAAAAAGTTTTTTTTTTTTTTTTTTGATTTTATTTCTTATAAACTATGTATTCAGAGCTTAGTTTTTAAATGATGGAAATGTTTTCTAGTCTAGTATGCCCTTGTACTGATCTTTTCCATTGTTCTTATAAACACAAATTTTATGAGTAAATTATCCACTTACCCTTCCAGAACGTTCTACGTCCTTAAATAAACTGTGTTTAGCATATTATTAATCTTTTAGTCAAATAGAATCTAATTTTCTTCAATAGTTTCCCCCCACCTTTCATTTCCTACAAACCCACAGGGGAAAATGGAAGTTGTTTTGAGCTCCCTTTTCTCTCTTGCCAATGGCAGGCCACCCTTCTAGTTAAATAATATTATTGTCACCACTCAGTCATTAAAGGATAAAAATGCCTGCACAAGGATTTTGAATTATTGTTCTAATTAGATGTATTTTAGGTGGAATTATGACCTCCAAGGAGATCTACATTTTAATTCCTAAAATCTACGTATATTATCTTTTTGTGAGGAGGAACGAGTATTGTAAATATGACTAAGGATTTTAGGAGAAGACAATAATCCTAGATTATCCACTGGAAGACCTTAACACTGTCACATAACACTGTCCCCATAAATTAGAGATGTAACTTTTTAGAAAAATTTGAAATACAAAAGATAGTCAATGTGACCACTGAAACAAGAGGCCTCATAATTGACTCTAAATACAGAATAGGCTACATACAGAGGCTATATACAGAGAGTATGAGGAATGTTGTTTAGAAACTGGGAAAAGTAAGGACATGATTTTGCTCTGTGCATCTGCAGGGAAAACAAACTGCCAACACTTTATTTTCAACCAAGTAAAATTTATTTTGAATGTCTGACTTCCATAATTATTTAGAAAAAGAGATTTGTACTATGTTAAATCACTGAGTTTATGACAATTGGCTATAGAATACATATAGAATTTCATGGAAATTTTTGCTAGGTACTTTTAGGAATTAGGTGGTTGTAAAGAGAGTTGATATTTTACTTCTCCTGAAATATCTTTTTGCCTTCTTCTTGCTTCTCTACCAATATAACAATTAACATTCTGAATTCTTCTTAAATCATCTAAATGCTTGGTGTGTATTAGGGTGGGGGTGGAATTTTAGAAGGTTTTATCCATACAGATTCTTGTTGTACTATTTTCAACAGCCTGTTTATTTTGTGTTTAGTCCTTTTACACTGGATCAGAAATACCGCACTCTCTACACAATCCCAGGAGAGCCCATTTCCTTTGCTAGTCTTTTGGTTCTCTTTCTTCTTATTCTTTTTTTTTTCTTTTGGTTGTTGTTTTTTTGTTTTTTGGGGTGCTCAGGGTTTACTCCTGACTCTACGCTCATAAATTGCTCCTGGCAGGCTCTGGGGACCATATGGGATGCCAGGATTCGAACCACCGTTCTTCTGCATGCAAGGCAAATGCTATCTCTCTGGCCCCTGGTTCTCTTTCTTCTTAGGTCTAGTTGCTCTCCCTCTCACTCATGAGTCTACCAAAGTTTAACCAAAAATGCCATTTTATAGACACCTGATTCTCTCAGAAGTTATCTTCTCTTTTCTCTGAATACCTGAAGTGTTTTGTGTTCTGAGGCTTTTTGAATTTGACTTTATGTTGTAGTTGTAGGTTAGAGTAGTTAAATGTATACACTTATCTCTTGAGTGAAAGTTTACTCAGGTGAATGTTTTCTGTATGAGTGACCATGGAAAGGTACATGATTTTTCTGTTTCGATTTTTCATCTGAAAAAAAAAAAACAAACAAAAATCAAGTGGCCAGAGAGATAGTATGGAGGTAAAGAGTTTGCCTTGCCTTCAGAAGAACAGTGGGTTTGAATCCCAGCATCTCATATGGTCCCCTGAGCCTGCCAGGAGTGATTTCTGAGCGTAGAGCCAGGAGTGACCCCTGAGCGTTGCTGGGTGTGACCCAAAAACCAAAACCAAAACCAACCAAAAAAAAACAAAAACAACCCCAAGCATATATAATAATCTCAACTAGCTATTTTTGAAGATTCAGTGTTTATAAGATCTGTATCTGGCACATTAAAAATGTTCACAAAGGGTCACCTTTTTTTGGGGGGGGAGGGGGGGCTTCCAGTGGAGACCAGAAGGCCTGCTGAACAAATTCTAAAAGAGCTGTAACACTAAAGGGTCACCTGTTTTTGTTTTGTTTTTTGTTTTTGGGCCACACCCGGTGACACTCAGATGTTACTCCTGGCTATGAGCTCCGAAATCGCTCCTGGATTAGAGAACCACATGGGATGTCGGGTGGACTGAACTGTGTCCGTCCTAGGCTAGCGCAGGCAAGAGAGATGCCTTACTGCTTGCGCCACTGCTCTGGCCTCTAAAGGTCACCTTTTGTTTTTTATTATGTATTAGCTTGTGTTTTAGCAGTAAGCTACTTATTGGAGTATCCTATATTTTACTGATATTTGTCTTCTTTACACTTAACTATGTCAATGCATTTCAGTGAATAGGTGCTCAATAAAATTTAGTTTAAATTAAGTAAGCAAAATCCTTATGAGGACATCCTTACATGAGGCAATAAATCCATATGTGAGAAACTCATATGAGAAATTATAGATGCCAGAGCTAAAGCTAAAATTTGATAAATATTGTGGAAATATTAACTCTCATTTTTAGAATTTAAAAATATTTTTAAATTATTGTGAATTTTGGGACCACACCCAGCAATGCATAGGACATAGTCTTGCTTTGTGCTCAGGTAACATTCTCGTCTGATCTTGGAGGATAATTTGTGGTGCTGGGGACTGAATCTGATCGGCCATATGCAAGGCAAGCAAATGCAAGGTAACCCCACCTTCTTTACTAGCTCTCCAATGCCTCTTTACTTTTTTTGTGTGATATATACTCATTTTACTGGGACTTGTTTCAGTTTACCTATGCTTATTAAACTGTCACCAGATCACCACCAACTTATTTAATATTAATTTCAAGGTCAGGTTTTAGGTCCTAAGGTACTGCTATTGCATTTTTCTGGGATATCTATTTTCCTTTAATTTGGTAACACCACACTCCATTGGTTCTTTTATCTAACTAACTGTAGGTTCCTTTGCAGGTTTATTCTCTCAATGGTTCTAATACATGCTTAGGCATTTGTTCTAAGGTTCTTCTCTTGTTCTACATATTCTTTCTGGTAGTTGGTTGCCATTCATAATCTTCCTTATTCCCACTTTATTTTCACTCACATCATAAACATTTCCCTTCAATTTGTGGCTCAGCTACCCAACTGGTTGCTAAAAAAAATAACCCACCATCAGCATTCCTTAGAGATCTCAAAATCCATAAAGATACTAAAAGTAGTACTTTGCCTTCTTTTCTACTAAACAGTTAGTTCATTTGGTATGTTTGCATCTGTTGATAGTACTATTGCTTATGAAATAAGCAATAACATGAAAATTATTTGTGGTCTTAATGCTCATTAAAATATCCAATGTAAACACTTATTAAGTTCTGCTGATCTCATAAACTAATTACTTATTGGATTAATCCCCAAACAGTTGATCTTTCTGTCACTGTTTTAAGTCAGACACATGTTTTCTGGGCTTTTGTATTTTATTTCTCTTAAAACCCTTATCTTGACAATTAAAACATGAGGTAGGGCAAAGTATAGTACACTGTTCACTGGATTAAATTACATGTCTGAAATTACATTCCTTTTTATATGTTATACAGAATAATCTACCTCCTTGTTCAATTGGTTGAATTCTGTTCCTCTTTTTCATAGGTCTGTTAGTCAAACCAGTTTGAAGTTTCTAGAAGCCACCTACACTCCTTGGCTTGTGGCCCTACACCTACATCTTAGTCAGCAATGATGACCTAGTTTCTTCTCACATTTCCAATTTTCCCTATTTCTTTTTTGCCTGATCTCTTTGTCTTTCTTTCCTGCTTCCTTTTAATTTTAAAACTCATGTAATTAGACTGGTCTATAGAGAACAAAATATCTTAAGGTATTGGACCTCAGTTATCTCTGTGAGTCCTTTCCCATACCATTTTCACAGGAGGACATTACTTTGTATACCACTCTAGAATTAGGGCAAATGATCAGTGACAGCCTGAAATTATTTTATTTGAAACTTATGTCCACAGAATTCATCCTTGATTATTTTCCTTTGTACAGTTTTGTTTTTTAAATGACTAGCTTTAGTTTTGCATTTACAATCTGAGAGATAAATAAAGGAATTGTTTAAGGGGTCGTATTAGAAAAGTGATGTGTGCATACACCTTCTCAAGAAATTTACCTGCTGGCTTTGTACAAAGAGGTGCTTAGAGGAATGCCAGTGATGGAAAAGCACTTAAGAATTGGCAGTACCATTCAGGAACTGTTTGGAGATCAATTATGTATTATTAAATAGCATTATTTAAGTTTTGTTAGTTATGGATGTCACAATTACTTATCTTCTGAGAAAAGAAAACCATCTTTTGTTTTCTAATTAAATAATTTATTTAAACACCGTGATTACAAACTTAATTGTAGTTGGGTTTCAGTCATAACAAGAACAACCTTCCCATCACCAATGCCCCCATCTCTTCCCTCCCTCAACCCTGCTTTCTACATCCCTCACTCACTGACAATGTTATGATAGGTCTCAGCATAGTTATTTCTCTGACTGCCCTTACCACTCTTTGTGGTGAGCTTCATATCTTGAGCCTGTCCTTCCATCCCTCATCTCAGGGAATTATTTCAATGTCTTTAATTAGAAAACCATCTTTTGATTAACAGACAAACTTATAACAAATCTGAAATTTCTTACAGCAAATAAAATCTATTAGACAAAAGATACATTGTAGGGGAGACATGTTCATCAGATCAATGTTATCAGATCAAATATCATATCCATGCTCTCCAAAATTATGTATGCATAAACTATTTGCTATGTTTATTGGTACTTATAAATTATTTGCTAAGATAATATTTATTTACTGAGTTATTTTCTTCCTTGAACAATCATGCTGATTGCTTAAATACAGTGCTTTTACATTTAAGGAAATTTGGAAATAATATACTTTAATTTTCTGCCCTCTAGTGACAAAAATAATGTATTTAAGCCTTAATGTCGAAAAAATTCTGCATACTTTAACATTAGCTAATAAAATTATATTAGGCAATGTAGGGATAAAAATGTGGGAAAGTCTGGATATGATTCATATGCTACATTTTAGTACAACAAATAATATTGTTTTGGCATGGTTTTATTCATTATATTATGCATGATGTTTAAAATGTAAATTAAGTCAATCTGTTGCTTCTAGATATTATAGCATATATAATATAGAAAGGTCTTGTAACAACTAGGAAATTTATCATTAAAATATCAAAATTATGGAAGTAGTAAATTCTGAAGATTACTCCCAAAGTTTATTTAATTTGAGCTTAAGTCCAGTCAGAACTCATTTAGATACCCATTCAAGGGTTTAAACCTAAAATAAACTTGGTAACAGTATTAAATAAGGTAGAATTGTATATATTTCTATTAAATATTATATTTATTTTTGTATATTCTGATTACAGATTTTTTCATTACTTTTACTTTCTAAACATTTTGGTACTTCTAGGAGTCAAGAGTAATATTTGTTGTATTTAATGCTTTATATGTACTTTCTTCTCTGTTCTAGACTGTCTTTGATTCTAAAGTATTGAATTAAAAGATGGAGGAGTTTGTTCACTGTTAAATATATTTAAGTTCAGGCCAATTGAAGCGATGGGTCCCTGCCCCTGAGATTGTGGTAGTATATTCTTTTATAATGCAGACTTTGGAGATACTTTAAATCTAATTACTCTACCTCCTGTGAACCATAAAGTAAGTCTAGGAAGGGTTATGTTTAGTTGGGAGTGGAAGACTAACATGAGGATATGAATGATAGAATCAGCTATCGCTGTGGTCAATCTGTGCTGGCAATTTTAGTGGTACGACAGAGTATTCCATTACCAGGCAAAGCCAGAAGGTTTCCACATTATCATCTGAGGTCACCATTGATTCTCCACATGATTACCAATGGGTGAAGAGCCAAGTAGTATCAGTCATTTCTATCCATGAATGATATAATGAATTAGTGACTGACTCTATTCTTGCTGGGCTCTTACTCATACACATTTAGTAGATGCCACACCCTAACTAAACATGTCAACAGACTTGTAGGTTGGTGTTAACTTCACTTACAAGTGAAATAACTGAACATGAGAAAGATTAGGTAAGATTATGCTCAGAATCCATGTCTGTGTCACTCCTTCCAAAATTTATCATTTCTCTTTCTCTTAATGTTCACTTTGATGATAATGGTAGTGGTCATGCTGATGGTGGTGATTCTAATGGGGCCTTCCCAGCAGTTCTCTGGAGTCAGAGAGCTCTTATATTGATATACTCTGAGGCACAGAGCAAGTTCTTGCTTAGAAAAGTATTGTTAGGGCCCGCTAGAGCAACACTGAGGTGATAACGCCAGGGTTATCCTTGGTGGTGCTTGGTGGTAATACAAAACCAGCAATAAAAAGTAGGAACTAGTGCATGCAAGGCATGATCTCCATTCCTTTAAACCATTTCTGGTTCCAGACTTTATTAAAAAAATTTTTTAAAGGGAATACTGAAATTAGCTGAAATTTAGGTTGTATAAATGGAAATTTTAACTTGTTTTATACCCAATATATTAGTGGAAAGTACTCTACGAGTTAGAAGGAAAATGAGAGCAAACTAATGTTCTTAATCATCTCTTCAATAATGACAATATTAGAGAAAATAATTTGATGCAAGGTTAATTATTTATTTTCAAATGAATAAAATGCAGCTCAAAATTAAAATTTTTGAAGAATAAAACATAATCAAGTGTGGTCAGGACCACTTTGCAAAGTTGAAAACCAGCAGAGATATCGTATGTGTTACCCTCATAAGTAAACTACAAATGTGGTCACTTTATTTCTGCTATATAGAGAAATATAGATATAACTGGAATTCTTTAGTATAATTTGTGGAAAAAAAACATGTTTTGATTTAATTAGAAATATTGGGTGTGAGTATCCACTCTTTCTAAATAATTTCTATAATGTTCATAATGGGAAATTCTTAGTAGGTCATTTCTTCTAAGTGGAATATTCAAGAATTAATTCTGTTTAGCAGTACAGTGATTTTGCCACTGATGTTCTAATGTTTTCAAAAGTGGTCCTTATTAGCCTCTCCATATTTTTGCAGGGTAATGTGAATATGACTATTTCTTCTTGTGAAAAGCATTGGGGATGGGTAGGACATGCAATCATATAAACAGTGCTTTGATGCCATTCCCAGTGATATTAAGGGTTCTGTGGTGCAAAGGATCAAACTCAGGACTCTACGTGTTAACTTTAGTTCTCTGGGTCAACTTTCCAGTCCCATTGTTTGGAAGTCCTTGATAAATTCTGAAGACAAAGCAAAGTATTATTACAAATAGAACTGAAACTTCACAAGACAATAGATGTTGGGTCCAAAAACCAGGGCCAAAATTTGTTTCTCCTCATTCTTGGAGTGGAGAAGAGGAAAAGGAAGACGACAGAGTTGGTAGAATCATATCTACCAAGAAGAGGGAACAATGTATCTCCATGAGGCTTTCAAAAATACTCGGAGAGTAGGTAGATTGGGCTATTTGTCAACATACTTATGTCTCTCCTAGAAAAACTTTGGTGAGGGGAGGTTCTCGTGGGTGCCTTAAAGAATACACTTCTTGAACTTTTCTGCTCTGTTTTTCTCAGAGTGGAAGCCATAAGGTAGTTGTATTTAGTGGTACAAAATAGACACTGCCCAATTGTGCTGGGTGCCTAAGCTGAAGACATAGCTCCCAGAAAGTGACAACATTTTAAAGCTAAAGGCATCTTCATGAAATACCACCGACCAAACAAGTCGAAGCAAAGATAAACAAATGGGACTATATTAAATTAAGATGCTTTTGCACCTCAAAGCAAATGGTAACTAGGATAAAATGACTGCCCCAGGAATGGGAAAAACTACTCATCAATAACCAATAATATATCTAAGATATATAATGCATGACTAGAACTTAACATAATATCTAACCCCATCCAAAAATGGGGAGAAAAAAGCAAATATTTCTTCAAAGAAAAATTACAGATGGCCAAAAGGCACGTGAAAAAATGTTCCACATCATTAATTTTTATGGAAATGCAAATCAGAACAATAATGAAATATCATCTCATACCATAGAGATTAGAAAATGTCACAAAGAACAAGAACAATCAGTGCTAATGTGGATGCAGGAAGAAAGGGACTCTCATTCACTGCTAGTGAGAATGTGGACGAATCCAGCCATTTTAGAAAATAATATGGATATTTTCCAAAAAACTACAAATTGAGTTTCCATATGAGTCAGGAATACTGCTTTTGGGAATATAACCTGAGGGTCTAAAAACACAATATAGAAAAGCCCAATTGCAGCACTATTCACAGTGGCTAGATTTTGGAAACAACCAAAGTATTAGATGAGTAAATAAAGAACCAGTGGTACATCTATACAAAGGAATATTATGCAGCTGTTAGGAAAAACAAAATTCTGAAATTTGCTTATCTGTGGATAGATATGGAGAGTATTTTGTTGGGCATAATGAATCAGAGGGAGAGAGATAGACATAAAATTATTTCACTCTGTTGGGGGAGAGGGGGAAACATTATTCCACTCTGTTGTGGGTTATAAAATTAAAAGATAGGGCTGGAGAGATAGCATGGAGGTAGGGCATTTGCCTTGCATGCAGAAGGATAGTGGTTTGAATACTGGCATCCCATATGGTCCCCTGAGCCTCTCAGAAGCTATTTCTGAGTGTAGAGCCAGGAGTAACCCCTGAGCACTGCCAGGTGTGACCCAGAAACCCCCCCCCAAAAAAAGATAGGATAGTAATAATATCAAGACAACAGAAGTGAGGCCCAAGAGGATCATTTAATGATAGGAAGCTCACCACAAATACTGGATGAGTGCATTTAGGGCATAAGAGGACCCACTATGACAATGATAGTTGGAATAATTCTGAATAAGAACTGAGTGTTGAAAGGAGATAAAATGATAGGAATGATACCCCTTCAGTATCAATATTGCAAACCACAGTGTTGAAAAGAATAAAAAAGAGAGAGAAGAAAAATGTCTGCCATAAAGGCAGGCTGGAGGTATGGGGCAGGTTGGGTGGGAAACTGGGGAATTGATGGCAGGAAATTGCATTGGTGAATGATGCTGCGTGACATAAACACTATCAGGAAAAACTATATAACTGTGTCTCTCACAGTGATTCAATTAAAGAATTAATTTATTTAGTTATTTTGAATTTTTGGGCCACACTTGGAGGTACTCAGAGGTTACTCCTGGCTTTGTGCTCACTCACTCCTGGCTTGGGGGACCATATGGGATGCCAGTGATCGAACCTGTGTCTGTCCAGAGTCAGCTCCATGCAAGGCAAACACCATGCCACTAAATAATTTATTTTTAAAGAAAAAGAATGCAAGCAATTAGATGTTGCGTATGTCTAGGAAAGTTTTATCTATGTTTAGGTATCTTTTGTGCCTAATATTTCAGGAGGGAAAATAAAACTTGGGTAACATTGGATTAATTTTATAATTTGTTTCTTAATAAGAACAAAATAATGTCTACTCTATTTACTCAGTTTTTAGAAACATGATTTTTTAGCCTTTATGAATTTTAGAAAGTTTTAATTTATAGATGGTATGTATATTTAATCTCTTCTACTTCTAAAGTATTTTATAAACTTGATGCAAGACATCTAACAGTTAGTGTTATATTATCAATGTCAACTTATATAAAATATGAGGAAAAATTACCAGAGGCAACCAACTTTTATGGAGAAAAACAATTATATTTGTTAAAGTTTGAATAACAAAATATAATTAATTTAAGAGAACAATAACAAAAAGAGGGCTGAAAATATTTTTCAGCTAATTAAAAAATAGTGTATAGTGTTTAGGGATACTTGGCATTTTTATATCTTTACAAAAGCAAATTTTATTTTCACAAAGATTCTTTTATGCAGAACTTTTTCTGTTTTCAAGTGAGGAAAATAAAATTGAAGAGAATTGGCATATTGGTTTTTGTTTGTTTAGTTTGTTGGTTTATGGGGTCATATTTAATGGTGTTCAAGGGTTTACTTCTGACTGCATTCAGAGAATTCCTGACTGGGGTGGGAGAACAAAAATGGTGCTGGGAATCTAACTGAGTAGTATACATGGCAAGCATCCTACTTGTTGTATTGTCTCTCCAGACCCACATGTTTTTAATGTGCATTTAGGTGTGTGGCATCTCTTATAACCCACATCTGTGGAGACTGGAGAGATAGCACAAGATGACTGACCTTGCAATATGGCTAACCTGGTCCAATATCTAGCATTTCATGTGATTTCCTGAGTACATCAGGTTTGTTCTTGATCACAAAGCCAGGAACAGCCCCTGTGCACAACAGGGTGTAGCCTCAAACCCCAAATGCCCTCTGTATCCTCTGGTTCTAGAAGTAGGATATTTTCCTAGAAATCCCCCTCATGGCTCTTTCTAGGCAGCATTTAGGACTTCTGTGATTTTTACTGAGCCAAGATTTCTCTGGTATGCCTGTCTTTGCCTCACTGCCTCTTGACTCATGTTCAGTCTAGAAACAAGGACAACATGGTCTCATGTAAAGGACTTCATGACCAGAATAAGATAGTTTTCAGCACTTGATTCAAAAGTGATTCATTTAAATGAAGCCCTAAGAATTTAGATAGAATGTACTGAAAACATTAAAAAAAAAAAAAAGGAAAAGGAGAATGATAAGCCATAGAAATACTTTTAAAAGCTGATTCAGAACTGGCATTGGGACAACAAATAATGGTAGCATGGTAGCAGGGGACATCTGCTATCTAGACATTTACCAGGAGTCTTTTACTGCCAGAAATGGAGCATTTGAAATATTTGTTGATTTTTTTTCCTTAATGACAGTTTGATCTCTCAAAAGCGAAAAGGAACAATTAAAAGAATTGTTGTTGGGAGCGGAGAGATAGCATGGAGGTAAGGCGTTTGCCTTTCATGCAGAAGGACAGTGGTTCAAAGCCTGGCGTCCTATATGGTCCCCAGAGTCTGCCAAGAGCCTTCAAGGTAGAGTTGAGGTATATATAAGGAAGATGGTTTTGTTGCTGGAGAACATTTTGGTAGAGAGTCCATGCTAGACATATATCATCTAAATTAGAAGGCAGCACATGGTAGTTCTAAAGACCTGTTGCCTAGCTTCTAAATGAGAAGAGAGAGACAAGTCAATATATATTTAACCTACTTAATATATGATTTTTTTTAAGCAGGAGAAACCTCCTCTCTATCTTCTTTCCTTCTACTCTACCCAAAATGCCTTGTGGTCTGGACCTAGAATTTAGTCTCTGAGATTGGAACTATGCTCATGGCCAGGCTTAATAGCAGGAGCAATTCAGGAAATTACCCACCATTTATTTTTACAAAAGGATGCATCCCAAGTTCCAATTAGTCAACTTTCCAACACAGTTTTTGGAATGTAATCAAGTTTTAAATTGAAAACTGCCTGTAGCTCCTCATTAGCATTTCTGTGTTATTTAGAATACACTTTAAAATGTCATTTAGCAAAAATTTAAAATTCCTGTATACTAAAAAAGTTATGATCTTTATCAAATTGTAGGGTACAGAAAAGCTGCATTAGTTAGGATGGATATTTCTGGAGTAATAAAGGAGTCCAAATTAATGTAAAATATGCTAAAGAGATAATTATAATTTTATAATCCTGCATGACATGTCTATTGTAGGTAAGAGTTTCTTAATGTAGCTAGCTATAGGACTACTTAGTTATGTGCTTTTGAAAAAAACCTTAATTTTTTCTTTATATATTTAACATATCTCCACTCTCACCCTTCTCTTACTGACTCCAATTTCTATATATTTTGGATAGAACTTCTTCTATCATGTATGATATAGTTGTCAAAATTATGTATAGTCACTTTAAATTTTTGTTTGTTTGTTTTATAAATAATTTTTATTTTGACCACAGTGGATTACAAATTTTCACAGTAATATTTTAGGTACATAGTGACATTGAATCAGGGGCATTCTCAAAACCAATGTTGTCCTCCCTCTACCCCTATTTCCAGAATACATCCTATAAGGAAATATAAAATGTTAAATATAAAATGTTAAATATAAAATGTTAGTTTAATCTTTACAATGCCTGATTTATAAGCATTATATTAAAAACACAGACATATTACTAATTTCTAAGTAATAGTTTTATCATATGCCTTTTATTTTATGCATTTTTATGCTTTCCCATCTGATATTTGCAGACAAATGATTTGACATTTGAATTTTATAATTTCTTTTAGTTGTCTATGGCTAGAATTTACTGTTTCCAAAGGAAGAAAGAAAAAATTTTTCCAGGGGTGAAGATAAAGTATAGACTTTATTCCTCTGAGAAGACAAGGTTACACAAACTGAGAATGTTTTAAAGTATAACCTTGAAAGTTCTGCTTCAGATAATACAGTAGGAATAGTGCTTGCCTTGCTTGTAATCAACCAGGTTAAATCCCCAGCACTGTGAAAACTATCAGGAATGATCCTTGAGTGCAGAGTCAGTCAGGATTAAGTCCTGAACAAAGGTTAGTATGGCCCCCCCAAAACCAAAAAGTTCTGCTTCACCTATAGTATCAAAAGAGGAGAGAATGGTTCAAACCTATTCAGGAATGCTGGCATTTCTTAACACCAGCTCCCATGCTATGGTGGCTCTGCATTTGGCTTTACAATTCTACTGTCATTTCATTGGGTTAAATAATCATAAATGTAATTGATTAAATTTTTTGCTTGCAGGAAGAAAGGTCTAACCCATTGGAACAACATCGAGTTTCTCACAGTTTGTCTTTATATTTTTATTTTATATCAAAAAAATCCCATCCATTCTACTTATTCTTCTTTCAGGATTAGATTTTACATACTTTTTTAGGAATTTATAACATTGTGTTACAGATTTTTTATTTAAATGGTGTTTTGATATGACTCTTCCTCTCAAAATATAAGCTTCTTAAATTGTGAAACCATACAATTAATTTTAGTTCAATGTGACTTCATTCACAGTATTTCATGGATATTAGTTAACTAAAAAAAATTAAAAATGGTAAACTTTTTTCCAGGAGCAGATAATATCAATTGACTTGGTGCCTATTAGTTCCTTTATTTTTTAAGTGTTTTGTTTTTAGTTTTTTAAAGATAATTTAATTTTACTTTTATTATTGCTTAGAAGTAGTTTCCATTATACAAATATATTTCTTCCAAGAGTTTTCCATGAACAAGCTATAAAAAGTTTATGAAAGACTAATTAAATAGAAAGAATAGTATTTTATTGCATTTATGAGAATAGAAAATCTCATTTACTTGGATAACTATATAATCTTCATTATCCTATAACTGAAAAATAGTAAAAAAAAAAAAAGAGGGGGGCATGTGGGGTAGTGTTGTGTGGCTGTGGGTATTCTAGAGAAAAATCCTGAAATGCAATATAAGAAGGCAGCCAAAGAAGACTTTCCCAACTAACCCAATAATTTTGTCTTGAATTAGTCTTATTCTGGCTGAAGTTTTTAAAGGTGGGGATTGTTTTGCCTTTTTTTTTTTAAAGAGTATGTTGACGGGGCTGGAGAGATAGCATGGAGGTAAGGCGTTTGCCTTTCATGCAGGAGCTCATCGGTTCGAATCCCAGCATCCCATGTGGTCCCCCGTGCCTGCCAGGAGCAATTTCTGAGCCTGGAGCCAGGAATAACCCCTGAGCACTGCCGGGTGTGACCCAAAAAAACCACACACAAAAAAGAAAAAGAGTATGTTGACTGTGATAACTGTGCTGTGTGTTCAAATAAAGTGATTGGGAGTGAGAGGCAAGACAGTTAAGATAGAGACTCTAATGCTTGAATGGCTGTAGGAAGGAAAACTTTTACCTCATATTTCTCCTAACAGATTGTGATAAAGGTAGGAAAACAGTATCATGGAGAACATTTTAATATTGATTGAGAGCCAGATAATAATGATACAACATAAATCTGTAAATGCTGAAGCCCACCTTCTTACATCAAGTATAAAAATATGCAGGTCTTGACTCATATGCTGTCATGGATCCACTTATCATGTTCTTATTATAAACTGGAGTCTTCAAATCCAAGATATATATTTGATATGTGATTATGTGTTTAACAGGGATGGAGGGCTAAAGCTTCATGTTAGGAAACACAGAAAACTAATTACAAATTATTTTAGTCACTAGAATTTACAATATTGTTACTAGTAAGGTTTCTTGCATACAATGTTCTACCAGTCTTCACTTCCTTCCATCATTGTCTCAAGGACCCTCCTCATTTCCTCACCCCTCGATGTCACTTCCCTGCTATGGTTTGCATAGTTCTGTAGACCAGTTCTCAGGCTCTGTTGCCTTTGAGCATTTTTGTTCCTTTATGATGCTTCTTTATATACCACATATGAAACATCATTCTGTATCTGTCTTTTTCATTCTGAGTTTATAGAACTAGTTTATTCTATCAGTTTATAGAATTGATAATCTTCAGTTCCTTCCACCTCATGGTAAATTGCATGAATTCATGTTTTCTTATATCCGATAGTATTCCATTGCATATATAGTTTCTTTATCCAGTCATCTATTCTTAGACATTCAGACTATTTCCAGATGTTGGTTCTTAGGCCAGAGTTATATTATAGTAGTGGATAGGACACTTGCTTTGGATGTACAAATCCAGGTTCAATTCCCCATGGTCTCCTGAACCTACCAGGAGTAGGTCCTCAGAGCACAGAATCAGGAATAAACCCTGGGCACTGCTGCAAATTGCCCCTGAACCAAAAATAAACAAATTGTATATTTTGGTTCTCACGAATATTGTTGCAGTGAACATATGCATGCAAATGGCATTTTCCGAATAGGGTTTTGGGCCCTGGGGGAAAATATGAAAAAATAGAACTGGAGGTTCAATTCTTGTATTTTGTTTTTGTTTTGTTTTGAGAAGTGTCCATTTTGTTTTCCCCAAAGAGTGAACCAGTTGACGTGTCTATCAGCAGTGGATGAGGATTTCTTTTCCCACATCCATGACAACATTGGTTGTTTTAGTTTGTAGGCAGTCTCATTTAGTTATTTTTGTTGTGTTTTTGTCTCACTTGTTTTGATTTGAATTTCCCTAAGTATAAGCAATGTATAGTATTTTTCTATAACTATCAGTCATTTTGTTTGTCTTATTTGAGCATGTTTCTATCTCTTTGCCCTATTCTCAACCATCTTTAAATGGAAGTAAAGAACAAGATTCTGCTATGCTCACTTTTTATGTTAAATTTGTATGAACAGAAGGGCAAACAATGCATTGAAGTTTCCCTGTAAAATCTCAATGAGATGTCCCTATACTAGTAAATAACTAGGACACTCTGGAGATACAAGCAAAATCCCTGAAAAAACAAGGTTGTGGTACAGCAACTTATCCACTGATGGTAGAAGCCACTCAACCACCATTTTGCTGGTATATCAGGCATCTTCTGCTTATCTGATACATGGGGGAATGGAATTGGGCTATTTATTCACAAATAAAATTTTGAACTATTATTGTCAAACGTGTATCTCTGGGAAGATCTTTTTGTGTGTGGAGAACTTTTAAAACAGAATCTTTCATTCTTGCCACAAGAGCCAGTTATGAAATTAGTTCTATGCCTCCAGGTTTTAGTGAGAAAAATACTTTTTGGAAAGAACAGCACACAGAGCCAAATGTTTTGTTCCTGTATTGAAACAAAAAGCCATTCCCATGCTGAATAAGTGGTGTTTGTTTCCCTGAGGGCAGAGTCTGTGAGTTATGCCATCTCTTGCAACCACCATAAGGCTTAACTGGAGGATGTTTTTTGTATTGAATGCCATCAGAACAGAAGCAAAACCCCTCATGGATAAATGAGTTCTCCTGTGACTATACTTGCATTGATTGTATGACATTCATTTAACAAAAACATAATTTTGCAGTCTAAAGTTCTGTCAGTGTCACGTTAGCTCATTTGGAAAATTATTTCAACTTTGCTTTGATTAGTAAATATATGCTCTTCTTACTCCTAAGGAAAAAAATGTTCCTCGAAGATTGACCAAGATATACAAGTTATTATATATACAATGTGAAAGTTGAACTTATTAGAAAATGCAAGGGCTGTGAGACAAACACCCAGTGGTTATTTAACTCTCTAGATTTTAGCTTCAAAATAAAAAAAATCCACAGTATTTTCATTGATTTTTATCATTGCTTTATTATTGAATTAAATTAATTCAATTTATAATTGAATTATCATTTATTATTGAATTACATTAATTATTAGTAGGGGTTATTATGCTATCGAAATGAGGGGTGTTTCTCTATTAATCAATACTCAGAACATTTAAAAGACATATTTAAAAATCTCAAGAATCTCATGCTTTATTTTGTATTTTATTCCCTATTTGTCTAGCAGGAACCCCACAAACAATTATACCAGAATAAATATCACTCTCACTAACCTAATATATTACATAGTATAAATATTCCTCACATAAGCAGAGTTAATAAAGATAAATGAACAGGATAAAATACATTTTTGGAAGATGCTATTGAGATGGTGATGCTCTTGTAAATTCACTTTTTTTAAAAATTCAGGTGAAAGAGAATAAAAGTAAGTGGATTATATCAATTATTAAAATTTTGGTGAATCAGAGACTTTGTGAAACCACAAAATGCTATCTTCCCATTTTAGATTCAGAAATTTTGGGGGTTTTTTGGGGGGGCAGCACATGGTTAAGCTCAAAAGTTACTCTTGGCTCTGCACTCGGGCTTGGGGAGTGCCAGGGATTGAACTCAGTTCTGCCAGGTACAAGGCATCGCCCTACTCATTATGCTATTGCTTTGGCCTCTTGATTCAGAATTTTAATGTATTTTTGACTGAAGTAATTAAGGTTTATTAGAATGTGAATTTAAGCATACAGTATTGCCACTCCCGTGAAGAATTGATTGCTTCTAGCTGTCTGGATTTGCCAAAATTTTCATTCTCTCTGCAGAACTAAAAATTAATGTTTCTCTGCCTTCTTCACAAAAGACAGAACTTGGGGTTCTGGGTAAGAATAACAGGAAGGAATGAAATACAGTGATAAGGGACAAATGGGGACACATTCAGGATAAATTATTTGCAAATTATTTTCTCTGTTATCACGTTTTTTGTATTTTATGATGCTTATTTTTAAATTGTGTGCTTTCTTTTAAGGAATATATATTTTTCTTTTCTGATTGTATTTCTTTTTTTTTGGGGGGGGGTCACACCCGATGGTGCTCAGGGGTTACTCCTGGCTGTCTACTCAGAAACAGCTCCTGGCAGGCACGGGGACCATATGGGACACCGGGATTCAAACCAACCACCTTTGGTCCTGGATCGGCTGCTTGCAAGGCAAACACCGCTGTGCTATCTCTCTGGGCCCCTGATTGTATTTCTTTTCTTGAATGATTTACCAGATATTTTGGGCTACAAGGGCAAGATTATATCTACATAGTTGAAACAGTTTTTTATTTTTGAAATGTCAGGTCAGGAAGTGAAGTGCCCATTGTATTCCTGCTTCTAGTTCTTAGGACAGGCTTTTGATTATTTGTGTCTTAGTGTTTGCCATATATAATGGCACTCATTGATACCATTATATATATATATATATATATATATATATATTATGGAAGGGCTTCTTTAACTTAGAGCAAGTAGACTCACCTATGGAGTCACCATATCACACAACTCCAAGGCACTACACACATTCCACAGTACTGTAGATGAAGTTTTTCTCTCTGCTATGAAAATAAATCTAGCTATAATCCCAACTAGTGCATTCATCATGCTGGCAATATTACATAACTCTTTTTTTTTCACTCAGCTTCATCTTGGAGTTGTTACTAAAACACAGTTGTTACTACTACTTATTACTGTATAACCTTTATGAGTTAAAATGGAGTAAAGGTGAATATATAGGGAAGATTAGCTAAAATAAGAATGTGAGATCATCTTCAAAATACACTTACTATACATTTCCTCTTTTTTTGTATTGACTTTTATATGGTTAATACTGTTGCAATACTGTGTGTAAACGAATCAGATTATTCCATAAAAAGCCTAACTAATAAGATTAGCTAGAGACATTCACATTTTTCTTTTCCGAAAACTTCAAAATCGTATTTTCATTTTCAAATAGAATCAGATCTTTAAAATTTTGGGGTCCTGAGGCCAGATTGGTAGGGCGTTTGCCTTGCACCTAGCTGACCCAAGATGGACCTTGGTTAGATCCTCGATGTTCCATATGGTCCCCCAAGCCAGGAGCGATTTCTGAGTGCATAGCCAGGAGTAACCTCTGAGTGTCACCAGGTGTGATCCCAAAATAAAAAAAAAAATTCCTGGGTCTTATTCTTCTATTACAAATTCTAGTACAACACAAACTTTTTTTTTTGGTGTGGACAATGGTGTGACTTAGGTTCTTGCCCAATGGCCTTTCTTTTGTTGCCCTTCTCTTCACACTTTACCAGTCTCACCCTCAGCAATTAGTGACCTAGAAACCAATGAACATCCATTTTCTAACTTCCCAAAAAAAAAATAATCTTCTGCCTCAAAGTAGAGAACTGAAACTGACCATCTTGCTTTCTATCAGGAATATTAGCCAGGACACTCTAACAATTCAATGTAATATCAATACCTAAAAAAATGCATACTCAAAGCTTAAAGGTATACTCTTATATATATACTTAAAGGTATACTCTTATATACTCTTCACGGTATTAAAATGAATGCCTCTGGTATTAAGAACACTAAAGAACTCTAATAGAGCCAAGTTTAATAAATCATTTTTCAATGTATGCTTCAAATGTGGACATTTTAAGTGTGCATCTCATGCCATAATGCTCAACAGCTGCAATGGCAACCTTCAATATCGTCCATATGGAGCTGTGCTTATAATCAACTCCTTCTGGAATGGCTCTCTTGGATTTCTTCTCTAATTAGGATTAAAATTTGCTGAGGGCCCACAGGAGATGTGAGAGAGGCCTTTTATTTCAGTCATTATCATTTCTCTCTGGCAAGATCACCTTTCAGAATAAGCTCTGTAGCGTCTTCCTCTAATCTTTCACACAATGAAGTCCAGTTTGCTACACTAATTTCCTTCATTTTATGATTCAAAAATGACTTCAAGGCAGCAAACTTCAGCAGAATAACAACTATCCCATGCAGCACTAAAAATTGCAGCTGGGATCAACAGTGGACTGGGGCACTTGTTAAAAAAACAAACAATATGCCTCTTTGAGCAGGGCAGATAAACATTCACAAGAAAGCTTGCGGGTCATTTTTATTTTTATTTCTTTGTTTATTTTTAACCTTCCCCGCTTCCTTCTTCTTGTTGATGATAATTATTGATCAAATATACACTTGTTTGTGGCACTTATGGGGTTGGGGTGGCATACAGTAGAGCAATTTGTGATGCTCTCCCACTTTACCATGGTACTAACTGGGGATTGCACTCTGTTTATTGTGGTGCATGTACACATTCTGGTTGTACTTTCTATTGGTGCTTACTGCAGTGATCACATATGTATTGGACATAGGATGGGTTATTTTCTGGCCATAACGCTTTCCAGAAGTCATACTCCTTAGTTGAAATGTTCAAAGACTGGCCGTGATGAGGCAGGAAATAGGGGTATCACAGGAAGCAGAGCTGACAGGCACAAATAGTAAAACTACAGTATTGTGCTTACTATATCCAGTCATCACAGTTGGTTGAACTCTTGGCCACATGCTTTTAAATCAGATGATTTAACCACTGGGGCATCTTCTGACCCTGTCAGTCATTTTAATTAGATAACATTCTCCCCCAAACACAACTTAATACAAAACAATTGAGTAAATAAACATATAGCAAACACTCTAATAGAGTCACTATAATATGATCAGAAGTCACATGAGCAAAAGTTAAAATAATGAAAGAAATAGCTTACTTTTTTGTTTTTGTTTTTTTTTGTTTGCTTTGTTTTGTTTTGGGACCACACCTGGTGGCTCTCAGGGGTTGCTCCTGGCTCTATACTTGGAAGTTACTCCTGGCAGACTGGGAGGACCATATTGGATTCCGAGGATCAAACCCAGGTTGGCCACATGTAAGGCAAATGCCCTTCGGGCTGTACTATCACTCCAGTCCTAGGCATCTTACTTTACTACTAAAACTACAGAGCTTATATGACAAACATCTATAAATAAAGTTAAAATGCAAATATAAAATTTGGGTGTGAGAAAAGATTGAAATTTATATATAAAACTAAAGATTAATGCCCTTTGTTTATTAAAAATAAAGCTCTACAACTCATTCAGAACAAAAATATATAAATAACTGAAATAGGAAATTTGCAACAAGAACAGAAATTTCACAAAAGAACAAATTTGTAAACTTAGTTCTACAAGATTAACCTTATAGTTGATCAAATAAATTCTAACTTATAGGCATTGAATTAGAACAAAAGATTTTAAAGAAGTAATTCTGGAAAAAATGGATATTATATGTTGCCAGAAGTTGTCTTTGTCTATTAAAGTGATCATGTATGTGGTATTTATCTTTTGTTGGCATGATAAATTATTTTATATGTATATACTGAACCATAGTTATAACCCTGGATTATATTCCACTTCCTCATGAGGTATTTATACTTTTAGTGTATTATTAAATTCAGTTTGCTAAGATTTTGTTGATAATCTTTGTATTTATGCTCATCAGGGATAGTCTTCCATATTTTCATTTTTTTTTCTGTAATGTTGCATGGTTGGATACCAAAGTAATGTTAGCCTCAGAAAATGTCTTAGAAAAAATTAACTTTTATTCTGTTTTTAATAAGTCTTTAAGAAATCAAGATAGGGTACTGATAAGTGTCCCCAAACAAATAAGTCAATGAAGTAAAAGTGGTACATCTACACAATGAAATACTATGCAGCTGTTAGGAAAAATGAGTCATAAAATTTTCTTATACATGAAGAATATTATGCTGAGCAAAATGAGTCAGAGGGAGATGGATAGACATAGAATGATCACACTCATTTGTGAGATGTATAATAAAAAGATAGTATGGCATTACTCTCCAAAGGCAATAGAGATGAGGGCCAGGATGTTCAATCCATGATAGGAAGTTTGCCAGAAATAGTGGAGGGGTGTATTTCTTATAACTGTTATAATAGTATACCTATAGTTTGAAATGATCACTCTGAACAAGATCAGGGTGCTGAAAGTAGATAAAGTAATAGGCATTCTACCCCTTCAGAAAAATTATTCAGCAAACCACAGTGTCTAAAATAAAAAAGGAAGAGTGAGAGATAAGGAGATAGAGAGGAAGGGAAAGAGAAAGAGAGAGAGAATGTCATAAAATAGGCAGGGAAGAGGGCAGGAGATAGGGCAGAAGGGATACTAGGGACACTGATAGCAGAAAATGGGCACCGATGAAGGGTGTTGTACCTTTAATGACTGAAATTCAATAATGAGCAACTTTATAACTGTGTATCTCAAGATGATTCAATTAAAGAATTTATTTATTAAAAATTAAAATAAAAGATAAGTGAAAAGATGGACATATATACCTTGTAAGTGTGAAACACTGGAATAAATCCTTATTGGCCCATGCACCCTCTATTCTGCTTCTGAGAGCCACTGGATATGACAATGGTGGCCCCCAGCTGCTCCTGATCAGATCATCACTTTCAATTTTCTCAGGTTCCCCTATACTAGTGCGAGTGGACCCAATAAATACATGCATACATACATAAATAGAATCTATAGTTTAACTGTATTTTCTGTATCAACTGTAAACCAAACCTAGTGTGGCAAATTTGATGTCAAATGTATATCTTCACAATTAAGCAGCTTTCTCCAAGTAACTTTTAGGCACTAATGGTTCTTGAATATGCAGACATCCCATAAAGTCTTAAGGCTTCATTTGGTTATTGAAGAAGATGCAGGTAGAAAAGACTCATCTGCTTTGAGCAAAACAGTATCCTGATTGACACTGGTGAGCATCTGTGAACAAGATCTTACTAGAATAACACACATGTTTGTGTGCATCTGCTGTCACCTGCACACCTGTAAGGCACTTCTGGATAGCTCTCAATGAAAGCTTTCAATCGAAAGATTCCAATAACGAAAGTCCCAACTCTTCATTGAAGGAAGGAGAGCCTGGATTTCTGCAGAAGATAATCTTTCTGTGGCTACTTGTTTTATCAGTACTACATCCAAATATTTTTTTTACATCCAATTATTTTTGAGAATGCATACCTCTTTAAAACTAAGTTGCAGTACATGTTGTCAGTGAGTGATTACTCCTCTCCAAAAACCATGAATGAATTGTCTTTGGTGAAAACAAGTGTAATTAAAAAATTGAAAAAAAAAAAGAAAAAAACACTCCAGAGGGCTGGAACAACAGCACAGGAGGTAGGGAGCTTGCGTTGCACATGCCAGACCCGATTTCAATCCTGGCATCTGTTACTTTGATAAGGACCCCCAGGTATGAGTCCAGGTCAGATAACCTGCCAGCAAGAGCAATACATTCTTCATCAGTTCCTTCCAGGAGCTAAAGTCATGGGCATTAGATGCTAAATTAGAGCTAAAGTCATGGGAATTAGATGAAATATTCAAGAGAGAGAGGCATCAAAGGAAGTTTTCAATGAAAGGATTGTGCTAACAAAGTCCCCAAACTCTGTTGCAACGATCTGTTACAGAGCATTAATTCTCTACTAGAAATGCTTTATCTCTGCTTTACTTTTGACCTGAATGCACACGAATAACGAAGACCTGGGGAATTAGCTTTCAGCATCCACATTCAAATGTCTATCCTGAACTTATTTGTCTTATTGCATAGATGTTTTCCATGAAGGTACAGGTTGGTAAGGTGCTTGCCTTGCATGATTCTCTCAGAACTATCAGGTGTAATTCCTGAATGCAGGGCCAGAAGTAACCCCAGAGCACCACCAGGCGTGCACCCCCAGAAAGCAAAAGTACTCAAAACATTCCAATATAAATTCTAACCCAAAATAAACCTGTTTATCTCAAGGTGATTTAATTAAAGAATGTTTATTAGTGGCCGGAGCAGTGGCACAAGCAATAAGGTGCTCATTAGCCTAGGACAGACCGGGGTTCGATCCTCTGGCGTCCCATATGGTGTCCCAAGCCAGGAGCGATTTTTGAGGGCATAGGCATGAGTAACCCCTGAGCATCACTGGGGGTGGCCCAAAAACCAAAAAAAAATGTATTAAAAATAAAATATATAAATAAATATACATATAAAATATAAATAAAATAAAAGGGAGCCAAAGAGTAAATAAAGTGGATAAATCCTTAGCCTGCATGCCCCTGACTCCATTTTCAGTCCCTCATCCTATGGCATATAATTTCCCAAATACTGCTAGGGATGACTCCTGAACACAAAAATGATACAATAGGATTCAAACAATATGATTAACGGTTTTAAGTTTAGTTTTATTTTAGAGAAAGTAAGGCTTGCTTCATACTTTTAATTTTATTCTTAGTTTTATAGTAAATAATTCAATGTATTTTTTCATCATAGATCTTTTATTTTATTACAGGTCACCTTGTAAGAGGCAAAGGTTCTACCTGCTGTGCTAACACTTTAGACTCAGGTTGCACTTTCTTAATTAAAAAAAAAACCAATAATCTTAATAATAACAATTTATTTGCTTTATATAGATCAGAAATCTGTCCTTTTCTCTGTACATAAAAACTCAGAAATAATTATTACTTCTTTCTGTCTCACTTTAATTTGATAAAAAAAATATGGATTTTAGTTTTATCTCAGAAGAAAATGCACAAATACCTTGAATTTTCTGGGGGTCTTTTTGTTTTTGTTTTTTTAGCTTTGTCAACATTTTTATTTCCCAGTGGAAAGTTTGTGGGATTCATTTTTATTTCTTTGTGACCAAAGGAACTATCTTGGTCAAGTTCAATAACATCCTAGCCTTAGTTTTAAAGGAAATCACAGGGAGATTTTTAGGTCTATTACTTTCTTGGAGGAGAAATATTAACACTCTCATCTCTTGCTCCCAATAAAAGATTCTTGATAAGAGTGAGTTGCTGATTTTCTAGAAGAACATTAACTCTTTTAGATCTCTCTTGTTACGTGGTAAATTACCTCTTCCATTGTGCAATTAGTATTAAATAATTCAAAAAATGAATGATTTGAAAGTTAAAAATGCTAAGACACCCATGATAAACTTGTTTCCTTCAAATATTTAGATACAGCTTACTATTTGTATAGGTATTATTTATTAATTTATTGTTATTTATTATTAATTATTGTATAGATATTATTTGTATAGATATTATTAGTATATACATTATTATAAAGTGATTTTAAAGATGTTACTTGCAAAGTGGTCTTAATTTGGCTACAGGTTCTCCTGCTATCGTACAAATTCAACACAACAATAATTTCAATTAGATATGTTTTTTCTCAATTCAGTGCTGTTATAACTTAGACTACATAGTTCTTAGTATTGTGGGCTAATGCTTTATTCGCTAAATTTTCCACACATATTCAGACTCATTCAGCTAGAAATTACTCTGTCTCATACATGGAGAATTCAAAGTAGTTTGTTTAATCTGCACTGGGAATCTAAATTCCTCTTTGCTCATTCATCTCTAGGAAAGGTTTTCAACAATGAATTCATAGAGCTTACAAAGTTTACCAAACCTCAGACAAGAAAAATACGCTGGTAAACTGAAAGACTTTATAATATAACCTGTATAGTATAAGATTGTATTGTGTAGAGTTATGTCCTCTCTATTCTGAATCGATTGACAATTATTATTGTAAATAAATTTTGAATATTGTCTAACTTTTTCAGTTACTGATTTGTCATATAACATTTTTTGATGCATCTTACATTAGTTGATATGCATATATTAAACTATTCTCAAATCTCTGGGTTAAATCTCACTGGACCATAATGAATGATCCTTTAATATCTTATTATCTCCTATCATCCTTTCTATTTCTGCTGTATAAATTATAATTAACTTTTTCATTTATGATTCTTTTATTAGGTAATATTTTTCTTCTTTTATTTTTATGAACCTAGTAAAAGAGTCACCAATTGTATTGAATCCTTTACAAGATTTAGAATTAGTAGAATTTCAATAATACTTTCAAAAAATTAGCTCTCTTAGTAATCTCTTTTATCATCCTTTTGCTTCTATTTCAATCAAATTTACTTTAATTTTTTGTTTGTGCATTTCAGTAATTATTAATGGTTCTGTGCTTGGGTAATCTCTTAGCAGATTTCAGAGAAACATGCAAAGCCAGTGATTGAACCTAGGCCCACATGTAACATGTACTCTTAGCCTGCTGAGCTCTCTTTCTTGCCCCATCAAGCCTTATTTTTATTACTTCATTATGTTCACTCTTCGCTCTGCTTGTTCATCTTTTTCTACTTCAACAATTACATTATAATTTTTATGAGAGTTATTTTGTTTGTTTAAATATTTATTTTGTTCATTTGTATGCTGATAAACTCCTAAATATTGCTAATTTCTATCACACAAGACCTGATAGTTTATCTCTTTGTTGACATGTTTTTCTATTTTTTCATTAATTTTTCCTTGACCTAAATATCATTCTAAAACAAGTTTCCCTATGTTTGAGTTTTTTCTTTTACTTTCTGTGTTGTAGTCTAGTCTTAAAATAAACTAGATTATGATTCCAATTGTGATTGGAATGGTATTTGATTTTCAATAATCCTATAATTGCATGAAATGTTGAATATAATTTAAATATTCATGTGCATATTAAGACTTCTGTTTTCCTACAAATGGTCTATCTTGTTTTTGATAATGTTCCAAGTGCACTTAGTACAATCCAAGGGTGTCATAAGTGAAAAATGCATAGATGAGGAGCTACAGTAGGGATCTAGAAGACCAACTAGTAGGTGTAGTGGGGGTGGGAACAGAAAGGAAACAAGGATTCGAAGACCCTGGTTGAAAAACATTTGAGAAAAACTAGATGAAATTAATAGATTTTATTAGTTTGAAAAAAACCTTTATTTTATCATCATATTTAAATGATACATTTAATAAATAAAGAATTCTTGGCTGGTAGTATTATTTAATAGTGTGCATGTTATTATTTTTCCCATGGCCTATAAGATTTCTGAAAAATTCTATTAAATGATTGATGAAAGTACCTTTTGTAATTTTTCTTTTCCCTAGAAGAATGCAATATTTTTTTCTACACTGATTTTAAAAAACAAATTGTAGGGTATACGTGATTTGGGGGTTAAAACTTCATAGTATTCTTATGGATGGAGAGAGTACAGCAGGTAAGGAACTGGACTTGCACATGAATGACCAACCTAAAGTTTATCTCTAGTACCATATATGATCCCCTGAGGTTCACCAGGAGTGATCATGAGGTCAAAATTGGTGTAAGTCCTGAGTGTCTCTTACAGGCCTTTCCCCAACAAAAATGGGGAAAATATGGGAGTATTCTCTTTTTTCTCTGGATATCTACATTTACTATTTTTCTTAGGATTGGGCAATTCTGTCTTTGTTTTATTTACTATATTTATGTTTTAATTCCAGACCCAGTGGTGCTCAGGGCTTCTTCCTGTTGGTGCTCAGAGGATTATGTGGTATTTGGGATAGAGATAGGGTCAGGCACATTCAAGTCAAGCATTTAAATTCCAATACTTTGGCCTGAGTTTTAATTACTTTTTGTTGTCGTTGTTAAATGCTGAAACTAAATTTATTAGAGAAAAGTTTATTATTGAAAAATTTTATTACATTGAAAAAGAAAATATATATTTTTATTTATTTAAAGAATATGTATCACATTGTTGACATAACTGATCATAATACATTTGTTTAGGGATGACAGGCCTCTGCTCCCTTCTCTTATTCTTTACTCTCTGACACTGATAATTGGAATACTTATCTTTCTGAGTTATATTTATCATAGCTAGCTTGCTTCTTCTATTCAAAGTTTTGTTATTCTCTTTCATGAGTCATTGCTATGATCTTTAATCTTTAATTCCTCACATGCTATCTCCTATGAGATATGCTTTTCATATTAAATTCAATTTTATTTAATTTCTTTTTATTTACTCAGCATCTGTTTGACATTTTTTTTTGTTCTGGGGCCATACCTGATGTGCTTAGGGATACTCTCAGCTCTGTGCTTGATAACCAGATGGTGCTGGGGATCAAAGTTTGGGGTCCTACATGCAAAGTATGCACTCCAGCCTTGTTTGACATCTCCTTAGCTCCTGTTTCACATTTTTAATGCTTTTATTCTCTTTGATGAAGAAGGTTTCTGTTTTTCTAACTTTAAAAAAAATCTTAGACTTGCTTCTCTGTTTGATATTCTTAGTTTCCTAAGTTCTCTTATGGTGACTCTTATAATATTCTTCATCTCTTACTTCCTCCAGTTCTGTGTCTTTTTAACTTTGCCTTCTTGTCTGTCTTGAGGAATTCCATCTCATTTTATAGAGGCTGCCTTTAGATTTTTTTTTCTGCTTATACATCTAGGTTAGCTTCTATTACTTTCCTACAGGTGGTGCTGTAGCTTTAGTGTTTAAAGTCTTTGTTTTTAATGACCAAGATAGTGAGAGGAAGGTCTATTGCAATGAGAAGATTGAAAAAACAAACAAACAAACAAACAAACAAAAAACCCACAATAACTGCAACTTCACTGTTCCACATTTCAGGTTAAAAAAACAACAACTATAACAGCAACAACACTGTATATTGTTTAAGGTGCTGACCTTGCAAGAAGCCCCTTTCTGATTCTCTGTATCACATCTAGCAGCAGCGACTTCTCAGCAGAGCCAGGAAAAATTCCTGAGTACCACCTTCTGTGCTCCTCCTGCAAATGCCTCCCCCAATTAAATAACATCTGCAATTCACAATGAGAGGAAGGTGGGATAAATATTCCAGAGGGAAAGCTCCCTCTATCCCTTTCTCTCTCTTTTTAAAATAGAACACACACGTGTTTTATTAGATGGATATAACCATCACCATGAATCAATTTTTGGCATTTCCTGAGTAAAGACTCAGAATTTCCTGCCAAGAAACTAGTATCGAGCAGACAAAGCCATAAAAAATCAAACTTTAGATTTTAGGATACACGGGTGCTTCGTTATAACTAAGAAGTCATGCATAATTAATCCAACTATATCCTGTTATAAATTCTTCACAATTATACAATTTTGCACTTTGTTTTAAAATCCTGTCTTTTAAAAATTTAAATTATTATAATACATTCCTTGAACTACTAATTATAGAGTGATGTATAGTAACTTCCCAGAACCAAAAAAAGGGTGGGGGTTATGCCTTAGAGAATAACAATGCAGTTTAAGTTAGAAAAAAACATACCAAACCAAATGTATTTAATTTTAATAGTATTTAATCTGAAGACCACTTTTACGATGGTATACTTTCCATTTTTTTCAGTCATGTTCACTTAAAATCTAAATATTATTTGCTGAAGGAATTAGTCACGTGAGGCATGTGTCTATGAAATAATTCTGTTGAGATAGACTTCAAAAGACATCAGAATAAAAAAGAGTAGAGTAAATATCTTTCATCTGTCCATTGTCAATTCAAATGTATATAGAAAATGTTACTTTAAATTTCACATTTCCAAAATAAAACTTCTCTATCGTGAGCCCCTCAAAGAATGGCCTTCTGTTTCTAAGACAACTCCCATTACCTATTCTTCCCAATGATTTGCTTTAGAGCTTCACATCTCAGCGTCTGCACTATTCCCAGGTGAGAAAAGAGACTCACCTACTGCCCTACACTCAATTTTGTCCCATAGCTTTTATTTTTACCATCAGCACAGTCTTTACTCTCTAGCTGAAAGGTAGACTGTTATTTCCAGTTTTAGTCCAACTCCTGCAAAGTCAGTTCTGTCCATAAAAGAGCAAATTGTATGCACCAGGCCACTTGGATCTCTTCACCTAACAATCCTGTCCCCTGATTACATTCTGTGCCTTCAGTTATACAAGTGCTGTACAGATGTATTTGTAACTAAGACAATCCGGGCTATGATAAATCCAATGTATGATATGTAGCTGAAGTTTTTCTTCAATAAGTAGTTGAGTTATAATAATATTTTAGTTAGAGAGCTTTGCTTGCTAGTTCCTCTTCCATAGTTTTTGCTGGATTGTTCTCTCTAGTTATATACTCAAGTCCCACTTTATCTCATTTATTAGTTCTGACTACTGATCCTCCCTTTGTTGCAGTTACATAATATTTACATCCTATGCATGTAAATGTAATTGCATTATGCCTCATGTTAATATTTTTCCAAACCAGTCAGAAAAGAATCCAAAAGATGAAACTTTCCTTCTGAGCACATAATAATTTGAGAATAGGAGTAGTTTTGTGTGTGTGTGTGTGTGTGTGTGTGTGTGTGTGTGTGTGTATTTAAGATTATTAGGCATGATTTAAAGTATTTTTTGGAAAAAAAATAAAGTAACTACTTAGATGTATTTTGACAAGAATAAAGTAATTTAACTAACAAGTTTAAGGAGTAGCAATGAACACATTAATGAGATGTGCTAACATGGAAATAAACTAATATAATGGTAAGCTCTTAAGAGTCATGCTTTTTTTCTTTTTCCAACCCACCTCCCCCATTTTTTATTTACGATTCATGCTCTTGACATAAGACTATTTGGGGTAGGATAAATAGTTTTAATGGTTATTGTTTAGCATTTGCACCTATAAAGCTTAATGTAAGAGTCTAAAAGAAATCTTACAGATGCGTTATTTCAATTTAAAAATTTTTTGAGGCTATGTTTGACAGGATTCCACTGGAGGGCAGTATATTGTAAGAGTTATGACTGGTTACCTAGAACATTGATTTGTTTCAGAACATAAACTGATAGTACTGCAGGGTAATTCTAAAAATGACTTATTGTCTGTTTTAAAGCTTTGAAAAATTTCCCACATTTAGAACTGGAAAGTTCTGTGCATTTGCACTTGGTACTGTGTATTTCCATTGGGCATGAAGAATGGTGGGATTGATTATATGTTAAATGTCTTTTCATCTTACTGATTAAACATATAAATTAAAGTTGCTACAGTCACTAAACAGTGATAAATTTCAACAGGGCTAGATTGAATTTATACTCAGTTTCCCTATAGAAAAAAAGCAGATTTCCAGAGGCAGCTGTCTTTAATTGAAATTAGATCATACTGTTTGACATGCATTGGCCCTGACACTGAATGCAATATTCTGGATTAAATCTGTTCCCTGAGTAGCATACAATTTCTCAATGAAAAGTTTCTGGTTTGATTTATGGGCACTAACGACACACCTGTAAAAATACTTCAGATTTTAACTTGTTTATTCAACTGTGAAAATATATTTGATTAAGAAGAACTATCTGTGCTTATATTAGTACATTACTTTTTACCTATATCTTCTCCTTTCCTCTATTCGCATATACATTCAGGCATTTATCCATCCACTTACTCTATATTTTTTATTCCTTTAAAATAGATATGCTCTGTAAACCATGCTGCTGAAATATGAGGATGATATTTTAGTTCGAAATATGGAATGGGAAAGAAAAATCCTCAGATTGGCAGTCCTTGATACAAAAGAGAAATATATACAATGCATGACACAATATTGACTTCAGTGTGTCTTTAGGGATTCAATGCCTACAGTTAGGGAAAACAAAATAAAAAATAAATGAACAGAATTAACCACATCAAAATAAAAAACTTCTGCACAGTAAAAGTAAAATTTAAACAAAACACATCAGAAATACATGTGTGGGGCCGGTGAGGTGGCGCTAGAGGTAAGGTGTCTGCCTTGCAAGTGCTAGCCAAGGAAGGACCGAGGTTAGATCCCCCAGAGTCCCATATAGTCCCCCAAGCCAGGGGCAATTTCTGAGCGCTTAGCCAGGAGTAACCCCTGAGCATCAAATGGGTGTGGCCCAAAAAACCAAAAAAAAAAAAAAAAAGAAATGTATGTGTAAGAAACCCCTACAAGTCAGTCACTTGTAAGGCAAACCTCCTACCCCTATCCTGAGCATTGTTGAATGTGATCCATCCCTCTTGTTTTAAAATCAGAGCTTGGTGAGCTTTAGTTATTCTTCAAATAATAATCATGATCATATAAATAATTCTTTGAACAAATCACCTGTTACAAGCTTTTATTGTAAAGCCCCTGTAAAATAAACTCTATTTTCCCTTTTTATTCTACCTCGCCATCTCTTTTTACAGATGCATACATTGAGACATGAAAAGGTCCTTTGCCCAAGGGTTTGAAAGTTCCTCCAGATTTATATTTTTGAGCAACTAACTACCTTTCACAGCTACTCAAGAGAAGGGGTTCCAACTAAAGCTAAAGTCAGTTTAGAAAATAGTTTAAAGATGAATTAACTCTACTTAACTTTATTTTATGAAAAATAATATGTTCCAGATGGTTAAGGAAATACGTTGTTTAGTGTGTTCCAACACAGGAAATATTCAGAAGCAAATGCCTCAAAGAAGATGAAGAGAACTTCTGAATTTTATAAAGAAAGAGAATCATTGAGTAAAAGAATCATCAGCAGTATCTACTATAATCTACTAGAATAATAAGATTGTTATTTGTATTGTATTTATTTGTATTGTATATTGTATCTACTAGAATAATAAGATTTCTTTGCTGTTAGCTGATTGACAATTTATTGATGGCTAAAGGGTCACAAAATAGTAGAAAAAATTTTGATCCAACTGTAACTTTCCAGAAAAACAGGATTGATATGAATATCATTCATTATTAATATTCAAGACAATGAAGGTATTTGGTTAACAAGTATGAGCTAATCATAAACTTTTTTACTGGGAAAAAAGTACTAGATATGAGGATAGAGACTTAAGAGGGCTTTTGTTATCATTGTCGCTGCAAAATTTGGTTAAACCACTTGTCAAGCAGATTATGGGAAATATTTTATAAAATGTTGGATCAGGAATCTTAAAAAAAAAGTATTAAGTGGGCCCGGAGAGATAGCACAGCAGCATTTGCCTTGCAAGCAGCCAATCCAGGACCAAAGGTGATTGGTTCGAATCCCGGTGTCCCATATGGTCCCCCGTGCCTGCCAGGAGCTATTTCAGAGCAGACAGCCAGGAGTAACCCCTGAACACCGCCGGGTGTGGCCCAAAAACCAAAAAAAAAAAAAAAAAAGTATTAAGAGAAAAAGAAATGAAATAGTAAGTGAAAAAGAAATGATTAATATTAAATATTGTAATCAAATAAAGAGCTGTAGCCAAAATAGCCAAGATTCAAAAATAACCAAGTGTGTTTAGGTGCCAGATGTAGATAATTGCTCACACTTCAATTCCAAGCTGAGGGAGGAAGTGGGTCTGGAACATCACCACTACAGGAAATAATCCAAGACATGTTGGAAAGATGAAATATGAGTCTGGGGACCTTTCCACCAAGTGGAGAGAAAAAGTGATAGAGATCCACCCAAACTGCAGTCTTTATTGGGAAGAGTAAGGCAGCCTCAATTGGTGGAGAAAAAATTAGGGTAGAGAATCTATCCAGAGGTTCTTCTTGCTCAAGGGGGATTTAGATATGTAAAGAGAAAGCCATGGTAGTTAAGGGAAACAAATTCTGATAAGCCATACTGATTTAGGAAAAGACTTAATTTGCCAACACAAGTGCCCAAGAATAGGTGACTAGATAAAGAAAATGTGATATATAATGATAGGAAACTAGTCACAAATAGTGGGGGAGTGCAATTGGGGCAGAGAAGGAACCACTATGACAATGATTGTTGGAAATGAGCACAAGAACTGGGTGCTGAAAGGAGATAAAGTTAGATGCATGATTTCCCTTCAGTAACATGATTGCAAACCATAGTATCTATAAAAAAGGAAGAGAAAATAGAAAAAAGTTTGTCACAAAGGTAAGCAGGGGAGGGTGTTAAGAAAACAGGGGACATTGGTACCAGAAAATATGCACTGCTGATATGTACTTTTGTACACTGTATGACTGAAACTCAATTATGAGCAACTTTGTAAATATAAAAATTGTTACCTAAAAAATAAAAATGTAATGTGTAAGCACGCTCACTACTTGGCTAATGAAATGATGTATTTCACAGCATGTGGATGGAGTTAGAGTATATTGCTCAGTGAAATCAAGCAGACAAAGAGGAACAGATACAGAATAAAATAAAGTAAAATAAAATAAAAATACTCATATTTTAGTTATAAAGAAACAGAGTAGGGGAGTTACACATGATCAAAGTCAAAATCAATGGAACTAGAAAATTGGCCTATAACACTATGTTTACCTGGTGGGTGGGGATCTAGAAAGTATGTAAGAAGTCTCTGAGATTGGTGAATGAAAGTTAGCACTGGGGGTTGAAGGAACTTTTGAAATAATGTATATATAAAACTATCATTAACAGTGTGATAAATCCTGTTACCTCAATAAAAATTTAAAAATATACATTAAAATAGATAAAAGTGAAATGAAATAAAATAAAGAGCCTGAATAACCAGATCAATGAATCCAAAATGATGGGAAATATTATTGGTATGAAGGACCGTTTGAGTTTCTTTAGAATTTGGAGCTAGAAGGCCAGTGTTATTGAAGACATTGTTTAAGTCACAGTAACCTCACTGATAGGTACATATAGGCACTATATATATATAATGCAATTTAGGGTTTGATCAGAATCTGGAAATAATGTAGTTAGATTATACAGAAAATACAAATGAGAGCTAACCACTTCTCAGAGTTGGCCAACAAACCAAGAAGAAAAGATTCATTTTAATGGAGAGATAAAGTTCTATTTTTGAGGTAGCATAATGCTTGATATAAAATCTCTTCTGAAACATCACAAGTAAATTCATTGTGGGAGGCAAAATAAAGGCCTCCCCAAAATGTCCACTTTCAAATCCATGGGATCAGTGATGCTCAGTAACGGTAGACCTGGTTGATCCTTAGAGAATTAGAGAAACCAATCACCAGACCTTAAAATAATTTAAGATTATTTTGGGTTACATTATAGTTTTAATGTAACGACAAAGATCATTTAAATGTTAAATAAGGAGAAACTTGAAGAGTCTAAATATATATAAAAAAACTTATATGAAAATATAATAATATGAAAACTCATATAATAATATGAAATGATAATATTTAATAACTAAGTTATTAAATATTGCTCAATATTTACTCATTAATGTTTATTTATTGTTTATAAATATTGCATAATATTTAATAATAAAATATGAAAGACATGAAAAATAATATGAAAAACCTGATTTTGCTGTTTGAAGATGAAATGGACCATAAATCAGGCAACCACTCCAAATTTGTAAAGGCAAGAAAATAGATTCTCTTTCAAGTCATTTTGGACTATTTGGGAAGCCTGTACTTCTTTCTTCAAAGGCCTTTATATATAAATAATAAGCCCTTTACTTCCTTTTTGGAGTTTTTACGATATATTAGTCTTCAATCTGAACCACATTTGTGTGAGTATACATCTTTTTGTTGCAGAATATCCAAATGATGCAGTGAAAAATTTTCAGAATAGTAATGCAATTTTGGCTAAGCATACTTATCCTTTTTGTAATCTCAAAAGAAGTAGAAGTAATGCTAGAGTTTTCAATCAGCAAAATTAAGGAAAATATATCAATATATAATAAAAGTCTATTGCATGTAATTCACACTGATCTAATAGTACATAGCTGATTTTGATGAAATAAAAATAGGTTTATAAAGCTTGCCAAGGATTTATCTAAATTATGTGAATCCAAATTCTCAAAACATTCTAGTTCAATTCCACAAGGATACCAATAACATTTCTGAAAATCATTAAGATTTAATGTTTTAATGTCTGAAAAAATTACAAACATTCTATTTAAGTGCCTTTTATCACTAATTCAATAAGAATAAGGATTCTTTTTAGAGATTTTGTAATCTAATTTATTATTACCACAAAATTGTAGGAAAATAATGACCTTTATGAATTTCAGATACACACACACACTCACACACACACACACACACACACACACACACACCCCACTCATGCATATACAAAGAGACATTAATAGAGAGCCTGAAGCTTTAGTTTTAAAATTTTAGCATGGATCAAGCCTAAACACAAAAGTGCAAATATCACTGTTCTAAGTTAGATTATTTTATTCCATGGTGGAAAAATTTTCTAATTGATCATAACTCAGAGAACTTTATGCTGAAATAAAAGCAGAGAAGACTAACATACCAAATTGTCTTTGAACCAAAAGAAATAGAATATCTATAAATGATTGATTGATACATTTACAGAAATTATCTTTTAAAAATAATTTTTATTGAGACCAATGTGAATTACAAGTCTTTCACAGTTGTATTTCAGGTACATAGTGACAGTGAATTAGGGCCATTCCCACCATCAGTGTTGACCTCTCTCTGCCTTAGCATGACTTCCTGGACTGTTAGTGTAGTTGGTACCTTTTGTGTATAGCTTGTTGTAGTTTGGGTTTCTTGATTCTATCGTTGTTGACTTTGGTTTGGGTAGTTAGTTTTGACCATTTTTAATTTCCACTCATTGCTCCTGAGACAGCTTGCCCTCTGGGTCCCATCCACTTTTTTGTTTTTCTCAGTTTGTAGGAAGACATAAAAATATGAGACAGAAAAGATTCATGTGTAGAATCACTTTTTCTAAGAGATCAGTTGGGGTTGGAGTCCCACAAAGCTCCCAGGGAGGGAAAGTATTTCCTCTGTCCATCCGGGACAGGGAAAGCTATTCGGCTGTATAAATCCGTGGTAAATAATCCACACAGACAGGAAGGTAAGATGAGGCAGGAAGGTAGGACACCAAATCCTTTTCCACCCACCAACTGCTCCAAAACTCCAGAGCATGCTAGCCAGCAGCAAAAGAACTCCATCCCCACCAGTGTTTAACTCTTATTTATTTAGATCTAAAAAGCATCCCCTATCTGAAAGATCTAAGTGGGAAAGCAGGCAGGGAAACATATACCAAGGAAAAATATTATGAAAGCCTCTAAATACTAAAAATTTTCCCTTTTTAGTATAAAAATATAATACAACGTAGTAAAAAAAAAGGTAATATACCTTGTAAGTACAAGGGAAAATCTAAGCTAACAGAAAGCAGCAGTTTGCATAGGCACATCACAAGGAAGATGTAAAGAAAAACTTCTAAGCCTAAAAACAGGGTGTCCATAACCAGAGACAGGAGTCAAGGAATCCATTATAAGCTCCAGAGATGATAGTTCCATGATCCACGAAATACAAGATGACGAATTCAGAATAAGGTTTTCCTTAGAAGATATAGCCAGAATTCAACGATAGGTTGCGGACATCTCAAGAAGTAATCGAAAATTTCAATTGTAATCCAAAGTCAGAAATCCTCCGAAGAGATGCTGAAAAGGCAATCTAGCAGGCTAGATGAAGTTTATTTTCATTTCATGCCCAGGATGACAAGGAAGCCCATTTTTGGGGGGCGCAGATTTGAGTCCCTACCTGGGGGATAGTAGGCATAACCCCCCAAATCACTGGGGGAGACATCTGCAAAGTAGGGCCACTAGGTATCTGGGCTTAATTCAAGTTCTTCTTCCATATGTAGAGTTCATGCAGAAGTCCATGAAAGATCCAAATTTGATGTACGAAGTACAGAAAAGTACTAATGATGACTTAGTATGGGAGCTTAAGTCAAAAACCAAAACAAGGGGCCGGAGAGATAGCATGGAGGTAAGGTGTTTGCCTTGTCTACAGACGATCGGTGGTTCGAATCCCGGCACCCCATATGGTCCCCCGAGCCTGCCAGGAGCGATTTCTGAGCGTAGAGCCCAGAGTAACTCGAGTGCTGCAGGGTATGACCCTCAAAAAACAAACAAAACAAAACAAAAAAAAAAACAAAAAGAAAACCCAAAAACAAAATGCTTCAGGCTGGGAACCTCCCTGTGTAAATAAATAACTTGAGGTTCCATTCAAAATGGATAAAAACTTCTTTTGAACTTACAATATTTTTCCTTATGATGTGCCAAAGCAAAAACCCTGCCAGTATGCAAGGAACATCATTTGGGGTAATAAGAACAGTACAACAAAACCACTAACTTAAAGTTCCTATAAGCAACAACAAAAATGTAATACAAAGAAAATTCCTATAACAACTAAAATGGGGAGAACTATAATTATAATAGACAAAAAGAGACTAGCATCAAATATAAATCCAAGAAATACACTCAGAAGAAAAATATAAAAGGTGAATGTCCTTCAGAGTCCAATATAGATCTGGATCGATGAAAGATCTGGAAATCCGAGAAATCTGTCCATGGAAATTTGAGGAGTCCGGATAGGTGGTTCATAACTGCCTCAGGAAGCAAAACTCCAAAAGCCGAGGATCTCTTCCAAAGGCCAAAATCAGCTTCTAGCTGAGTATGGAGGAGATGATTTGAGGAGAGGGAGGAGTTTCTGAAAAAGAACAGTTCAGGACTAGGAGGACAGAGGAAAAGAACTTAAAGGAAGAATAAATTGGGGAAGAGAAAGCTAATAAAAAGGAACTATATACAAAATATACAAAACAGACAAGTAACAAAAGAGACAAACATAGAATCGATATAATGGTAGCTACCACACTTATTCACACTCACAATAGGTTAACAAAAAAAATTCGATGGAATGGATCCATCCATTCTATGCAAAAGAAAAATCAGCTGAAATGGTAAAAAGAACTTCAAAACATAATAGCCTGTAGATTAGGTAGAAGAACACTTCAAACTCACAAAAATTATATCCAAATATGTACAATACAAGCATGGAGAACCCTACTAGAAGTTGAAAGCCTCTAAATACTAACATCATGTTCTATGGTTCTTTAAAAATAAAATCTGGCAGAAGTCCCTGTCTAGAAGCTATAGATATAAATAAAATTAAAAGAAAAAAAAAAGGAAAAAGAAGAAATAGTGAATTAATTAAAAAAACGGGAGAGCAGGGGCCAGGAAGGTGGCGCTAGAGGTAAGGTGTCTGCCTTGCAAGCGCTAGTGTAGGATGAACCGCAGTTCGATCCCCCGGTGTCCCATATGGTCCCTCCAAGCCAGGAGCGATTTCTGAGCGCATAGCCAGAAATCTGAGCGTCAAACGGGTGTGGCCCAAAAACAACAACAACAAAAAAAAAACAAAAAACAAAAAACGGGAGAGCAGATGTGGCAAGGTTTTTGTTTTGTTTTGTTTTGATATATGCACAGTAAATATTGGGGAAACTAGAAAGGACATTTTCTTGACCTAAGAGACACAGGGTGTCTCTATCCGTGAAGCATACTGTCAGAGACCAACTACAGGCTCTGGACATGTTAATTGTCAAACCCCAAGGTCTTTCTTTAAGGTGCCAGGAAACATTCTGTTCAGTTGCGGTTATCAAAGTCATTCTTCTGTAATTAGAGGTTTTGTTTTTTGCAAAGACCCTAGGAAGAAGCCTAGAATAGAGTCTTTACGGTCCCAGGAAAAGTTCTGCTCAGTTGCAGTTGTGTAGTCAGTACTCTATAATTAGTGATCTTGGTTTTTGCACAGATCCTAAGACAGAGGGTGTTCTGATATCATCTCAATGTTAGGTGATGAGGTAGGAAAACCTGCCCTTAGATCAAGTTTGTTGTTTCCTCAACATCAGGGTGTCATATGAATCTACCCTGGCTCAAGTTGGTGCCAGAGCCAGTATTAGGGCCTCCACTTGGGGTGGGAGTTTGTTTCTTGTGCTGGGCAGGAAACTGTGCCAGTTCTAAGGTTAGATCTTGGGTTTGGGGGTGAACAGTTGATGTCTGTTTATTTGAAATCTAAGTTGAGTTCTCATGACAAATGTAAATATTATCATACTTGAAGTCAAATGAAACTAGTATCACATATAAAGCAAGTTTTTAGGGAAAAAATAAATCCTTTCTCTGCTATAGATATACAAAAGTCTAAAGCATATTATCAGGTGCCAAGCTTCATGTGGCCCCTGTATCATCTCAGGGATGGAGAACAGAGGATCTCAAAAGATCTCATTATTTGGTGGAGGAAATAGAATCCTTAAGAAGGACCAAATACCATTGAAGTCATGACATGATAATTACACAAATCAAGGGGATAATTTTAGTTAGGTTAATGCAAATATAACATTCATTAGTGATGAATAGCTCAAAAAAAAGGGAGGTAAATAGATTTTACATAATGATAGTCATTGAGGCTGGAGGATGGGTGGAAGAGAGTTTTATCCACCAATATGTAAAGAAAGTTTTACCATTTGTAATGTACTGGTGAGCTGCTTAACCATATTATGATTTCTTAAGCATGAGAAATGTTATTAAAAGATAGGAGTGCTTATTGATTGCCACTGCTCTTAAAATACAAAGGTGCAGATGATAAAGCTTGACATTGTCACCTCTCTTTGTCTATGGAACAGTGATCCACATTGGAAGGTGACACATTATATAAAAATATTTAAAACATTTAGTAGTTATAGCAATTGTCACACTTGGCAATGCTTAGGAGCCTGAGGCACTCTCAGTGGTGATTGTGAGGGGGCCTGTACATATGGCATACTGGGTTTCAACTAAGTTCTTTATACATGTAAGCATGTAATTTACTAATTGAGTTCACTCCCTTGATCCAAAAACACTAAACACAATACACAACTTTATATGTGGGATAGTTTAAAATTTTATTTAAAGTATTGTGATCTACAATGGGCCGGAGTGGTGGCGCTAGAGGTAAGGCGTCTGCTTTGCAAGTGCTAGCCTAGGACAGACTACAGTTTGATCTCCCGGCTTCTCATATGGCTCCCCCAAATCAGGAGCAATTTCTGAGTGCATATCGAGGACTGAACATCAAACAGGTGTGGCCAAAAAAAAAACCCCAAAAACAACAAAAATGAACAAAAACTCCACATTTTAATTGTTAAGTTTTAGATATACTTTTTAGCACCAATCCCACTATCAGAGTCAACTTCCCTCCACTAATGTTCTTAGAGTCCATCCCAAATTATCCTCTGCCCCAGCATGCCATCATAACAGGTATCTTTTAAAGTTTGATTGTTAAAGTTTGTGTCTCATGACTTTATGGTTGTTTACTGTGGCTTGAATACTTAGTTATGCCATTTTTAAACACCATCAATCCACCTCAGCCCTGTTGACTTCCTGTCTCCCATTATTTCACATATGTACTTTCCCTACCCCACTCAATAACCTTCCTTCTCCTCATTATACTCTGGGACCACAAATGCTTTAGACTTCCCCTATTTAAACCATTGCAATTCTTCACATAGTTATTATAAATACTACATGTAAGTGATATAATCTTGTATTTATTTATCTTCTGGCTTACTTCATTTAACATATTGTCCAGTTCCAACCATGTTGCAGTGAATTGAATGATTGCGTCATTCCTTACATCTGTGTATTATTTCATTATGTATTCCATGAATCTCTTATTTATGACACACTCATCTATTGTTGTGGGACATCTAGGTTGATTTTAATTTTTAGCTAGTATATTGAATAGTGGCATGCATATCTATTTGAATGAATATTTTTCTTTCCTAGAGAAAGAAATGGAAAAAATGGAGTTGTTGGGTCATATGGAAGCTTGATTCTGAGTATACTAAGAACACTCCATAGAGTTTGTCCACAAGAGACATTCTCACCAGCAGTGGATGAGAATTTCTTTTTAACCACCTCTCTGACAACACAGATTGTTCCCAGTATTTTTGATATGTGCCATCCTCATTGGTTTAAGATGATATCTCATTGTCATGATTTGAATTTCCCTAATGATAAGTGATGATGCACATTTTTCCATGTGCCTGTTGGCCATCTATTGGTCTTCCTCAAAGAGGTTTCTACTCATTTCTTCTCCATTTTTTTTTGTTTTTGTTTTTGTTTTGGGGGCCATACCTAGTGGTGTTCAGGGATTACTCCTGTGCTTATAAATCACATCTGGCAGGCCCCCAGAGACCATATGAAATGATAGGAATCAAACCCTGATTGACAGCGTGCAAGGCAAAAGCCTTATCCCTTGTGCTATCCTCTGGTCCCTCTTTTCTTTATTTTTAATGGAGTTTTTAAATTTTGCAGGGTAACCTTTGTGAGTACTTTGTATATCCTAGATATCAACCCTTTATCTGATGTGCTGTATATACGTATTCCCCCCCTCATAGATGTCTTTTAATTGTATCCCATGTTTCTTTTTATATACAGACACTTTTTAGTTTGAGGTAGTCCATGTGTTCAGTTTTGGTTCTATAGCATTTGCCATTGGCATTGATCTTTGAAGATTTCTTTGAGGTCTATATCTTGGCATGTTCTACCTATGTTTTTCTCAATGTACTTTATAGATTCAGGTCTAATTTCAAGGTTTTTGATTCACTTTTAGGTGGAAGATAAGAGGTATGATCCAGCTTTAATTTTTTACCAGTGATAATTCAATTATCCCAAGACCATTTATTGAAGAGGCTGCCATTTACATTTCATGATCTCAGCATCTCTATCAAAGATTAGTTGACCATATATTTGGGGGATTCTCAATAAATATTCTATTCTGAACTATTGGTCTAAAATTTTGTATTTTCTCCAGTATAGTATATGATGTTTTGAGCACTATGGTTTTGTAGTATAGCTTCAAGTTAGGTAAAGAGATACCTTCAAGTTTCTTGTTTTTCAGTATGACTTTGGCTATTTAGGTTCTTTTATGTTTCCACACAAATTTTATAATTGACTTTTTAAGTCTTTGAAGAATGGTGTCAGAATTTGAATAGGGATTGTATTTCATCTATAAAGTAGTTTAGGTAATGTTATTTTGATAACATTGATTCTTCTGATTCATGAGCATGGAATGTTTTTCAATTTTCTTAGGCCTTCTCAAATTTTTTTCTTAAGTATTTTGAAGTTTTGTGATATAGGTCTCTCAAGTCTTTTGTTAAGTTAATTCCTAAGTGCTTGATCATTTTTGACACAATTTTAAAGAAATCTTTGATTCCTTTTTCCTCTGACTTAGTATTTCTATAACAAAATGCAACTAATTTTTATAATTGACTTTGTAGCTAGCTACTTTGATGAATTGGTTTATTGTTTCTAGAAGCTATTTTTTGTGGACTAGGATAGAAACTTTTTAAATGTTTTTAAAACCCTCACCTGAAAGTGACCAATTTATAGGCTGCAAAGATTTTATCTCTAGCACCCTATATGATCCTCTGAACCCCACCAGAAGTTATCCCTGAGCTCAAAGCCCAAAGGTATGACCCAATCTGCATTGGAGGAGGAAGATGAGGAGGAGATGACAGGTGAAGGCAGGTTTTAGATGGTGTTAAAAATTAATGTTTGACGGGATGCAATGGTTTAAGAGCCCCAGAGTATAGTGAGAAGGAAAGAAATCAGAAAAGTAAAAGACAGAAAGATGTGAAATAACAGGGGATGGGGCCAAGAAGACTCAGGTGCATTTGTGGTGTTAAGAAAATACAGAACTAAATAACCAAGCCACAGAGTCAACAAGCATGAAATCATAAGACCCAAACTTTAACAACCAAACTTAAAAAGGTTCCTGTTATTATGGTAGGCTGGGGCAGGGAATGGGAGTAGATAGAAGAGACTTGGTATAGACTCAGTGATTATTAGTAAAGGAGGTTGACACTGGTGGTGGGATTGATGCTAAAACATTGTATATCTAAAAATTTAACTACAAATAACTTTGTAAATCACAATGCTTTAAATAAAAAGTTAATTTTAAAAGGCTAAAATTAAAAAAAAGCAGCCTTCAATCTTAGGCACTTCCCATATCATATATATCATATTCATATAGATATATATTATATATCCATATCATATATATTTCCATATCGTATATATTTGGTTTTGGGGTCACCAGAGGTGGTCAGAGGTTACTTCTGGCTCTGTGCTCAGAAATCATTCCTGGAAGGCTCAGGAGACCATATGGGATATCGGGATTTGACCCACCATTTGTCCTAGATAGGCTGCCTGCAAGGCAAATGCTCTACCACTGTTCTATCTCTTCAGCCCCTCCATATGATATTTTTGAAAGTATGGTTATGATGGTGATTAGTATTTTTCTATGTGCAAATACAAGTTAATATATGACACTTTGCAAATTAAAAAAACTTTTAATCAGAATGTGAGTTGAATTCCTGAGGTAGAAAATTGATCCTCTATCTGAATTTGAGATTCTTCTCAGCAAATGTTTTATGTTTTACTAATAAAATACCTGCAAAGCATGAAAAAATCAGCTTCAAGAAGAAAGGAGATAATAAAAAAATTAATATTTAGGATCTTTATACTAGGACTTTAAAAAGGAATTATGAACTAAAGAATGAGCTATGTAATGAGAGTTAATTACCCTAAGAGGCACAACACAACATGAAGAAATAAAAGCCTTCTCTTGAGGACTTCCTACACATTCTTCAGTAAACAAAAAATTAACAACAAAATTATACAAAACTCCCACTTTCAATATTACTTACATGTGACTGACTTGGGATTGATTCCTAGCACCACATGTGGTTCTCTGAGTCCCTCCAGAAGTGACCTTTGACAACAGAATAAGGATTAAGCCCTGGCACAGCTAGGTCTATCCCCAAAAACCAAAATAAATTAACAATAAATAAAATATATTAAACCCAAGATCAGATTGGAAGAAAGTGAAAGTAAAATGGGGCATTAATTATGATCCTTATTTGCTATTTTAATTACTATTTCTGTAATAAATTACCCCAAACTTTGTGATGTGCAACAATAATTTTTATTATTTTCATTTTTATTCCAGTACACTAGTTATGATACTGGTAATACATTCATGATTACATAAATATTGATTTAGTTTTCATAGCTCTCACTGATTTTAAAGCTTATTATTCACAGCTAGGCATTTTCATTGAAGTCTCATGAAGTTCTAAATTTGCCAAGTGAGTTGGAGACACTCAGACACAATTCATTGTAATGGGCATCTCATGTTCTATCTGCTTCTTTATTGCTTGGTAATATAACTAGAAACCATGAATGCTAGTTTTGTAACTCTCCCTAGAAGCCATTCTGTTTCAATATGATAACTTAGCTACCATATTTGGGAATGTAGCATTGGCCTATCATTAGTATATTTCATTCATATATTGTAAGTAAAGACCAAACTTTAGAAAAAAATGAAGGTAACAGGCCAAAATAATAGCACAGCTGTGGGGCATTTACTTTGCATGTGGCTGGCCCAGGACGGACACGGGTTTGATCCCTAGCATCCCATATGGTCCCCGAGCCAGGAACGATTTCTGAGCACATAGCCAGGAGTAACACCTGAGCGTTGCCAGGTGTGACCTCAACACCCCCCCAATTAAAAAAATGAAGGGAACAAAAACTGTGAACAGTAAGTATACTGGTAAGCCCCAGAAAGACACCAGATTATTTAGCAAAATATATTTACTTATACTTTGATAGGCATGTCTTTAAGAATAAAAGGGCTTTAATTCTAGAAGCTTTCCTCATTCTGTGTTATAAACTAAAGTTTATACTTAACATTATGGTTCACTCTTTGAATGCATAGTTCTATCAGTGGGCACATGATTTAACAATTGAGCACCTCCCCAGTTTTGACTGCAATTACAAGTATCATACAAAATATCAAGTACTGCAATTAAAGTATCATACAAAATAGCTATACTGAATTAATAGAATAGTGCCTTGGGTACCTTCCTAGATGAGTTTTTTTCTCTTTCGATAATGTATATAAATTTCCTTCCTGCCATTCAATGACTTAAGATAAGTTTCTAATTGCTAAATTATTGTTCTTTGTATTTATGCACCACAATTTATTTACTCATTAACTTATTGAAGGATAGTTTATTAAAAGCATGTCTTAGAGAATCTGGTGTTATTTTGCAGATATTCTTCTGATAATAGTAACAACATAAAGTGTTATAATTTGCAGCAAGAGCATCAGATTGTCTCACTGACACATGAGGAAGAAAAAGTTCAGTAATAGACCATTGTAGTTAAGATTGTTGCAGTGTTTCTAACTTAAATGATTGCTGTTTGTGGCCTCACAATTTAGCTTGAGGTATTAGAATTTTTTATATTGGAATTGATAGCCAAAGACAGAAAAATTATCGAAAAGTTGATAGCAAGAAAAATAGTTCATATCTAGGGTGAATTTTTCTTTTTCTTTTTCTTTGGCTATTTTTCCTCACCAAGAAATATATGTTGGGGTCTGAGAACTATTTTCATGGTTGTTGACAGACCAGTCAGTATTGCTCCAAAACACATCAAAAAAACACATCACAGAAGCTCAGTATGTGAAAATATTTGGACTTGGCTGTGCTGGAATGTGTGAGTGAAGCCAGCCTCCTTAAGGTTCTGTGGATCAAGCAGGGACGCTATTCATCTTGTGCCATCACATGTCATGGGAAATAAAACTTAACTTCCTATACCCCCCTATGAGGTCAGTCAAAATAGTCATGATTCTGCTACCCCATATGACATCCAATGCAGGGATGTGTTAAAGGATCCTTTCTGCTCCATCTTCTATTCACAATCTAAACTCAGGCTTTAGAAATTGTGCTGTATACTAACACAGTTTTGAAACTTTATTTTACCCAGTTTTGGGCTAACAGCTTAGCATGCATTAGTTCATTTGATCCCCACATCTTTGGTATCATTAAAGAAATTAAAACTGTAAAATTTGGGAGACTGGAAATAAGGAACAGTAGGTAAGTTATTTGCCTTGCACATGGATGGCCTGGGTTTAGTTCATAGCACTCTCTATGACCATTGTATTATTGCTGGATTGATTCCTGAGTACAGAGCCAGGAGTAAGTCTTAAATACCATTGAATGTGGCCCCCAAACAAACAAACAAACAAACAAATAACTGTGAAAATTTAAAAGTCAAGTCACCAGCCCTGCTGGCAGGAAGGCAAAGCAAGTAGAATTTCCAATAACATAGTTTTCTTCGATGTTGTCTTATGGAATTATTAGTTTTTCATTAAATAACTTTATTTGTTAAAATAATTTAACTCCAAATACACTTGTTTAATTTGCATTGAGTTATAAATACAATTCACGTTTTAATTAAAATGTCAAGATCGAACAACTGACATTGTTACAAAATTTTTGTTCAATTTTAAAATGGTCAGTTGTATTAAAGGTCAATTATTAACTGTGAACTCTATGAGAAACTCCAAATTAATAAGTCTGTTTTCAAAACCCACTGCAGTCATTCTTGAAACCCTGATCAAGATTTAATAGATGCACAATGGCACATTAATTTAAAAAAGGAAGAAGAAAAAAAAAAGACCTTATAGTCTTTGTTTGTTTCTGCGGGGAAGCTACACTCTGCAGCACTGAGGCATTACTCCTGGCTCTGTGCTCAGAAATTGCCCCTGACAGGCTTGGAGGACCATATGGGATGCCAGGAATCGAACCAAGGAACATCCTAGATTGGCCGCATGCAAGGCAAACGCCCTACAGCTGTGCTATCTCTCTGCCCAACCCCATAGTCCTTAAAAGCTGTTTGGCTAAGGACATAATTAAAGCTCACCCCATGCTATCACAAGACAAGAGGACAAGAAACAGAAATGAAAAGCCAACAGAAAGCAGCCAAAACAAGCACTTAAACAAGCATATGAATCACCACAACATTGCCACTGGAAAACATTTTTAAAATTTTATTTATTGATTGATTAATTGATAGATTGGTTGTTGGGCCACACCCAGCGATGCTCAGTTGTTACTCCTGGCTCTGCACTCAGAAATCACCCCTGGCAGGCTGGGGGACCATAAGGATACAGGGAATCGAACCGGGTCCAGTCGACTGCATTCAAGACAAATGCTTTGGTCCTGGAAAACTCTTGAAAACAAAGAGCAGGTCTCCCGGGAACAGCATTTCTTTATACAGAAAAGCAAATTATCAGTAGTTTTATCACAGAGCAAAGTGATGGCAGTGGAGCAATGAGAACAAAGGTCAGTCCTAATTCTGCAGAACCAAGGAGAAAAAAATCATCAAAGCACCTTTTCAGGAGTTTAAGAATGATTTGATATAATACTTTTTGATCAGCTGAGGGCTAGTTTTGTGTAAATTGAGAAGAATGAAAGGAAACCATCACCATAACAGCTTGAAAGAACCCAAAACTTGCCATGGACAAGAAAAAAAATTAAATGCTGCCTTTGCATAAAAAATAATGCAAGACAAAGCCCAAACTAAAAGAAACTTTATCACAAGAGCTAAAGAAAAGGTGTGGGTCTTTGGTCTTTGGATTTTTTTTTTGACATGTTAGAATGACCTTCTCGTATCTAGTTGCTAGTCTCAACAGGACCAAAGATAAATATTTTAATTTAATCATTTATTTGTTTTTTTTTGGGGGGGGTCACACCCAGCAGTGCTCAGGGGTTACTCCTAACTCTGCACTCAGAAATCGTCCCTGGCAGCTATGGGAGACCATATGGCATGTCAGAATTCGAACCACCGTCCATCCTGGATAGGCTGCATGCAAGGCCAATGCCCTACCTCTGTGCTATCTCTCCAGCTTGGCGAAGATAAATAATGACAGAAGGCCACCAACTTTTCTCTGGAGCCACTCTCATTTATCTCATCATGTGCCAATAAATTTAGTCTTCCTGATTTTAATCTATTTGTAGAAACATTTCAGCAAACACATGCAGGCTAACTCAGTTATGCTCATGGTTGATTTGATCCCAAGAGTAAGGGCTCCAGAAGCAGCCAGGTTTTCTGGCTCCTCTCCCTGCTCTGTCGCTAAATTTACAGGACTGTGTAGAAACACTGATCAGGTAGCAGTGCAGTAGCTGCTATGATTAACATCTTTACAGAGAAATACTCACCTCACTGTCACTCACAAATAGAACAACCGAAGTCAAAAATTTTAGGCATTCTTTTCCACCTGACATTCTACCACCCATTCAGATGATTTTTTTTTCTGGCCTGCAGTTAGGAAGGCTGCAAATTCCTGATTAATATTAAAAATATAGGGGGCATGGGGCCAGAAAGATAGCACAGTGGTAGGGCGTTTGGCTTGCAAGTGGCCAACCCAGGACGGACGTTTGTTGGAATCTCAGCATCCCATATGGTCCCCCGTGCTTGCCAGGAGCGATTTCTGAGCACAGAGCCAGGAGTAATCCCTGAGCACCACCGGGTGTGGCCCAAAAACCAAATATATATATAATAAATTTTAAACAGAACCATTGAAGAGGAGGCTTCAAAACTCACTGACAAATGCCCCTTAGATCTCTAACTTCCCCCTCCAAGTCTTTGTGAGGTCAAGATTTACACACTGGCATTAGTTTTAATAAAATGGGTTCAAACTTTTCTGTCCTACAAATGTGCTTCAGAATTGGACACTCGTTTACCAAACCTCTATTGAAGAACATAGATATTCACAATTCAAGGATTTTTGACAAGCACACCCTGGTTGACTTAACCCACATGATCTCTTTTCGTATAGATGCTACAAGCAAGCGCTCTCCACCTATCATCTCTTTGTTTGGGTTTCTCTTCCTTCTAAGCTGGACATGTGGGGGTTACCAATCATTTCCATTGTAGATAGAAAACATGAATCAGGGGCCGGCGAGGTGGCGCTTGAGGTCAAGTATCTGCCTTGCAAGCACTAGCCAAGGAAAGATCGCGACCGCGGTTTGATCCCCCGGTGTCCCATATGGTCCCCCCCCAACCAGGGGCAATTTCTGAGCACTTAGCCAGGAGTTAACCCTGAGCATCAAACGGATGTGGCGCGAAAAAACAAAAAAAAAAAAAAGAAAGAAAAGAAAAGAAAACATGAATCATTTCTAAGGAGGGGGAAAGATAGTTGTTTTCTCATCTGCCGGATTCTGCAGTGCAGATACTATTTATATACAATGAAGTATAACATGTACTGTGTTTAAATATACAGCTAAAGGAATTAATATACAATGATATTATTATACAGATTTGCCTGCTACTGAAAGTTACTGTGAAACCTACTCTAAACCAAAGTAAAGCAAAGAAACAATTACCATAAATTTATATGAAAAAGTGTGCCTTCCTAGGTCTTCAAAACAACCTATCACATCAGACCAAATGACACATAACACCTAAAATAACACCAATATACTATAAAAGCAGGAATGGCAGGATATATATATACAGACAGTGTAAAGTATTTCCTGCGGAAGGAAGTTGATAGGGCTTCTTTCATTGAGAAAAACATGTTTTACTTTGCGACTTTGGTCATAAATACAGAAGTCCTGTTCAAATTTATTTTTAGCTTGCAATAGAAGGTAGGTATAGGTCTGTTGTAAAAACAAAGAAATGTGAGGCAAACTTTTGAAAATCAATAGATAGCTCTTGTAACTGTTCATAAAATCTCTCACTCAGAAAAGCACCTGTGCTTCTACACTGTCAGTTCTCTTATCAGTTATTCACAACCCATAGATAAGAACTATTCTGACTTTTATCACCACACATTCGTTTCTCCTATTCTGTGGATTAGGAATACAAATAGTGAGTGTCACACTAAATGATTTAAATTTAGTCCACATTTTGTTTCTATTATACATAGAATATACCTCTACTGATTATACAACATAATACTTCTGAGACTTTTTTTTTGCATGAATTAAAAACTTCCCCTTTTCTTCTGCTAGAGTTTTCACTTGTAGAAGACCATAATTTGTTTTTCTTTTCTTCAAAAGATGGACCTTGGAGCTGTTTTTATTTTTCTGTGTTATGACAAAACCATTACGTTGGGCAAATCATTATGTGATTATATATACTCACATATATATATTCTACATATATATATTCTTGTTTTTAATTTGTTTAGGAATGAAGCTACTATGTCTAAAGGAAAGTATCTGCTTATGAGAAACTGAAGGAATAAAATTAATCGTCCAGGAATATATACCTCCTGGTCTTTTTTTTTTTTTTCATAAAGAATGTTTTAAATTACCTTTTAAAGTTCTGAGCACTTTTTAGTGAAAAAAAGTGTTATCATGTTTTATAAATTTTATTTTCAATAATTTTCAATGCATTTCCCAACACAAAATATTTTATAGTATTTATGTATTTTATTTTGCAATTAAGTCTTTCACATATGATGATTAATTTTGTATGTTGTAAGGAAGAATGCACACCTATGTCTTATTGCCTTAACTTAATAATTATTCATTTTAATTACAGTACTGGCATGCTATATGCACAACACACTTTGATTAACAATATTGTAAATCACAGTGCCTCTGATAAAGTAATTTTTGATTATTGATTTATAATGCAAACTTCTAATTTTTGTACGTTGGAAGTACTTTGGATGAGCTCCAGAAAAATTAAAAAATAATTGAGCAATAGGAGTCTGAGTGATAGCAAAGCGGTAAGGCGTTTGCCTTGCATGCAGCTGATCCAGGATGAATGGTGTTTCGATACCGGGCATCCCATATGGTCCCTGTGCCAGCCAGGTGCGATTTTTGAGTGCAGAGCCAGGGGTAACCTCTGAGCACTGCTGGGTGTGACCCAAAACAAATAAAATTGAGCAGAAATTCATTTGGATGAACTTAGGATCAATTTTCTAGAAATTGTACCTATTGTACTAGAAATTGTACCTATTATGTCATTGAGCTACTGAAAAAAGTTGTAAGGCATGTCCTCTGACTTTGATTTGTCTAGTTCAATCAACATCATTAATCTTTACTAAAGTCTTTTTACTAATTATTGAAATATCTACATTATGTTCAATGAAAATATTCAGAGAATTCTAATGTCTTAATACTCTATTGACTTAAATGATTTAAAATCAGCTATTATTTATTTAACTCTTGTTTTAGGCTGTTATGTGAAATCCCAATAATGAAAGCCATTTTACAAGATTTCCCAGCATGAATTTGTTTTGATTAGAAATGCCACTGAAAATTGAACTGTGTAGGAACATAGAAAAAAATCTAACATTGAGTAAAAATAGAAATGGCAAGGGAACATAAAATAAATCCACAAAACCTAATTGGAGTTTTTCAGCATACCAGATACAGTCTGTGTAGAGAATTAGATTTTGGCACAACTTTTGGATATTTTGATATTGAATTGAATCCTGTATTGACTTCTAATTCACAGATAATGAGGGTATTATCATTTCAAAAACTTTAGTTATAGCTTCATATGATTGGGAGAATCTTCTACCATATTTCAGAAAAAAGAGAAAATGGATTTTTCAGTTTTAAATACAATAGGAGAAAACAAATTCGCATTAATGTCTCTTTTCAATGACTATATGAAGAATGTTTAAATGATGACAAAATAGTGAATAAAACTTTAGAGTAAAAGATAGATAAAATATCTACATTAATTATGTTGAACATCTAAATTTAATACAAGAAAATTAAATATTCTATTATAAAATATGCCTTATAAATATTTAGCAGTTGGTAATGGAAGAAAACTTAAAATATATGTATTTTAGATTCTAAATCTATTTCATGTGATATGTGGACAATTATAATTTATGAGCAAAATTTAGTATTATGTAAATGTTTTCTATTTAAAATTTTAGAATTGGGGGAAATCTAAGATATAAAATGTTAAAATTTTTTGGAAACAAACAGAATTGTACACTGGAACAACTCCTGGTAGTGCTGGAACATAAACTAGGGTTTGCATGTAAAAGCCAGGCACTTTAACTCCTGTACTATTTCATATATATATAAGATCTTTACTTAAGCACCATAATTAGAAGCATGATTGTAGTTGGGTTTCAGTCATAAAGAGAACACCCCCCCCTTCACCAGTGCAACTTTCCCACCACCAGTGCCCTCTCCTCACCCCTGCCTGTATTCCCGACAGGCATTTTACTTCTCTCACTCATTAACATTGTCATGCTAGTTGTTAGCATTCACCACTCTTTGTGGTGAACTTCATATTGTGAGCCAGTCCTTCCGGTCCTTAAACTCTAATGTCTCTGGGCTTATTACAATAATGTCATTAATTTTTTAAACCCATAGATGAGTGAGACTATTCTGTGTCTATCTCTCTCCCTCTGACTTATTTCATTCAGTATAATAGATTCCATGTAAATTGATGTATAGGAAAATTTCATGACTTCATCTCTCCTGACAGCTGCATAATATTCCATTGGATATATGTACCACAGTTTCTTTAGCCATTCATCTGTTGAAGGGCATCTAGGTTGTTTCCAGAGTCTGGCTATTGTAAATAGTGCTGCAATAAATATAGGTGTGAGGAAGAGATTTTTGAATTGTATTTTTTGTGTTCCTAGGATATATCCCCTGGAGTGATATAGCTGGATCATATGGGAGCTCAATTTCCAGTTTTTGGAGGAATCTCCATATTGTTTTCCATAAAAGCTGGACTAGATGGTATTCCCACCAGCAGTGGATAAGAGTTCCTTTCTCTCCACATCCCCGAAAGCATTGATAGTTCTTGCTCTTTGTGATGTGCGCCAATCTCTGTGGAGTGAGATGGTACATCATAGTTGTTTTTATTTGCATCTTTCTGATGATTAGTGATGTGGAGCATTTTTTATGTGTCTTTTGGTCATTTGTATTTCTTTTTTGAGAAAATGACTGTTCATTTCTTCTCCCCATTTATGATGGGATTAGATTTTTTTTCTTGTAAAGTTCCTTGTATATTTTGGATATTAGCTCCTTATCTGATGGGTATTGGGTGAATAGTTTCTCCCACTCAATGGGTGGCTCTTGTATCCTAGGCATTATTTTCTTTGAAGTGCAGAAGCTTCTCAGCTTAATATACTCCCATCTGTTTATTTCTGCTTTCACTTGTTTGAAGAGTTCTGTTTCCTCCTTGAAGATGCCTTTAGTCTCATTGTCATGGAGTATTTTACCTATGTTTGTTCTATATATCTTATGGTTTCAAGCCTGATATCAAGAACTTTAATCCATTTGAATTTTACCTTTGTGCATGGTGTTAGCTGGGGGTCTGAGTTTGCCTTTTTGCAAGTGGCTAACCAGTTGTGCCAACACCACTTGTTGAAGAGGCTTTCCTTGCTCCACTTTGGGTTTCTTGCCCCTTTATAATAAAATTAATTGATTGTATGTCTGGGGAACATTCTCTGAATACTCCAGTCTACTCCACTTATCTGAGGATCTGTTTTTATTCCAATACCATGCTGAGTATTGCTGTGTGACACCAAAACAAACAAAAAAGCCACACACACACCACACAAACTTGATTATTAGATTATTATTTTTACATTGCCAGGTTGATTCATAAGAGAAATGTACTCTTCTAAACCACATCCCTGGCCCATAATTACTATTAACCATAAATATTATGATTGAATAATACACCAAATATATATATGTATGTATGTATATATCTTTAGCCCTGTTATCTAATTTATATATAAATATATATATATATAAATTTATATATAAATTAGATAACAGGGCTGAAGAGATAGTACAGGGGTAGGCAAGGCACTTAACTTGCATGTGGCCAAACCCAGTTCACTTTCCAGCCCAGCATGACCTTGAGCATGACCAGGCATATTTCTAAGCATAGAGGCAGGAGTATGACTGAGTACAGTTGGCTGTAGATCAAACACTACACTTCCCCCAAATAAAACACACACAGGAAGCTAATATATGAAATTTCAAACTAAACATTACAAAGAAGAGTACATATATCTCAAGACCTCATACACCTTTGGACCTTAATGTTAGAAATGTATCAAATTTGATACCACATTTCAATGGTGAGACAAACAATAATAAGAAATAAAAATCAAATAAAATTACATTAAATCTAAAGGCTTAATATCCAACATATAGATAAACTCTCACAGCTCAACAACAAAAAACAAGCAACCCAATGAGAAAAATTTTAAAGTTACAAATAGACACTACTTCAAAGAAGACTTGCAGATGACCTACAGACATGTGGGGGGAAAATGCTCAATACTACTAATTAGAGAAATATAAATCAAAACCACAATAATATTTCACTCCAGGGAGAACAGCCTACAACATCAAAAACATTAGATATGTGTGTTGACAAGAATTTAGAGTCTAAATTTTAGACAAAAGGGAATTCTGGCACATTATTGGAAGGAACGTAAATTGATGTAACAACTAATGGAAAGTAATATAGTATTTGACAAATTAAAAAGGGAAATACTATTTGATTCAGCAGTATCACTCTTTAGCATTTATGTGAAGGATAAAAAAAACACAAAACCAACAGGATATTTGCTCTCTTGTTTTAATAACAGCCAAAAACTTGCAATTCACCTAGATGCCCATCACAAATGACTGGATAAAATCTACTGAACATTTATTCAATGCTTTATTACTCTGCCACTAAAAAGATGATGGAGCCAGGGAGGTAACTCATAGAGTAGAACACATAATCATTTTGTGTGAGGCCTTGAGTTCTGAGTTTAATTACTAGCATTGCATATTGTGTGAGTAGTCCTGTTGGCTCTTTAGGCATTACCATTTGTGACTTTGGTGTTCCGCAAACAGATATAGGTCGATCTAGTGAAATATCAGGTCTGCACAACTGGACCAGGATGAACATTGCCAAGCATGACTCCTATAAAAGAAAAAAGTATGTAAGCAGAAACGATACAATTAGAGCTTTATTTTGGATGTGGGATTGGGGAATGGATGAAACTTGAAATGATTATACTAAGTGAAATAAGTAAAGAAATGGAAGACAATTATTGGAGGGTTTTATTCACACATAGAAAATAAATTACTAAAGCAAACAAACTATCAAAAGGCAACTATGAAAGTTAGTAGACAAAAGGAAAAGAAAAAAAAAAAGAAAAAGGGAAGAGACATAGAGAGATGGTCCTGTCAGTGGTAAACAACATTGGAACTTCAATGTTTGTATGCTGACAATTACATACATACATATAGAGTTATATACTTTTCTCCAGAACTTCCAGACTATTATAAACCAATGATGCCCGTGTCTGAAAAAAGTTTTATTTAAAATATAATCTGGGGCTGGAGAGGTAGCATGGAGGTAAGGCGTTTGCCTTGCATGCAGAAGGATGGTGGTTTGAATCCCAGCATCCCATATAGTCCCCGAGCATGCCAGGAGCAATATATATATATATATAAATCTGGTCTTCAAACAATTCTTTAGAGAGGATGAAAATAAATTCCTCAGACTCCAACAAAGTGTAAAAGAAAATCTTATAAAGAGCTATTATAGGAAATATCAAAATAACTCTGAAAATTAAAAAACAAGGTTTAAGGGCCCGGAGAGATAGCACAGCAGCGTTTGCCTTGCAAGCAGCCAATCCAAGACCAAAGGTGGTTGGTTCGAATCCCGGTGTCCCATATGGTCCCCCGTGCCTGCCAGGAACTATTTCTGAGCAGACAGCCAGGAGTAACCCCTGAGCACCACTGGGTGTTGGCCCAAAAACAAAAAATCAAAAAACAACAACAACAACAAAACAAAACAAAACAAAATAACACAAGGTTTAAAAATTTTAAATGGGTCAAAAATCTTAATAGACCACAAAAATGCCAAAGGAAGAAAGACATATAAAAGGTACTCCATATCATATGTTCTCAAGGAAATACTAATTAAAACAACAATGAGCTACCACTATTGAGTTAATTCTAATCTCAACTGTGGACCTCAGGTGATAATAATAAAATGTCACAATTTAAACAAATTCACTACTATAATGGGATATGCGAGAAATGGGGGAGAATATACAGGTGTGGAAGAACAATATCCCTGGTCCTTTCAGTTTTGCTTTGAATCTAACCTTGGTCTACAAATGAGTCTGAATGCCTATATTATTGGAATACTGACTAAAGTGGCCCAGAGGTCATTATTGATTTTGCTTCCTTTAACTTAAGTGAATGAGTTGGTGGTTGGAAATACATATTTAACCCTGCAAGGCAAAATAGTGTGGTGTGCTTTGTAAAAGTTGCTGATATTGTTTTGCTTAGAAGTTTGAAGCTAGGTAATAGAAGTTAGGAAACTAACTTATCTAATTGCTACTTAGGGGGATCAACTTTGGACAATCTAAGTCTTAAAATACATCTGTGTTCAAGGCAGATCCATTTTCTGTTCTCATGGGTTGTAAATTCTATATATTCTGCCACATTTCCCATTTTTAAGAGAAAAATAAAGAGCAAGCAAAAACGAGGACTAAAATTAAATAACAGAATTCTGATTGTGTTTTCTAATTAAAGTATAAATGAAGAAACTTAAATGAGCAATTTAACAATTTATGCATTGAAAATAAGAATTTCAGTTCAGTTTTATATGAACTGTCAGTCAGAATAATGTAATGATATCTTTATAATTAATATCCTTGGTGTCCATTAGTGTTTTGTTTTCTCCTCCCTGTCACTCTCATTTGTAGAGACTAAAAATAAAAAATAAAAAAGAAGAAAATCTCATTAAAAAGAAAACCTCTTAGCAAATAACTAGTTGTCAATACTTTAATTAGTGGATGGGTTTTTTTAGATTTTATAAACCTGGCTAAGTATAATTACAAACCTCAGGCCTTACAGCCTTGAGTAGTTACCAGTTTACATCACAAAAGACTCATTATTGCCTCCCCATCCAAATTATTCAGCGTCAGGCCAGTGGGAAAGAACATGCCCTACTTCCAGTTCTGATTTACTTTTCAGTAGCAGATTCATCATTGCTCACAAAGCAGCTCCTTGCTACCCATTAAAATCCCCGAAGTACAGACATACAAAAGGGTATTCCTGCCTCCTATTACTTTTAGAACCAAGGAGAGTAAGCTGCTGGCCAGTTGACACATAACATCGACCACTTCTTGCCTAGCAATGGAAATGGAAGACTGTCTGGTTGCTAACAGCTCAAAGCAGTGCTCACAGATAAAGACATCCACTCCCCAAGTCAAACTGATGCTAAAACCCCAAATAAAACCCTTGTCCTGAGCTTATATTTAATACTACCTAATTAACAGAGAGTATAGATTTATACTTTTGAGTTAGTTATATAGCTGTATATGTGCCTCTGTATTTTTGATGGTATATACTCTATGTACCTAGTGAATCCTACTATTGGCCCCCTAAATATTACTCTACATAGTAGCCACACTCCAATTTTAACTGCTTCTATTGACATTATAATTCCAATAAGCAAATGTGAGCATCATGAAGTGTTGGACAGTCTGAGACAGGGAAGTTTCTGGAAACATAGATGCTTTTGATCCTGCAATCTCCCCTCTCCCCCCATTTCAGGATAATAAACCAGTAGTCAAATTCACCTGATAACTGCTCAGTTACCTGATAGATAATTCAACCTTAGATTCTGACTCAGATGGTTTTATATATATATATATATAACTATAGAAACATTTTTAGAAGGAGACACTATTTGTATAGAAATAAAACTAAGGTAAGGATAAAAATGTTTTGTGAATGGAACCAATTTGAGTCAAATTAAAAGCTATAGACTATTCACTATATGTCAGTTATTGCTATGGAATGAGGACATAGTGGTGAACAAAAATAAACACACACACACAAAAGTAAAAATAAAAAATAAACACAAGACTTTAAAATTTGGCCAGACAACAAATAATCATCAAATAATTACATAAATAAATATAAATGTGCATGCAAAGCCACTGAAAACCCTAAAGGAAATAGTAGTTCTATTTTCTTAATAAATAAATGTATTTAATGTTTAACTTCACCAAGCTATTGAAATTGTGTCCAAAATTATTTAATGATTACAAATAACACTAGATATTTAACAAGTGGGCTATAAAAATATAGATTACAACTTACATTTTATCAAAAATGCATGCTTGCTTATGCATTTAAAAATTACCTAGTACCCACACTTAAACAATAGCTATTTCTGAAGATCAGATTGAGAAGTCTGGAATAGGTTCTTAAAATGTCTTTTGCCAGAAGACAAGTAGACTTGTTTTTCTATTGTTTGAATTTATATTTAGATCCTTTGCATGCTTTAAAGGAGAAACTCAATTATAATATTTTTTTCTTCTTTTCTGTTTTCTGTTAGTTTTGATAAAATGGGGTTAATGTCCTTAGAACTCTTGTTGGATGTAGTACTGGTAGGTACTGGTAAATTCTTTAATATAGTAAGACTCTTAGATACACTTAAATACACTAATAATATCTAAGTGCTTGCTTAACAAAATCAATCTTCCTACATCTACTGCTTTTGTTTTTTTTCCCCTGAAATCAAATTATTAACATCTTGCACATGGTTGCCTGGCAACTCTACAGAAGCCTCACTCAAGTTGCTGTTCTCTGCTGTGCTCAGAATGTCTGCTTTGAGACCCACCTCTAGGTCCTTATCTTGGACAGGCAAGAAAAGACACTAAAGATTGAATGGCCCAACAAGTCAAACTTCTCCTTTTTCTCACCCCTCACCTTCTCTGTTACATTAGAATTCAGAGAAGCAAAAGCTTTGTGAATTTTAGTCTCTTAAAAACTTCAGCCCTAGGGACTCAAGTGGTAGTACATCAGACAAAGCACTTGGGAAGACCTGGATTTAATCTCCAGCACATCTATGGTCTCTTTAGCCCCACTAGGAGTAATCCCTGACCACAGAGCCAAGAGTAAGTCCTGAGCACAGATGAATGTGACAGATAGATAGATAGATAGATAGATAGATAGATAGATAGATAGATAGATAGATAGATAGATAGATAGATAGATAGATAGATAGATGGATGGATGGATGGATGGATGGATGGATGGATGGATGGATGGATGGATGGATGGATAGATAGATAGATAGATAGATAGATAGATAGATAGATAGATAGATAGATAGATAGATAGATAGATAGATAGATAGATAAAACATAAACCTGGTATATCTTGGCATAGAGAAGTTTTCCAAATATATTTTACCAGCTGCAGCCATACTCAGTGATAATTGACAATGTCTTTATGTGAAAATGTCAATAAATTGCCAGAATGTGGGAAATACACTACAGTTGTTATTTTCAAGAGCAACATTTGAATTTAGGTACTTACCTTTATTTGCATATCAATCTATCTTTTACATATCAATCTTGGATAAATAACTCCAATTACCCCTACATGAATTTAACTAATAAGAGCAAATAGGGCCTGAAGAGATAGCACAGCAGTAGGGCATTTGCCTTGCATGCAGCCAATTCAGGATGAATGGTGGGTTGAATCCCAGCATCCCATATGGTTCCTGTGCCTGCCAGGAGTAACTCCTGAGTGCTGGGTGTGACTCCAAAACAAAACAAAACAAAACAAAACAAAACAAACAAAAAAGAGCAAATAACCATGTTTGTAGTTAGACCCAAGAACACATGAAATATTGAATAAATTTATGAAAACATACTCTTGATAATGACATATCAGTTTGGGCATTCATAAATGCAGGTTACTCTAGCTGCCCCTAAGCTCTATTTTTTTTTATAATAGAATGCTACCTCAAGTAGCAAACTCTATGGAAAATGTGCTTTTATAGCTCTTAATTAAAACTCTACAAAAGAAAAGAAATTTCTGTTTTCTTTACTGTCTTTCATTTAATGAGCATTGTTAAAGCTGCCAAAGATTTTTCACATTCACTCTCTGGTTTAATAATAAAACTACATAGCTTATAGAGCTAAATGATAAATTTAAGAAACATGTAAAAGCCACCAAAAATAAATATTTGGAAGTATTTAGGGGACTGTGGATATATTTATAGCATAGATGGTGGTTGTCAATGAAGCTGGTGAAATCAGATCCCAAGATGTAAAAGTCATTGGTGAGGTCAGTAACAGATGAGGTCAGAGACACTGGATATAGAAGTCACTGGTGAGGTCAGATCTTAGGAGAGTAGAGCACGCACAAAAATACATGAGAAATTAATACTTATATTAAGGGAGAGTAAGGTGGAGAATAAAGAGTGGATTCTGTGTCAGCCAATCAGGTAGAATGTGAGAGGGGATTACAACAGGGTGCTTGAGCTTCTGTGTTTAGGAAAGACAGTGTAGAGGGATTAGGGAAAGCAGGGTGTGTGCTCTTGGATGTTAAAACAGGGTGTGTGCTTAATATGATTAGCTATGGTGGTGAAGGGTTTTGCAGATGCATATTTCTTTACAACCTCTTTTAGTTATACATATCAATATTCATACCTTTTCATACTCAAGAAAGTCATGTTTAAAGTAACAATTGGGGGGGATTGGGCCACACCCAGTGACACTCAGGGGTTACTCCTGGCTATGCATTCAGAAATCGCTCCTGGCTTAGGGGACCATATGGGACGCTGGTCAGCCATGTGCAAGGCAAATGCCCTACAGCTGCACTAACGCTCTGGCTCCAAAGTAACACTTTTTTTTTTTTAAATCACCTTATAGATTATATTGAGATTCTCTTGCAGTTTGCAATTTACCACATGCATGACTACATGCTGAAGTTGAACCAATTTTGTGGTAAATAATTCTTCTTTCCCTTGTATATATAGTTCACAGATATGACCTAAAATACTTCTACCAGTCAGCTTTTGTGATGAAGGGCAAACTTGATCAAATTTTTTTCTGGCTGAGAAGGTTGGAGAACAGTGTCAACTGCAGTAATTATGCCTCTGAGTTGAGAACATGCCAGAGCCATTCTATCTTGTGAGATGGGTAAGTTTATGAAAAGAGAATGCTAAGTTTCAATCATACTGTGGTGTGATAAACTGAGATGGTCTGATCTGGATTTAAAAACACAGTGATAAATATTATTTCTTCAGGAAACAGACCCACAAACTAATTCATTACAAGAAAATCTCTTGAAATTTAGTGCAGACTAACTGTTTAAAAAAAACAAAACAAAACACGGGGCTGGAATGCTAGCACAGTAGGGAGGCCAGCATCCCATATGGTTCCTTAAGACTGACAGGAGTAATGTAGAGCCAGGATTAACTCATGAGCACTACTGGGTATGGCCTCAAAACAAAACAAACAACAAAACAAATTATGTAACCTAACTGAGTTTACTTTTTCCTCCAAAATCAGAGCACTGTTCCACTAGTTCGTTTGTGAGTGAAATCTAGAATGAGCTTACTGGTGTCTCTGAAATGACTACGTTCCCTGACCTTTCATGGTTAGAATGTCATCATGCCCTTTACTATGTCTTATTATTCATTAAGATTTTTTTCTTTGAACATCTCTTGATTTAATGAATTAGGTACTGCCTTGTCTTTTTGATTCTCTCAGTTTTATGTTATGAAATAGGTTTTAAATCACACACGGTCAGTAATTTTATCTATCCTATGCTGCTTCTCCATGGTCAGTACTATTTGACTTACATCTATATATGTCACCATGACATATGTGTGTGACCTCTAATTCTCATCCTGGTCAGAGGTTATTTAACATAAAGATAAAAGATAGGTCTACAAGGGACTCTAACAATTCTTAATATAAAGCATTAACAATAGCAATAACAATAGGTTAACCATTTTTGACATAAGGGACCATTGTCGTGCCCAATTTCTGATTTAATACTATTTGAAATAGAAATAGCATAAATGGGGCCCGGAGAGATAGCACAGTGGCGTTTGCCTTGCAAGCAGCCGATCCAGGACCAAAGGTGGTTGGTTCGAATCCCGGTGTCCCATATGGTCCCCCGTGCCTGCCAGGAGCTATTTCTGAGCAGACAGCCAGGAGTAACCCCTGAGCACTGCTGGGTGTGGCCCAAAAACCAAAAAAAAAAAAAAAGAAAGAAAGAAATAGCATAAATGTGCATTCTTATTTTGCTCCTGCACACCATTGTGAGTTTAATCTGGGGATAACTTTAGATTTTACTTTTTTTTTTGGCATCACATAATATCTAGGGCAATATTTGTATTTAGATTTTGTTCAAATCATAGCTGATTTGGGTAAGTTAAATATACTCTCTTGCTTAAGTTTTCTCATCTTTAGGATAAAAATAATAATAATAAAAGTATCTATCTCAAAGTCTTGAACATGAATCAATAAGTGGCCATTACTGCTGACATAAATAAGTGCCTTGTAAATATTTATTGGTATATTGCACCAGTAGCAACTGTTCTTAAATATTGTTGAAGATATGCAAGAATTTTATGCCAAAATAGAATGCAGATATTTCCTCATGTTTATTATCAAATTATACCATTTTTCTGTTTGTTCTTTGTTGATACCTGGTGGTGCTCACGCTTAATTCTGTGTTCAGGGATCACTTGTGGTGGGCTCAGGAAACTGTATGGGTGCCAAAGATCAAATCTATGTTGACTGCTTGCAAAACAAAAACCTTGCCCACTGGACTGTAGCTTCTACTCCTCAAATTATCAAGAATTATTCCGTTTTAAAGGTAAGAATTTTTTAAACTTTATTTATTGACTGATTGATTGATTGGTTTTAGGCCACACCCAGTGGCGCTCAGGGGTCACTCTTAGCTCTGCACTCAGAAATCACCCCTGCCAGGCTGGGGGAAAACATATGGGATGCTGGGGATTGAACTGAGTCTCTCCTGGGTCAGCTGCATGCAAGGCAAATGCTCTACTGCTGTGCTATTGCTCCGGCCTTTATGAGTAAGAATTTTAGATTGAGTTGTGAAAGTGAGGGTTCAAAGGATTACATGAAGACTTTGCATGCAGGAGACCCAGGTTTTGATCCCTGGTATTGCATGGTCCTTTGAACACACAGGAATAAATGAGACCAGAGCAGCATCTGAACATGGCAGGTGTTTCCTTAAACAAAATAAAAATATTTTAAAAATTAGTTAGCTAAAGAGGTTATAACATTAAATATTTACTTAAAAAGTGTTTTTTGAAGAACATGCAGTTGTAATTCCATAAATCAAGATGGTTTATGTGTTTTTTTGTTATTTTGTTGTTGTTTTTTGTTTTTTGTTTATGTTTGTTTTTGGGTTAGACCCAGAGGCGCTCCTACCTCTGCACTCAGAAATTGCTCTTGGCAGGCTCGGGGGACCATATAGGATGCTGGGGATTGAACCCGGGTTCGTCCTGGGTTGGCCAAGTGCAAGGCAAATGCCCTATGGCTGTGCTACCGCTCTGGTCCCAGTTTATGTATTTTTTTATTCTCTCTTGAGTGTCCTAATCATTGTTTGTATTTTTACTAATATACATTTAATTTGATTCTATATATACTTTTTATCATATGTAGATTTTTTTAATATAAGCTATAGGCATTTACTGAGGTATGGCTTATAGGTAAAACTTTATTAATCACCAGAAACTGAGGAGAACAAAATCAGTATTATCTCTATTTATATGGGGAATTTTGGGGGGAGTATCATGGCTGGTTATGCTAGGGACTATGTGATGCTGGGGATTAGATCTGGACCTCCTGCATGCAAGGTATACACTCATCCCATTGTTCCCCCCCCTCTTTCTTTCTCTCTCTCTCTTTCTCTCTCTCTCTCCCCCTTCTCTCTCATTCTTCTCATGGAATTTATGCATATTTATATGCATATCACTCATATGTGTATATCGTCTTTTATGGAAGTTTCAGGGACAATTTAATTTTAAATTCCAAAACAGGGTCAGAGTGATAGCACAGTAGTAGTGCGTTTGCCTTGCACTTGGCCAACCCAGGACAAACCCGGGTTCAATCCCTAGAATCCTATATAGTCCCCTGAGCCTGCCAGGAGCAATTTCTGAGTGCAGATTCAGGAGTAACCTCTGAGCACTGCTTGTGTGTGGCCCAAAACCCAAAAAAATAAAAATAAAGCAATAAAATTTCCAAAACAAACATGTTTCTAGTGCTCTTATAAAATAATCTATAGATAACACATTAGCATGAATTTAGACAAAGAGAAACAAAGACTCTTTGGGTTTTGCACCAGGAAGAAATTCATCTTGAAATATATTCTTTTTTGGAAAACTTTTGTTCTGAAATGACAAATACTCACTTTTTGCTGATAACTGGTTCCATTGTCCTTTCAGAATATACACAGAGGAGCTATGCTTTCCTAAATGCTTGAAGTTCAGTGTGTCCTGGCAACTAATTTTGACTGTAATGCCAAGATCCTTCCCAACCTGTGTTTTTGTTTTTGTTTTTAATTTATGAAATTTATCAAGAAGTCCTGTTCTTCCCTATGAGGCCAATGCAGAAATGTTTACTGAGATGGTGATTGAGCATGAATTCCTAGCTACTTGCTGAGCTGAGTCCTCTCAACTCCTCTCTCACCCTTCTTTCTTCCCCAACACACACACACACACACACACACACACACACACACACACACACACACACACTGTTGCCTCCCATTCACATGCTAGACGTGCAACACAAGTAAAATAAAAGTTTTGACTCTTCAAGCCACTGCAATTTGGAACATTTGGAGCTACTATAGCCTAAACTTGCCTACCATGATTTACAAAAGGAAGAACTCTTATTTTTTTTAATTAATATCTTTATTTAAATGCCTTGATTGCAAACATGATTGTGGTTGGGTTCAGTCATGTAAACTCGTCAGTCATGAAGAACTCTTAACTCTTGATGGGTTTAGGCTCCCACCAAGATCAAAACAGATGCCTACATACCTCAGTTTTCTAGTTGACAGATTTTCATGCTATTGCCACTAGAAATGGACAGTGGAACTTTCTTTCAGAATAGAAAGACACATTGTAGGGCAGAGTACAAGAAATGCCTAGAGAATGAGTTCCTTCTGTGATTTCTAAAGGCGGGGTATATTTCGTGCCAAATATCCTGATGACAAATGAAAAATTCAATCAAATGTCCATGTGTTCTCAAATAGTGCATAGATGTTTAAAATCAAGCAAAAACAGCTGATCAAACTGCTGGAATGGGAATTTCTTTTCATTGGCTATTTAACATTGTCCATAAAAAGGCCCAAGTCGAGGATCTATTCTGAGTTTAGGCATAGAGATTCTCTGTTTGGTGGAATGGACCAGAGATAAATTTATGCAGAAGCAGATTTGGTTAGTTTGTTACTCTAGAAGAAGGATAAAATTTCCTTCCGTAAAAGACAACACTAACAAGGTCATGATTAGTAACAGTTCATTTTCTTGTGTTAAATAAAACTTTCCCCTTTTACAGTGAAATATGGTTGCAGCACTTTGTGAAATAGACTTGAAAATTATTGAAGAAAACAACATTTAGATGTTAGGTAAGCTAGGGAAGACAGTGAACTAGGAGTTGAGATAATTATATAAAATATGAGGGAAGAGGTAATTGTAGAGATTAGAAAAGAGCTCTTTAAATTGACATGAAAGCTTTTTCTCATCTATATACAGATAAAGAATATTTTTTACTAAAATGAAATTTTGATTTTAAAAACTTGAGCAGATGAATTCTGAAATTTCAGAATCAACCATACAAGCTCAGAGAGACAGAGATAGCGATTTTTTTTATCATTCTTGTGTTTCTATAAATTAAACTTGATTACATTTATTGCTTTAAAATAGATTTTCACATATTTAGTTGAACCACTTTAATGTATTGAGTAAGAATTTCGTGTTAGTCAAACTTTCCACTTTTTAAATTTCCATTTTTCACAAAATTATGCACTTTAGGGAAGCAGTACATAATTGTAAAACTTCTTCCTTCCCCAAAGCAGGAAGTCACAGCCTGCTTCATAATTTCTTGTGTCCACCTGATGTCAACTACTTTTGTTCTGGGAAATGTTATTGCTACGTTGCTTATAGTCTCACAATAGAATCACAAAATACTCTAAGGTCATGTACCATGTCGTCTGGAATCAAGTGGAGGAAACCCAATTTCCTGCTAAAATCAGTAGAGCTTCTGGTACAAAAGGTCACTATTGGCTGCAAACTCAGTACAGTTCTGAAACTGATGGGGAGAATCAGGCCAAACAGACATGGGTGTGGAGCAGAAATAGGTCTGCAGTCATTTACTTACCTTATTGCTGATTAATAATGATGACTTACATGTCAGTAATAATTTTTTAAATTTTATTTCTTCCTTTTTCTATTTATTTCTCTCAAATATCTTTATTTAAGCACCATGATTACAAACATATTTATGGTTGGGTTTTAGTTATAAAAAAAAAACAAACGAACCCCCCCCCCCCTTCACCAGTGCAAGGAGTGGGGGAGGAGGGAATTGGAGGCATGTCACTGACTTTTTGTTTGATGAGAGTATGAAGGGCTTAAATGCCCATATTTCTCTCAATCACTGTGTAGCTAATTGAAACTAATCACCAATGCTGCTCCCAATGTTTCTATTGTGTTTAGGAGAGTTTTGTTTGTTTGTTTGTTTTGTTTTTGTTTTTGGTCAGACCCGGCAGTACTCAGGGGTTACTCCTGGCTCTATGCTCAGAAATCTCTCCTGGCAGGCTTGGAAATCATATGGGATGCTGGGATTCGAACCACTGTCCTTCTGCATGCAAGGCAAAACCCTACATCTATGCTATCTCTCCGGCCCCTAGGAGAGATTTTTAATAGAAAAGATGTAGAAATGTCGGGATGGCAATATTTAAGTTCTCTTAAGTATCAGCAGACCTTTGCTTCTAATGTTCTAGATGAAAATTCAGAAAAATAGATTTACATTGTATTCCTCAGTATACTTATCTCATTACTGTCAACATCATTGTTAACAATGATTGAAATTTCCAGTTACTTCTATTCTTGCTTTTTTCCCCTTGTTACCATCTCATTTCTGAATATAGAGATCCAACAGTAATAAGATATTATTTGAGCAAGAAAGCAATCTTATTTTGTGGGGAGAAGTACGTAATATAACATCAATTCTCCATTTAAGGAGTGAGAGTCTTGTTAATCCTGAATTTTAAACTTCAGTGGAGCCAGGAACTATATTTATTTTATTTTCAACCTGTTTAAGAAAAGACATCCTATTTAAATTTCTTGATTTCCTCCATGTCTTATTTGTTGTGATCAGACTACAAAGCTGTGTTACTCACCCAGGCAATTTCTTATATTTGTTTTGTGCAATTGGTAATTAACAGGCAACAGGAGGTGATGCTTCCCTTGAAAAAGGAGAAGCTAGCTGATTTTTTTCTTTTTTTTTTCTTTTGGAGTCAACCTGGTGGTACTCAGGGTTTGCTCTTAGCTCTGTGTTCATGGATCTCTTCGAAAATGCTTGGGAATGTATTAGGTATTAGGTATGTGTCCGGCAAGTGACTTAACCTCTGTACTAAAACTATCCCTCTGGACCCAAGTTTTCTTTTTTGAAAGTAGTGACTTTCTCAACTTCTAATGATGATCGCTGAGCAGTGAATAAGTCCTTTGTTTTTGATGTAGGATCTTTTTTTTTTTTTTTTTTTTTTTTTTTTTTGGTTTTTGGGCCACACCCGTTTGACACTCAGGGGTTACACCTGGCTATGTGCTCAGAAATCGCCCCTGGCTTGGGTGGACCATATGGGACGCCGGGGGATCGAACCGCGGTCCTTCCTTGGCTAGCGCTTGCAAGGCAGACACCTTACCTCCAGCGCCACCTACCCGGCCCCTGATGTAGGATCTTGTGTCTTCTGTTAAATAGCCAGAAAACTCAATGAAGCCTAATTTGTAATTTGTAACTTATACAATCAAATGGAAGGAAGGAAGGAAGGAAGGAAGGAAGGAAGGAAGGAAGGAAGGAAGGAAGGGAGGGAGGGAGGGAGGGAGGGAGGGAGGGAGGGAGGGAGGGAGGGAGGGAGGGAGGGAGGGAGGGAGGGAGGGAGGGAGGGAGGGAGGGAAAACAAAAGAAGGAAAGAAAGAAGAAAGGAAAACCAGGGTAGTATCACCCGTTTTAGGCCTATATTCGCTGCATCAGACAGAACGTTCCTGTGCTGAATGTGCTGCATGTGTTCCTGTGCTCATGTACCACAGTGAGCCAATCACAACAAGCAAAGGTTCAAAGGTCATACTGTCATAGACTTCCTCTCTGACTCTGGCCAATCTGAGCAGGCTTTTGACAGTGTAGATTCGGGTCCAGAACATCGTCTAATTTGCATGTATCAAAAGCCTGCTTGGACTGGCTGAGTTAGAGAGGTGGTCCGAGCAGCCTGGCAGTGATTGGTGCAGGATCGAGTTGGAAAATTCTTTTTGTGGCAATATTTAGACAATTTTCGTTTAGCGGCATATTGAAACATTTTTTGGGATATGCACGGTGTATAAGACGACCCCCTATTTTCGGTTGACTTTTTTTTGTTTCAAAGGTCGTCTTATACGCCGGAAAATATGTGTGTCCTTTTCTCCAAATAGGGAGCCCCTTGAGATTGACTCTGAGTCTACTTCTCATGCTTATTGAGAACCTAAAAATATTCAGTGTTTATATATCTCATTTCTATTTCATTGATCTTTGGGTATATGTAATTTCTGTACTTTGTAGCAAGTATTTAATATCAAGAGGTATGATTTTATTCTTTTCCCATCCCTAGAAATTGTTTTGACTCACTTGTTGAGCTATAACATTTTATAAGTATTTGATCTATTTTCTTGAAAAATATCTTTTGAATTTTGATAGGTATTGTATTTTATCTATATATTGTTCTGTATAGAATGACCATTTAAACATTTATAATTAATCAAGTCATACCTCAAATAACCATTACATTCCTAACATCATGTTTTATATTTTAACAGTAATTTATCATTTGTAATGCACAAATTTTTCATTTCCTTTGTTAAATGTATTTCCTGATATTTCTTCCTATCTCATTATACATATATATATGGTTTCTTTAATATCTTTTGTTCCTTTGCAAACACAAATGTACCAATTTTCATCTATATGATTTTTTGTTGTCTGCAACCTACTATATTGATCTATTTAATATAATAATTTTAATGGAGTTTTTTTAATACTTTTTATTTTGACCAAAGTGTATTACAAATCATTCACAGCAGTATTTTAGGTACATAGTGATATTGAATCAGGGGCATTTCTACCACCAATGTTGTCCTGACTTCAATCCTGTTCCCAGCATGCATCCCATATCGTCCCTCCTTTGCCTCCCAGGCTACTGGTTCAAGTGGTCCCCTCTGTGTATACCTTGTTTTAGATTGAGTATTGATTCTGTTGTAGTTGGCTTTGGATAATGGAGTTTTACGATTTTTATATTTTTGTTACCATTTTATGTTCAAATGTGATAGTTGCTACTATTTTGTATTTGGGCCCATTTTATTTATTTTCTTAACTACATGTTGTGGCTAAGACATTCAATATTATTTTAATCATAGTGAAGACATCTGTGTCTTATGCCTGCTCTTACAACAAAACTTTTAATTTTGCACTAATGACTATGATGCTAGCTGTGGGTTATGTTGAGTTATATTGAGTTATGTTCCTCCTCTCCCCATTTTGAACTTTTTAATCACAAAATACATTGAATTTTGTTAAATGTCTTTTAAAAAATCTATAGCATCATATGAGTTTTACCTTTTCTTGCTGCAGTATATTGCATTAATTTATATGTTAAATCATCCTTGCACTCTTGAACATAGTATATGATTCTTGGAAATAGTATATGATTCTTTTATTGCTGAACTCAGTTTGCTAAGATTTATCTTGAAGATCTTTTTATCTGTGTCTAGCAGGGATATTACTCAGTGTTTTAGTTATGTCTCTGTCAGCTTTTGGTATTAGGGAAATGTTAGTTTCATAAAATACCTTTGGAAGGGTCTGGTGAGAAAGCACAGGGCATAAGGCACTTGACTTTTATGCTGTTGTCCCCAGTTTGATATCTGGCATATATATGGTTCTCTGAGCACCACCAGAAATGATCCCTCACTACAAAGCTAAGAATAAGTCCTGAGCATCACTGGATGTATATTTCTTATATCTCTTTTTCTCTATTTGTCTTTACATGTAAAATTTATAATACATATATTTATATATAAATGAATCCATTTTATCAAAATTTCTGAAAGAGTTACAAATAGATCATCTTTGAAGGATTAGTACAGACACAGTGAAATCAAGTGGACTTAGGCTTTTGCTTTGGAAGATGCTTTAGATTAATGTTTATATTTCCTGATTTTGTTTAGCTTGTACATCCTACTGATTTAGTTTTCCCACGTTGTAAGACTTTAACAATCTGTCCATATACTCAAAGTTTTCCAAGTTAGTGACATAATGTTGCTCATAGGTGTACTTTACAATCATTTCTTCTTTTTTAGTATTTTTGGGAAATTATTCTATTTATTATATTTAATTAATTAATTAAATTATTCTATTTAATTTCTGAGCCTAATTTTGGTATTTTTATTTCTCTCTCTTTCAGTAAAACTATCTAAAGATTTGTTGATTTTATTCATTCTTTCAGGTAACCAGCTTGTAGTTTCATGGATCTTTTATCTTTCCTTTATGATTTCTAATTCATTTATTTCTGCTTTCATTTTTATTATTTCTACTGACTTTGGACTTTACTTGCCTTTATTTTTATACTTTTATAGTTCCTTCTAGTGTGAGGTCAGATTTCTTGAGATCCTATTTTATGATGTAAGCTTGTATAGATATAAATTTTTTACTCAGTACTGCTTTTGCTTTTCTCACATGTCATTATAGTTTGTGTCTTCCTCTTGTTACTTCCCCAAAATTAATAACCTTATTTTTATTTGATATATTATTACTCCAGTAACATGTTATTTCATTTTCATATTTTATGCATTGTTCCATTTTTATAACTTATTTTTAATTTTATAACATTATGATCTGAAAGGAGAAGTGATATGATGTAAGTTTTCATTAATTTATTAAACCTTTCTTAGTGTCCCATCATGTAATCTGTAGAGGGGTATATTTCAAACATCAACTTGGTAAATTGAGAAAAATGTCTATTTGGCTTGTTTGTAGTGAGAGTTTTATGAATGTCTATTAAGCCAATCTGGTCTCACTGTTCATTTAAGGTTATTATTGCTTGTTGATTTTATGTATGATTGAACAAATTGATGCAAAGATGATATTGTTTCTCAGTTTCAATTAGGCTGCTATCTATGTCTCTCTTTAATTCTGCTCATTGTTGTTTGGTATATTTCGATGCTCTTTTGTTGCACATGTTGCATATGTTTGTGAGTCTCTTGATATACTGATTTCTTTATTATCAGCACATATGTCTCTGTTATTTGAAATCTGTTTTATCTAATACAAGTAACTATCACTACTTTTTATACTATCACTTTCTCATATGAATTCATTTTTTTTAAATGTGAGCATTTTAATTTGAATGTGTTTTTTTTTGTTGTTGGAGCACAAGTGTGGCTTCTGGGGACAGCCAAATGTTGTATTTTGTTTTCTGATTATTGCCTGAATCTGTCTTTGCACTAGCATAGCGAAATATTTTTATTTTTATTTTGGGACTACACTTGGGGGTGTTCAGAGCTTATTCCTGGCACTGTCCTAAGGGATGATTACTGGCATGCTCACCTCTGGAGATCTCATTAAATGCTGGTATCAAACTCGGGTTGGCTCTGTGCAATGTAGCACCCTGTCTGCTGTATTATCTTTCTAGCCTTCAAAGCAAAACTTTGACATAAAATAATTTAATTCTGGGGCCAGAGTGATAGAATAGTGACAAGGCATTTGCCTTGAATGCAGCAGACCTGGGACAAACCAGAGTTCAATTTCCAGCATTCTTTCTGGTCCCCTGAGCCTGCCAGGAGTGATTTCTGAGCACAGAGCCAGGAGTAACCCCTGAGCACCACCGGGTATGACCCAAAAGCAAAAAAAAAAAAAATTTACTCCTTTTTCTATGTGGATTCTAGCTATTGGTGTACTCTCTCTCTCCTTTCTTTGACACTGTGGTTTGCATTACTATTACGAAGGGGTGCCATGCATATCACTTTATCCCCTTTCAATTCCCAGTTCTTATCCAGAGTGATCAGTTCTAACTTTTATAGTACTATGAAAGAACTATTATTATTTCATAGTACTATGAAAGTTAGAACTGATCACTCTGGATAAGAACTATTTCATAGTACTTTCATACTCTAACGGCATTCTCCACTTTTCATGGAAAGCTTTCTATCATAGACTTGTTCTCCTAGTCCTCATCTCTATTATTTCTGAATATCATCCCTACATTGTCTTTTATTTGCCTTATATCTCACAGATGAGTAAGATTATTCTATTTTCATCCCTCTTTCTCTGACTCATGTCACTAAGCATAATTATCTCCCTGTCTATCCATGTATAAGCAAATTCCATCACTTCATTTTTCCTAACAGCTGCATAATATTCGATTGTGTAGCTGTACCACTGTTTCTTTAGCAATCATCTGTTGTTGGGCATTAGGGTTGCTTCAAGATTCTAGCTATTATAAATAGTGCTACAATAAACATAATAGTGTGGAGGGCATTTTTGTATTGTGTTTTTGTGTTCCTAGGACATATCTCTAGGAATGGAATTGTTGGGTCATAAGGAAGCTCAGTTTTAAAGAATATCCATATTGTTTTCCAGAAAGGCTAGACTAGATGGCATTCCTACCAGCAGTGAATGAGAGTCCCTTTCTCCCCACATTCCCACTAGCACTAGTTGTTCTTGTTTTTTGTGATGTGTGCTATTCTCTGTGGTTGAGATAATAACTTACTGTTGCTTTGATCTACATACTTTACATATTCTATCCTTGTTAAAATGCTTTTTCATTAATCCCCTATTTTAGTGGTTATCTTTGAGACTATTTGAATCTTTGAAGGGTTCAAGTATTTTACATAGCTCTGTTGAATTAGTTTCTTTGGTGGTAGGAAGGTGTATAGGCCACAGTTGCTGTGCTAAGGGACTATTGCTGACTCTGCACTCAAGGAACCATGTGAAACTCTTTGAACTGAAGTTAGATGCATGCTACAAGCACCTTGACTCCTCTACTATCTCTTCATCCCTGTATTATAAATTTTTGCAGGCCTCTATCTTGATTTATTATTGTTGACGATCTCCTTTAGCTTCTCATTATGTGTAATGTTCCACAAAAATCTGATGGGTGATGAAGGTCAATGATGGAATAGGATTAGGAGAAGCAAAAATTCACAGTACTAAATGGCTGGCAGCAGCAATAACCAATGTTGAATAGGCCTGGCAGTGTTTGCATGCCCAAGGTCAAGTGAATCAAAGCCAAGACTAGATCTGAGGCAGACAAATTTGAGCAGTTGCTGTGATACCAAGATTACATGCATCTGGATGTCAGATTTGGAGCCATGATCATGAAGACCTGGCAATAGCTGCCTAGGTTGATCACCATCAGAGAATAATGAGAATAAAAGTCTAGAAGCTATGACAGAGTGATAGAGTCCCACAGGCCTGAATGACAGCAGGGGATCTCAGCCAGATAGTAAGAGTGAACAAGAGTTGGGGAAGGGTCTGAAGAGGTAGCCTGAAGTTTCAGTTTCAGTGGTGACATATCATGAACTCACACACTGCCAGGGAACAATTTCAAGGGACATAACCCTGCAAGAAAGCAATTGGGCAATGGAGTGCCATTGCCAATTAAGTGTGCTTTGGGGGCTCCACAGATGACTATATGGGAGTTTTGTTTCATAGCAGGAAGATGAGGACTGGTTAGAACAAGACAGATCTATTTGTTTAGAAGGAATAAGCATACCCAGTAGTTATCTCTCATTCCCTAGCTAAGTCAGCCATTTGCTAGGAGATGGGGGAGGTCTAGTCTGGGATACTCTCTGAAAGCCTATTAGTGTGGGAAAGGATTTCACATTGGCCTCCACTAGAGCACCTATCAGCAATGTTGCAAACGATGTAGTTGTTGATGAGTCTGACCCAGATTTATGCCCTGAAGTTGATTACTCCAGTTCCAGCAAGGTAAGTGGAATATCTAGAATTTTTTTTCTATGGATTGACACTCTAGTTAATACTTGGGCCCCCAGAGCAAGTGAGTACGTATAGACTTGCTGAGAGTTGAAATTTAGTGTTGACTTTATCTTTCCTGAATTCACTTCTTCCATATAGGAGTTAATTCCCACTATGCTGTGTTGAGCATTGAGATTGGGCAGCTGATCAGTGTAAGCTGAACTCACTACTCCCCAAAGTAAAATCATGTAATTCTAAAAATCTCTTTTCATTGAAGCTTGCTGCCCATGATGAGATTCATTTATGGTGATCAGATATTTCTGTCTCCTCTCTGCTGGGTAATTGTCTTTTATTTTGGGCCATACTCAATAGAATGCATAGTGACTCCAAGTTCTTGTTTGGGTACTTCTTAAAGCAATGCCCAGAGGTCCCCTGAATGTAAAGCAGGTGTTGCAGCCAATGGGGTTATCTCTCAATAGCAGGAACTTAATTTTTATCCCTTGTCTATATTGTTTGCAGATTATTTTCTTTGATTTGACCAACTTTTCATATGAATTTTGATAGGATCACGAATGGAGGTAAGCATAGCTTCTGTCTATTCTTCTATCTTGGCCCTGCCCCTTATTTCAAAGTTTTACTCTAACCCCAGTTATCAGATTATGTTCAGATGCTTTTGCAGGTTGTCCATTTGCTTACAGAAGTCAGTAGCCTAAAATATTATTTACTCTACCTATTTTCCCTACTATTTTCATCCTTTACTGCTAAAAATGTGGCATTACATTACATGATCAGTGTGTAGTACATCAGAGTACATGATCAGTGTGCAGTTATTGTACTGAATGACAAATATTGTCATTTTCTGGTTATTTAATGAGGAAACACTTGGAAGTTTGGCATGTTAAATTCTAACATTAGGATTTATTTTATTTTAATTTTTGCCTTATCTCTTGGTTGCAGAGAAACTATATTAACTATAAAATTATATGATGCTCTGTACTAATATGTTTTTTCCCTGGGGGTGGTCAAGAATGTAGTCCATACCAAATAGTGCTCAGAGAATGTTTGTGGAGTTCAACAGTTGCTTCTGCTGGTGCTCAGGAGGACCACCTGGTGTGGAGGGATTGATCCTGGGTCTCCCTCATGTAAATCATAGACACTAGTTCTTTGAGCTATTTCCACACCCCCCCCTTTTACAAGTTCTTTTTCAGAAGGCAAAACCAATGATTCAAAGCCTGCCCATTGAGTCTTTAAATTTGAAATTATAATTAGGTTCTACAAGCACAGAGGGAGATCTCACCTCTGACTTTTCTTTCAAGTGCCTTGCAAAGGGAATGCTCAACTCTGTATTCTATTTTCATCCTCTTAGGTCTGTTACAGCATTTTCTACATTATCTCAACATATTTACCCTCATATTGGACTTGTTAAGATCTATCACAATGATTTGTGTGGCTGTGGAGAAAATCACCTTTCCTCCCCTTGGAGTCACATCATTCTCCTATCTTCATAAGCCTTCTGCCAAAGACCTCATAGGACTAGAGAATGAATGCCTGGACTTCTTTGAAGTGAGAGTACAGACTAGGTCCTGTTCTTTTATCTCGACATCCATAAAGCTATGATATGACATGCAAGACTTCTAACAGCTGCCAAATTTTTCTTAGCTTCTTTTTCCTCACTCTTGTCTGCATCTGTGTGTCAAATTTTTTTGGTGATGGAAAACCTGATTAGAGAATTTATTTGAATGAAGCAAGAGTTTTAAAAATAGTATGAAAGAATTCGAAGATATGAATGATACAATTCCTTACCAATGCATTCAACAATATTTATATCCCATGTGCTGTAGAATGTTTTCATTCAGTTACTACTCCAAAAGTTTTGTAGAGTAGTGGATTTTGTGAGTTTCTGGTCATAGAGTTAAACAAAAGGAATACAGATCTCTCTTTATCTTTTCTGAATGCAAGGATAATATAAGAGCTCTCTATTGGAGTATTTCACTGAATAATTTTGAATTTGGTATTTTGAACTTGATTTTAAAGAATTATAGTAGGAACTATATTCTCATAATGATCGGCATTGTATTATGTAGAGAAGTTTGATAACTTCTTATGCCCTGTGAATGGAAGACTTAGAAAATATTTCTGAGAGTCCTCTCTGATCCTCATGTCTATAGATATGGTACCCTATATTGCCATAGGCACTAATATTTTTATCATAATGGTAACTGAAACTTTCAGAAGGAGCTTTAAGTCAGGAATAATTTTTTTCTCTAGTTTCAAATACCATCAATATGGAATTCTGTCTCCCCTTTTCACTGTGTAAAACAGCCTGGCAGGTGAACAAGATCTGAGATCCTCCCTGATCTAAAATCCTCTGATTGTCCTTCACTATTCAACACAAACATTTGAATAAGTCTGGGGAAAAGTTATGGTATGAATATAAGAAATGTGAGTTTTAGCTAGTTAAAACTTATAAATTTTGTATTTAGTCATCTGCATAAGAAAGGTAGAATTTGTAACTTTCTCATGTTCTTTGTTCCTTCCTTTATCTCCAATTTAGAATAACTCTGGATGCCCCACCAATCAGAGGTATATTTTATGTGTTTTGCAGCTTCGAACCATAACTCACTCTTGCATACATGTCATAATACAATCTTCAAAAATAGGAACTAGAGAGATTGTCAAGGGTAAGGCACTTGCTTTGCATGTAGTCAATCACAATTTGATTACCTAGCACTATATATAGTTCTCTAAACTTCACCTGGGGTCATGTCTAAGCACAGAATCAATAGCCCTGGACTACCACCAGGTTTGGCCCAACCTTCCCTTTCTCAATATATTAAATATTTCATACTATCTCCAGAAATTGACTCAAAATAGATCAACAATATAAAAATAAATTAAACCCATAAAACCCTTAAAATAAGTTATTGCAGTAAATTTTTGTGATCGTGGATTTTGGCAATCGACTCTTCAAACTATTCCCAAAATATGATAAATAAAAGAGAAAAAACAGTAAATTGAACCTCATCAAAATGTCATATTTTGGGGCAAGTAGTTGCCTTGCACCTGGCTGACCCAAGTTTGATCCTGCATTTCATATGGTCCCCCAAGCTGCAAGGAATAATTTCTGAGTACAGAGCCAAGAGTAAACCCCTGAGCACCACCAGGTTGTGTCTTCCTTCAAAAGAAAGTAAAACTTTATTTAGGAAATAATGTCAAAAGAGTGAAGAGATTTACAGAACTGGAGAAAAATATATTATTTCCTCAGAGCTAAAGTGATAGCAATGTGGGGAGGGTGTTTGTCTTGCACATGGACAACCCAGGTTTGATCCCAGGCATCCCATATGGTCCTCCGAGCTGCCAGGAGTAATTTTTGAGCTCAGAGCGAGGAGTAACCCCTGAGCACACTGGATGTGTGCCCCCCAATATATATGTATGTATGTATATATATATATATATATATATATATATATATATATATATATATATATATATAAAATGTCTTTAATATCCAGAATATATACAACTTGACAAATTTAACAATAAAAAGATAAAGAACCCAATTTTAAAATAAAAAATGGGGGTGGGGTGAGGCAGAAAAATAGTATTGTGAGTAAGGCATTTGCCTTCCACATTTCTCATTCTTCGTGCTACATATGGTCCTCTAAGCCTCACTAGGAATCTTCCCTGAGTGCTGAGAACTGGGAACAGACTGGTGTGGCTCCCAAACTAGAAATAAATAAACAAAACGTGTTAAGAAGAGGTGCATAAAATGTGCTAATTACCACTTATTATCAGGGAAATGCCCCCATATGGTCTCCCAAGCCAGGAGCAATTTCTGAGCACAGGGCAGGAGTAACCCCTGATGTGGCCCAAAACAAACAAACAAACAAAAAATAACCAAAATAAGCAATTAATTCATGGCCTAAAGATGGATTTTACTTTGCTGGGGAAAGAGGAGCATGGAACTTGTATGCTACAGTTACTTTGAGCCATCTCCCCAGCTCCAGATGATTTTAATTTAGTTTGTTTTCTTTTGAGGCCACACCTGATGGTGCACAGGTTTTACTCCTGGCTCTGTGCTCAGGAATTCCTCCTGGCAGGCTTAGAGAAATTTATGGATTGCCAAGATAAAACCACAAATAACTTCATACAAGACAAGTGTCTTTCCTGCTGTGCCATCACTCTGGCCTCTGTTGAGGTGATTTTAAAAAGCTTTTAGAAATAGATATAGCACTTGAAACACTGTGAAAATTATTAGCACCATTGAACTTGAAAATGACTAACGTGGCAGCAAAGGCAAGGGTAGTGGTGGCAGCTAAGCAAGACAATCTGATTGGTTGTTTTTAACCTCACTTAATTTAAACCAGGCATTAGAAACTGCAAAGGGTGCATAGATATAGTCTGTATAAATATAGGTCAGTACACAGGAAATCAGACAGATGGATAGCAAGGCCAAAGTGCAAGAAGACCAACAAGGGAAAAAGACTATTCAGCTCTGCAAATGGTGCAAAAGGATTAGGCAGATTGGCAGGCAGTGTGAATGGAGAGGGAGAAGGGTTTGGCAGACAACAGTGGTAGACAACTTGGACCAACAACACAGATCCATGGACAACCACAAGAGGAAAATACAATGCAGACTACACAGAAGGCACAGACTGACGGACAATACAGATAGACAGAGACCTATGGAGAACAACTAAAGGGCAAGAGCAGCCAGCAACCTAGTGGCATCTTGCACCTAGCAGGATTGCTGTCCTGACAGGAAGTTCCTGTTTCCTTCCCTGCTGCAGCTGTGGAGGGAGGAATCACCATGCTTCAGTTCAGCCCTCCTGCTGCAGGGAGGGCCCAGGTCACTTGCCTCTTCTTTGGGGTTGGGGGAACTCACCATGCTGTTGATCAGTCCTCCTGCTGGTTCCCTTCTTTGTGGTGCTATTATTATTAATTTTTTAATATGTTGTGGTGGTACTCCTTGACTAGAAGAAATGCACAGTTACATAGCAAAGCTCTGCAGAGTGGCCTACTCTTGCCTGAGATTCATCTCAGTTCAGTTCAAAATCCCATGATGATCCCTGGAAAGTTCACAATCAAATGTATAAACACTATATTCAATCACATGCAGTGCCTTATAATCACAATAACAGCAACTAATGGGAAGAAGAATAGAAAAAAATTTAAAATAAATTTTATTTGGACCAAAGTGAATTACAAATCTTTCACAGTAATATTTTAGGTACATGGAAAATATAAAAATTTACATGCAGAAACAATTACCAGTATAGCACAAACACAGATAATCTCATAACCTTATACCCTTGTTATAGGCTTTGGTAGAAATATGACAAGAGTATAAAAAGGAGAGATAAAGGAGATTCTCAAAGAAACTGAAGATTAAGAAAGAGTGACTGATTAGTTGTATGGAGAAAACAGAGTGAGCATAAAAGAAAGATAAATTTAATAAAAACAAAAAGTAGGGGCTCTTAAAAGAGCCTTATAGAAATAGAAATAGAAATTAGAGTTGGAGCACTAACACCTTTCTCACGTACTTGCAAATATCTTTTTTTTCATGTGTGTGTGTGTGACAGAGAGAGAGAGAGAGAGAGAGAGAGGGGGAGAGAGAGAGAGAGAGAGAGGGAGAGAGAGAGAGAGAGAGAGAGAGAGAGAGAGAGAGAGAGAGAGAGAGAGAGAGACTCAGCAACACTCATGGGTTACTCCTGGCTCTTCGCTGAGAAATCACTCCTGGTAGGCTTAGGGGACCATATAGGATGCCAGGAAACAAACCACCATCTGTCCTGGATCAGCTGCATGCAAGGCAAATGCCCTACTGCTATACTATCTCTCTAACCCCGCTTACAAATATCTTGAACATCAGCATAGTCGGTTACTTATGTTTTGGAGCTGGAGTGATAGTGAGACAAGTAGGACACTTCATATTCTCTCTGGGTTATATCCTTGACAATCAATATGATCTCCCAAGCTTACGAGGAATGATCCCTGAGCACAGAGCTAAAAATAAGCCTTGCGCACCCATTCATATGGCCCAAATCTCCCCCTTATTCTCCCCCACAAAAACTACATGGCCTTTTGATTTTCAGGAGTGTTACTTTGTGTCAGCCATCAGGTTCTGGAAAATTCTCACCTTTACAAAGTCTATTGATATTCCTGTTATTGTTGTTTCATGTCTTTTATCATTTTTAAGCCCTCAGGCATGCAGAAAAATAGCAAGTATTTATATTATTAAATAATATAATCAGTATATTAATATAATATTAAACAATATACATGTTAGATAATTAATAATTATTAAACTATTAAATAATTTCAGTTAACCATTGCCATCAATATAACTTTATTAGAAGTAATGAGCAATTCAACCATTTAAAGCTATTATGAAAATCGTTTTTGTCAGTGAGTCATCCATTCATGTATGCATTCAGATACAAATTTTGTAATGTGCTATGACCTACCTCATTTTGTAAATGCTTCATTTTTAATATTTTAAAATTTGGGGGGTAATTACTCTTTTTTTCATTATAACAAAATTTCACCATAAAACTAATTAATTGAATGAAATTTAGTAAACTGTAATGTAAAAATATTTGCACACCGATTGTGGATGCATGTTGTAACATTGTCTCTCTAAGGCATAAATATTTATAGTATCTCAAGCAAAATTATTTTAATAGAATAAAACACATATTAAGTAAATATGCTATTAAGTATTTCATCATTATAACTTTAGGCAAAGATACGTTTACTGATTCGCACAAAATAAAATTTTAGAACAAATTAAATTGTGTACCTTATTAAAATACACCCCAAATGTTTCCCTTTGTGTATTTAAAACAAGCCAATGGATGAAAAGGCCATGTTTTTAGCTGGTAATTCACATGGTCTATTTCAATGAATATTACTCAAGTTATTTAATTTTTTTTCCCTAATAGTATGTTTCTGTGGTATAATTTCTGTGCTATATTTGAATGTAAAGACAGCTAGGATTCTTGGAATGGTTGAAAACTGCTTAAGTATTAAATTGCTAAATTCCTATTCAGAATTTTAGGTTAGTTCAAGCTCAGTTTCCAGGGACATTTATGCTGTTTATGTTTTTTAAACGTAATTGACTATGAACAGTGAATTCAGTAAATACTTAAATACTTAAAACTGTCTAGGGAGGTAATGGTGGGATTGATTATTTAATATTTTGTTATTCATTAGAAGAAAAAGTATTTGTAAAGATAATCATGGGCATTGCAGGACATTACAAAAATGTTTTAAAGACAAGAGAAGTAAGTCTGTCCTGCTGTTTATGTTTAAAAGAATTCTACAATGATCAAACAACAAGACACATAAATAATCATCTTATATGAAACAGGTTAAAACTTAAAACAATTGAGACTGAGAGTAATACTGAACAAGGACATAAAGGGATTCCAGGTTGATCCTTCAGAATGTGCCAAGGTATATACTGTAGTAGTTAGAATCTGTGCCTGAATAGACACACTGACAAAGAGTTTGCATGTTTTGGCATATTTTTCATGTTGAGTTCATTTACATTCAACCAATTCTTTTTCCTCCCAAGGTTTTGTTAATCTTTTTTCAAATACTTAGGTTTGTTGATCCGAGACTCTTGAACTGAATCTGGCATTTGAATGAATTTTACTGAACCTGTCAGACACTATATATTGCATCCTAATTTGCTAACAAGTAGATCGGTAATTATATTGAGTAGACAAACCATTAAGTAGACACTCTTGCTTTAACCTTACTGCAGAATGGAGATGGGTGCTGTGAAGATTTGTTCTTCTATGCCACTGCTCTGCCCCCCCCCCCCAAAATCGTATTTAATAACAATTGTAGGAGTCCCGGCAAGAAGCTTGCAACGTGAGGCATAAGAGGTGTTCAGAGCGGTCCAGTTCAGTGGAACCAGTGAGTTTATTAAACACATTCAACAAATCAATACAATGATCACTAAAGAGTTTTGTGAGAGACAAGACTGCTACCTCACTCCCTGCCTTCTTTCCTGCTTCGCTCTGCAGCCACACACATCTTCTAGCTCATGAACACCACCACAACATGTAATGAAAACCATACTACAAGATTGGCAATGGGAAAACAATGCAGGACAACATGCAAAAAGAATAAAGATATGGCAGCTCTGATGACCCGAAAAATACCAACCACCTAGTTAGCCCCATAGATGAGTTTAGAGTAGAAATATAGAGATGTTCAGAGAACTCAAAGAAAGCATAGATTGAGCTGAACAGATCACAAAGGTAGAAATCAGAAAACTTCAAACTGAAATAAGAGTACTGAAAAATACAGTAGATGAAATGAAAACCCTCAATGGAAAGCTACTCCAACAGAGTAACAGCAGCTGAGGACAGAGACAGTGAGCTGGAAGATTCTCATCTCATGCAGAACAACTTCATACAGCAGAAGATATTGGAAAAGAAGCTTAAAACAAATGATCAGACAATGGAAAAAATTCTCAAAGAATGTGAACAGATGAATATAAACGTCTCTGATAAACTCAATAGAAACAACAGAAAACCCATAGGTGTCCCAGATTCCCAAAGAAGAATCAACAGTCAAGGATATCATTACAGAGAAACTTCCAGAGCTAACAAGAGCATGCACCCAAATCCTGCATGCCCGAAGAGTACTAGCTAAAAGAGATCCAAAGAAAAGCACTCCAAGACACATCCTAGACACAATGACGAATCCCACAGAAAGAGATAGAATATTGAAAGCATCTAGATCAAAAAGGAAAATTACATTTAAGGAAGCATCCTTAAAGTTTACAGCAGACTTGTCACAAGAAACCCTCAAGACCAGAAGGCAGTGGTAGAAATAGTGACAAAACTCAATTAAATGAATGCTTTGCCTAGAATACTGCACCCAGCCAGACTCACTTTCAGGTTTGAAGGAAGTATACATAGCTTCACTGATAAACAGCAGCTCAGAAACTTTACAGACACAAAATCAGCCTTAAAAGAAAGACAGAAAGGTCTACTTTAAGACAAGACAGGCAAAACTTCCACACAAAGATGGCTCTAGATACCATGACATTTATCTCTCTCAATGTCAATACCTAATTGTTGTATTCATTGCTAGCAATAACTCAGTTTTCATGTAGTGATTTTTTATAAAACTCTGAAATTTTATATAATGACTGGTGTTCAGAATTTTCATGTTTTCTGATTCTAAAATGGTACCAGTTCTTTACAAAATTGGGCTCAGGAAAATTGTGCTTCTATATCTATCAGAAGATAAGTTTATAATAAATATTCTCTCTTTAATTTTTAGTTTGTTTTTGTTTTTGGGACACACCCGGTGTGTGGCTATGCGTTCAGAAATCTCTCCTGGATTGGGGGACCATATGGGATGCTGGGGGATTGAACTGAGGTCTGTCCTGCCGCGTGAAAGGCGAAAGCCCTACTGGTGCACTATCGCAGATATCCTCTTTTTAAAAATAATTTTTATTGAGGAGATAACTAACTCCTATAGAATGAACTATAGAATAGAAATATGAATAAAAACTCATTATTTCAAGAATCAGTTCGTTTGAAAGAACACAAGAAGTTTATTAAATTATCACAATGTCATGTTATATAACATAGTTACTGTGAACCTACTATTATAATCTGAAGAATAAAGAAAATTAAAATATATTTTTAAAAAATACTATGCCCTCTCTTCTCCTTAGTAATTGCACTGTTCTTGGATTAATTTGTTTTCTATTTTCCTATAAAAGAGAAAAATTATTAAAAAGAAATGCCCTCATTTCCATTTATAAGCCATAGATTAACAAGCTCTCAACCTCTCCTATTTCTAATTTTTTTTTCCCTCAAGAACTAGCATTTCCATTGGTTTCCATTTTCTCTTGCCTCTATAAGTTGTTACTCTGGGATTGGAGAGACATGTGTTTCATGTGATTTATTTGGTTAGATGCCCTGTACTACATCATCTACTGGGCAGTGATAGAGTGACAGATTCAACTTTGGAAGTTCCAGTCCATTCAGTTGGCTAAGAGTCACCTTCAAACTTCCTAGCACCATTTGAGAGGACTCCCCCTCTCCAAGATACTATACACATTGCTTCCTTCTTCACCTATAATTTCAGTTTTGACCCATTTGAACATAATTTTAATATAGTCAACATATTCAAGCCTAAATAACAGTATTGATCATTACTTTAATTTGTCCCTCCACACCCTATCTATTCTGACTTTGATTACCGTAATTTTACCAAAATACCATTTAAAATCATCAGAGACCTTGGTTATTAAGAGAACTGGATAGTGAAGCTTTTGTTGCATCTGTTTCGTGTTCTGATTTGACACAGTTTGCCATCTTTCCTTTTGCAAAATATGAGACTGTGGCTTCCACTACCTCCCACTCATCTGGTTTTACACTTATTTCTCTGTAGTCTTTTACGAGATTTTTCTACTTTCGGATATAAATTATTTTTGGCAGCTGCCACGAGCTTGATCCATCTTCCTTCCTTAAATCTATACTTTCTCTTTCCTGCACTAATATATTTGCAGAGGTATTTTTAATCACTTGATTTAACTGACTACAAAGAAGGTTTATATACTTCTATGATATATCCTATTTGTGGATAACTTTTGTCTACTTAGAGAAAAATATTCAGAGAATAGTCAGCATATATAACTATGATTTTGCTCCATCCCAATCCAAGTGGAGACTTCTTGAACAAACCTTATAAGTAATTTGAAAATTTTTAAAATAAAATGTATAATTTTATTTTTCCTCGGAGCTCCATGTAATGGAATATGTTAATCTTTGTTTTTCATTTTTTTCAAATGGCTCTATCTTATATTGAACTATTGTTTATATTTTCTTTAGAAAAATGTTTTTTTTAACTATTAGGATACTTAATAACCATCTCTTTTAAGAGAGATTATTTTAATCAAGATATTCTCCTGTTTAGAATATTCATTCTTTAGAAAGTCCAAGAATAGCTCATATCTGCTTTAACCAATTTCTCAAAGGAAAATAAATGAGGAGAGAGAAAGAGAAAGAGAGAGAAAAAGAGAAAATGTGTGCATCTGCCCCAGAGGCAGGTTGGGGGAAGGTGGGAGGGAAACTGGGGATATTTGTGGTGAAAAATATGCACTAGTGAAGGGTGAGGTACATTGTATGACTGAAACTCAATAATGAACAATTTTGTAACTATGAAATAAAAAGAAATGACATCATACATAAATTTGGGGGGGGGGGGAGAGGGACAGAGACCAAGGGGACTCAGGTGCATTTGGTGGTATTAAGAAAGAAGAAAACTATACATGGATGCACATGGAATCTATTATGCTGAGTGAAATAAGTCAGAGAGATAGATAGAAAAACGCAGAATGGTCTCACTCTTCTATGGGTTTTAAGAAAAATGAAAGACATTCTTGCAATAATAATTTTCAGATACAAAAGAGAAAGGAGATGGAAGTTCCAGCTCACCTCAGGAAGCTCACCACAAAGAGTGATGAGTTTAGTTAGAGAAATAACTACATTTTGAACTTTCCTAATAATGAGAATGTATGAGGGTAATGGAGAGCCTGTTTAGAGTACAGGCGGGGGTCGGGTGGGGAGGAGGGAGACTTGGGACATTGGTGATGGGAATGTTGCACTGGTGATAGGTGGTGTTCTTTACATGACTGAAACCCAAACACAATCATGTATGTAATCAAGGTGTTTAAATAAAAAAAAAGACAGAAACGAAGAATAAAAAAAGAAAAAAGAAAAAAAAAGAAAGAAGGAAACTAAATTCCAAACCACAGAGTTAACAACAATGAAATCATGAGATTCAAATCTTAATAACCAAACTTAAGAAGGTCTCTGTTATGATGGCAGGCTGGGGTGGAGTAGTGGTGGTATCACATGGACTCTGGGAAAATTGGTAGAGGGGAGGTTGACACTGGTGACAGGATCAATACTAAAAAAATTTATGTCTAAAACTCAGCCATAAATAACACTTGTAAATCTTAATGCTTTAATTTTAAAAAAAAAACTTTTCAAAAGTACCTGCTTTGCAAGCATGAGTCCATGAGTTCAGTCCCTGGCTCTACCTATATATAATAGTGTCATCACAGTAACTCTCCTAAGTGAGAACTCTCCACATTGGCATCACAAAATGTATTCGGTCTTCAGTGGACATTTGAATCTGTGCAAATACATCCCATGAGTAGATGTTTGAGTACTGAGGCTATAATGCAGGCCTAAAAACACATGTATGAACACCATAGCAATCCTCGCAAATACTATCACCAATATGTATACAAGTACAACTAAGTATGGCCCAGGAAAGTATGCATGAAAATATCATTACTATAAAGTGTGGCGCTGTAAATGAGCACCAAAGATGAGTGTGTAAGCACCAAAACAAGATGTGTGAGCACCGTAACCCTATGTGCTCAAATTCTGGTAATCACAACAGCACCAAAGAGAAGGAAAGGATTGTTGAGAAAGATCAGAAGACTGGAATACATACTTATATGGTCCCTCGAGCATGATTACTCAGTCACTTCCAAAAACATTAGGTTATTAGGGCCATTTCCTATAAACCCACAAGTGTGAATATTAAGAAGCATCAGTAGAAACAAGTCCTTCTTTATGGAAACTGTAGCTCAATCAGGCTGAAAATTCTGTTTCGTGACATGATAGCTACATTGCCTTTTGATCCTTAGGAGATTTACTTAGGAATGCTGACTTCTTTCAAGTTTTCAACTTCAATTATCCACTACATGAGTAACTGTAGTAGAACAATAGAAAGACACATACTTTGGAACTAGACCAGCCTAGATTCAATTGTAGACATGGCATTTTTCAACTGAACTTAGAATAGATACTTTAGCATTTTGAGCCTCATTTTGACACCTGTAAGTGAATAATTTTGTAAGAATTTATATTTTTTTTAGTCTTGAGCCATAATATAAGTTCTCATGGATCACATCTATAATGTGTCTGAAGTTTGCCCTCTCTGGTGATCAGGGACCAAACCCAGGGCACTTGCTTGCTAGGTATTTACATAGAAAATTTTTATACATAGTCTATCCTGTCCTACAGGTACAGTTCCTTTGTCCTTCAGCAACATTATTCATCAGAACCTACACTGACTCATCACTAAAGTCCACAGTATATTTTAAAAATATTGTAATTGTATATAATATATAGGTCTGGGCACAGGCATTATAACATGTATCTATGATTACACTGTGTCAATTTCCTAATGACAACTGACTTAAAGTGTATCCCTGTCTTTAAGCAAGACTCACAAAGAAAGGAAGAGAGAGAAACTTAATATGCAAAATAAGAAATGGAAAGAGGGAATGTCACAACAGATACTTCAGAACTTCATACTGAACCATAGTTTACCCAATACCCTATAGAATGAATCTTAATCTGCTTTCAGTTCCGAATAAAGATGCTACAAAAATCCAGGTGCACATTTCTTGTTTGTAAAGTTTAAGCGTCTATTGGTAGGTTAGACAATTAAAAATATGTTTAGCTGAATAAGAAATCATGAAAATATTTTCTGAAGTGTTTAACCATTTTATATTTCCAACATTAATGTATCAGAATTCCTAATTCTTCACACCATTTTCAGGATTTAGCATTGTCAATGTTCTGGGTATTGACTATTCCACTGGTTCTATAGTGAATACCATTGTAGTGAGGTTTTTGTTGTTTGTTTTGTATTTTATTTTTGGTTTTGGGGCCACACTCTGTGGTGTTCAGGGGTTACTCCTGGTTCTGTGCTCAGAAGTTATTCCTTGTAGGCTCAAGGGATCACAGAGGATGCTGGGAATTGAACCTTGGTCAGCCACATGCAAGGCAAACACCCAACCTACAATGCTTTCACTCCAGCCTCACATTTGTGGTTCTTAATTTGAATTTCCCTGATAACATAAAATATGAAAAAAGAATTATATACTGCTTTACTACCTTTATATCTTCATTAAGTTAGGTATCTGTTAAGACTTTAACCTTAATTTTATTAGGAAGTTTACTGCTGAGTTTTTACCTTGCATATTTTGTGCAACAGATTGTTTGGGTTTTGTAGTTGTTGTTAGATGTGTATTTGGAAAATGTTCCTTTGTAAGAGGTGACTTGTCTTTTAATTATTTTCACATCTTTTACAGAGTAGATAATTTTTAAATTTAGAGACTTCACTTTTTCACAGAGATCAGGTCCTGATATTGTAATTAAAACAAAAAACAACTGCCAGGAAAAGGTCTATTTTGACTTATTTTTTCTGCTTTTTGGGCCACACTCAGTGATGCTCAGGGGTTACCCCTAGCTATGTGTTCAGAAATAGCTCGTGGCTTGGAAGACCATATGGGACTCGAGGGATCAAACCACAGTCTGTCCTAGGTCAGCCACATGCAAGCAAATGCCCTACTGCTGCGCACTGGTCTGGCCCCATTTTGACTGTTATATATCTCATAGTTTTGCATTCATACTTACACTTGTGATTTTTTTTAAACTACCTTTGTGAACATATAAAGTCTGTGTCTCTGTATGGTGTTTTATATGTGAATGTACATTTTCTCCAGCCTCTTTTCTTGAAGAAACTTTCTGTGTTCTATTTTATTTCCTTAGCTTCTCTGTCAACTATCTCTTGACTAGATTTATGTGGCTGTGTCCCATGTTGTTTATTCTTTTCCATTAAACTGTCACTCCTTAAAAAATTTATTTTTATTGAGATAACATTGATTTATACTAGCATAAGTGTTTGTATGTTTTAGGGGTGAAATGTTACCCACTCCTTTGACTACTTTTTTCTCTACCATTCTATTGAATCCTGTCAATACACTTCTTCCCCTTGGTATTTTCTATTCTATTGGCAAAGTATAAAGATCTGTATTAATTAAACATTATCTATTTTCTTTGTTTATATACTACTTGTGAACTAAATCATTTTGTATTTGTCTCTTTGCTTCTGGCTATTTGCTTAGCAAAATTTTTAATTTAGTTCTTTCTGTGTGGCAAATATTTGCTTGCTTCTTTTTTTGTTTGTTTGTTTGCTCTTGGACCGCACCCTGAGTTTCTGAGGGGCCAGTTCTGGCTCTCTGCTTAGAAATTACTCCTGGTGGTGTTCTGGGTATTATATAGGAATCCAGGAATCAAATCCAAATCAGTCACATGAAAGAGAAGGTTGCATGATCTTTCTGACCTCCTTACCTATTTCTTTACCCAAACCACATTGTCCTTACTATAATACCTTAATAGTAAATCTTGAAGTTGAGTAACATCTGCTTTCTTCTAGTCATGTATAGAATATTCTGGCTAAGTTATAGAAGGCATTGCTAGAGCTTAGCAAGAAACAAATTTCTAACCTCATCCAAAAGAGGAGAGAAGATATGAAAAGACATTTCCTCAAAGAAGAAATACAGATGGCAAAAAAATTCTCCACATCACTAACCACTATCAGGAGTGCAAATAAAAAATGAGTTATCATCTCACACCAGGGACTAGCATATAAAATTTGACTCTCCATATAACTTTAGAATCAGCTTGTTGATATCCATAAAATAAATATTAAATTTGTAAATCATAAACAAATAGATTTAAGACATTGAGTCTGGGTCTGGAATGATAGTACCATAGTAGGATATTTGCCTTGAAGGAAGCCTTCCTAGGTTTGATCCCAGGCATTCAATATGGTCACTTGAACACTGCCAGAGGAGAACTGGGGACATTTGGTGGCAGAAAATTTATGCTACTGAAGGTATGAATGTTGGAATATTGTATGACTGAAACGCAATCATGAACAACGTTGTAATTGTATATCTCATAGTGATTAAACTAAAAAGCTTCTAAAGAAAAAAAAAGAATAACACTATCTAGTATATATAAAAAGTGTAGTAAAATATTTCACACATTTTATTATTGCTATATCTAACTGAATTGCTCCCATATCAGAATCACTTACTATCTTAATATATTTGGTGGGAAAGAAGGAAGCCACTGTAAATAGTAGCACTGACTCTGGGCTTAGTGCTTCGGGTTTGGTACTGAGCAGGTGAAGAGGACAGTGGCCAATGGAAAAAACTGGAGGGAAAGTAATAGAGGAAAATAAACACTATGGTGATGAATGCTGAGTGAAAGTTCATATGCTTAAAACATTAATATTAATATAATCACAAATTATTATATCTCAGTAGAAATAAATATGAAATTACAGACTCATATCAAGCCCTTTTTCTTAATTTTTCTGTTTTTGCTTTTGTTTTTGGACAATACATGCTAGTGCTCAAGAATTACTAGATCTGCACTCAGGAACCTCTCGGTGGTACTTAGGGGGCCATATGCAGAGTTGGAGATTAAACCTGGATTTGGCTGGATGCAAAGCAAGTGTCCCACCCACTGTATATTTGCTCAGCTGCCTTAGTTTATTTTTAGAATTAATATATCCTCCAGAAGTAAATTTTTTCAATATGATCTCTCTTTCTTCCAATGTTACTAAATCAAATTTTCATGTAGATTTTAATTTCTTTTTTTTGGGGGGGGGGCACACCCGGCAGTGCTCAGGGGTTACTCATGGCTGTCTGCTCAGAAATAGCTCCTGGCAGGCACGGGGGACCATATGGGACACCGGGATTCGAACCAACCACCTTTGGCCCTGCATCAGCTGCTTGCAAGGCAAACACCGCTGTGCTATCTCTCCGGGCCCAGATTTTAATTTCAAAATATTATCTAAATATCTTTAGGAGAAAGATGACATGGTGTATATCACTAGATTAATTTTCTCTTTTTAATTTTTGAACTACCACGTTAATGCTGGAAACTATTTCTGACTTGGTGGCTAGTGATCAATTTACAGTATTGCTCAAAGGACCACATCATAATGGAGATTAAACCCTATTTTCCTATGTGAAATTCATGTACTCCATCCCTTAGACCTAACTCATCTAAATATATAATTTTTTTTATAAAGCGATGAGAAAACTAATTTATTTTTTTTTTCATGTAGGTTAAATGTACTGGAGAATAGTTTGCAAAGTCTTCTGGAGTTGGTCTAGGAGACTGGACTTGATTACTAATCTACATTTTGAAAGCATGTTTGCTCATTGCCAAGACTTTTGTTTTATTCATATAGTTAAAAACATCTACCTTTTAGCAAATAAGAATAACTATTGAGGGGCTGGGAAGGTGGCGCTAGAGGTAAGGTGTCTGCCTTGCAAGCGCTAGCATAGGACAGACCATGGTTTGATCCCCTGGCGTCCCATATGGTCCCCGCAAGCCAGAGGCGATTTCTGAGCGCATAGCCAGGAGTAACCCCTGAGCGTCAAACGGATGTGACCCAAAAACCAAAAAAAAAAAAAAAAGAATAACTATTGAAGCATATATCTTATGTGGGTCTAATCCTAGTATGAAAAATATAGTATTAGTGCATGAGAACATGGGGAGATTTATCAGACTTTCAAGAACATAGGTATTATTTATCAGAAATATCTAAGATTCCCTTCTATTAGAAAGGAAATTTTTTTCTTGCTTTCATAGATAAGCCACTCTTAAAGTGCATTTGGTACAGGAAAGAGTCAATTTATTGAAGTAAATACTCACCAGAAACATATGCTTTGGCTATTTTCCATTGTATGTAATTGTTTTTGCTTTAGGCCTTCAGCAAAAGCAGGGAGTAGAGTCCCTGATCATCTGGAAGGATGTAATCACTGTTTTTTTTGGGGGGGGGGATAGGAGAGGTCCAGTACTGTAATAGTGTTAGTAGGGAGGTAAGGTTTGAACTACACCCAGTTTTGCTTAGAAAATCATATGCATGGGCCCGGAGAGATAGCACAGCCGTGTTTGCCTTGCAAGCAGCCGATCCAGGACCAAAGGTGGTTGGTTCAATTCCCATATGGTCCCTCGTGCCTGCCAGGAGCTATTTCTGAGCAGACAGCCAGGAGTAACCCCTGAGCACCGCCGGGTGTGGCCCACAAACCAAAAAAAAAAAAAAAAAAAAAAAAAAAACAAAACAAAACCAGAAAATCATATGCATGATCTCAAACCCAATTAGCGTTCACTACATGCAAGGGCAACTCCTTTTCCTTTATTTTATTTTGGGTCCACATCTGGCCATGTTCAAGGGGGTTGTTCTGGATTTGCACTCAGGAATCACTCTGGATGGAGTTTAGGGGACCATATGTCAAGATTTGTTCCCAGGTCTACTACAGGTACAGTAAGCACCTTACTGTCAGTACTATTGCTCTGGCCCAAAGGCCCGCTCCTTAACCCCATCTACCTCTCTGGCCCTTTACTTCTGCATTTTATAATCATGTGGCACGTTATAAATGCTATATTCCATAACTCAGAATTGCAAAAACTGAACCCATAAATCTTCTTTATACTTAAAAGGAATGTGGAATTTTGCTATGTTTCTAGCTCAGAATATGGTCTATTAAAAAGAAAACAGCCTTTATAGTCAGATCACTCTGGTGTTATCATCTATTGGCTCTGATTCCCTGAAAGTCATTCATTCTCTGTAAGACTCATTTTGTATATCTATAGTGGAGGACAGAAATATATATATATAATAGAATTAAACCAAAATCTTATAATGGCTCTTGACTTTGAATGCACAGGAAAGTGTATATAGCATGGTGAGAACATTCACTCATAGTAAGCATGGTTGTATTTCTGCCAGCAATTAAGTGTCTAACTTTAGGAGAACTATTTAAACCAAGCTATCACCACTCAAATCTGTTCCCTATGTTCTAGTAACAACCAGTCACGAGGTTTTCAAGAGTTATAATGTCCCTTTGGTGGAGAACATCAGTCATTTTCAGGCAGACCTGCTCACATTAGGGAAAATATCCTGTGGTTATTATTTTTGGGGATAATTCACTATTTAAAAATAGGTTGCCTTAGGGGCAAGGACAAAGTACTAGGATGATGCATTTTCACAGAATTTAAAAATCAGTCCTACTGCTCTACACACACTCCCTAATATATTTGCTAAAAATGGTGCTTGGTATTGTAGACTTGGCTCAGTGCTTCCTGCTTGCTGTAGGCACATTGAATATAATACAGAAAACACCATATTTAAGAGATGTTAATTTATCCTTTCTTCAGATACTCTGTCTTGTGCCAAATTTAAATCAGCCTTAAAGGTCTGTGTTATCAAGTTACAGTGGTTGCGTTTTATTTATTTTTCTTTGTGAGTGAGTGGGGTTTGGGCCACACCCAGTAATGATCAGAGGCAATTTCTGTCTCTATGCTCAGAATGATTACAAGTCATGCTCAGGCTCCATATGCTGAATTGGGGATCCATAAACAAGGAAGTACCTTACCTGGAAGTATTTTACCAAGGACTGAAGAGAGATTTTTTTGGTTGTTGTTGTATATATTACAACAAACATATTGATATTTATTACAACAAATATATTTGTTTTATATATATTATTGGTTGTATTTGGGGGGGGGTTGAGTCACACCCAGCATTGCTGAGGGGTTACTCCTGGCACTACACTCAGAAATCGCCCCTGGCAGGCACAGGGGACCATATGGGATGCCTGGATTCGAACCACCATCCTTTTGCATGAAAGGCAAAATGCCTTATCTCTATGATATCTCTCCGGCCCCTATTGGTTGTATTTTTAATGAAAATGAATAAATTACTTCTGTTTCATTTAAACTCTTACTCTGGTTTACATACTCCCTCAAAACTGGCCCTTTTCTCCTAACCCCATGTCATCTATTGCCTTTTCTCTTCAATTTTTAGCTTCCTTCAAATCAGTCTCTGGGGACAAACTGCCTTAGGGTCTTGGCCTGCCTCTTTAGGGACTCTTTTCTCAGATACCATCTGTTATCAAGTTTCCTTCCTCACTTCACAAAAACCTTTACTGAGATTGTCATTTTTTATTTTCAAAATCTTCTCTGGCTACCCTATAACCTTGCAGTTATCACCTTTCTTCCTGCTCCCAACATTTTTTTTCTTTTGTTAGTAATTGCTATTTAATGATATTCTATAAATTTTATTTATTTTGCCTCTATATCCTTGTGAATTACAGGATACTTGTTTTAGAAATTACTTTACTCACTGCTTACAAAGTATTTAAAATAAGATAGATTCTACAAAATTTTTATTGAATGAAAGATACATATCTTACACAGGAGAAATGATTATTTGGACAAGTCATAAAATAATCAGAATCTAACTTCCCAAGGAACTGATTAAGTCTTTTTTTTTTAAATATATTTTTTATTTAAGTAACATGATCATATTTGGGTTACAGTCATAACCAGAACACCCCCCTTCACCAGTGCAACATTACCCTAACCCCCCTTTCCATCCCCTACCTGTATTTGAGACAGGCATTCTACTACAGTAATTTGTTTTTAAATTCAGTAAGTTGTATTTTTTTTCCTTAAAGGATAAGAGTAAAAAAATATAGTAAAAGTGTGATAGTGGCAATCGCCAATGTTTGCATAGGTCCAGAAAAATGGAGAAAGTGGAAAAAAAAATCCTTGACCTGATTACAAAAAGGCCTCACCCCAGTTTATTGGCATAAGACAGACTCTGGGTTCCAGGCCTGTTTAAGTTTTTTTAAATTACCTGCTGCTTCCTCAGTGTTATGCAAAGTTCTGAAATAGAGTAGGTATGGAATAAATTTTTTGATCAATTAAATAATCATTGAAGTCTCTGAATTGTCACAATTTAATCTGAACTTCTAGTTTGTGCCAATGTCTGGGATTATTCAGTGCTCAGGGCAAAACATATATTCATACATTCAAAGCATGCGCTGCCACCAAGCTACATCCCCTGCTCTTAACAACTAGTTTCTTATTATAATTACACCACCAATTATTTTTTAAAAAATTAAAATAAAATTCTCATTTCTAACATTCCTAAACCTCAATCTTTTCTTTTCTAAATGGGATTAAAAACAATATTCTAAGTACACCTATAAAAGTAGCATCATTTGGGGTCACAAAGATAGCACAACTGTAAAGCATTTATTTGCCTTGCACACAGACAACACAGGATGGACCCTGGTTTGTTTCCCAGCATCCCATATGGTCCCCCAAGTCTGCCAGGAGCAATTTCTGAGAATAGAGCCAGGAGTAACCCCTCAGCGCCACAGGGTGAGACTCAACAACCAAAATTTTAAAAAGTAGCATAATTAAGCCTTATACGATATTTGGCAAGTAGTAATATTTTAATAAATCATTCAATTATTTCAATGAAATATTTCAATATCATATAAATTTTTTTTAAATTCTTCTGGCTCTAAAATTATTCTTGTGATGCAGTTTACGTTGATATTGTTCCCATTTAGAAAGAATTTTAAATTTTAGAAAGAATTTTAAAAGATCAGCACCAATACAACTATTTGTAATAATAAACAAATTATAGATTCATATTCTAAATTTTCCCTAGACTTCAACTACACCTGTGCAGGAAGTACTACAGAACACAAACAAGGTCTTAATCATAGACCACAATAAAAAAAAAAAAAGAGAAAAAAAAGAGAGGAAAATCTATAACTTCCACAGGAAATTCCAAGCACAAATTCTCACAGCTACGTCTATTCACTTGTTTTTACTGCTCTCCCCTTTGTTGTAACATTGGCTCAAAGAGAGACATGTATTATGTGATGCTTTTACCTCCTTAAAGTGTATTTGTTTTTTAATTTTAATGACTGCACTAATGACACTAGTCAGTCAGACTGAAAATGCTAGGAAAATTGGAGAGACAATGGTTACATTCTAGACATTAAATTTAAGTGAAAAAAATTTTAAACTCCAAGTGCAGAAAGCATGTATGTAGTGCCTTTCATTGTGGCTCAAAAGATCAGTTTCTGTTGGGAAAAAAAAAAAGCTTCATTAATTTTTATCTATATAAGTCCAGACATACAACAATTATAACCTTATAAAATTAGTAGTATTGTGGCTATATTTTTTCTTCTTGTCATTAGCAGTAATGTATTTTAAGAGGTATTGTTTTAAAAGAATCTTGATAAGGGAACTAATATAATACTTCAGAAAGACTTCTAAATTTATCCCAATTGTGAACTTGCTCTACTTATCTAGATTCCTGGAATTTATGTTTTGTTTTTGTGCTGAGAAGCCTTTGACTTGTTTATCTCATTAGTGCTTCTTTGTTAGACTTTAATTAAGTTTTAATAAAAGCTATAGTAGAGAACAGCACTGTGGGGTTATATATTTTAAGAAATGGTAAAAATGTCTCTGGGTAATTTATAGTCTTTTTTATTGTTTTCATAGTGATTAAAAATTTAATCAAATACTTTTTCAAGTAACTAAGACAAGCTCATAGTTTAAATAAATGAGGAAAGATCTTTAGAACCATTTGCATAATTTTGAGTCAAATTTCTTTGACTCAATTAGAATTTAGAATTAACTTAAGTATTGACATAGAAAGTTGGGCTCTGAAAAATATTTGAATTTAGGGCCTGAGACATTATAGAGGATAAGGCACTTGCTTTGCCATCGAGTATCACAGGTTTAAATCCTGCCACTGCATGTGGTCCCCTTAGTACCTCCAAGGCTCACTTCTGAGCACAGAGCTTGTGTGACCCCTGCAAACTGCTAAGTATGCCCCCAATACTTAAATTAAAATAGAAAGGTTTAAAGTCAATTGCTTCTATCCAAACTAAATTTTAAATTAATATAGTAACATTTTGCTGAGTGAATATTTTTGGCAAGATAACACATGAATTCACTCATTTCCTTTTTTTTTTTTTTTTTTTGGTTTTTGGTTTTTGGTTTTTGGACATACCCAGCAGTGCTCAAAATGTATAACAGGATCACTTATAGTAGAAGTATAGTAAAAGTAGGATCACTGCTAGTAAATGTATAACTCACTAAAAACCCCCCTGAAATATGTGATGTATGGGAATGTTATGGTGGAAAAGTACTGAACCACCCCTTCCCCTCTTTTGTCTGAAAACGTGCTCATGCTTGCTATAAAAACTAGCCCCCCTTTCAATAAACTTGGGACTCTTGATCGGAACTTTTCGCCTTGAGTCTCTTTATCTCCCAGCCCCTCTTTTCTTTCAGGCCGAAATCCTCTTCGTGACTCACAAATAACTTCGTGACCCTCATCCACCCTGCGGGCCGGGGTCCCCGGGGTCGCACGCTCAGGGGTTACTCCTGGCTTTGTACTCAGAAATCACCCCTGGCCGGCATGCGGGACCATATGGGATGCCAGGATTTGAACCACTGTCCTTCTGCGTGCAAGGCAAATGCCTTACTTCCATGCTATCTCTCCGACCCCGAATTCACTCATTTCTAAATGGAGTCTTGCAACCTATATTAATTAAGAAAAAATAACAGAAAACAATGGTTTTCATTTTCAAGAAAGCTTTGTGTTGGGTTTTGTCTTTGCTGTTGTCCTTTTATACATTATTGACTATCTTTAGTTATTAGATTGAGGAAGCTATAATATTTAAAGAATCATGTCTTAATAATATTTTATTTATTTATTCTATGTATCTTTATTGAGGACTGATGCATGTTCTATATAAAATAACAAAAAGCACAAAATACTATAGTTCAAATCACAGCAATCTTATTATCTTTCATTATTCTGTGTTTGACTAGGACTCAGCTGAGTAGCTGTTCTGCTGGTCTTCTTGTAGATTCATCAGATTGTAGTCTGATAAAAGGTGGAGCTGAAGCATTCATGATGTATTCATGTTTTAGGCAATTGGAGCTTTTATATGTGATCAGACATATAATGCTTTTTTTGTTTTTTGGTTTTTGGGCCACACCCGGTGATGCTCAGGGGTTACTCCTGGCTATGCACTCAAAAATTGCTCCTGACCATATAGGATGCTGGGGGACTGAACTGTGGTCTGTCCTAGTTAGTGCATGCAAGGCAGATGCCCTACCACTTGCAGCACCACTCTAGCCCCTAATGCTGCATTTATTGGTAGCTCAGGTTTGTATAAAGTAATTAATATAAGTTGCCACCCTGCTGGAAGTCTTTTCTCCAAACATTTCCACTGTATTCTATTGGACAGAATCAGTTATAAGATAAGACCATTTAAAAAGGATATTTATAGGAAAAATGAAATCATGAAATTTCCTTATACATGGATGGACACGGAGACTATTATGCTGTGTGAAATGAGCCAGTGGAAAAGGGATAGATCGACATATAACAATCTTACTCATTTTGTGATATAAGAAAAACAAGAGCTAGTTTGGTAATAATACCCAGAGACAATAGAGTCAAAGCCAGGAGGTCCAGCCCAGGGTAGAAAGCTGATCACAAAGCATCATATGTGTAGCTAAATTAGAGAAATGTCTACTATGACAATAATAGTTGGAACTGATCTCTCTGAACAAGAACTCAACTCTGAAAGTGAAGAAACTAACAGGCAAGACATTCCTCCATTAACAATAGTGCAAACCACAGAGTCAAAAACAAAAAGGAAAGAGAGAGAGAAGCAATTTGCCTACCCCAGAGCAAGGCAGGGATGAGGGTGGGGTGGTAGGGAAATGGGAGACACAGGTGACAGGAAGGGTGCATTGTACATTGTATGACTGAAACCCAACAATGAATAATTTTGTAACCATGATGCTTAAATAAAGCAGATTATAAAAAAATTAAAAGGACGTTCAATGGAGAGAAAAGAGGATTGCTGCTCAAAATAGATAGTTTTATAAAACAACCTTTACAAGACAAAAGCTGGACAAACTATATAGTGATAGTGTTTTGACTGCTTTAGAGAAATAAGGTCACTGAACAAAAAAAAAAAGTAAGGTCTTCTTGAAATCTGGAGACAGACAATGATCCGCAGGGAAAAATAAAATTCAAACATTTAGATACTTTCTATAGATGCTGCCTCTCCGCATACAAACTGGTAAGAACATTCAACTAACAACAATTAATGAATTTTTAAAAAACCAACTATGAGCTAGGAGAGTATAAATCTGGGAGCTAAAGACATAGGCATGACTGCATATTCTTTCAAGGCTTCCTTTCAACAACAATAATATGGATTCACAAAGAACAGGCCAAATTCTGAGACATTTTCTCCAATTCTTTGATTGAACAGAGAATAAGTCATTACCACAGCTTTGCCCATACCTCCCTTTTCAGTGTTCTGAGTGGGACAAAAATTAACTCTTAAGAAAAAGGCAATAAAAACTGGAAGTATAGTGGCTAGAGAAAGAAAACAAAGGGGAAAATCCCTTTATCCTTGGTGGAAGCTAGGAATATGATTTAAATAGCATGACATCTGAAGTTTAAGAGCCCTCATAAAATTATATTTCCAAAATTCGCAGTCCCTGTATCTAAAACTGAGGCAAAATTGTATCAACAAAGAATAAGTCCATTACTACCACCACATTAGCAAGTTTGTATATGACTAAATAACAGAGAAGTGTGGAGTAGAAAATGAGTACAAAGAACATCAGGACCAAGAAGAGAGCATCTGTTGAAAAATACAAACACAAGAAAATATATCTGTAACATAAATGTAAGGTTTCACCAAACACATTTGAGTTCGGGGACAAATCACACCTGAGAGTGTTCAGGTTTTCTCCTGGCTCTGTGCTCAAGAATTGTTCATGGAGGGGCCGGTGAGGTGGCGCTAGAGTAAGGTGTCTGCCTTGCAAGCGCTAGCCAAGGAAGGACGGGTTCCATCCCCCCGGCGTCCCATATGCCCCCCCCCCCAAGCCAGGGGCAATTTCTGAGCGCTTAGCCAGGAGTAACCCCTGAGCATCAAACGGGTGTGCCCCCCCCAAAAAAATAAAAGAATTGCTCATGGAGCTAGAGATACAGTACTGTGAGTGAGACACTTAGCTTATAGGTGGTCAGCCCAAATTCTATCCTGAGCACCCTTATAGTCTCTCAAATCTGCATGGGTGATCATTGAGCTCAGACCCAGAAATAAGCCCTGAGTACACATATGTGATCCCTAAATTAAAACCAATAAAAAGAATAATTTTTAACTCTGTTCAGATACCATATTGGATGTTGGAGGTTGAACCCAGGTCAGATGGGATGCAAGGCAAATACATTACCCATTGTACTACTTTTCTGGCCTCTTTTCCAGAGGAATCTGATACTCCAGAGCTGTGTTTCTCAACCAGGGACAATACAGTCTCCCATATCTTCCCAGGATATTCCTGGCAAATATCCTCAGGTAAAATGAGGTGCAACAACAAAAGATTAGATGTACAAATGGTTGGATGGGGGAAAGGAGGGTGCCAGTCAGAAAAATCTATTTTAGAGAGCTGCAGGTAATCAACGCAACTAACTTTAAATAAAATTTCAATTAAGTTTTAAAACTGATGATAAAATCCTAGTAGATTAAGAAAAAAAGAAAAAACTCATCTCATGTCCCTATAGTAGATTCATTTCTACCGATAGTAGAAGCATACTGGTCCACAATAGACAAACAGGGATGAGGAGCATTGGTGAAGAAAGGTGGACACCATGAAGAAATCGTTTGTTTCTTTTTTGTTTGTTTTTAACAATAAAATCCAGTCACTAACAACTATAGTTTCATGGTGACTAAATAAAAAATAATACATACTAGAAGCCTAGCAGGAGACAGACTCCACTCTGAATTTAAAATGTTATTTGCTTCAAAATTTACTGTTTAGTAAACACAGCCAAGTTTCAACAACAAAAGCTAAAATCTCTGAAGTTTATCAAAGGAAAAAATTCTGAAGTGACAAAGTAATTATCAAAACCAGACATGACATAGATTCTGACCTGAAACAAATACTAAAATTATCAAAGAAGTTAGAGAATTTAGAAGCGCTGCAATCACTTTGTTAGAGATTTTACATTTGTTTGTTTGTATTTATATTATATCACAGGATGCTCAGGAACTTCTGGCTCAGATCTCTAGGGTTACTTCTGTTGGTACTTACTCCAGGGACCATATGCAGTGTCGGGATCAAACCAGAACCTCCTGAATTCAAAGAATATGCTCTTATCTTTGGAATTTTTTTCTTGTCCATATTTATTAGATACTTTGCTTATTTATTTTTGTTTATATTTTTTTACTTTAGTCTCCATGATTTTTAGTTTTATAGTACTGTAAATGACAGGGTTTCCTGATCATATTACAATACCACCAACACCACTCCCCACATACCAAGTGTCTGTTTCCCATCACTAGTGTTTCAAGGTACACCCAATTCCAACCCAAACCCAACCTCTTCCCTTTGCTTCTCCACATCTCCATGTCAGAAACTTTAGTGGAAACTAATTTTGTGAGAGAAGACAGGCAATTGCAGCAGAGAAATGAAAACTATGTTAATTAAGTGGAAATGAAGTAAGTCAAAACACAGTAACAAAGATGAATGAATTTAATAGACTTATTAGTAATCTCAACATCCTTGAGGAAAAATAAAATCAGTGAACTTGAAAACAGGTTAATTACTCAAACTGAAAACAAAGGGAAAATGGTAGAAAACCAATCAAAGCACCTAATAACTAATGGATGGAATCAAATAACATATAACATATGCCGAATTTGAACTAAGAAGAGGAAGAGAAAATGGGGCAGAAGAAATATTTAAGGGAATAATGACTAGGGTAATTTAAAATTTAGTGGCAGACATTAAACAAAGGTCTAAGAATCTCATAGAACACCAAGGAGAATATATGTACATTCATGTTTTCATTTATTCACATATACAACATATAGTCATATATTCCATATAAGTGTGTATTTGTTAAAGAATAATCAACTATTATTGTTATAAATAAGAAGGCTTTCTTCACTTTGGGGAGCACACCCAGCATTGTTCAGGGGTTACCCTGGTTCTGTGCTCAGATATAACTCCTGGCAGGCTTGGGGACCATATGAGATGCCAGGAATGGTACCTGGGTTGGCCATGTGCAAGACAAATGTCCTACCTACTGTGCTATTGCTCTGGTCCCTTTTATTCTTAACAATGATTATCAGTATAGATACAATTGCAATAGATTTTACAGTGTGAGAGAGAGTTAGAAATCTATTCTTAATATACCAGGGTCAAGTGGAAATTTAGTGCTAAAGAACAGGGTTAGAATCACCTGAGAAAAATGGGGAAACCAGCTCAGATAGCAAAGGTGATCAGAGAACAAGCAGAAAGATTAGTGCTACAATTGGATTTTACAAGAAAATTTTTTCAAGACGAGCCTAGGGGAAATATTAGGAGGCTGACTAAAGTTTGGTCAAGTAAAGAATCTGTCATAATCAATCATAGCATCATAATAAATATATTAAATGTAGTATTGAGTAAACTAGTAATTCTTAAATTTCAGCATTAAAATTACTCAGAAAACTTGTTTAAAAACAAATTATTGGAGCCACTAGATAATATAGGAAGAAAGCTACTTGCCTTGTTTGTGGTCATTCCTTTTTTTTTTTAGAAAAATGACATAGACCGCTCAAAAGCTGCCAGAGCTCACTCCTGAGCACAAATCCAGGAGTAATCCCTGCACACTGCTGGGTGTGACCCAAAACAAAAGCATAGCCACAGTAACAACAATTTAGGAAGCTTCTAATTAAATAAATCTCAGTGGGGTCTGAAATTTTGCATTCTTCAAAGTTTACAGTTAATATTAACTATCTTTAGTCGGGTAGCCATCATCCTTTGAGAATTCCTTATAAAAAAATGAACAAAATTGCTTCTAGATTAGACACATTTGAGTAAAACCCGAAACTCCCACCTATTTACTCTCTGAACTTGGTGCAACCTTATTGTTTAAATCTATAAATGAGTAATGGTAGTTTCTATGTAGGGTTGATGCTAGGATCCCATGAAATTCTAACTGTATAATCTAGAACAGAACTATCAAATAAATAAAATCTTTTTTACCCTGTTTTTGTTTTGTTTTGTTTTAAATAATATACTTAAGAACCATGATTACAAACATGTTTGTAGTTGGGTTTCAGTCATAAAAATTATACCCCCACTTCGCCAGTGCAACATTCCCACCACCAATGCCCCCAATCTCCCTCCTTCCCCACCCTCTGCCTGTATTCAAGACAGGCATAAATAAAATCTTCTAAACACAGATTGGAATTTTTGATGTAATTACAGCATGTTATGCTTTTCTCAAAACATCAATTTATTTCTTCAGACCTGAAATGAAGCAATCAGGTTAAATATTTGATCTTGATTATATTGAAAGGAAAGCTGCCGTTTGAATGAGAAGTTTTCAATTCTCTTAGAAGAGATTTAATTTTGCAAAATCAAGCATTTTCAATTCACCAGTATTTACAGAATACCTTTGGTCCCAGGCATATTCATACACCAGGCCCATTCACATTTCACAGAAAATGTAACGTGAATATACATGGACAGTTTCATTTTTTCTTCCTTATCGTTTGCCTCTGGAGTTGGTTTTTCAGTTTGCAGTTTTCATTCATTTGTCTTTTTGCCCCTCCTTCATTCACAGCAGTCACATCTTGTATCAATTGAGCACCTTCAGCCAAAGTGGCTAACAGATGTGAGGGCTGTGTTGTATTTTCTTATTGTAATTTTCTATTGCTGAAAAAAAAATTAGAAGTGTCACCAAGAAGTCCAGGGGGATTTCCTGACTAGCAAAGTCTTTGAAGTTGAAGAATATTTTAAGACTGAGGTTTTAATTGTAAGGAATCTTAATCATGTAAAGAGGTATGCCTTTGATATATTTTTCTTTGAACAGAACATTTACCAGCTCAGGAAACTCATTTCCATGAAATGATATTTTAATTGTAATGCACTTATTTTCCTTTCATTGTGTGTATCCATAAAGTGTCCATTTCATTCTCAATCATATTTATCACATTCTGCAAAATAGACACTTGCCATAAGCTGTTCTATATGAATGTTTTTATTCTCAGCACCCATAATTTTAGAGAAGTAATATTGGTCTTTAATTAGAGAAAGCAATATTAAGTAGCTAAGACTGAGACTTCCTGGGTTTGTTTTTCTGCCATCACTGCATGGGACTATTCTCCATTAGAAAAGTTTAAGAATTCCCATTGACCTAGGACGGACCGCGGTTCGATCCCCCGGCGTCCCATATGGTCCCCCAAGAAGCCAGGAGCAACTTCTGAGCGCATAGCCAGGAGTAACCCCTGAGCGTCACAGGGTGTGGCCCAAAAACAAAAAAAAAAAAAAAACAAAAAAAAAAACAAAAAGAATTCCCATTGAGTCCAGTTATGGGAATAAACACATTAATTTTCAACAAAAAGTCATTATTTCATTTTAGTTATTTTATTTTCATATTTTATGATTAACTCTATTTGCTTGGACTTTGATTAACTGCACTCATCTTAAAATAGAGACTTAATAGCACATGGATAAGGCTCTGGCCTTGTACGTGGCTGTGTTCCATCCCAAGCATCGCATATGGTCTCCAAGCCCACCGGAATGATTTCTGAGTGCAGAGTTAGGCAGAAGCATCTCTGGTATGAGCCAAGGGAAAAATAAAAAAGGACACTTGAACACCCAAAAGTTGACACAAGAAGAAAGGTTTATCATTTAAGACAGAGGAACATTGTTCAAAGTTTGTATTAAAAAAAAATCACCAGAAACCCTATTGACATATTTTATTACACATCACAATTAGAAGATATGATTATGCTTTTGCTGGTGAAGAGTGTTGAAACACTGTATGACTGAAATTAAACTCAATGACTTTTTAACTCTACCTCACGATGATTTAATAATATAAGACAATTTTTTTTTAGCTTTTGGTTTTTGGGCCACATCTGGTGATGCTCAGGGGTTATTCCTGACTATGCACTCAGAAGTCGCTCCTAGCTTAGGGGACCATATGGGACGCCGGAGGATCGAACCATGGTCCACCCTAGGTTACCGCTTGCACCACCTCTCTGGCCCCGAGACAAAATATTTTTAAATTATGCTTTGCTCAGATTTCTAAGTAGTATTTCTATCAGAAATAGAACCATAGTTTATCGTTTGTTTTGCTATAATAAAACAAGTATCTATAATACCCAAATAAATTGACAAGACTTTCACTAGGAAAACATGCTCTTCTGAATTAACTAAATTTTGAAACAAAATTATTTTTGTATTGTTTCTGGGTTTACACCTTCTAGTACTTGACTCTCATCACCACGAGGGTGGTTCCTGTTGGTATTTGGTTGTGGCAGAGATAGAACTCTGCCTCTGGCTTAAAGGCACAAGCATGGGTCCTTCAAGTTATCTTACTATACCTGAAATATTTTAAATAGTTTTTTCATTCAAAACACAATCTCTAGCTGCAAGTGGTTATATTATTAGCCTAAATGAAATATCTATAAGTATATTATTTATAATACTATAGGAGTATGTAGGTATATAGATGTATCTTTGTCCACAGGCCCATTATGACTTAGGTTTCAAGTTTTGTTTCTACATTGTTTTTTCTAATTTTTGTTTTTGGTGGTGTAATATTATCTATAATCTGATAAATTTTTTGTTTGTTTTTTATGTTTGTTTGTTTGTTTGTTTTTTGTCACACCCTGCAGCGGTGGCACTTAGGGGTTGCTCCTGACTCTGCACTCAGAAGTTGCTGCTAAATGGCTCGGGGGACCATAAAGAATGCCAGAAATCGAACCAGGCTCTGTCCGGGGTTGGTTAGGCAAAAACCCTACTGCTGTGCTATTGCTCTGGCCCCTGATAAGTTTACTTTTGACTTGAGATAAAGCTTCTCTATTCTGCTTTTCATATATGCATGTGGCATTAAAATTTGTTGCTAAAAATATGTTTTATTATAATAGATAGATGGGGGCTGGAGCGATAGCATGAAAGTAGGGCATTTGCCTTGCATGCTGAAGGATGGTGGTTTGAATCTCGGCATCCCATATGCTTCCTGGAGCCTGCTAGGAGCAATTTCTGAGGAGTAAACCCTGAGCGTTGCTGGGTGTGAACCCCCCAAAAAAACCTATTTATCCATTATAATAGATATATACCATGTGAAACAAGGAAGAATTTGTTCAGAAATAAAATATGGTAAAATCTCTTGGAAAGATTCTATTACAGTCCTGTATAAGTGCAAAGGAGAGCTTAAAAGGCCTAAAAGACAATACAGTGGGTAAGACTCTTGCTTTGCATGTGGTTGTCCGGGGTTCCATCTCTGGCATCACATATAGTTCCTTGAGCCTCATTTGCACTGGTAATGGGGGGTGTTCTTTACATGACTGAAACCCAACTACAATCATGTTTGTAATCAGGGTGTTTAAATAAAGTATTATTTAATAATAAAAAAAAAGTTATCCCTGAGCACAGAGCCAGGACTAAGCCTTGAAAAGCTACTGATTGTGGCTTTAGAAAAATAAAAAAGACCACTTTTAGAGAATGAATGAAATAGGATGGAAAAAATTGAAGGACCTTCCTAGCAGCTGGGATTACATTCATGTTATATACAACTGAGAAAAAGCCAATGGCATGTACCAGAGGACACGGTAGGGGAAGAATAAATGTTTGGGGAGCTACATGATGATAGATGTAGGATTATAATAGAATTGATATAGAAAAAGGGTAAAAGTATACATAAAATTATAAATTTGAGTGTCAAGAGTTCTTTTATCTGCACTCAAAGATTTGTGTGCCATCTTAGTCCATTTTTAAAAATAAGAATCATCTGGCCTTTCCAAGTATGCTTTTATCTTTGCTTTAGTGAAAAGCCCAGAAAATAAAGCCTCAGGCAGTTTCATAAGTCATCTCATTTTTGGTTAAAAACAAACAGGCACATTTTAAAAATTCCAACACTTCATCTATCCCAAAGTTTTCTTAGGGAGTAATAAAAATAGCATTGTCTTTTAAAAGAATATGTTCTTCAACTTTGCTTTTACAAAACCTGAGCTCTTATGGAAATTGGTAAAATAAAAATTCATTAATTTTTCTTCCTTTTGTTGTTGTTGCAGTGACTGAGCTCATGCCCATGCCCACGCATGACTGTGGTGCTTATCAACTCCACCTGGTATTTGTCTGGACTTGCACTCCTGTACTTGGGGAGCTTGTGCACATGCTATGGTTGCAGTGTGCATGGGTGATGTAGTGGTACACCCCCTCATCAGTCTGGGTCACATTCTTGGATGATATGCTTAGGATCTCTTTGGTCTTACACTTTAAAAGTTGCCATCTTTTGAGTCCCAGGGTATTAAGTTTCTGGTCCAAATCTAAAACAAATTTTTTATGCTATCAAATTTGATTACATTTCTTCCAAACTTTTTAAAAGCTAGGAAGATTTGTACTAAGAACTCATTCTTTTTAAAAAGACATATTAAAGGAAGTTAACAAGTGTTCTCTCTTGCATATATTTTAAAAACCATCTTAATTATATAAAAGTATTATTTATCACATATATAAATTGTTTTTTTTTTCTTTTCATGAAGACTAGGAATTATGATCAACAACATGGTCAGTATTATGGTCAGTCCTGCCTGTGACAGCTATTAAGGCCTATTTTTCTTTAGAGAACTATAAAAGCATCTCAATAATGGAACCATTTTTAATTTTTAGAGATAGTTAAAAACAAAACTCAACCAAAAAATTTTAAATATCTTATTGATTTAACAACTCATGATTTGGAAATCCTTAGTCTTGCAAATAAAAAGGTTATGTACAAAATTAAAAAAAAAAAAGTAATAAGGGACTAGATCAATTGTTCAGTAGGTAGGACTAGAGTAATTGTACAGCCTTGCATGTAGCTAACCCAGACTTGATCCTCAGCATCCCAAAAGAGCCCTGTGAGCCCACCAGGAGTAATTTCTCAGTACAGGACCAAGAGTAACCCCTGAACACTGCTGGGTATGATCCAAAAACAGCAATGCAAAAGAAACCATAATTAATAGAACAGAAGGGAGAATACTGTACCCATCCAAAAAATCAGTGATGATGGAGTCAGGGAGATAGCTTAGAAGGTGAGCATATGATTTGCATGCACACAGTGCAAATTTTAAGCTTAACTCCTAGTACCACATAACCCTTTCAGCATTCTCGGGTCTGGTAACCTTCCACAGTCAGGACAATGTCCTGACCTTTCAGACCTATAACATTAGGCCAAGTATCTCTAGTAGCAACCCCTGGCCTCCAAGCTCTACTGAAGAAATTTGAACACCCCCTCCAAAAAAAACCCAACAGGTTATTGCAGGGTTACTCATTAGAAAAAGAGGGGGTCTTCAAGGCAGATTATGTTATTAGCATTGATCAGGTGGTTTCCAATTGAACGATTGAAGATGCATTTCTGAGAAAGAATTTCTAAATTTGGCAAGTTGGAACTCTATTAGAATTTCATGATAGTCCTGCTATTAGAAAAAGCTATTGAGGGGGTGTCTAAGGTCAATTGTTTATTGTTACCCCCCACTTAGGGGTGAATGCACCAGACATGGCCTTTTGCCTTCCTGGGGCAGTGTATTCCTCCCAAAGAATTATTTGCCAAAAGGCCCACTCAGCAAAGTCAATCATTTGACCCTTTGTGTGGATTATTGGCGGTATTTCCAACATGGCTGTAACATTACATTTTTCTCTTTATTTGGACACTATAGAAATCCAGCCTCAGCTTTCCTGCAGTCAAAGAAATGTTAGTACCAAAGCCCGCCAAAAGTTCCCTGCTGGCTAGTTTATTTGTGACTCGTATTTCTAGTATAACCTGGTGCCAGCAGCTTGTTTTTCTGAGTCTAGCTCTATGATGGTAAAGAATTATTTCCGTCCCCCCTAAAATCTATTTTCTGGCAACTACATAAACATCATAAATATCTCTGTCTCTCTCCTCCTGGTTTCTTGAAAAACCTGCTTTTTATTAAACCAAAAACATCTCTAGCTCTTGTTTCACAGCCCTCTAGCAAGGGTCTTTCTCACCTATAGGATAGTCGTTTTGATATGTAGATTCTAGGCCTGGTTCCCCATTGTACTGCTCTCCTGCTCTTTGTTCTCCCTGAGGACACCTTGCATACCAGGGTTTGTGCTTATAAATGTCATCAGCTGAAAAGTAAATTTGTCTCTCGTCCCTTGGATGTGGGTCCCCATACAATTCATTTTGTGTGGTCTCATATATTTCATTTTCATATTTCATATTTGTCCGATTGTGTGCCCGCTTATTCCCAGTGAGAAATTATTTAACCCACTAAGGTTTTGCTTAGGGACATTAACATGTCTGCAGCATTTTATGGATAATATTCATTATTTTGAGGAACAAAAGGGAAAGTGATCAATGACATTATTGATTAGCCAGTGAGATAGTTCAAAAGGATTAGACAAGAAAAGTCTGGGTTTGAGTCCGAGCATCACATGAACTCCTAAAGTACATCCAGGAGCGTATTGCAAGCTACAAAGTAGGACAAGCCTGTGAGCATAGCAAGGTATGTCCCTGCCATTCCCCCCAAAATAAATTTATCTTTGATTTTGAGGGGTTGTATCCAGTGATTTACAGATGTTAATCCTGGTTCTTTGTTCAGGTAGCATTCAGAGATCCATGTGTGACACTGGGGATCAAACTAGGGTTAGATCCGAAGTGGCTGACTGCATGTTGCACTGGTGAAGGATGACTGCATGTTATACTGGTGAAGGATGGTGTACATTGCATAACTTAAACAGTGAACAAATTTATAATCGTGGTATTTAAGTTTTGCAATTTTTTAAAAGTGGCTACATGTAAGACAGTACCTCATCTCCTGTATACACTCTTTCTCTCTCTTTTTCAGTCTCCAAATCAAAATTACTGAGTAGCAAATTGTTAGTTTTATTTCTCATCCCTTAGTATGCAAATTGAAAACAATATATCCTTTCTCTTTAAATATTGCTATTTTGTTTGTTTTTGTTTATTTTGGGGGGTCACACCCAGGGCACTCAGGGTTAATCCTGGCTCTGTGCTCAGAAATTGCTCCTGGCAGGCACTGGGGACCATATGGGATGCTGGGATTCGAACTACCTTCTGTCCTAGATTGGTGGCGTGCAAAGCAAGTGCCCTACCGCTGTTCTATCTCTATCTCTCCGACCCCTAAATATTGTTTTTTAATTGAAAGCAAACTCTTAAGTTTATTCTGACTATAGATTAAATTATGGCACTTTCAGAAAGAGTTAAAATAAGTATTTTCTTTAATTACAAATGTCATTCTTAGTTTAATGAGACTCCTCAAATTTGCTGAACAGGTTTAATAAAATTTGAATCATTTGAAATGCTACAGACTTCTTTTATATTGTGAAAATTTTGTGTAGTGTGATCACCTTTGGCCCTGAGTCAGAATTCAAACCCATTTTGGTTTTACAGAACTGTCCATATTTCAAATGTTCTCTTCTGTTGTGGCCATATTTGTTTTAGCAGTTTTGATTTTTTTCTTGTTTGTTTTTGTTTTTGTTTTTGGGCCACACCCGGCAGTGCTCAGGGGTGACTCCTGGCTCTCTGCTCAGAAATAGCTCCTGGCAGGCACGGGGAACCATATGGGACACCGGGATTAAAACCAACCACCTTTGGTCCTGGATCGGCTGCTTGCAAGGCAAACTCCACTGTGCTATCTCTCTGGGCCCAGCAGTTTTGATTTTAATACCAAAAGAAAATTCATTGTTAGCTTGGATGTCTTTTGATTCTGCTTCTTGGTTTTTGGTTTTTTGGGTCACACCCGCAGTGCTCAGGGGTTACTCCTGGCTTTACGCTCAGAAATTGCTCCTGGCAGGCTCGGGGGGACCATATGGGATGCTGGGATTTGAACCAATGACCTTCTGCATGAAAGGCAAACACCTTACCTCCATGCTATCTCTCCAGCCCCTGATTCTGCTTCTTAACAAGTTAACAACATTATAGAAATAGAGCTGAATTTAGGAGCTCTGAGTCCCAGTACTCAGCACTGCATATTCTTCTAAGCAACCACTCTTGGAGTAGTCCCTGTGGAATACCAGGTATGGCCCAAAAACCAACTAGAAATTTAGAGAATAGTATACTAGAGAATTCTCTAAATTCAACTACCCAAAATATTTTTTTAATTGACAGACAAGGGACTGGAGAGATAGTATAGAGGATAAGGACCTTTCCCTTTTTTTTTGGGGGGGGGGAGGGTGCACACCTGGTGATGCCAGGGGTTACTCCTGGCCATGCACTCAGAAATTGCTCCTGGCTTGGGGGAACACATGGGATGCCAGGGGATCAAATGCATCTGTCCTGAGTCAGCAAGTCATGCAAGGCAAACTCCCTACTATTGTGCCATTGCTCTGGCCCTGGTACTTACAATTTTTTTGTGGCTCCCTATATATATAGTCCCTGAACATGACCAGGAGACAGCAGTATGCCCTGAGCATAGCCAGATACAGCACTGTGGATACCCCTACTCAATACATAAATATAATTTGATGTCTTCTAACAAAATTAAAATAAAATAAAAGATAAATTATGTTAAGAAATCAGAAAGGTTTTTTTTCCCCAAATTCTCTTGTCTTTATTTCCATTTTTAGTTCTTATATTTTTGCCTTTTGTTCTTGTATGAAAATAAAAGAAAGTGAAAGATCATCTACTATCTTATGAATAGTCTATTTTTCTTTGTTTCATTACTTTATGAACATTTAGAGGCAGCCTACACTCAGCTTAGGTGACGTTCTTCAGAGTTTCCCTAGCAACCTGCTTACTGCCTAATGTACCTGTAAAATATAAGTTTTGGTGAAATCAGCATGATCACTGCATTCAAGTTTGCTCGGTACATCACACAAACCTCATGAATCATACTCTGCGACATTGCTTCTAGAAATTGCAGGTATATTAACTTAGGAACACATTAAGAGATTTTAAATTTGGTATGAAATTTGTTTGAAATAGAAAGAGACAAGGTTACTGTAATAGACAGAATACTTGTATCTCCCCTAAATTCATGTATTAAGGTCCTAGACTTCAATATGATGGATATTATGAGTTGTGTATGGGGGAGCACTTTGAGAATTAATTAGATCATGATAACAGAGCCCTCAAAAATTATTGGAGAGTGGAGAGATATTCTAGGGGTTAAAGCATTTGCCTTGTGTGTGGTCAGCCCCATTAAAAATCCCAGCAGCTCAGATGGTTACAAAGCCAGTAGTATTCACTGAGCATAGATAGGTATGATGCCAAAAATATGAGTTTCCTTAAAAAAAACTTCTCAGTCCAGAGAAATATTACAGCAGATAAGGAACTTACCTTGCACAAGGTCAACCCGGGATTAAACCTCTATACCACATATGGTCCCTTGAACACCACTGCGAGTGATTCCTGAACATAGAGCCTGTACTAATCCCTGAGCAATATTAAGTGTGGCAAACAAACAAACAAACAAAAGTATCTTTCTTCTTTGCAATATGAAAATACAGCAAGGGGGTTGCAGTTGGCTTCCTACAAGAAGCTCCACAATAGACCCTGGTCTTGCAAGGATCCAGGTCTTAGACTCTCATTTCTTGCCAGTGGAATCTAAGTTTTTTGAGACCAAAGGATACATCAGTGAGCTGAGAAGGAGCCATTATGACAATGTTCTGGATAAGAACAGGGTGCTGAAAGGAGATAGGCTCTGTGTTCAGAGATTACTCCTAGTGGGAACCATCTAGAGTGCTAAAAATTTAACTCATGAAACCCAAACTCAAGACAATTGCCCTACCTGCTGCACTATTGCTCTGGCCTGAGGTTTACAAAAGAAGTTCAACTTAGAGAGAATTAGCCTACTCCTATTCAATATCCTTTAGTGGACTGGACCTGATTGTTCATTTATTGTGGCTATTGAGAACATGAATCATTCAAGACTCTATAGGAGATCTAAGGATTACTCCATCTACTTCTCTCTACTCTCTTTCCCCAGCCCTGAATCAATTCTTCCTCTGCAACTGCACATATTCTCAATAAAGGATTTAAGAAAATTCTTTTGTATGCTTTTCGATTCCACTCTGCATATCTGTCCTCCCTGACATTGTCCCCTGAGAATAAGAGTGACTTTGGCCTCCTAAATTCTGTCATTTAGGTCAGTGAAAGTGTTCTATGTAGTCCTGATAGTATTGAACATGACACATAGGGTCATGTACTAAACCATTAGACCTACTGGTTGTGAATATTGCTGGGAGTAATTCAAGATCCCCAAACACTTCTGAGAATAACCCCTATACAAATTTAGCAAATTTAATGACATGCTAAAGCACACACACACACACACACACACACACACACACACACACACACACACACACACAAACACGGTGAAGTAGGAAATGAATAGTACAGTGGATAAAGCACTTGTCTTGCATGCAGGTGACCCAGGTTTGATTTTTGGCATCATCTAAGGTCTCCCAATTACCTTCACGAGAGCTCTCAGAGCAGATTCAAAATCAAAAGCTCCAAATACCACCAGATATGACACCAAAACAAAAAAGCAAGTAAAACATAGTTAATTCCAATATTACTTAACCTATTGCAGTTCCTACATTTTTCTTGATGTCTTGTCACTTATATTAATTAAAAATACAGTTTATTCTCAACAAAATTCAAGAAGATAAAAAGGAAAACTAATCATTTATCACTCAATGGTCTAAAACAGGGGTCTCAAACTCGCAGCTCGCGGGCCATTTGCGGCCCTCCGTACAACATTTTGTGGCCCGCGGTCGACCTTCAAATATCACAGTATTCGTAATTATTCGCTTACCGAATAATCGCAATAAAAATCGCATTAGTAAGGAAAAAATCACATTAAACTTTTGCATACCCCGAGCAGTTCCGTTCGGGGTATGCAAATGTTTAATGCGATTTTTTTCTTACTAATGCGATTTTTTATTGCGAATATTCGGTAAGTGAAATCTCTTATGCGGTCCTGCCTCACCCCAACTTTGCTTCCTGCGGCCCCCAGGTAAATTGAGTTTGAGACCCCTGATCTAAAAACAACTCTAAACAATACAATGTCAAGGAGAATTTATTAATTTGCATTCCATTTTTAAAAAGTGTTAAACACATTTAAAGGTGTGAGGAGAGACTTTAAGAGCTAAGAGCATCCTGACCAGCACATGCATATTTTTAGTCATTTAAAACATTTCAAAACCCTCTTTCTGGTCCTCCACCTTTACCCACAACACTCTTGCTGCCTATATGTTTACCTAGGCTGGCTGACTTCAGCTAATAGTTGCGTTTTGCATGTTGGCTATAGTTAAATCTAAAAAACTGGAATATCCATAGTCTGCTATAATTTAGCAGTCAATTTGAGAAGAATACTTCTCTGGCAATTGAAAAGAAACATGTAGATATCCAAAATAAAGGACTCTTAGAAATAAAGAATCAACTTCAGAGACCCAGATGTGTGATTTACAAGAGGTACACAGAGCATTCTAGGCAGTTGCTATGGTAAATATCCATAATATCAAGACCTGGTTCCTCAGCTTTGCATTTTTCTCTTCTTAATAGATAAGTTTTTATTCAAAGCTGCTCTTTTCATCACCCAACTTACTGTGGCTCTAATGAAAAGAACACATAGACTTTTGAAGGCCTTCTATTGTTGTTACTATTATTGTATTATTATTGTTATATTGAATTTTCGGTCACACCAAGTGGTGTTAAGGACTTTCTACAGGCTCTCTGCCCAGAAATCACTCTCAATGGTGATCAGAGAATCATAAGTATGATACCTGACATTAAATTGGGCAATCCACATGCAAGGAAAGCATTTTACCTCTGAACGGTATCTCTGAAACTCCATGGGTTCTTTATGCAATGAAGCTGGGATTTAATATTCTTCTCTGCCTCTTTTTGTCCCTTATTTTTCTCTTATTTTTACAGGATTTCTTTTCTGGATATGTCTTTTCCATGTGCAATTTTCAGATTGGGAAGGCATATAGCAGTATGATGCTAATTGTAGCTTATTTTAAAAGCCACTGTAATAAAAATATAGAGTAACTTCATAAGGCTAGTAGTAATGACTTGGAATAGTAAAAACAATTTTAAAAGAAGTGGTTATTCTAGTGGTGGCAGATTGGACAAGGCGAGCAATACTCTCCATGGTAACATATTAGATTCAAGAGAACCAGGGAATAAATAACAGTCATCTGCCAACTTTCCATGATCAGTGCCTCCCTATACATATCATCTGTCATGAGAAAAGTAACTTCCTATCTAACATATATTTTAGTATTTCACCTTTACTTGAATAGAATTTAACTTAACATCAGTTCTAGAAATAGGGCCAGGCCTAACTTAAACCAATCAAGCCAATTTTTTTTTGTTTTTTATTTTTTTTTGGTTTTTTTTTTTTTTTTTTTTTTTTGGTTTTTGGGCCACACCTGGCATTGCTCAGGGGTTATTCTGGGCTGTCTGCTCAGAAACAGCTCCTGGCAGGCACGAGGGACCATATGGAACACCAGGATTCGAACCAACCACCTTTGGTCCTGGATCGGCTGCTTGCAAAGCAAACACCGCTGTGCTATCTTTCCGGGCCCCAATCAAGCCGATTTTTACAGCTATAACTTTAAGACATGTAAGTTTAAGGATAAGTAAATATGCAACCATAAGCCAACCAGTGCACAGAATTCCTTTAGTTATAATTCTTGTAATAATTAATATGTATTGTTAATATAGTGTAATCAGAGACAAATTTCAGCGATTCATCACTCTATCAAAAAATTGTTATAAATGTAGTTTCTTAAAACATCAATTATTTCTCACCTAATTTTGTGGCCTTACCAATGAGTGGGTGTTGCTTCTTTTGGTCTTGACTTGTCTTTTATGTGTAGTCAACTGACAGATCACTTTGGACTATGTAGTCCCTGCAGGCATCATTTCTTAGTCTGGCAATTTTTGCTGACTATTGTTTTGAGTGCCTTGACTCTCCTCCATGTGATTTCTTATCATGCAGTAGACTATTCTAGGAGTTTTTGTTAGCCCTTTTCTTTTTCTAAGTACTTAAGATTTTAAGAATACAAAAATAAAAGTCACAATTTCAAGCTTTACTCTCTGAAACATGTGTATCATACTTTCACCTTATTTTGTTGTTAAGTACAAATCACAAAGCCATCTAAAATTTAAGGGGCAGTATATCTTCAAGAACTTTAAGTGAGTCTGAGAGACAGGGTAAGTAGTGACTTAATCCCCATATTTTCTCTCTGGCTCACGCACTTGTCTTTTTAAGATTACTATTTGGCTTCTATGCCATTTACTTATCTAGTTAGTTGGCTCTGGGGTCACATTTGGCAGTGCTCGGGTGTTATTCAAGACTCTGCACTCAGACTGGCTCAGGAGCCCCTATATGGTGCAAGAATAGAACCCGAATCAATTTTCTGCCCGGCAAGTGCCAGGGCATATCTAAGCTTTTAGGGGGGCTCAGCCCACCAGATATATCCTCAGATTTTCCTTGTGGGTAGAACTAATTTAGCCCCCATGGGGTTCCTCAAAAGGCCCGCTGTGGACGCCTTTTTTTCCTGCGTGGATGGTTGAGGAATTTCCAAAGAGATGCCTGGCATTACATTTTCAGCCAGTATTTGACTATCTCTCCTTTGTATATATCAGGCGAAATAATGGCCTCTATCAAATAATTTGGCCCAGAAATTCCAGCACCAAAGTTTATTTTTCTGGATATAGCCAGCCCTAAAAGCAAAGACAATTTTTCTCTTTACTACTGCAGTTTCTGGTAATCAAGAGCGTAACCAGAATGCAGATCTTGACCCTCCTTTAGTTATAGGGAAGCTCATTCTTGGGGATTTGGTTCCTCCCTTCACTTAACCTCTAAAACTATAGAGTCCAGCCTAGAAAGATCAAGTTTCTAGATATTTACTACTTCCTCCTAATCCTGATTTTGCATTTAAAGTAAGCTTGCAAGGAGTTACCTTGAGTTGTGACCTTCTCTCTTGTAACTTAGAATTTTTAGTCACATCCATAGCTTAGGTATTGTTATTGTTATACTAGGCTTTGTGATTACAATTATTCTTCACCTGTAGCTAATTTTACCCCTATAAATTCCCCTGCCCAAAAAATCAAACTTGTCACACTCCTGCCAGAAACGTGTTGACCCCACATTCTCTGTGTGGTTTCATTTATTTCATATTTCATATTTCGCCATCCGTGCAACCCACTCTCCCTAAAGTGGATTCACCGAAATCTCAATGATGGCTGTAGGACAGAAGCTGCCTACAGCAGGCAAGTACCACATTCACTGTCCTATCACTGTGAGATGATTTTATTCCTTCTATGAGTTCAAGACATTGACATTAAGCAAGATTATTGATATAAGGGAATTTATTGCCATTTTAAGCTGGCTTTTCTTTGCTACTATAGTCATCTTTTATTTTCCTCTCCTGTCCTTATTATCAGCCTTAGGGTCCGTTTCCAATTGTCTCTTGCTAGTTGTTTCCTCTAAATTTGCTTATCTAGAGATTACCATGTAGTTTGCTTCTTTTTTGTTTGGTTGGGTTTGGCCTCATACAGTGATGCTCAGGGGTTACTACTGGCTATGCGATCAGAAATTGCTCCTGACTTGGGGAATCATATGGGATGCTGGGGGATTGAACCTTGGTCTGGCCTAGGTTAGCACATGCAAGGCAAATGCCCTACCACGTGCACCACCTCTCTGGCCCCCATGTAGTTTACTTCTGAAGTTCTTTACCTCTGAAGTCTATGTCCCCTCATAAGTGCAAAACTAATGAGTCTCATGTACAATTTAAAGTACTCTGTAATTTCTCTAATCCTTTTTGTGTTTTATATTTTACTCAATATTAAAATATTTATCTTAATGTTCTTTGGCTGAAATTTCAAAGTTAAGATATCAGCGAGGGGACTTCTGAGAATTATGTTATGGGTGATTGTCCTTCCACTGTAACTTTACCTTGTCCTCTTTCTTTGCACACTTGTTCTCATAATTAAAAATAAAAAAAAATTGTTAATATTAAAAAAAATTTTTAGTAGCTTAATATAAATATTTTATATTATTTATGTCCCATCTAGGGTTTCCTTGTCATTTAAAGACATTTAGTACTACTTACAAATCTGGATTAATATCCACAAACTTTAAAGCCATAAAACTTTGTGTAAGTTCTTCAAATCTAAATAATTGAGCTGTATATAATATTCTTTTGTTTGTTTTGTTTTGTTTCTTTGGACCACAACTGGTGGCTCTCAGGGGTTAGACTCAGGGTTCTGCTCTGTGCTCTTAAATTGTTGCTGGCTCAGGGGACCATACAGGATGCCAGGGATAGAACCCACATTTGTCCTGGGTCAGTTGCTTGCAAGGCAAAAAGCCTTACCACTGTGCTACCATTCCGGCCCAGATAGAATTTTCTTGTTGAAAATATTTTTTCATCCAGCATCTTTACTTTGTTGAATCACTCTCTTCTGACCTGTTAAGTTTTATTTGATAAATCAACCAATTTTATGGAAGTTCTGTTATATATAAGTTTTTTACTTTTATTTTTTAACTTAAGGAATATAACTGGTCTTGTCATATTAATCACAAGCTGTCTTGGAATTTTTTTTGGAATCCTTGAGTTTCTTGAATATGAGTACATGAACAAATCCTCTAAGTTCTCAACTAAATTTCTTTAAGCAATAGTTATCTTTCTTTTACCTTGGAATTTTCCATTATTTGTAATGCTGTTTTGTTAGTTATGTTGTAATTCTCTTATATTGTTTTATTTCTATTATTTTATCCTTGTCTTATTTTTATAAAGTTTTCTGTATCTTATTTTCCATCACAACTCTGATTTATTCCTCTGCTTTTGAATTTCTGCTGCTGAAAACACCCAAGGAGCTTTTTTAGTTCTCCTACCATTCTTTTTAATTTAATGAATTCTGGTCACATTTTTCATATACTTTCTTCTTTAGCCTTACATCTTTCTTTGTTAGGTTGATTTGTTCAATTTCTCATTGAACCATATACCATGATCATTTGTAGTTCTTTTCTGAGGAGCTTTAATTTCCTCAATACTTAGGGAACTTTCTGGGCTTTGGCCTTCACCCATTAGTTTTGATAGACTCCTCAGCAACTTCACTATGTCTGCTGCAGTAAGAAAACTAGGAATGGGGGTCTGGTTTTGTACAGACTTGGGCAGTGGTCTAAGGTTTATATTCACCAATTCCTCACAATCGGTGGATTGAGTTTGTATTGCTTTCTACAACGCTGAAACTGCAATACAAACAAACCAGTAATGTCTCCTTACTGTCCCAGTTCCTGATACTTCTCTTGGTCCCATTGTCTCAGTGACTGAGTTTGGCCACCAGAGCTAGACTTCCATATTTCTTAGTTCAAATATCCAATCTGAATTTAAAGAAACATATGTGCTCAAATTTGCTGCAGAGAAAAAAAATCTTTGCAATCAACTCTGCATGGAACTGTGTGCCCAACTCCTTAGCCTTTAATGCTGGAGTATAGTCACCCTGCCTATTATAGAAAATGAGTGTGACCACAAATGCCAGCCTGGAAACCTTCCAGGCCCAGGTACACTCTCCTGCTCAGGTTTGGGTGGGTGGGTAGATGTTAAATAGGCTACGGAAGTTTTCAGTTCACTCTTTCTTTCTCTTGACTGTGCTTCATCAAATTGCTTTACCCATTTCCTACCTCTGGGAATGCCTTGATATAAATTTTTTAATATTCTGAGTTTCAGGAAAATCTTTCAGAGTTGTTTGCTGGTCATTGCTGAACATGTTTTTATGGTGTCACTTGCAGATTTTTTGGTAGCTTTTATGTTCTGTTTCATTTTGGATCTGGTGTTATTCACAGGATGCTTTCTCTGTCATTTTGGCCCTGAATCTCTTCCTACAAAAATGTATTCATTTTTTTTCTCCTCAGAACATAGAAGACTGAAAATAGAGCCTTGTCAGCCTCAGCTCAGCCCTGTCTTCTTGTCAATGTCACCTAACCTTCCGATATCACTGAGATTCTGACAGTATTGGAGGAGGTGGTTGCATCGAAGTCTTGTTCATTCTGAGTGGAAGCATCAATAATTTGAGCATAAAAGCCACAGTCTCTTCCTTTCTGTGATTCTTCATCTTTTTTAAATTTCTATGTGAGGCCTGGGATTGTCTTTTCGGCAAGATTCCAAGTTTCAGGGTATTTTCCATTTTGGCTTCATAATTGATAAATTTTTGCTTCCGAAGATGTCTGTTTAATGTATACAATCCTATTTTACCCTCCTCATACAAGCATGCTGCTATATAGTCTCAGTTTATATCTCTAAATGCGAGCTATAGAATTATTCAATCACTAACTGTTATAAACATATCTCTCTTCAATGGTTGAGTCAGACTAATTATGCAGAAAAAAGTTGCATCTTATGCTGCATAATGTATTGTCTAGTACCATTCTTTAAAAGAAAAATGTTATTGCAGCACTATAATTTATAATATTATTTATAGTTTAGTTTTAGGTATACAACATTTAGTTTCAGATACACAACATTCTACTACCAAATCCATACCAGAGTCAACTTCTCTTTGCTAGTTTCTTCAGGTTCCCTCCCTACCCCCAATCTGCCTCCTTGACAGCATATTTTAAAACTTGGCTATTATAGTTTATATCTCATGCTTTCAGCATTGTTAACTCTGTGATTTATAATATGTACACATATATACATAAATATATAATCATCTCTGGTGTTCATGGTCCCTCTCTCCTTACTCTGTTACTGTCTGTTCTTCTTTCCTTAATTTACTCCCTAAATTTATTTCAGAGTTTTCATTTTTATGTTTTATTTTGTTTTGGCCCACACAGTAGTGTTCAGACATTACTCCTGATTCTGAACTCAGGGATCACTCCTGGTGGACTCAGGAGACCATATGGTATTCTGTGGAATGTACCCTGTCTGCTGTGTACAAGGCAAGTGTCTTTGCCATTGTGCTATTGCTCTGACCCCTCTTTTTAATACTTTCTTAGGAAAAATCATATTGTGCCTTTTATCTAGTATATTTCACCTTTTATAAATTTTTCCTTAAAAGCAAGTTTTTGTTCAAACCTCTCTTGCATACTTTTATTTAAATATAAGACACACACATGCCATAATAAAGATAACACTTTACTTACATGTTCCATTGGCAACTATACTATATTAAGTTTTAATTGTCTAGGTAAAGATTAAAGTAATTAAAATTATGAGTTAAGATTATGTATTTTTTTAATCTCTTCCACAATCCCTTAGGCAACATCACTCTAATAGTAAAAGAAAGTGTTGTTGCTATAATGAAAATGAAAGAAACATAAAGATTTTAACAAATTTCTGAGAAATGAAAAGAAAATTAGGCTTTTGGGGGCAAGAAAGGGAAAGTGCACACATAAAAAGCAAAGCAACCAAGAATAGGGAAACATTGTAGAGTACAAAGATGACAGGGATGAGAAGAGTATGTTAAATAAAAATAACTGCAGAGCATTGTTACGCTTTCTTCTTGTCATGCCCATGTTTCCATTCTCTGTGTTCCATAATGCTCAGTGTAGGAAATCAGTCACAACTCCAGAGTAGAAATATCTTAGGATTCTCTTTCAATAAGATGCATGTATCTGTATGGGAAGAATTAGAACTATTGGAGCAAGAGAGATATACAATATGTACAATATGTACATTACTTGTCTTGCATGTTGCCAACCTCAGTTTGACTCCTGGCACTCCTGGCACTGGTTCCCCTTTGCCTTGTCCTGCTGGAGTGCATTTCTGATTATTGAGCCAAGAGTAAACCCTAAGCATGGCTATGTGGGTCCCAAACCTCCCCAACAAATAAAATTAAAACTTTTGGCGACAACCCCACAGAGTAAGTTCTGTTCTGATGTCTGGTGTTTGGAACTTCCATAGCTGCATGCAGCTATATTGATGTTAGCCTGTTTCTACTGAAGGATTTATGTCATTGATGTAAGTCCTGGACACATAAATAGACGTACAAAGCATTCCTATGTGCAGAAGAGATTGAGCAGAAAAAAAGACCCTGCTGTAACAATAGAGAAAACACACCCCTGTAAAATAGAAACTTGTCTGATTTCTATTTTTTAAATAGGTGACTATCCCTAAACCATCAAAAACATGAAATGACAGAATAAAAGGAGAAGATAAAGAAAGAATAAGATTTATTTTTAACTCAGATTATTGTCTCCTAAAGGCAAAATAAAATGCCAGAGTGAGACTTGAGAGGTAGTGCTCTCAGAATTCAAAGGCATATTCATGTGACAAAAGGATAATCACAGAAAAAAAATTGTAATGTAATTGTATCTATAATCACTTCAAAAACTAAAAAGTTAAAACTTTATAAGCTAAAATTAGGAAGCCCACAGTTGAGACAAAGAAAGAACAGCAAAATTGTTGAAGATATCAAAGAAACAATAAAACCACCATCAAATAAAGCCATTATGAATTTTTATATAAAATTATGAGATTGAGTATATGATGAATATAGAGCATCATTCTAGAAAAATCCAACACAATTACCTGCAATTTTAGAAATGTTGGTCCTTAAAAATAGAGGGAATCAAATTTTAAAGAACTAAGAATCAAAAAAAAGAAAAAGCAAAAATGTCCCCAGAGATCAGAAGAGACTATATTGTGTTTTAGTTGATCGAATTTCTAGCAAATAGCTGAAAGATCCAGATGTCAACATATTCCAAATATCTCTCTTTTTTTTAATTTAGTCAGAAAGAGAATGCTCCTGAAAACTTTACAACAACTAGGGAATAGAGCACTAGCCTTGTATGAGTCCTGGCTCTGATTTCTCTGATTTGATTCTTGGCACTACATGATTTCCCATAACTCAGATGAGAAAGAGCATTACAAGGAGTGATCCCTGAGCATAGCTGGGTGTGGCCCCCAAACCAAGTGACAACAAACAAAAACCTTCGAGATAAAATAAGATTCTTTTATAAAGAATTTAAAGCAAGCTTTGAACTTCTAGTCATCAATAGAAAAGTGAGCATTGCCTTAAAAATTCCAGTAAGCTACAGTTCTGAACCTAGCATTTTTACAGTCAGTATAACAAAATACAAAATAAGTATATTTTAGTCACATTAAGACTTAGAAATGTATATCTTATGTCCTTTCTAGAGAGTCATTTAATATTTGATCTAGCAAAATGAGTGTAGCTATAAAGTGTTTGAGATGAATTGTACTATCCCCAAAGATGCTAATGTTCCCAGTAAGAAGAAATGAGAGGTTGAAGAGATAATACAGTGGGCAGGGCATTTACCTTATACGTGGCTTACACAGGTTTGATCCCTGACATCCCATATAGCCCCTCAAGCTTGCCAAGAGTGATTCCTGAACGCAGAACCAGAGTACTGCTGGGTGTGACCCAAAAACCAAAAAAGAAAAAATAAAGAGCTTTCAAGTAATGAGAAAAAAATGATGGAACTTTAAAATGCATTGTTATTAGTGGTATAATTATAAATCAACAGCAGAGCTTTTGCTTCACCTATTGCTGAAAATCAAAAAGCCAATTGGAAAAAGCAACATAATATGAAAAGATATTAAGTAACTTAGAGTAGATACATTTTTAGTATTGTACTACCTTCCAAACTGACTAGAGGAAATTGTTTGAAAATGCCAATCACAAGTGCATAAATATAAATAGTAATCAAAATTTCATATGGACCTGGGATCAGAGCAATAGTAGTGTGGGTAGAGGTCTTGTCTTGTACTTGACTAAAGTCGATCCTTGGCATCCTATATGGTCTTTCAAGCACTACCATAACTAATACTTGAGTGTAGAGCCACACATACGCCTTGAGCATCACCATTTGTGACTGCCCCCCTCAAATAAGTTATCCTATGGACCAGATGATTTGACTAAAAAAAATATCAAAAAAATATTAACTATCTTTTAAAACTCTTGCAAAAACTTAAAAAGAAGTATTCCCTAATAAATCCTACAAAGCCAATATGATTCTAATTCTTTTTTTTTTTTTTTTTGCCCCCATCCCCGATTCTAATTCTTAAACCAGAAAAAAAAATCAGGGGCTGGAGAGATAGTATGGAGGTAAGGCATTTGCCTTGCATGTAGAAAGACAGTGGTTCGAATCCCAGCATCCCCTATGGACCCAAAAGCCTGCCAGGGGCGATTTCTGAGCTTAGAGCCAGGAGTGACCCGTGAGCGCTGCCGGGTGTGATCCAAAACAAAAAAACAAAACAAAACAAAAATCAGCCCATAGGGTACTAGACAGAGCTTATTTGTTTGTTTATTTGTTTTTGTTTGTTTTTGGACCACATCTGGTGACACTCAGGGATTACTCCTGGCTATGCACTCAGAAATCACTCCTGGCTTGGGGGACCATATGGGAAGCCCCAGAAATTCTGCATATAGCTCAGAAACTCCCTAAAAATTTTTGTATAGCTTCCTTTAAATTTAGCATCATCATCAGTCTTTTCCCAAACCGACAACACACTCCATGAACCTGAGTTATGGTAGCTTGAGATAGAAAAGCTTGTTTTCTTATGTAAGCATAAGGTCCTTCCCCTATCTCTAATTTGTAAATCAACTGAACCCCTAAATTTTTTCTTCCAGTATGACTGAGAGTGTGGAGTTTGATCTTAGCCTCATCACTAAGCCACATGTTTCACTCTATATATTGCAAAAAGCTCAGGCAGGTCTTAGAGATTGTACAAAATTGGCAAATGGTGGTTTGTCTGGTTTAATACCAGTGATGAGTGATAAATTAGTGACCTTGGGACAGATTCTATTCGAGAGCTCATCACCACTAAGAAAGAACTTTTACTTTCCAATGTGGAAGACAGTTCAGAAAGTCTGGCCTGTACATTTTGTATATGTGTAATGTATGTAAATGCACCAGAGTAGCATCAAGCCTCCTAAGAGTAACGTCAAGTACATTCTTTATATGTGTAATGTATGTAAATGCACCAGAGTAGCATCAAGCCTTCTAAGAGTAATGTCAAGTCGTCTAGAATACATGTCACCATCTGTTAAAAGAAATGGTAAAAAGCTTAGGACCTTCATTCTAAAGCCAGGACACTATTATAGCTTTGATCCACCAACGGTTTATGACCCTAGCCCATGAAGGGGAGTTCTACCAGGGGAGTATGTCACTCATTATTGTTGAGGTCTTTCTTCACAGATCCCTGTTCTGGGTGCCAAGTATAAAAGCTCCGCATACTGTAATCCCATCCCAGCAGAGTGGGTCTGGAGCAGGGGCTGCTGCAGGAAATAATCCAAAGTGGTCTGATGAGGGTAAAATACATGTCTGGGGAACCTTTCCACCTTGTGGAGCAAGAGGAGAAGAAATTAAGACCACACCCATGGGCAGGGGAAAGGACCTATCTAGAAAGGCAAAGGACCTATCTAGAAACTCCTCCAGCCTAGGTAGGTCTTTGACATGTAAAAGAGGAAGCCATTATTGTTTATGATAAAGACTGATTAACCCAACAGGTTTTCACACTTAAGAATGCATACAATTAGATTTGACCTACCTGGATAATTCAAGAGAATCTCCATATCTGCACAAGATTATCTTTTGCTATATAAAGTAACAAATTACTACTTCTGGGTATCAGAACAAGGATTATCTTTCTTTTTTTTTTTTTTTTTTTTTTTTTTTTTTGGTTTTTGGGCCACACCCAGTAACGCTCAGGGGTTACTCCTGGCTATGTGCTCAGAAGTTGCTCCTGGCTTGGGGGACCATATGGGACACCGGGGGATCGAACCGCGGTCCGTCCAAGGCTAGCACAGGCAAGGCAGGCACCTTACCTTTAGCGCCACCGCCCGGCCCCAGGATTATCTTTCTTATATCATCATGTACAGGCAATAGATGGAATTCTTTGCAACTTTCAGAGTGAAAGAAGATATATGGCCTAGATCAAAGTTATGAGGTTAAAGAGGATTTAAAAAAAAATGAAGGCAGAAGATACATTGCAAGGAAAACATTCTTCTGAGATGAATCACAGTCAAAACTGGTAGTTTATTTCACTGAGATGATTGCAGGTGAAGTTTCTATAATAGGGAAGAGATTATACACTACCATTTAAATTATGGCTAAGAGGATGATTTGGGGTTAATGAAATTGGTGTAGAAAAGACCACACCTTTAAGAGTTTAGAGTCATGCTAAAGTAATCCTAGTCAAGCATTTATTTAGTTTACTGTGACATAAAGATTGCATATAAACCTAAAGTATGGATTATGAGAAATCCTAAAATCTTTATTTAGGTACTTTAGAAATAATTGCATTCCAGTTTATGTGGTATTCTTTTTTTTTTTGTTTTTGAACCACATCCGGTGATGCTCAGGGGTTACTCCTGGCTATTTGCTCAGAAGTCACTCCTGGCTTGGGAGACCATATGGGATGCCGGGGGATCGAACCACAGTCCGTCCTAGGCTAGCGCTGGCAAGGCAGACACCTTACCTCTAGCACCACTGCCCCAGCCCCATGGTATTCTTTATGTCACCCAAATTAAGTAAACCTAACTGAGGTCATAAGCACACCGCATAAAAACTGAATCTATAAATAAACTAGATTTATTTTTTGCTGGAGACTTAAGTATTTATTAATTAATAAATTAATGTGTGTATGATATCTTTATAACATAAAAATGAAATATTTGTCTTGCTCTCAGAACTTTCATTCCCCCTAATGTTGTTGTCTTTTAATAAATGTCAGGTTTGGGAAAATTGCTTTACTTGATCAAATACTAGTAAATGATATGATATAAAGGATAAACTTGATGCCTATCTCAAAGTTAACCAAGGCAGAAATGAATGACCTTAGAGTTTTTCTTCTTACATACAGAAATTATCCTTCTCTGGGTAAAGAAATGTACTTTGTATTGTGCTTTGACCCTTTGAATAATATGGTAATAGATTCTAACTGTACTGAGCTTTTGCATTGAAATAAATTTAATGGCTGTGCTGATTTTCAAGTCAGTCTCTTCTCTCTATCTTCTTTTCTCCCCTCTCCTTTTTATTAGATGCTTCAACCTCATTAGTATTTCAGAAAAAAAAAAAAAAGAAACAAAACAAAACAAAACACAAAAACTGGATCCTGTCCATCATTTGGTTGTTGCTTTTCTTTCCCTGGCAGACAGAGCCTAATGTTTCAATAGAAGAAGTGGGAAGGGATACAACACATTCAAAGTTTATGAAAGACCTATTTACCATCAAAGTGAAGGTTTCCAGATACTTTAGCCCTGTTTTCTTATGCTCTTAAGTCTTTGATGAGGAATTAAGAACATCAGCCAAGGCTGCATTGGAGAAGTGCCTGGCAGTAGGCACTACCTGTTGTCCTGATTGCTCCTTAATTATAAATCATGTTGAAGAGTAGACAGAAGAGTAGAGAAGTGGCCAGAAACTATTCTTATTATTACAATTTCTGCATGGGCACTTCCGGGAGAAACTCAAAACTGCACATTAAAATGAATATCTTTCTGTTTAGCTTCCTTTGTGCACTTTTTTTTTCCCTCTTGCAGAAAACTCATTGAAACTTACCTTTGAATGGAGCTACTTTAATACCTGTGACACTTGATGCTACTGGATTGTAAATTTAGAATGGTGGCTCTCAAATGTTAATGTGCCCACAAATAATCTGATGAGTTTGTCAAAAGAGTTTAGGGCTTGTATCTGTGAGCTTCCCATTCATTTCTGTAGGAGGGGGCCAGAAATGCCTATTTTAACAACACCTCAGGGGATTGTAAAAGCATCCTTTGTGACTCACCTTGAGAAGGATTTGTTTGGTTCTCTGGTTTTCAGACTCTAGCTCTGTGCAATAAAAAGTTCTTTAATACTTGCCTGTGAAATCGAAGAAAATGCTTCTATGGGTCAAACCCATCCGAATGATTTACATTGATTTAAGGTCAATGTATTTCTCTGAGAGGTAAAACTGAGGTGTTCATGGTCCTTAAGTGTTCAAACTCACTTTTGGAAGGAAATTACATAAGACGTTTCCCAATTGATAAGAGAAACATTTTATCTAGGAGACCACCAAATGGAAAGTATGATATATTTACTCTTGACTTGGGAAATGAACAGACCTAGGGAAGAGGAAATGCATTCATTCCCTGCTGCCTGTAGTATTGTTAAAAGGATCTGTCATGTTTGATTCTATCATTCGTCACTAAATGTGTGTTTTCTGTGTCTTCCTGTTTGTTTCTTTTGTTTATTGTTTACTAGATGCTGTGAGGTCTCTCTTGAATATGCCTTATCCTTTGTTATGCCAGAGGCCATTTGTATTTTGCTAATGGCTATCTTTAGATTGTCAGATGCAAAAGAAAAAGGTTCCACAAGTTTCTCACACAACATTCAAATGCTGTGCCCTAGTTAAAAAAAAAAGGCAGTATCTCAGAGTTGTGTTAAAGAGGGAATGCTGGTTCAACACCAACCACATTTTGAAAAAGAAATGGAAAATGGATGATAATGTAAATAATGGAAAGCACCTTTACTTTTAAGAGTTTTGCTCATGCTTTTAACTATTGGAACACATTAACATGCCATTTTCTTTCATCAAAACATAAATTCTTCAGTTTATTTACATTTCAATCAAGAGAAGTTCTAAGAACAAATGCATTGCAGGACATCCACGAAGAATAGAATAAAAAAAGTGAAGTTTGGCTTGCCTAAAATTAAAAGATTCAGAGCATGTAAAGGATGTTTCTTGTTTCCAAATAATAAGACAATTACTAGAAGTATTAGAAGTGCTTCAAGTTTCACTCCCATTCTGTATCTTAGAAAGTCTATATATCTATATGTATCTATATATCTATATCTATATATCTATATCTACATCTATCTTATCTATATCCATGAGTCTTCTAAAAATTTGTTTTTCCAATGAAAGAGATTACTTTAAATTATAGCAACTCACAGAAACAAAAACTAGTACACACTTTCTTGATTTGTTGAATTTGCATCCTATTGGGATGTTTAAAAAAAAAAGTTATAGACATGCAAAGAATTCTCCAAAGCGATTCTAGGGCGGTGCTTATTGTATCTGGAGTTTATTGTATGCGCCAGGGTTGTCACTTTCCCATAGTGCCTTCATTTATTATGCTAATTGCTTTCCAATTGCCGGCGGGAGGGTCTCAGTCTGTGAAGTCTGCCCGGTTGGAGGGCGGAGAAAGGGGCCGTTTCAAAACTAGCCAGTTGGTGCTTGAATTAAACCCAAAAATCAATGTGTTTTCTTTTCAGCGACTGGAGGGTCAATACCATGTTTGTTTTTTGAGTTCCTACCCGGTTATGTAACCGTGGGGATTTGATTCTGTGCTTTCAGGATGTTGTACAAAAAACATTAAAAAAATAAAAAAACAAAACAACTAAACAATAGGCGGGAGTCATAGGAGCAACCCTGGAGCTCTGTCTACTAGAAAGTCTGTCCTCCTAGATTTGGGAATCTCCAATTAGTTCCATCCATCTAAGCAGTGACTCTTGCAGACACGTGTGTGTGTGTGTGTGTGTGTGTGTGTGTGTGTGTGTGTGTGTGTGCAAGCGTGCGTGTTTAGTTAGCTGGCACACAACCCAACCCACTTCCCCAGGGCAATTAGTTCCATCCTCAGCAGTGACTCTAGCCCACGTGTGTGTGTGTGTGTGTGTGTGTGTGTGTGTGTGAGTGTGTGTGTGTGTATTTGCAAGTGTGCGTGCGTGTTCAGTTAGCTGGCACACAACCCACTTCCCCAGGGGATGTGTTTCCTTTTTATATTTTTTCTTTTCCAGAGATTTGGCAAAGGGGAAAGAAAGGGTCGGAGTCACATGGAACACAACAAAAGCATTTGATGAACGTCCAAGTCACCGCTGGGGTTGCTGCCCAAGAGCGCCGGGGCTGGGATCGAGCCCCACTTCTCCCGGGGAACCTTTCCTCCTGCACCATCCAGCGCGGGAATCGCAGGGGGCACCCCGCCTCCGCCTCCTTGTTCCCCCCCCCCCCCCAAGCCTCTCCTTTTTGCATGGCCAGCCGCCGGTCCGCCCTCGGCCTCTACGCACGCAGCAGCAGCCACTTTCCTGCCTCCGTGGCCCGGGCCGGGGTTGTGGCCAGCAGCAGCAGCGGCAGAGCGCGGGGTCCAAGCGCACCCCTCGAACCCTGGCACCGCGCAGTCCCGCGTCCCGCCGCCGGCCAGCATGAGCGAGGAGAGCCGCGGGGACCTGGAGAAGCAGCTGCGCCTGCGGGTGTGCGTGCTCCGCGAGCTGCAGAAGACCGAGCGCGACTATGTGGGCACGCTGGAGTTCCTGGTGTCGGTGAGTTGAGGGACCCGGGACGGAGAGGCAGGGTTTACCTGGGTTGGGGGAGTAGAGGGACTGAGATCCAGGAGTTTGGGGTGGGATCCCTGGGCCCCCCAGCGGAGTTTTAGGAATGCTCGGAGATGCCCTGAGTTAGTTGTCCGGGTCTTGGTGAGCTGCGAGTTGGGAAAAGGAGCTGCGTGCCTGCCTCCTCCTTCCTTCAGTTCTTTCTTGTTTTTCTTTCTTTCTTTCTTTCTTTCTTTCTTTCTTTCTTTTCTTTTCTTCTTTCTTTCTTTCTTTCTTTCTTCTCTTTCTTTCTTTCTTTCTTTTTTCTTTCTTCTTTCTTTCTTTCTTTTCTCTTTCTTTCTTTTTTTCTTTCTTTCTTTCTTTCTTTCTTTCTTTTCTTTCTTTTCTTTCTTTCTCTTTCTTTCTTTCTTTCATTTCTTTCTTTCTTTCTTTCTTTCTTTCTTTCTATTCTTTCTTTCTTTCTTTCTTCTTTCTTTCTTTCTTTCTTTCTCTTCTTCTTTCTTCTTCTTTCTCTTTCTTTCTTTCTTCTTTCCTTCCTCCCTTCCTCCCTCCCTTCCTTCCTTCCTTCCTCCTTCCTTCCTTCCTTCCTTCCTTCCTTCCTTTCTTGTCTTTCTTTCTTTCTTTCTTCTTTCTTTCTTTTCTTCTTTCTTTCTTTCTTTCTTTCTTTTCTTTCTTCTTTTCTTTCTTTCTTCTTTTCTTTTCTCTTTCTTTCTTTCTCCTTTCTTCCTTCTTTCTTTTTCTTCTTTCTTTCCCTTTCTTCCTTCTTTCTCTTCTTTTTCTTGTTTCTTCATTTTTCTTTTTCCTTCTTTTCCTTCTTTATTTTCTTTCCTTCTTTATTTTCACTTTTCTTTCTTTCTTTCTTTCTTCCTTCCTTTTTTTCTTCCTTTCTTTCTTCCTTCTTTCTTTCTTTTTCTTCTTTCTTTCCCTTTCTTCCTTCTTTCTCTTCTTTTTCTTGTTTCTTCATTTTTCTTTTTCCTTCTTTTCCTTCTTTATTTTCTTTCCTTCTTTATTTTCACTTTTCTTTCTTTCTTCTTTTTTCTTTCTTTCTTTTTTCTTTCTTTCTTTCTTTCTTTCTTTCTTTCTTTCTTTCTTACTTTCTTTCTTTCTTTCTTTATTTCTTTCTTTCTTTCTTTCTTAATATTATCTTCATTTATGTACCTTGATTACAGACATGATTGCAGTTGGGTATCAGTCATATCAAACCCCCCCCCCCCATCCCCACCAACCTTCTTCACTTTTCTTGACTCATCTTCTTTGCTGGCTCCATTGTATTTGTTGTGCAAGTTTTGCTTTTTGCTTTTCTTCCCTCTTCCTCTCTGTGGATTTGGTTTGGAATATTTGGAGCTTGAAGTCAGTGTGTGACATTCAGGTACACTGAGTGAGTTATTAGCATTTTTTTTTAAATCCTCGATTCTCTTGGCGCTCGAGTTCAGGTCGCACGACAGCGAAGTCCATTCAATTATAATGATCTTTGTAGTCGAAGATTCTGGTGGGTAGTACATAAAGATCAGCGGGGTTATGATCTCTGGCATCTGTGGGATATTAAAACCGCATGTGGCGCACACACTGTCCGAAATCCTTTCGCTCCCTCCCTCTCTGGTTTGAATATGCCCCCAACTCCTTGGTTCCATCAGGGTCACACTGAGCTCCTGTCAGTTTCTAGATTTTTTCCTAGACCTGGCAGAAACTTTGTTTTCTAAGTTGCAAGTTGACTCTTTAGGCTACTGTTTGGAAAACGCTTCATTCGTTCTAGGGCCAGGAGGGACAAAACTGAGCGAGAAAAACTTAGGAAATTTGAACGTGAATTTCCTGTAGTCCTAATATAACGATTTTCAGAAGTGGTTGTTCTCCACACTGGTGCCTGAGAAGGAAGGCATCATTGGAAACGAAAGAACTTTAACTGAAGTATTGTCACACCAATGTTCAAACCTTCCACCACTGGGTTCCACCACATGCTCCTGATCTGAAGGAAAACATTTCAAAGGTCAAGCTTCCTGCCAGTTTTCTGGAAGATGTGAACTTTTTGCTAACAATATTGATGGAGGAATTTCATTTCTTGCCTCTGAAAAGAAGGAAAGGCCAATGTCTCATGGGATGTAAGATACACAGTTTGACTTGTAAAATTAAAATCGATATATTTGAGTTCAGGAACCACACTTTTTCAAAAGGCCCAGCTACTTTAGACTGTACTGGTGGTAAATAAATTGATTGCACACTTCCACTCAGAATTGCCAAAAGATCATATTTCTAAGCAGATTTGACTTTTTATAGCTACAATTACGGTTGTCATGAAACTTTGTTTGTGACAGTCTTTTGACTTTTGAAGAATCTGAGTCATTTCTTAAGTTGCATTAACTACTTTTTTCTGAGGGATATGAAAAATAATACTGTGCAGAGTGCTAATCAAAGGTTACCTAAACTTATCTCTTACAATTCAATATTTTATTAAAACATCTATTTTCTCTCATTAATCTAATACATTATTAAAATTAGAAAAATCACTATACAGGTAGGTTAAAAAAAGTGGGAGATAGAAAGTAAATTGCATTTTTCAATGTAAAACTACATCATTGGTGAGGGGGAGGTAATTCAAAGGTTGTATGCAGGATCCCAGGATTGGATTCTGGCACCAGAGGGTCCCTCAGTACCATTGCATGTGACTCCAAAGAAACAAAACTTGTTTATGTTGTTTTATACTTTTGTTCATTTCTCATTCAGAAATTATGAACTTTTGCTTTCCTTGACCAATATTTATGCACATAGATATGGTGTCTTAAACAAGCATTCACCCTTAATTCTTTTTAGTCTCAGTCTTGCCAAACCTGTGCTCTGTGTATAATACTTTGTCTTTTTTTATTTTGGTTTTTGGACCACACCCGGTGATGCTCAGGGGTTACTCCTGACTATGTGCTCAGAAATTGATCCTGGCAGGGGAGACAAGATGGGACACCAGGGATTGACCCCAGGTCTACCCTGGGTCGGCTGTGTGCAAGGCAAATGCCCCACCACTGTGCTATTGCTCTGGCCCCTATTCGTGTTTGTCTTTTATAAGTATTTATTACATTAGAGCTGTATTTAATCCTTATTATTTTATTTGTTTGCCATTAGTTGATATAGTTGATTAAAAATAGTTTTAATATAGCTTGTTAGTGTGTATCAATATTTTATTTTGTTGTTTGTTTTGGGGCCACACCCGGCAGTGCTCAGGGGTTATTCCTGTACTTACGAGTAAAGCCATTTGGTGAGAGGATATAGGAATTACATGAAATGCTGGGTCAGCATGTTCAAGGCAAACACCTAACCTACTATATTATTGCTTTGGCCCCAGGTATCATTATTTTTTATCATGACAAAGGAAGGGAAAAATAGGAAAGAAAATGACCAGAAAGAAAAATTCCAGGTGTAGAATATAAAAATGAGTCCAGCAACTCTATTCAGAATATGCAGAAAGTAATCCATCCAAATATTTTGCTGTTCCCTGTACCCCTTCCTTTTGTTGCCCTGTATACCTTAAACCCAATGCAAAGTATTTGTCTATGTCCCTAGTTGAGACATGAAAGGAGAAGCTTTTTTTTTTTTTTTTTTACCTTTCTGGGCATCCTAGGCCTCAGCTTTTCAACCCTTTCCTCTTGTCAAATTCTAATGAATTTGGCTAAGTTGTCTCAGATCCTCTGCTTTCAATCCTGTCTGAGGACAAAAACCTGAGCATGCATATAATACTTGTAAAATACTCAAACCCAGTGTCATTTCAGATACTACAACCTATTGGCTTACCCCCAACATGCCTGGGTTAGATACCCAAATCTCATATGATACCCCCAAGCACTGCCAGGAGTATTAACTGAGCTCAGAATTAAGAGTGACCCTTGAGCATCACCAGGTATGGCCCCAAACCAACAAAAATTCAAGCTCTAGTTATTTTATGTATCTCTCTTAATGGATTTGTCAGAAATGTAGACAAACAATAAACTTTGTTATAAAAACCAATTTAATAATTAGAGGCTCAATTTGTAGCAAAAGTGTAATAAGTTACACTTTAATATTTTTTAGATTAGATTCTATAAACCATTATTATGAATGAAAGGTAATATAGAAAATGTTCTTTTTGGCCACAACCCTGGGCTTAATTCTCTGTGCTCAGGGATCACTGATTTATTTATTTATTTTTGTTTTTGGGTCACACCTGGTGGTGCTCAAGGGCTCTTGGCTCTGCACTTAGAAATCACTCCTGGCAGGCATGGGACCATATGGAATGTCTGGATTCTAACCATTGTCTATTCTGGATTGGCTGCATGCAAGGCAAACGCCCTATCGCTGTGCTAGCTCTATGGCCCCATTTTTTTTAATTATTATTATAGCAGGCATTATATGTTCAAACAGCAATCCCATCACCTTGTGACTTTCCCTTCACCAGTGTCCCCAATTTCCCACTCACCACCATAGCCTGCCTCCTTCCAGGTACAAACAAAGTTGCTTCATATTGTTGTTACAACACAAAGCAAATGGAATTATCAAAACTTAGGTCCACAAGAGTGAATTAATCTACGCATGGTGTTACTAAAGTCACTGTCTGTACTGTATTTTGTGCTAGATGAGACTTTGGTGTTACTTTGTGTGTTGGTCGGGGGAGGGAGAAAGAAAGAGAGAGAGAGAGAATGAGAGGGAGAGAGAGAGAGACAGAGGGAAGAGAATGGGAGAGATAGAGAGGAGAGAAGAGGAAAGAGGAAGGAGCTGCTGGGCCCAATCCCATTCAGAAAAACAGTCCCAGAGTTTTTGAATTCTAGTATTTGTGCTGTTGGAGCAAGCAACCTAGAGTTTTCAGCCTTGTAGTTCAATCTCACCTGTAAGGCCATCAGGGCTACACCCAGCAGTGCTCAGGTTAATCCCGGCTCTGCCTGTAGAGGACCATATGAAATGATGAAAAGCGAACCCAGGTCTGCACTGTGTAAGGCAAACACTCTACCCCACTGTGCTATTGCTCAGGTCCAGACACTCATTTCTTTGGACAACTTTTCATACTTGGAGCTATTGCTGTCATTTAAGAGTTGCTCCCTCTTCCTATGGGTGCAATGTTTTGTCCCAGAGTTCTTCTTTCCTGTCAATTTTAGTACCTGCTGGATTGTAGCTGGAAATTCAAGCTCTATTCATTTTCTTCATGAAACTCTTTCATAAATCTATCTCTACTTTAGTCCTCCTTAGACTGGAATGTACTGATTTTCCACTTAGGACCCATAATTATTGCACTTTCTTCTAGATTATCTAGATATCAAAAGTAATTGCTATGTTTATTTACCCCTCATCCTGTTCTATTAGAATGTAAGCACTTAGAGGACAGAGACATGTTCCAGGATTTATAGATCTGAAACAATATGCAATGTTTGTGACATCATGAACATTTTCTAAATAAAATGAAACAGTCTTGGAGGATCATATAAGATCCTGGGGGATCAAACTCAATGCATTTATATTGAATGATTAATGAATGAATCAGGAAGTAAACTCCTTTTAACTTACTGCCTCATTTAAGTAAGTTTCTCAACACATCGAAAATTCTTATTGTTTCCTTTTATTCAATCTGTGTAAAGGAAATTATTTAAGTTTTAGGCAGGTAGGTATTTATATAAAATATTTTGGAAAAAGGTCAGATCTAAATACCCAAGTCAAGCCAAAGTCAATGGCAATAGAATCAAGAGGATCTATAACAAGCTCAACACAAAATGGACCAGTTACATCAATAGTTCAGGGGGCTTAGGGTGGAGGTATGGAGTGCATGCTGGGAGATATGGTGGAGGGAGGTCAACACTGATGGTGGGATTGGTCCTAATTCACTGTCACTATATGCCTGAAATACAACTGAAAGACCTGTAATTCACAATGGTCTCAATAAATTAAAAACAAAACAAATAAAGTATTTTGGGGACCACATCCAGTGCTGTTCAGGGCCTACTTCTTGCTCTTTGCTCTGGAGTAACTTTCATCAATGCTCAGGGGATGTGGTAGTGCTGGGGATATAGCCCAGTTCTCCTGCATGCAAAATATGTGCTCAGCCAATTGAGGTCCATCTGGCCCAAAGATTTTAAAGTAGCAATATACATGTTAATAAAGTATTAAAGCATTAAATACTAATGTGCTATTCTTTATTTTCTAATTTGCATTTTCCACTACAGATAAGTTGTCTGGGATTTTTTGGTCATATATGTAATGAGAAAAAGTAACTGAGTTTTCTTGAATCTGTGGTTTGCTTGGCTTAGGAAATGAAATTTTGTTCTTTATTAGCAACATATAAAATGTTTCTTATATAAACAATTCTTTTTGTTTATTATTTTTGGTGGGAAGGCCAGATTCAGTGATGCTCAGGCTTGGGGGATCATATGGAATAAAGGGCAATCAAACCTGGGTAGCAGTGTGCAAGGCAAATAAATGCCCGACCTGCTGATCCATCCCTCTGGCCCATGTAAAGAATTATTTTAAGTACCTTCTAGCTGGTGTTTAATGTCTAAATTCAGGTGGATGGTAGGCTGGAAACTTGGTTTCCTGATTGTGTCTCAGGCTATGGCAAAGTCACAGTGATGTTATAGGCTCCTTGGTGCAGATGGGGAAGGCAGATGAAGGTAGGCTTCTTGGTGGCCCTGCCTGCTGCCATATGCTAAGGTCTTGTCTCTGAGCTGGGTTTCCTGATGTACTCTTACCCTCTTGACCTTTTTTTCTAATTGTATTTAAACTTGTGTTTTGCTAGTGAAGTCTCCAGGGACTAAGGAGTATGAGCCAAAACAATCAAGCAAAGAAATGAGTTTGACATTTTGTTCAATACCTTTAATAATAACCTTTTCCCTTCCCTTTGGACCAAAGTCTGACCAGAGTTTGAGTCTATCTTCATTTAGCAGTAGGTAAGGTAGGTTGTGTATAGGTAACTTTCACTGTGGCAAGTGGTTTTGGGGTAGGATGGCCATCACTCAATTGTCTAAACTCATGTGAGTAAAAGGGAGTGCAATTTATAATTGTGTCAGGGCAGCATGAAAACAGGGCTTGGTTCTGGAAAGCTATGGATATGCCAGGATATGGATTTTTTTCATTCTGAAGCTACTTTAAGATGAAGACTTTAAGCTCTAGTCTTATTTTTTTTCCACACTCAGTGATGCTCAGAATGTCTCTGAATTTAGGAATTATTCCTGTCTGGCCTCCTAAACAAAAGACTAAAATTTGTTGTCTATCCTAAGCTTTGACATCACACCCAGATTCCAAGTCCTGTCTTGATTTACTGTGTCACTTTGGACACATTCCTAAATGTTTCAAGCCCCATTATTCCCCTCTTCTTTTTAGGGATCACTGCTATAGGGCTCAGTGGACCAACATGTGGGCTCAACATGGGATGTTGAGGATAAGTGTGTGTAAGGCAGAAGCCCTTCTTGATGTACTATTTCTTCAGTCCACTTGTCCTACTTTTTAATTTTCAGATGCTAGGAATCAATCCATGGTTTCACACAAAAGGACATGTGCTTTACCACTGAGTCACATTTAGGTTCTCTACCCATTTTGCTACTTTTGAGTTTTTTTTTTTTTTTTTTTTTTTTTTGCCTCTTTCCCCGAGTTTCTATTAGTGAAACCCTTCCTTCCCATGGTATTCTTGTAAATGTTCAGTTGACTTTAAGACAGTGAGTGAACTTCCTGTTTTATATAACAGTAATCTTAGTTAATAGATGCCTTACTATTTGCTGTGCAATTGCATTTTCTCTATCTGATTTGGCTTCGGTATCAGTGTCTGTTAGCAAAGGTATTCCTGACCATTCAAAGGTTTGCAGTTTGACTTTGGGGGCCTTGAAGAAGGAGAAGGAGTTGATCTGAGGGACCTTTCCATCTGTTTTCTTGCATTGGAGATTTGTGTCCCTGATTAAGTGTTTACAAAAACCACTTTATCTAGATTACCATCTAGAATTTACCATTCTGAGAGAATAAGGATATGTGATTTACTTCTGATGCAGGCCCTTTTCAGCCTGAACCCAGTGCTTTGTAAATAACAGGTGCTCATGAAACTAACAAGCAAATGAAGCATAAACATTCAAAACAGTTTGAATGAATCTGAAAACAACTTTTTTTTCTAGCCTGATGTAACTTTTCAAGAAAAAAAAAGTACTAATTTGCCACAATATTCTTATGTTGTGTTTTGGGGAATTATATATATTTATATATTATATAAAATATTTATTATATTATATGTATAACATATACATTTAATATATGTATTTCTGGCCCATATCCTGCATTGTTCAGGACTTTCTCTGAGACCCTGTGCTCAAGAGTCACTAACTCCTAGAAGTGCCTTGCCCACTGGGTTGAATTTTTCCCCCTCAAAATTCATTATGTTGAATCTCTAAATCTCAGCTAGAAAATAATCAATGTATATGGTGTGAAAGTCTCAGAGACTTTTATCAGTCTGGGGTCCAGTGAAGTTTTGGGGAAAGTAGCAATGGAACTGGCCCCTGAAAATGAGAATGAAGGTAATAAATGAATAAATAAAATGAATAAATAAGTGATAAAACATTGGGACTAAAGTGATAGTAGAGTGGTAGGGTGCTTGCCTTGCATATGGGCCAATCTGGGTTTGGTCCCCAGCATCTCATATGACGCCCCACCATATTCCTGAAGTAATTTCCAAGTACAAAATAACCCTTGAGCACCCTGGCTGTGGCCCCCAAGAACAAAATCAAAAACAAAAATAAAGCATGATTGTACGAAATAGGTGTCTTTAATAATTTTGATTTGTTGAGTATTAACCATAGAGCCATACACAGGTCTTTGGTCTTCTTGTTTTATGTTATAATTACTTTGTAACATAATGACATTCATAAAAGAATAATACATATTAAATTTAGTTCTGTTTCTTAGCAAAATATGTAAACAGGGCTGATACACTCATACAGATTGGCATCTGGTTATCAAATTGGAGTTTCTGTAGTTGGACTAGATAAGAAATGTGGAATATTTGGCCTAAAGTAGAAGCAATGAGGAAAAATAAACAAAGAAAAACTCAAACTAAACCACAAAGAATCAAATTTCCAGTGACCATAGACATTTCTTACACATTAAGTTTGGCACTTGTGTTCATTCAGAAAGGGAGGTTTAAGTTGATGGAGGACATTGAGGCTGTGAGTTGATCACTTCTCTGGAGACAAAATGGGTGTGCACTGAGTGAGAAATATAATGCAGTGAGTGAAGTGAACAGCAGTGAGAGGAGACGAGTGGATTTAATGGTTAATATGCTGAGATGCAAAATTTATTCAATCCTGAGCATTGCTGGGTATGACACTCCCAAAAAAACCCCCAAACCCCCAAAACAAACAAAAATGCCCCATGATTTTTGAAGCTAATAATATTTCACTCAAGAAAGTATTTGCATTTATTAGTTTATCTATGTGTAACTACTACTGCCACTACAGTATATTAATGCTAAGAGTATTCGGAGCTGGTTAGAATTCTAGAAGTTCACTGATTGTAGGCCAAAACCATCAGTTGACTGAGATGACACAGAGGAGGCAGTTTGAGGAGGAAGCCTACCTAGATTTGGGCTTGAGAAGAAGCCTAAGAATGAATTGGGTGAATAAATCTGAGTAACTTCTCAAAGGAGACACATTCTCCAGAAATTCGGTAGAAAATGCAAGGGGAAGGATAAATATGGATAGTATAGGAATAGATATTGAGATAACGAAAGACAAAGAGATACTAAAAAGGAAGTCAAAGGGCTACAGTTCAATCTGGTGGAAGTCAGATGGCACCCCTACTGAGTCACAGCAAGAACCTCCATGGCACTAGGGGACAAGGGTGTCATTGGCAAGATCCACTGAGTGAAGCGCAAGAGAGCACAGCAGTCGGGTGTTTGCCTTGCACGAAGCCAATTCAGGACAGATGGTGGTTCGAGTGCAGAGTCATGTCTCACCCCTTTTGCTGCTGGGTGTGACCCAAAAACAAAAACAAAAAATCCACTGAGTCTTCTCCCTACTAATCCACAAATTAGAATGAGCCACCTCCCATATTAAAAAAGAAAACAAACAAACAAACAAACAAACAAAACTGCTTCATTTTCAGTCTTGAGCTTTTGAATTGCTGGGATAGTTTCTGTACCTTCTGCCCTGCTTTCTGCCTCTTTGCATGAAGATGAAACAGGTGGACAACCTAGCTTAAAGGCCTGAATGTGAAATTTATTAATGTGTAAATGACAGCTTTTTTATGCCTAGTTTCATATTTGAAAAACACATTTTGTAATTTTAATACTATTTTACAAGGCTAATCTGAAGTTCAACCCTGCTTTTAAAGGTAAGAATCCTGATAGGTAGCCAGTTACTCCTTCCATTCAATATCTCAAGAGTTTATTTCCCTTCTTTCCTCACAATCACACTTCAGGCTGTCAGATCCATTCCTGTTCCCTTCCAAGACAGTGAGTTGATGAAAGGATTTAATAGGTAACAGTAGGTACCGTATTTGCTAGCATATAAGATGACCCCTAATTTTGCAGTTATAACATAGGTTTAGGCCAATATTCGCTCTATCAGACAGGACGTTCCTGTGCTGTAACTGTATGTACCTCAGTGAACCAATCACAACAAGCAAAGGTCCAAAGGTTATACTGTCATAGACTTCCTCTCTGAGTCTGGCCAATCTGAGCAGGCTTTTGACAGTGTAGATTCGGGTCCAAAACACTGTCTAATTTGCATGCATCAAAAGCCTGCTTGGATTGACTGAGTTAGAGAGCCGGTCGTGCAGCCTGGCAGTGATTGGTGCAGGATCGAGTTGGAAAATTCGTTTTGTGGCAATATTCAGACGATTTTCATTTAGCGGCATATTGAAACATTTTTCGGGATATACTCGGCGTATAAGACGACCCCCGATAGTAATACCAGAGACCAAAACTGGAATTATTATATCCATGGTAAACTCCTTAATCCGTCTCTGGCACTAATTAATATGGGTTTAAACAAAGGTCCTGAAGGACAATGGGCCATGAGAGCTTCGTTCAGGGATGCTTCATCAGGTGGTCCTGGAGCCTAGAACCGACAGTTTCCTCAGAGGAGGGAGGGAGGCCAAGCCAATGGTCATTTGAGAGAGGGATGCTGCAGAACTCTACCTGATGGTATATGAATTTGAGCACTTGTTTTCTTTATATTCTGATCTGCTCGTTCCCCCACCCCCATTTTGTTTTGCTGAGAATGAGGTGCACAAAGCCAGTAATAAAGCTGAGCAATATCATACACTTTATTAGAAATTGTAAAAGAAAACTAACTTAGACATATGATTCAGATGTAATCATATTTTCAATGTGATTTTCTCAAATGCAATATAAATTTGGAAGTCAATACAGAAAGAGATATAACCTCTTCATTAGTATATTTGTTATGACTAAGTTCAAATCTTGGAAATAATGACAATTTTTAAACCTATGATTCAAATTGTTGAAAAATTTTATATTATATTTAAGGTACACAGTTGTCATATACATTTTTTAAATGGCCTGATAAATCTAAAATTTTGTGGTGATTGCATTTTTTCCTCTATACTTATATTTGAATAAGCATCTCTTGAGTTCCTTTATTCTTCCTTTCTTCCTCCTTCTCTTCCTTGAAAAGCATATGATTCAGATTCAGCTTATTTTACGATCTCCCCTATTCCTTTGTGTGTTCTTTTAATATGTGCCTGGTATTATATTTTAATACAGAATACAATAGTTATGTTGAGGTTATTTTTTGTTGCTGTTGTTGTTATTTCTTTTTTTGTCACACCCAGCTGTGCTTAGAAATCACTCCTGGCAGTGCATAGGGAACCATATGGGATGTCAGGGATTGAACCTGGATCGACTCATGCAAGGCAAATGCCTTTACCACTGTACTATCATTCCAGCTAATGTTGCAAAGCCAAGAATTGTTCCCAGGGCCTCAGGCATACAAGACATATGTGCTCTACCATTGAATTACAGCACAGGCACATATTTAAGATTTTAGTATAATTAATTTGATGTAAAGTAGTTGTTTTTGTTGATATTTATTTTTTAGAATATTATTTAAAATACTTTTCATAATGATTTTTAATCTCAATTTATAATTAAACATTATATGTTAATGTTAAGATATCATTAATTTATGATAATTGAAATATTCTCAAAATAGTAAAAAATTTCAGTGATAACATCTCTTAGTAAAGATTTTATTTTTGTTTAAATATGTGGCTTGGTCACTTTCCCAATGCTATTGAATATAATAATTCAGATCCTGAAACATCGAATAATATAAGCATACTGTCAAAAGAACCTATTTTGATTGTCTAAATCCAGAACATTGTGTTCTCTCATTTATGCAAAGTGCATTCTTTCCGCTAATAAACAATCTTTTTATTTGAAAAGGTTAAATGGTATAGTACTTAAGGAATTACTTTAGTTGTTCAAATTTAGAATACTGATATAAAACCATTTTCTAATTTATAGCAAAAGTTACTAATAAAGAATATAAATGGGTAAATATTTTACTCATTTTAAAACTTTGTTTCTAAGTCAAATGCTGATATCTTTGTCTTGTTACTTTGGTTATTTATCTCTGAGTTATCTTCTGTCTGTAGGAGATACTTTTTATTTTTATTTATTTATTTTTTTTTGGTTTTTGGGCCACACCCGGTAACGCTCAGGGGTTACTCCTGGCTATGCGCTCAGAAGTTGCTCCTGGCTTCTTGGGGGACCATATGGGACGCCGGGGGATCGAACCGCGGTCCGTCCTAGGCTAGCGCAGGCAAGGCAGGCACCTTACCTCCAGCGCCACCGCCCGGCCCCGATACTTTTTATTTTTTTATTTTTTTTTTTGGTTAAAAATATGAGGGTTGGGAATTATGTGTGAGACTCAGCAACATCAGGATGATATATGTGAATCTCAATGATCTCAATACAGATGAAACTGGAATAGACCTGGGATTCTTCTCAAGTCCATTTCTTACAGGCATACCTTGGAACATAAATAATTTGCCTGAATAATGGGTTAGAGGACACAGAGGGGGTCTTGGGTTACAATACTTTTGGACTCACCATTACTTTTTGTTTGTTTTCTGGGCCACACCCAGCAGTGCTCAGGGGTTCCTCCTGGCTCTATGCTCAGAAATCGCTCCTGGTAGGGTCAGGGGACCATATGGGATGCTGGGATTTGAACAACGGACCTTCTGCATGAAAGGCATATACCTTACCTCCATGATATCTTTCCGGCCCCAGGAGATACTTTTTAGCTGCTAAAACATATTCAATGATTGTGCAAGAAATATTATTATATTATTGTTATTATTATTATTTTGGTTTTGGGGTCACATCCGGCAGTGCTCAAGGGTTACTCCTGGCTCTCTACTCAGAAATCACTCCTGGCAGGCTCAGGGGACCATATGGGACTCCGGCATTCGAACCACCGAACTTCTGCATGCCAGGCAAATGCCTTACCTCCATGCTATCTCTCCGCCCCATTATTATTATTTTTGTTTGGTGACTTGTAGTATTTTAACTTGACCTTACTTTCATATGACATTGGAGTGTAGTTTTTAAAACTGGAGATTATTGCTTCACCCAAAGAAAATTTAGGTTTCCAGAAATTACATCTTTTATTCTAAAGTTTTATTTTTGTCTGTATCAGTGGAGGAAAGAACTATGGTAATATTGTACTCTATTAGTTCTCATTATATTACTCCTGTATTCAAAAAGTCCAAGATTAATAATGAAATTTTTTTCCTAGATAAATATCATGAACATTGGGTCCAGAGCAATAGCACAGTGGTAGGGCATTTTCCTTACACGCGGCTGACCCAGGTCGAACCTGGGTTTGAATCCCCAGAATCCCCTATAGTTCCCCAAGCAATTTCTGAGTGCATAGCCAGGAGTAACACCTAAGAGTCACCGAGTGTGGCTCCAAACACCCCAGCCAAATCATGAACGTTAAGAGAATTTTCATTTTCTACACTGTATATTCTTATCCTGCTTCATATGTAAAATGTTTTTAATGTTTTATACAAAATGATGTTTATATTAATACAGTTTACAACTTTTACTTTTTTCCCAGCAGTTCTAGGGATCTTGCTCAGAAACTCAGAACTTAAAAGCCAGGTGGTTTACCACAGAGTCATATTCCTACTCCTTCATTTTACTTAATAAATAACAAACAAAACCTCCCCCCAATTAGAGAGAAAGTGTAGGAGTTAATGCTCTTAACTTGCATACCACTGATCTCAATTCAATCTGTCACTGTGATTATGATACCTTGAGCACAGCCAGCAATGATTTCTGAACATAGTACAGGAGTAAATCCTGAATATCAGTGGTGTGGTCCCTAAATAAAACAAAATAGGTAGAAAAAAAATTCTAGGCAATGCTAGAGATATAGCTTAGTAGCTTGAAACACACATTTTGCATGTAGCAGGCACTGTTGGAAGTTATCCTGAGCACTGAGCTAAAAAATACCCCCGAGTACTACCCAGTATTATTCCAAAATCCCAAATGATGTAACAAAATTATCCTAGACTTGTCTTTTTAAAGTTAATTAGTTAATTTTGGTTTTTGGTTGGGCCCCACTGGGGCTTAGGGGGTCATGTGGTGCCCTAGGATCCAACTGTCATTGGCCACATGCAAGGCAAGTGCCTTAGATCTTATATGGTCTCTCTGACACCACAATTTTTCTTGTGTCTCTTAATAGTCGGAAACCTCGCATAGACTTCTCATTGCCCCCAAATATCCAATATGCCATTCTTCTATTGTGGTAAAAGTTCGATTGTTTGGTCTAAGTCTGTACTATTTATATTTCCTTGAAGTTAACTGAGCATAGGAAAGGTCTTGGGTTATAGAATGTGAGAAGTGGCCGGATGACTTCTATGGATGTGGCTTTATCAGGAAGTAATATACCAAAGTATTTGTTTCTTCCTATTACCCTGGCTAGTATGAAGAGGTAATAACTCCTGATGGGGCACCTGGTTTAATTTATGAAGTGGAATGAACTGAGGATAACAGAAAAATAAAATAGGAAGCTTTTGTTTCTTTATTGTGGTGCCTAGGCTTACTCTTGGTGATGCTCAGGGCACCGTATGTGGTGATGCAGATCAAACCACAGTTAGCCATATGCAAGGACCACATAGACTTACATCCTTCTAGCCCCCCCCCCTTTTTTTTTTGTTTTTTGGGCTACACCCGGCAATGCTCAAGGGTTACTTCTGGCTGTCTGCTCAGAAATAGCTCCTGGCAGGCACGGGGGCCCATATGGGACACCAGGATTCGAACCAACCACCTTAGGTCCTGAATCGGCTGCTTGCAAGGCAAATGCCGCTGTGCTATCTCTCCGGGCCCGCCCCCCCCTTTTTTTATTAAAGCATTCTTAATATTTAAAAGGTAAATAATCTTGAGATAATAAATTTTAAACTAATTAGTATTTACTGATGAATATAAACTGTTAAATTATTCTGTTTTGGAGATTTCAATTTAATTCAGACAGTACTTTATTGACTCATGCAAATCATTTAGTCAAACTTTTAATTTATTTTTCTGCTCTTGTATTCTCTATAATTTTATTATGCTTAGGTTGTTATTAATGTATCTTCTGTAGCATACAAATGACTTCCAGCATTATTCTAAACTTCTCTTTTTTACCTTTGGGAGTTTACAGTTTTCTTTTGTAGGAGAACAAGTTTTTTATTGTTATTTTTATTTTGGTGCCATACCTGATGTTGCTCAGGGAACTTTCCTGGCAGTTCTTGGGGACAATATGTGATTTAAGGGAATTACACTGCGATAGCTTTGTGCAAGACAAGTATCTTTTCTTTTATTAATATCTTTATTTATACAATTTGATTATAAACATGATTGTAGTTGGGTTTCAGTCATATAAAGAACACTTCCCTTCACCAGTGCAACATTCCCATCACCAATGCCCCAAATTTTCCACCTCCCTATCTCTCCCCCCCACCTGTATTTAAGACAGGCTTTCTACTTTCCTCATTCATTCACATTGTTATGTTAGTTGTCCGTGTAGTTATTTCTCAAACTGCACTCAACACTCTTTGTGGTGAGCTTCGTATCATGAGCTGGACCTTCCAGCCCTCATCTCTATTGTCTCTGAGAATTATTACAAAAATACAAGACAACTATCTTTTTTTTTTTTTGGTTTTTGGGCCACACCCGGTAACACTCAGGGGTTACTCCTGGCTATGCGCTCAGAAGTTGCTCCTGGCTTGGGGGACCATATGGGACGCCGGGGGATCGAACCGCGGTCCGTCCAAGGCCAGCGCAGGCAAGGCAGGCACCTTACCTCTTGCGCCACCGCCCGGCCCCAAAGACAACTATCTTAATACACCTGTCCTATATCACTGATCCCTTCAAAGGCAGTATTTTAAATTGCTATGCCTAAATATTTTCCATTAAAGACACATTCTTATGCATATGTATCTTATTGAGGATATTTGTTAACCTGCATTAACTGAAGAAAATTTTAATAATACCGCAATTTATTTATACATCTCTGAAAGTTGAATATTATCAGCATTGCATTTTTCTTCTTTCTTGGAGTCCTGGTTACTTAATTTTATTTAATTTTCAATAATATAGCCCAGCAATATTAGAGAAAAGTTTAACTCTCAGATTATTCAAAGACTCCTGTTTCTTCTGTCTTACGGTTCTACCATCCTGGAGGACTAATTAGATCAGAATGTAAGAGAGGAAACCAGACATCAGAATTTATATAGCTTTTCCAGGTGGTTTTAGTGTTCAGAAGAGATTGACGAATCAATACACAAGGGTGTTATTCTTGTCCATATGGTTGAAGCTGGTTTACTAGAACTCCTTTCCCAGCCTAACCCCAGGTGGTCAGATCATGGGCTACACATTCCTCATATTTCTTCCTTTCTGTTCCCTTAATGGGAACTTCATAATATGGCAAGGAACTCTCAGATTGTGGTTTGGTTGGGGAACCACTGTGCTGAACTAAAACTTGGGCAGTTCTATACTAAATAAGGAAGCAAAGAATATAGATTAAGGGACAACGAATAGTCTTTGCTAGTCTGACGCCATCTTATATTTTAATTTAATTAAATGTTTTGTTTATTTGGGGGGGGGGACACTCCTGGTAATGATTAGGCGTTACTCTTGCCTCTGCACTCAGAAATTATCAATGCTCAGGGGACTATATGATGTCGAGGATTGAACCCAGGTTGGCAGCATGCAAGGCAAATAAATGCCTTACCCTCTATAATTTTACTTCGGTCTCCTTCTTAAATTTTAGGCTTGTGTTTAGAAAATAATTAACTTTGTTATATTCCTTTACTGTAAGAATCTAATATACTTAGAATAGAATTTGTATGACTTTCCTTAAAATAATAAGCTCTTGCCCGCATAGTGATCAATCTAATATTTATCTATTCCTTAATATATTTTTGTCAGTATTTTTCCTCCACATTGACCTCGCTCCAGGAACGTAATTGGAGTTTGAAAATTTATGTAGTTTAAAAAATATCCAGAAATTCTCAAATCAAAAAACATGTCCCAAGGTGATATGGAAATTATCATTATTATGTGTTTTTCAATACATCAGGCATATGCTTATACACCCATCACTTTCCTTCATGGGGATGTATCATTGTAATGCCATTATTTTCACTACATAGTTTTTCCAAGACATCACTGGTGTTTTCGAAGGCCTGACGGTATTTCTAGATTGGTGGGAACAGTTTGAATAATCAAGAGTTGGAAAACCAAGGCAGATGTTGGGCCACAGAACTTGTTGACTCCGGAAGTACACAGAAGCTAGAAGGCCAGGAAGGAACGGTAAGTTCATTTCAGGCAAAACTGTCAAAAGCTAGTAGCAACAGAAGCTTATGATCATTCCAAGACAGGGGTCAGAGCCAGGAAAGCACTCAAAAGTCAAATATTACCCAAAAGTCAGGAGTTTCCCTCATAGAACTCAATGAACTTTAAAAATAGACAACCCGACTTTGGTTATTTGTTAATGTACATCGTTAACTGTTACAAGTTCAGTTTATATTTTAAGGAATAATTTTAAGCATTTGTGGAATCATCTGTATACATATTAGGTCTGTTCCTGAGGTTTAATTTGTCAAATGTAGCTTTTCCTTCGCTTATATATGATAAGATCATAAGCTATCTAAATCAAAGGTTAAACCTACACAGGCCCGCTTCAACTGCTCACATGTGTTTTATTACTTAACGTCCAGTGGGTACTACTGTATTGCGTGCATTTGCAGAAAGCCGTTAAAGTCATTTAAACACAGATGAAGTGAATTTATGGGAGTATTCTGTTCAGAAGATCTACTTCATTTGACAAGATAGATGAGGGAAAAATACTGGTATTCTGGAGGTCACAGAATAAAGTTTGATAAATTATCCATGTTAGGTATGTGGGAGCATTTTCCTCAGGTTCTAGCAAGAGTTAACAGAACTTTATAATTTTAGAGCAAAAAAAATCATGGTATGATAAAGATGAAAAGAATTTCAATTAAAATTTGGGATGTTGATACTTCTATATATTTTTCAGAGATTTAAAATTTCTCACATATGCATTCTTTATAGATAGTTTTTGGGCAACAATAGTTTTGGGTACTTAACTTTTTTTTTCAAAGCTTCTCTTAATCATAGGATAAATGAAAATTTCCAGTAAAAATTTGAAGTTTTAGATTCTTATTGATTAAAATTGAAGAATAAAAATACTTTCCTACATTATATAATATATGCTTACAAAAAATTCTTTTCCAATCTCTCAGATGTTTCTCTTTTGGGGAGGACATCCCAAACTTTTTATTTTTGAGCTCAGGAACAACTTCCCATGATTTTTGATCTATTGGTTGATCAACTATTGGAGTCAGCAATGTAGTGACATAGTGTTGCTCTGTGCCAGTGGTGCATAGAACCACTATGGTTATATTCCACAGTACAGGTGGCAAAGAATGGAAAGTAATGCAGTGCAGAGCATGAAACCTGGGTCCCTGCATATTATTGTAACCATTGAGTTATTTCCTTTGTCCCATATGTCAAAGTTTTAAAACCTCTTGGCATTCTAGAATTTCTTTAGTACTTAATATGTTAATTGAAATCTGGTCATTTTAAAATAAAAACAACTAAAATCTCTGCCTAAAAATTAGCTTGAGATGTATCAGTGCAATTTGATACCTTTCCCAAACAATGTAATTGTGAAGAACTTTATTTTTATTTTGTGAAGGCTGAGACTTATGATTTACCTCTCCAGTAACTCTCAAAATCATAATCTAAATATTTTATTCCTACTGTTTGGGGACATATAATGGAGAACTGTCTGTGCTGATCACTATTTTAGATTGATAGGCTCTATACATGACTAAAAACTCCCATTATCATTGAATGTCAACTTAAATCAGGAGATACAAGATAAGTAATATACATGATTTACTAGTCTTATATTAGGCAAGTTAGTCTTACTGGTATGGAAATTATATGAAGCAGAAATAGAAATAAAAATATAAAACACACAAAAAAGAAATAGAGAATTAGATCAATGTATTTTGATATTTTAGATAAGATGTAAATGTAGGAATTTAATTATTTCTGTCACATTTTTTCTGCAAGTCTCTACAAATGTTTAAAAATAACTTATTATTTTCACTTTTTTTAAATTAAAACACTATTCAAGAAACAAGTACTAAACCAAATCTCAATTAGGTTCCTAGTATAATTACAATTCAGAGATGAAGGTGAATCAAGAAATTAGTACATTGCTAATAAATTTAATAGAACCTGTAGAGATAGCTTGTTGACCCTAAGACTTAGACTTTAGGTAGTTAATTCCCTTGATGTCATTATTCACACTGACTTGATTATGCCAGGCATTCAATTTGTTGAAGGTAAAACTATGATTATGCCACCTCACCTTGTGACATATTTAAAATGTTTAATTTTTTTTAATTTTTTTTATTTAAACACCTTGATTACATACATGATTGTGTTTGGGTTTCAGTCATGTAAAGAACACCCCCCATCACCAGTGCAACATAAAATGTTTAATTTTATGTAGTCACTGCAAAACTACAAAGCTATTCATGATTAAGTTACAAGCATATAGTATTTCAACACCAATTGCTGCACCCGTTTCCATTTTTCTCCACTAATGACGCTCTACTCATTTGCCTTCCACCTAGTGTTTGCCTCTGCAAGAGTTGTTTTCTTTTTATAAGTTTTTGCTCTGTGGTTTACAGTGCTAAAACAATTTATCAGTACTGTAGCTGATAGGATTTCATGGATAAACACTTTAGTACCTTTTAAACACTACCACCTTTCCCAATTGAACAATGAAAGGTCATTCTATGTTGATCTCTCTTCCTCTGATCAGCTTCATGCAGCACAATTCTCTTCATGCCCATTCTCTTCTACCCATGGCAGAAAATTGCATGATTTTATCATTTCTTAGGATCAGTTACTATTTTATTATATAGATGTACTTCTTTATTTAGTCTTTTTTTCCAGCCTGTTAGATTAGTTATCCAAGATAACTTCTTTATCCAGTCATCTGTTCTTGGGTAGTTGGGTAGTTTCTAGATTTTTGGAAAGTGTGAATAGTACTGTAATGGTCATAGGGGTGAATATGTCTTTTCTATATTTGGTTTTGGATCCTTTGGGTCTATTTCAAGCAGTGGAATTGCTAGGTCAAATGGAAGTTTAATCTTCTTTTTTTTTTTTAAAGGAGTCCATATTTTTCAGAAAGGTTGGGGTCAGTTACATTTCCTCTAGCAATGAATGAGAGTCCCCTTTCCCCTGTATCTGTGCTGACACTGGTTGTTCTTATTATTTTTGATGTGTGCCAGTCCCTGGTTTGCTGATACCATTTCAGTTCCAGCAACTTTGTGTCTAACAGAAACTGTAGCCAACATTAGATGGGGAAAACCTGGCCCCTCCTACTGGTTACCGTTTCCTGGAAATAAAGTCCTTTGTCCCCAGTGAACTGAGGTGAAGGGTTGCTGTTCTCGAATACACAGTAGGACCCAAAAGATAGTTTTACAATCATTATTTTATTTTATTTTGTTGGTGGAGGGATGAGGAAGCGGTGCTTATGGGCTCCACTCTCTGTATATGCTCAGAGGTCACTTCCAGAATTGCTTGGGAAACTATGCAGTGTTTGGAATCACAGCAGGATCAGAGACAAGGCAAGGATTTCAACCCTAGTGTTATTTTTCAGGTGCAGTCATTATTTTAGACAAGTTAAAATCTAAGATGCCTGAGGGAGATATCGCAAAACACTTACTTTGCCTTAGTGAGTTTCTGAGTTTGGTTGTCAGCATCATGGCCCACCCTCTGACGAGAACTGGAAGGTTCCAGCATTGCTGTGGGGGCTTGCTCTTTTTCTCCATTTCTCTCTTTTCCTTTCTTTCTCTCTTCTCCCCAGTTTATCTTTTTTTCTGCTGTGGAGCTTACCCTTTCTCTCCATCTCTCTCCTATTCTCCCTCCTTCCTCCCTTTCTGCCTTTCTTTCTCTCTCTTCTCCTCAGCTCATCTTTTCTTAAAGTTAATTTTATTTATTTAAGATCCTTCTCTGAAAGGGAACTGGAAGGCGAGCAATGCTCCTGCAGACCCATGTTTCCCTGTCTCATTCCTTATGGCTTAGAGCAGTGGCTCCCCTGAGACCTGTGGACAGATCTATGGGTCTTTTAGTGTCCTATAAGGTGTCACTGGGGAGGGCAGAGAGATAATATAGCTGGCAGGGCGCTTGCCTTGAATGCAGTTGACCCGGTTTCGATTGCAGGCATCTGGTATGGTCCTACTAGTAGTGATGTATGGCACTTGTATGGCACTGCTAATAATGATTCCTGAGTGCACTGCCAGTTCTGACCCAAAACACCCCAAAAATAGATTAATAAAGTGCCACCGGTAGCTACTGCCAGAGACTGTGGGGGAGGAGAAAGGTCACTCCAGGACTGTGGAAAATGTTCTTTCTTCTTAACATTGTGTCGCCTCGTTTCTTGCCTAGTATATCTTTGCCTGAGCTCAGATTGTAGTGCTGAATGTTTTTCAGAGTTTGTTCTGGAAGTAATCTTTTGAAAAACAGCATTTTGTAGATCTTTATTCTTCATTTCACTGAATTTCTAGGACAAAGGCAGGTGAATAGATTTTTTTTTACTATCCCCTTTTAAATAGAAATTGCTGAATAGTTATATTTCTATGAGATTTTTAAGAAGTCTGACCAAAGGGAAAGGATTCAACGGGCTGTATTTTTTGATAAGGCTATGGAGCTTTCTTTCCTTTTCCGTTTCTGGTCTACGACTAATACATCATGAAATCTAAGAGGAAGTGCAAACACAATTGCCACTGAAAGTTGAAATCTTTTCCATTTACTTCTTCTTTGTGCTGTTTGCGACTTGTGTGCCTGGTATTTTCAAAGTAAGAAAAAACTTGGGATTCTTATCTGTCCTTAATCAGTGGCCCTGCTTTTGACTGGGCTCTGGCTCTGGCCAAGCGAGGACAGCTCAGTCTTAACAGTTACAGCATTGTATTCACTAGCCACAAGAAAGTGCTCAGAATGAATATATGCAGGGAACTTTCAAAGTGACATTTGTGTTGTAAAATAATGCAAGATATAGGGGCTGGGAGGGACATCAGGTGTTGAATATGCCCTTCACTGTGGAACACAATTTTCAATGCTCTCAGTTGCTCTTAATGTGGGGCTAATTTTTTCTCCTTCACTTTGTTCAGAATCTTAGCTCATTTGTGCCTTCAGTCCCCAAGTCCCAGGAGGAGGCTCTGAGTGCTCAGGGTTGATGGAACTCATTAATCAAAAGCTCAAAGAGTGCAGTTGGGGTGATCACTGGGAATCCAGGCTGGGTTTAGAATTTGGTTGGAGATAACATCTGGACATGCCAGAGGGTCATGACAAGAACTGGGTCAAGGGTTAGCACAGCTGAGGTCTCAGTAGTCTGTGACACAGAGCCAAGGAAACAGCTTTGAGGCCTCTCTACCACCTTTTTACTTGAAAAAAAAAAAGTAGTTCCTGTTGCTCAGCCTTTTCCCATGCACTCTATTAGGCTCATCCCAGACACCCCTTCTTTTTCCGGATCCTTTCCTGGAATATGTTTCTTGGACTTCTGAGGCCAGAAGTTCTCATCATAATAAAGATTATAAGCAATAGACTTTGTTTTATCAAATTTATTTTCTTAGGTGATTGGAGTAATTATTTGAGACAATTAGCTGTAATTATTCTTTTTAGTTAATTTTTTCATGGGGACATATTCTGTTGTTCAGAGATTACTTGTGGCTCTGTGGCCAGGGATCACTCATGGTAGGGCTGGGGAACCATATGTGGTATTGGGGATGGAACCTGGGTCAGCCAGTCTTTTTTTTGTCTCCCAATTCCTTGAGTCATTTTCCTCTTGGAATGGTTTAGAATGCTTACCAACCACTAAAACCCTTTCTTAATATTTACTGACTAAGCCATCAGGACAAATTTGATAGTCTCTATTATATCTTGCTATTTTGCTTTTGGTCAGCAGATTGATCTTGCAACCATAGTGTCAAAAGAATGGAAGGTTTGCTCTTCAGTTCACTGCTGTAGTTGGGTGAAAAGATTGCTCTGAACAAAAGGAACACAAAATGTTTTTCCCATTCTTCCAGCCTGACTCTAGTTTAATTTAAACTTTAATAGCTTGATTTGTTTTAGTTCTCAGAACATCACATTTTTCATTCCTTTGAATTTTGTTTAGAACGGTCCAGAGATATAGTTAATAGGGCTGGAGTATAGTGTTGTATGTGGAAGCTTTGTATTCCATTCCTGGCACGGCATGGATGGACGCTAATTACTGTTGAGAATGCCTCAGCACAGTGACTGAACCCACAAATACTGTCCAGTGTGATCCCCCAAATATTTGTTTAGAAAATATTATGAAAAAACTCAGCAGATTCCTTGGTGATTAAGTCAAAAAGCAAAGGGTTTTGCTTACTGATGGTATGTTCAAGTAGTAGCTGTTAAGTGTGAGTCTAAGATCTATTGTTTTTGCATGATCTCTAAGTATTATGTGCAATAGTGCAAGATTGAGTATGATTTAGTGTAAATTCTCTCCCCACTCTCAAGGTAAAAACGAGTTGAAATATCCAAACACAGAATCTCAAATTAGAGTGATTCCAATTGATATGAAGAAGAAATACTGTAATAATCATCGACTTTTCAATAACATATTATTGATTATTCTCGTAAATACAATAGCCTAAATTTGTTACTATGTCTCTGATAGAACTAATTTACAAATAAAGGCTGACATTTTTCTTTGCAGTTCTCAGCCGCACCAATTCCTTGCAGAGCTTGGGCTGGACTGCCAGTTTGAGAAAATCTATTAAAAATAATTTCAGTTAGAGTTCTGACACTGGTTACTACAAACTCACTTTTTTTTATTTGAGCTATATTTGACAGATCTCAGGGATCACTCCTGATATTGCTTAGGGAAGCATGAAGTGCCTGAGATTGGTCCTTTTGCACCCTATCACCTTTTGAACATCTCCCTGGCCCAAATTCACCTTTTCTTTGTGTGTGTGTGTGTGTGTGTGTGTGTGTGTGTGTGTGTGTGTGTGTGTGTGTGTGTGTGAGTGTGTGTGTGTGTGTGTGTGTGTGTGTGTGTGTGTGAGGTTTTTCCTGGTTCCGTGCTCAAAAATCGTCCTGGCAGGCACGGGGGGACCATATGGGACATCAAGATTCGAACCGATGACCTTCTGCATGAAAGGTAAACTCCTTACCTCCATGCTATCTCTCCGGCCCCTAAATTCACCTTTTCTTGATGAGGTGGTAACATCTTCTTAGGACTTCAGAGTTACAAATGACATAAATTTGTGAATAGTTTTCTTTTTTTGAGATTGTAGTGTGTGTGTGTGTGTGTGTGTGAGTGATGCTTAGACTGGGTGACATAAATTTGTGAAAAATAGTTTTCTTATTTTGAGATTGTAGTGTGTGTGTGTGTGTGTGTGTGTGTGTGTGTGTGTGTGTGTGTGTGATGCTTAGACTGGGACCTACAGGAGGGCAAGGGCAGATCCTAGGGTATGGGACCTTCTTTATCCACCTACTGAAACAACAGGGCTTGCATGCTCTGAGTCTGGTTAGCAGTTATCTTCTTATGCTAATTTAGCTAATGCACTGAAATTCTCTTAAATCTATTACTCTAATAACAAAGAGTGAACTGCTGTGCTCTTTGAGTAGATTGGATTTTGGATGGAAATTTTCTCATTCTATTTTTTGCTTTTGTGGACAGGGATTAAAATGGTCCACAGGGGCTGGAGAGATAATACAGAGGTTAAGACATTTGTCTTGTTTCTCATTCACTCTCATTTGATCTCTGACACCACATATGGTTCCTCAGCACTGCCAGGGGTCACTTCTCATTCAAGATTATCCCCTGAATACTCAAGGGTGTGGCCACCCTTAAACTACCCCATGAATAAAGTGGAAGGAAGGCATAATTTGGGCAGACATATATGCGTGATTGCCTGACTTGAAGTGAGATGGAAAATATCTTCATCTGCCAGAAGAGGTAGTGTAGATAGGAGTCAAAGAAGCGAGTATTCTGGAAGTCATTTGGCAGTTATGTTCTAAAAAGAGTTTGTAGAAAAGAGCCTTGTTGAGCACTGGTAAGAATCAGAGAGATCTTCATGTCGTGAGCACAAAGAGTGATGAGTGCAGTTAGAGAAATAACTACAGTGAGAACTATCATAACAATGTGAATGAATGAGGGAAGTAGAAAGTCTGTCTAGAGCACAGGCAGGGTGGGGTGGGGAGGAGGGAGATTTGGGACATTGGTGATGGGAATGTTGCACTGGTGAAGGGAGGGAGTTCTTTACATGACTGAAACCCAACTATAATCATATTTGTAATCAAGGTGTTTAAATAAAGATATTAATAAAAAAAGAATCAGAGAGATCAACCCACTAAGAAATGTTAGGGCACTGAAGAAACTGTATCGTGAGCAAAGCATTTGATTTGCATGCAGCTGACCTAGTTTGATCCAGCCTCCACATAGGATTCCCCTAAGACCTGTTGAGGGTGGTCTCCCTGAGTACAGAGCTAGAATTAAGCTGAGCACTACAGGTTTTGACTCAAACTCCCCTCCCTGTCTCAAAATAATGTTTAAAAAACTCAGTAGGTGGGGAATCTGATAAGCTTCACTTGAGCAACTTAATTTGAATCTCAAGGTAGCGGGCAGAGAGATTGGGGTGAGAGAGAGTCAGGAATGAGTATTTGTACAATGAATATTTGGTGATTTTCATGTGTACTAAGAGTCAGAAGTACAGAAATTCCTAAAAATTATTTGTACAATGAATATTTGGTGATTTTCATGTGTACTAAGAGTCAGAAGTACAGAAATTCTTAAAAATTATCATTGTAATTCAAGTTGTTTTTGCTTTCTTGAAAAGAGAACTCTGAGGTGATGAAGAGGAAAACACAAAGTTGAGACTCAAAATATACTTAATCTTTAAATTTAAAAATCTTAATTGGGGGAGCTGTAGAGATAGTAGTATATTGGGTCTGACACTTGTTTTGCTCCTGGCCAAGCCAACTGTGAGCTCCAGCACTATATATGGACCCCGGAGCCCTTCCAGTAGAGGTCCCTGAATAAAGAACTAAGTTAAGCCCTAGCACAGTCATCTATGACCCAAAAATGAAGATTAGAAAAATAAAAAAAATAGGGGCTGGAGAGATAACATAGTGGTAGGGCATTTGCCTTGCATGCAGCAAATCCAGGACAGACAATGGTTTGAATCCTGGCATCCTACATGGTCCCCCGTGCCTGCCAGGAGCCATTTCTGAGTGCAGAGCCAGGAGTAACCCCTGAGCACTGCTGGGTGTGACCCAAATAGCCAAAAAAAAAAAAAAAAAAAAAAGAAAAATGAAAGTGACAACTGTAAAGAAAGACATAATTTAATTGGTAAATTATTATGAATGTCTCAAAGTGACCGGAATCATGAACCAGAGCAAATTTTTGCTTTTGTTGACTGTACTTGAAAAGTTTATGATTCCTCCTTTTCACTCTGTACTTCAGTTCTCCAGAAGCAAAAATCTTTGAAAAATAAATTACTTTTTTTTCTTTTTATATCTTTAATATAAGAGAGTGAGAGTTAAATCGCCTTATAGGTACAGTGACATCTGATTTAGTTCTGATTCTTCTACTACTCATTTGAAAGGAGAAAATCAACTGATATTGTGCCAATAAATTCTTGTACCACGGGACTTCATCTTCTACATCTGATATACTCGTTTTGTGAAGTAGGGATTGATCTTTCTTGTATAGAAGAAATAAAAGAGTTAGCTTGTGCGAAAGCACCCATCTTTTTAGCTCCCAATTCTGTTTTGTCTTAGCACTAGTAGAAACTTGAAAGATAAACTTCAAGAATTTTTTTGTTTATTTATTTTTGGGCCACACCAATAACGCTCAGGGGTTACTCCTGGCTATGTGCTCAGAAATCGCTCCTGGATTGGGGACCATATGGGATGCCGGGGGATAGAAACTTGCTTCGTCCTAGGCTAGTGCGGGCAAGGCAGAAGCCTTACCGCTTGTGCCATCGCTTCGAACCCTTCAAGAATTTTTTACTGAAGGAAAGTACAAGGATTTGCACTGTTGTCATTAGTAGTTGTAGATAGGACATTAAGATTTATGCCTCATTTAGTGCTACATAAGAATAAGTGGCAAAGAATATGTGAAGAGAATAAGCTGAAGAGAGCAGAGCTCAAGCACAAGAGAAAGAATTAGACTAACAATCCAAGTAAATTTTACATTACTCTTTTTATATTTCCTTCTGAACTCAGTCTAATTGGTTTTTATTCCTCACTCCACTAAATTATTGTTGTAACTAACCAATGGTATCCACATTGCTAAATCTAGAGATCAGTTTTTCTTCTTTCTCTCTCTCTGCCTCCTTCCCTGTCCTTTCTCTCCCTCTCCCTTCTCTCTCTCTCTCTCTCTCTCTCTCTCTCTCTCTCTCTCTCTCACACACACACACACACACACACACACTCTCTCTCTCTCTCTGTCTCTCTCTCTTTGCTGCAGGGTGAGGGAGGGAATTTGGTTCATACTCAGTGGTACACAGATGCCATTTAGAACCATGCTTAGGAGTGACCTCTGGCAATGCTCAGGGACTTTACATGAAGCCAGGGATTCAAATCAGAATTTATAGCCTTTACAATCAATTGTAAGGCAAGTCCCTTCTCACCCACACTATCTCTTCATCCCAAAATCAAAAATCAATTTCTTTCTTTATTTCTTTTTATTTATTGATTGATTTTTGGGCCACACCTGGCTATGCTTAGGGGTTACTCCTGGCTTTGCACTCAGAAATCACTCCTGGCAGGCTTGAGGGACCATATGGGATGTCAAGAATAGAACTGGGTCCATCCTGGGTCAGCTGCATGCAAGACAAAAGCCTTACCACTGTGCTATCTCTCCGGCCCTATTAATTTCTTTCATTGAATATGCCTTAAAGGAGTGTTGGACCCCCTTCCCATTGATATACTCCCTCTTACGACATTATACTTTCTTCTACTTTTAAAATTAATTATTTATTTATTCCCTTTGATGCTGTTGCTGCATTGATACAGGGTTCTAAGCTGTCTCATATACATTCAAATTTTAGTAGTGGCAGTTTGCTGTGATGCTTCTACTTGGGCTTGTTGGGAGTTTCTGTCCAGGTCCTGATATAAAGGATTTCTTACATTAGTTGCAGTATTCATAATATTTGGCCATGTGCTGGTGATCACATACTCTGTTGTCACACCAGGATTTTTCTCACTACCTTTGGTGACCATCCTGAACTTTAGACTTGAGGACCTGCTTCTCCCCCCAGGATGTGTCAGTGAATGGCAATTCTATCTTTTCCCCCCTCAAAATCTAAGGAGGAATGAAATTAGCTGAGACTGAACGTATAAAGGAACTGTTTTCCAGTGGTTAGCCAATAAAACTTTTCAACAGTAACAAGAAATTTGGGTAGTGGATAAAATATTGTCAAGCTTTCAATTTATCTTAGATAGAAAGTGTTCAGCATCATTTTTTTCTGTGTTTAGCAAAGCAATAAGACAACAGTGATTAGTGCCAAGTACTCTTGATGTGGGAATGAAAGAATGTTGTAGAAATTAATCTTTTAAAGTCTAGAGTACTCCCATAAGGGACTTATGTATTTTCCAAAGTCTTTTGTTGTGATGAGATATAGATGATTATTTTCTAAGTGCCAGTTTGTGAACATAAACAGATGTATACCAAGGGACATTCAAAATGCAAGAGTCTAATTTATATGAAGCTCCTTGTTTGATGTGATGTTCTTAATAGTTTTGTTTTGTTCTCCTCTATCCCTTAAGTCTAACAGTATAACTAAAGTTCACTGTTTTGAGAGGCTCAGCTGCCTTTGCTTTGGGCTGTATAATAATAGTTTGATTTCCAGTTGTATTCACTCTTGTGATAAAGCTTATTTGTGATACCTACAAAATATAGGCTATTGCCATATATATGAAGGAGTAGCAGTTAGTTTAATTTCTTTTATTTGTTTTTGTTTTTGTTTTTGGGCTTTACCTGGTGGCACTCATGCATTATTCCTAGCTCTGCACTAAGAAATCATTCATGGCAGGTTGAGGAAACAAATGCAAGGCTGGGGATGGAACCTACGTCAGTCCGCTGAGCAATTGCTGCGACCCCTCTTTTACTCTTTGGCCATCAGATATGAACCATGTTTTTGTGTTGGAAAATGAAACATTTTTTGAATCTTTCTTATTGCCTTTTTGTTGCTGCTGTGGACAATCCTAAAGCTGCTTAACCACATTGCTACTGCTTTTATTATTTCCCTGTACTCTTTGAATCTTTCCAACCTGCTTTCCCAGCCTTTCTCTTTACAAGGACTCAGGAGGCTTTCCACTGACCATCTTTGTTTGCTGTTTGTCTTTGGGTCTTACCTGGTAGTGCTTAGATCTTACTCCAGATTCTGTGTTCAGGGATCATTCCTAGCAGGGTTTGGCTAACATATAGGGTTCGAAGTTTAAACCTGGGTTGGGTGTGCGCAAGGCAAACACACTCTACCCACTATATTGTATCCATCCTGCCTTTCCAGTGACTTTTTTTTCCACACCTGGCAGCACTCAGGTGTTACCCCTGCCCTGTGTTCAGAAATTGCTCCTGGCAAGCTTTAGGATCATAAGAAATCCTGGGATCAAACCCAGGTCTGTCCTGGGTCGGCTGCATTCAAGGCAAATGACATACTACTCTACTAACTCTCTGGCTCAGTGACCATTTTTTAATGATTTCTCTGACCTTTATGCTTTCTTTTTCCTTTGCTTCCTTCCAACACTTGACATTGCTAATCACTGTTAATTTTTGAAATTTCCTCATCCCTTAATTTTATGGGTAAACTGTACTCTCCCTTTTGCTCCAATTCTTAATTTCTTTTTTTTCCTTCATTTTTTGGAGGTATTTAAATTTAAATTTTTTCTTTTATAAAATCTTCATTTAGGCACCATAATTCCAAGCATGATTGTAGTTGGGTTTCAGTCATAAACAGAGCATCCCCCTTCACCAGTGCAACCTTCCACCACCAATGCCTCCCCGCACCCCGCCTGTATTCAAGACAGTCATTCTACTTTTCTCATTCATTAACATTGTCATGCTAGTTGTTAGTGTAGTTATTTCTCTAACAGCATTCACCACTCTTTGTGGTGAGCTTCATATTGTGAGTCGGTTCCTCCTGCCCTTAACTCTATTGTCTCTGGGATTATTACAATAATGTATTTTTTAAGCCCATAGATGTGTAAGACTGCTTTATGTCTATTTCTCTCCCTCTGACTTATTTCACTCAGCATAATAGATTCCATGTACATCCATGTATAGGAAAATTTCATGACTACATCTCTCTTGATGGCTGCATAATATCCCATTGTGTTTATGTACACAGTTTCTTTAGCCATTCATCTATTGAAGGGCATCTTGGTTTTTCCAGTCTGGCTATTGTAAATAGCACTGCAATGAATATAGGTGCGAGGAAGGGATTTTTGAATTGTATTTTTGTGTATATTGTATTTTTGTATATCCCTACAAGTGGTATAGCTGGATTATATGGGAGCTCAATTTCCAGTGCTTTGAAAAATCTCCATATTGTTTTCCATAAAGGCTGGACTAGGTGGCATTCCCACCAGCAGTGAATAAGAGTTCCTTTCTCTCCACATCCCCACCAACACTGCTTGTTCTCATTTTTTGTATTGTGCGCCAATCTCTGTGGTGTGAGGTGGTACCTCATAGTTGTTTTGATTTGCATGTCCTTGATGATTAGTGATGTGGAACATTTTTTATGTGTCTTTTGGAACTCTTAATTTTTGTTCCTATTTTTATGCACTTCTGTTTGTTTTACTAAAGTTATCAACTCATCCTAGCCTCTACATTAACCTTCACATAAATAATATTCAATTCAAATATATTGCTTTAGTTAAGATATAAAGTCCTAATGTCTTGTCTTTACAATACAGAACATTGCACTGTATGCCTCATGTTTGTCTCAAACTCAATACATGCCAAGTCAAGCACATCCTTTTTTTTTTTTTCAGAAGACTCTCAATCTTTTTTCTCACCCTCTGTCCTTTCTACTTGGCCTTCTCCAGTCTCCCTAGACATGAAAGGCTCCAAGACATCATTGTCTCCTAATCTTTCATCCTCCATCTAAACCAATTGATTCTCTTTTCCAAAAGTCTTTAAACATATCTGAATAGCCTGAGGCCACTGTGCATCTTCTGTAAATTAATCTCTCACCCTCCATAAAACAGTGAGAGCAGCAGTGTGATATAGTACAACCTTCCCCCCACCAATGCCCCCATCTCCCTTCTTCCACCACCTCCTGCCTGTATTCGAGACAGGCATTCTACTTTTCTCACCCATTAACACTGTCATGATAGTGTTTAGTAATTATTGTAATAATAGAGTTTTTAACTATTCATAGTTCACTTGACTTTTTAAAATTCAATTAATATAAAATACACAAATTTGTGATTTGTCCTATATTAATGTTACCTTCTATTGCTTCATATATGCCTTGTCCATAACCCAGATTAAATCACTTTTTTTTCTGTAAAATCCTGCTTATTTTTCTATATATTTTCTGCTTAAATTACTCTTTCTACGATTTTATAATAATTGTTTGCCTGGCATCACAGTTAACAGAACACTGACACATTTGAGCCTGATTAAAAAAGTCATGTCAATAGGTCATGTTCAAGTACCACCAGGAGTAAGCCTTGAGCATCTCTTCGGTGTGACCCCCCCCAAAAAAACTGAAGTCAAAGTAGAACAAAACTCAAAAAGCATGGTTTTGTTCAAATGGTTTTTGTACAAATATTGGGACACAGCTATAAACAATGTAGCCTCCAAAAATTTAGATAGTGGTGATTTAAATGTGAAATGAAAGTGAAAGCTAAGTGCCTACTGAAGTGTTTATTCAGTTCTAATCTACAAGGCACTTTCATATATTGTAAAGGAACTCACATATTTTTTCATTGTAATTTCCTAGATTGTAGGATTGTTTTTATTATAGAACCTACATGGTGGGTCTTAAGTATCTTGTTGAATGATATACTACAAGTAATCAAGAAAATGATCTGTAACCTGTCAAGTTTTCATTATAGTTACCTTTGTTCCTTAGATTTACTTAGATAGAACAAATTGGAATTAGGAGAAATTGTGAGTCATTACTGAAAATTGCTTTGATATCCTCTAATAAAAACTTAAAATAAGTTCCATAGGTCTATCTTTTAAAACTCCTCTCACAAAGTTACCTTTGTGATATTACTTTGAACTTAAATTGTCACTATCTTGAGAAGAAACAGCATTATTTATAGGCTAAAATATTTAATAAGGATGAAAATCTGTAGTTTCAAAAACATTCTCAAAATTTTGAGTTTGGAAGTGCAGATTTATGAGCAATTTCATGTCAGGTTTTACAAGTATATTTTCCTAGTTATTAACACTTAATATGTGTAAAATTTATATTTTAATATTAGATTTTATAACATGGCATGAGATTTGTTGGCTAAAAATGTCTGCACAGAAGCAAGTAAATTTTCTCATAAAAGAAATAAGAAATGGATGAACAAAAGAGTTTACTTTTGAAATGACTTATGGATAGATTAAATTAGCATGATTAGCCAAGAATGAGAGTGAGAAATTTGTTTTCTGCTATTAATCATGCAAATTTTGAGAATTTGCTTGGGACCAACTGTATGAATTAATATAAAGTAACTTCTGTTACTTTTATTGTAGTGAATATTTCCTATAGTTGGTTTTCTAGCTTAGAAGTTATATCAGTTTTTTTTTTTCATTTGTTTGTTGTTTTGGGCCTCACGCTCAGGCTATGTGCTCGGAAATTGCTCCTGGCTATATGGGACGCCGGAGATGGAACTGAGATCTATCCTGGGTCAGCAGCATGCAACATCCTACTGCTGCGCTACCACTCCGGCCACCCAGCCCCAACAGTGTCTTTTAATTTTATTTTTCCTTACTTCCCTTTGTTTTGCTGCTGTCCTTGTTTTTATGATGCTCAGGGGTTGCACTCTTGGTTGTGGTGTTTTCTGGGAGTAACCAATTTTTGTGGTATTGTTGAGGCTAACAATGGCAGAGCTGTGGAATTGAGCTTAATGACATGGGATGGTGTAGACATCAAATTTAGAACCTTACACCTGCAAGGCAGATGTCTGCAACCAGATCTCATTCCTAAGCTTCAATATTGCCATTTAAAATAATTACGTTAGAGCCTTCAGAGTAGCTCAGGAGGCTGATGTCAAGTGTACCATCTGGTGTGGCTACCAAACCATAAAAGCTATACACATGGTATTTAAAATGCATTTATTGCTTAGGTCAATTTTACTATTTTTTTTTTTTACTATTTTCACAAAAGGAGAGAGTAGAATATTAAAGAAGTAGTGAAAATAGGTATAAAAACAGTGTATTTGTTGTTGTTGTTGTTTTCTTTTGTTTTTGGGTCACTTCTAGCAGTTCCCAGGGCTTACTCCTGACACTTTTTTCAAGGGTCACTCCAGATGTGTTCAGGCATCATAGTGGGTGCTGGAATAGAATTAAAATTAGCTGCTTGCAAGGCTACTGTCTTGCCTCCTGCACTATATTTCTGGCCTCCTTTTTTTTTTAATTTTTTGTTTTGTTTTTAATTATATCATCAGTATCATGGCTATAATATTATTGATATTAATGTTGTGATATACAAAGGTGTTGCAAAAATAAAGTCTTTTTTTTTTTAGGTCATATTCAGCCATGCTCAGGACTTACTCTTGCCAGTGATAGAATCTTAGTTGACTTATCTGCACTGGACTTATCTGTACTCTGGACAGGGTACTCTGGACCCCCAAATGACCAGTTTTTGTATTCACATGTAACCTCTTTTGTATCTTGACTGCTGTGTGTTTAAGTATCTTTTTTTGGGGGGGGGTTGGGTTTTGGGGCCACACCCGGTGACACTCAGGGGTTACTCCTGGCTATGCGCTCAGAAGTTGCTCCTGGCTTGGGGGACCATATGGGACGCCGGGGGATCGAACCGTGGTCTGTCCTAGGCTAGCACAGGCAAGGCAGGCACCTTACCTCTAGCGCCACCGCCCGGCCCCTTTAAGTGTATCTTCTTATACTTTCTTTCCTGTGTCTTTCTCCTGCCATTCATACATCTGGGCCTTGTTCTTCTTTCTGGAGTGTTTGCCCTTCATTTTTTTTTTCCTTGTAATTTATGAACTTCATGTACTGCTGTACTCAAGACTTGCTTTTGGTTCTATGATCTGGAATTACTCCTGCTTGTGCTTGGGAACTATTTGTGATGCTAGGGATTGAATAGGGGGTCAGCAACATGCAAAGCTAGTGCCTTAACCTCTATGCTACTTTTTAACCCTCTTCCTTGGTTTCTGTCTTTATTCTCTCTTAATCCTTTTTATATCAGTAGGAAGTTAGAGTTACTAATGAATGTAATCCTTTTCCTATTTCATTTTCTTTCTGAAATCGTGTTTAATGTTTCACCATTACCTATTAAAACTAGTCTATTATCATGGTTTTCACAAACATGGCCTGATATACAGTTCTGGGACGACTTTTTGTTTGTTTGTTTGTTTTGGGTCACACTTGGCGGCTCTCAGGGGTTACTCCTGGCTCTGCACTCACAAATTGGTCCTGGCAGGCTCAGGGAACCATATGGGATGCAGGGAATCGAACCACCTGGATCGGTTGCATGTAAGGCAAATGTCCTACAGCTGTACTATCTCTCGGGCTCCCTGTAGTCACTTTTGATGATACTTGGCCATTCTGGTTAGAATATGCTTGATATCAGAAGTGCTCCTTGGCAGGCAGTGTTGATGGGCACCAGGGGCACAACTGATAGTGCTGAGAGGATGTGAGGATGTCCAAGAACATATCTGGTAGTGTTTGGGTATGGTATCATTTAATTCCATGCTTAAAACTTGGTATCAGAATTTGAACTCTAATCTCTGGCTTTTTTGACTTGTCTCTAGTATTTATGTTTATGTTTGTGTGATTTATTTGTATCACTGAGATTAACTGAATCCCTGAGCACTGCCATGTGTGGCCCCAAAACAAAACCAACCAAACAAAAAAAAAATCCCTCCCCCAAAACCTACCCAAATAACCACTCAAAAATATTCTCAATCAGTTTGCACTGAAGTCTTTAATTATAAAAATAAAGAATATCTTTTAATTAGACTTTTTTTGTTGAATTAATAACAGTTTATTGGAAAGCATTTCATTCGCCTGGAGCTATTTGTTTTCAGAAAGTGAGAAAGTGTGAGAAAGAAAATGATTTTGTGTCTTGTAATGATGAAAGGATACTAAAAACAAATGGAAATTTTTAATGTTCTATTGTAATAATTAACGAAGTTAAGCGGGTTCAATCACTTGGTAGGCTAAAACTAATAAATGATTTGCCATGTCTAACATGAAAATAGTCTCAGAATACATGTTCTTTGATTTGATGAGTTATGGATTTAGAGCTGCTTCATATAATTTTCTGCATTGTAAATGAATGGGCACAAAATTATAATACTTTTTCTCCACATTTCATCAAGTTGAGGAATTTTCTTAGTCATTGTTTCTTTGCTATAACATTTGACCTATTTACTTTAAAAGATTGCATGATAAAAATATTTCAGTTAAGTCAGATATGTTTATTTTTAATTGTAGTACATTTACTAGATTGCCAATACCATATGGAAAAGTTTGAATTTAGTATGCAAACATTTCTTTCTTTCTGGTAATATATAGCTCCTGTACAAAAAAAATGAATGACACAGAGACACAAATTAATGTCAGATGGTTTTATAGTTTGTGGTTTGTGTTTATGATCTTTAGCTGAAGAATCAGGATATATAAAAAGATTAAAGAATCTTTTCAACTCTGAACTTAAAATATATGTGTTTACAAATAAATGCTATGTAATTTTGATCTTGGTATATCTGTGAACTATTTTTAAAAACTATGTTGTTTTGGAATTCTCTCAATTAATTTACTTAGAAATTTTTATAGAGTCTTTTTCAAGGGACAAAGTTTACTCTAATTTTGTTCTAATAGAAATAGTTTATCACTGAGGAGCTTAAAAAATGATAGGAAATACCAGTTTGTAGAATATGACACACACATATATGTATACATATACATATATATTTATATATATGAGAAAGTAGAATGAAAGCTAATAATAATATTGTCTAGGGTAGATTGAACTTTTGTAGAACAGATAAGATTGTAATTAAAACTTTAAAGAACAGATTTCTCCCACTGTCTTGAATTTTAATGAAACATTTTCTAAAACTTAAAAAATGAAGACACTATTACCATTAATTCACGATGAAGAATTTTTAAATATTCCAGAATTTTAAAAATAACTTACCAGAACATAAATTTTAAAAATTGCATTGAAATATAGTAAAAATCTAGGAGAAATGATGGTGGTACTTATACGGTTCACATAAAGTAATTTCTGAGCATGAAGATAAGCAGAGCCTTCTTGCTTGGAATGCTCTCTCTCTCTCTCTCTCTCTCTCTCTCTCTCTCTCTCTCTTGAGCTACTGCAACAGCAAATTCTAGAACTATTTTTGTTTTTCCACTTTTGTCCTTACTTGTTGGTTTGTTTGTTTGTTTGGGGTCACACCGAAATTACTTCTGGCTCTGTGCTCAGAAATCACTTCTGCCAGTCTCGGAACTATTTGGGATGCCAGGATCACCGTTAGTCCTGAATAGTCTGCATGCAAGGCAAACACCCTACCGCCGTGCTATCTCTCATTCACTTTTGTCTTTTAAGTGAAAAATCCCTTGATTAGCAAAAGACAGTTCTAATGTAGGTCTTTTACAAGTGTGCAGAGGCATATGGTGAATTTTCAAAAAGCAAGGGATATTTATATAAGAATTTGAATGAAGTGGAATGAAAGAGCTCTCCTACTCCATTTCTTTTCAGAGAAACCATGTGTTTTAGGTACCAGAGAAACATGACATAGAAGCAGAAAAAAGCATACCATGTTTTTGTCAGTTTGCAGGCAGAGAAAATGTTTATGGAAGACTCTGAAAGCTGTGGCAGATTTAGGGTTTAGGGAACAAAGAAGAGGTGTAGACTGGGACTGAAGTATAGGCTACTGTTTCCCTTTCCACTAAAGAAAATCCATACTTCTTGCTATCTTTCCATTTGTTTGTTTTTTATCATATCTGTTAGTGCTCAGGGCTTTTTGTGGATGGATAACACTGTTGTTGGGGATGGAAACTGCTATGGATATCTGCAAAACCTTAATTCTTGTAATATCTCAATGGCCCCAAAGACAAATTCTAAATAATTAAAATCTGAAATGATTTTATTAAGAAGGGCTGGATAAAGTCAAGTAAATCCTAAATAAATGAAGCATTCCTGAATTGTGGTGTGTAAGACTGGAACTTTCTATAAGACATGAGAAAAGTTTGTTAGATTTTTTTTTTCAATGTTCCAAATAAGGAAGTGATGCTAGGAAATATTTAAGAAAATATTGCCTTATAAGAAATGCCAAGATAAAGGAAGGCGTAAGAGCCTCTCTACCCACTGTCAGAGTATTTGCTGTGGTTCTGCTTTTTTGTTTTGTTTTGGAATTTTTTTTGGACAACAGTTCTCCATGCTTAGGACTGAACTTTTGCTGTGGTCAAGGGTTTGTTTATGGTGCTGGTGCTGGTGCTGGTGTGTGTGTGTGTGTGTGTGTGTGTGTGTGTGTGTGTGTGTGTGTGTGTGTGTGTGTGGTCAAACCAGAGTATCTTTCTCTCTCCACAGCCAAATGCAGAGCAAGTGCCATGGCTTCTGCACTATCTCCTGGCCCTTTGTTTTCATTTTGGAGACTGTATTTAAAGAATAATTATAGAGAAGACAAGAGGTAGGGGAAAGGTAACCATGGCAGTGAAAGATCTGGATACGATATTGCAGGCAAAACAAATAATGAAATGGAAGCTATAATTGCTCTCACTGAGTAAAGCAGACGAGACAGTTGTTGAAAGAATTGGCTTCAGGGAACCATAAGTGGAAATCTGAGGAAGTTGGTTTAGATCTATGAAGTGATAATTTCTTTTAAAAATGATTTCTACTGTAGGAATAAACAGCTTGAGTAATACAACTTTTCTGTGTGTTTTTAATAACCTTAACTTTTTTTTATTGGATATAGTCTACTTGAGCAGTGCTTGGGACTGAACCCAGGACTATACAGCATGGAAAACTTGGGCTCCAGTCCTCTGAGCTCCCTTTCCATGGAGCTAGACTTGGAGGGACTTTTTTGTTTGTTGTTTGCTTGCTTGCTTGTTTTTTGGTTTTTGGGCTACACCCGGTGACACTCAGGGGTTACTTCTGGCTATGCACTCAGAAATTGCTCCTGGCTTGGGAGACCATATGGGACGCTGGGGATCAATTCTCAGTCCATCCTAGGTCAGCACAAGCAAGGCAAACGACCTACCTCTTGCGCCCCTCTCTGGCCCCTTGACTTGGAGTTTTAAAGCTAAGAATAGATGCTCTTTGTCAGTAAAAACGTGGGTTGTGAGAGTTTTACCTAATGACCATCAATGTCATTAACAGATGTCTCCAAGTGTAAATTAGGACCTTCCTGTATCCTTAAGATGTGTATTAACTAGATTGCTTCAGCTGGATGTATTTTGGAAGCCTGAGTCTGATGAGAGCTGTGTGCTGAGATGTTTTATTTGACTGGAGGGAAATGACTTAGTTGCTAAAGTGTGCTCCAATAATCATCACAGTCCCTGGGAACTGAGTGCAGTAGTGCCTGGTGTTCAGCTTAGTAATTTTTTTTTGGTACTTAATTTTTATTCAATTTTTTCCTTAATAAATCTTTATTTAAGCACCATGATTACAAGCATGTTTGCAGTTGGCGTTCAGTCACTTTGTATTAGCACATTATTTGACTTAATCATCCAGCAAATGTTTTTTTTTTTCCTTTGTTTAATCCTGTCCTCTTTTTCTTTTTTTTTTTTGCCACACTTGGTGATGCTCAGGGGTTACTCCTGGTTATGTGCTCAGAAATCACTTCTGGCTTGGGGGATCATATGGGATGTTGGGGGATCGAATCGCAGTCTGTCCTAGGGTAGCTCTGTCAAGACAGACATGTTACTGCTCTGCACCATGGCTCCGGCCCCAAATCTAATCCTCTTTTTTTCAGACAACAAATCGAGATTAATAAATTAAATCCAGTTGTTATTTTTACATAATGTGTCTATGCTTCAATTCGTCATATAAAATTATAGAACATGCCACCTCAGTGTGCTGTGAGGTTCATATTTTCTTCCACCCACTGCTACTGAACAAAAAATCCAAGTACCATGCTTACAGTAATATCAGGTTTCTTGTCCAATTTAAAAGAAGGAAAGAAAGAAATGAGCAAAAACTCTTATGAATCATCTACTATGTACCAGATATATTTGACTCTCATCACTGAATGATATTTTTTCTTCTCTCTACCCTCCTGATCAGTAGGTTGTACTTTGGGATTCACATTTCTAAGTTATTGTTAAGGCCTCCAAATTGAACTTTCAGTTTCCAGTCTTAAAGATTTTTTTTAAAACATTCATTAAATAAATAAAACATTTGATTACAATTTTTTAATTTAATTTTTTAAATGGAAACCATCGTGATTTAACAAAGTCTCTCATAGTTGGGTTTCAGACATATAATGAATCAGGATCAATCCCACCACTAATGTCAACTTCCCTCCACCGATGTTCTCAGAATGCACACCATACCACCACCTGCCTGGCAGTGTAACAAGCCTCTTTTAAGTTTATGTTGTTAAACTTTGGCTCTCTTGATTCCATTGTTGTTGACTTTGTCTCAGATATTTAGTTCTATCCCTTTTTTAACCCCACCAATACACCTGAGATCACATGGCCCCTGGCCCCCATCCTTTAATATTTGTGTTTTTCCTCCTCCTCTTAAGCTCTTTTCTCCTCCTTGCTATCTGGGGCCAACGTTGTTTGAGACAGCTCCCATTTAGACCATTGCATTTCTTCATGCAGTTATTCTATCAGGGGTCCTCAAACTTTTTTTTTTTTTGTGGTTTTTGGGTCACACCCGGCAGTGCTCAGGGATTATTCCTGGCTCCAGGCTCAGAAATTGTTCCTGGCAGGCACGGGGGACCATATGGGACGCCGGGATTCGAACCGATGACCTCCTGCATGAAAGGCAAACGCCTTACCTCCCATGCTATCTCTCCGGCCCAGTCCTCAAACTTTTTAAACAAGGGGCCAGTTCACTGTCCCTCAGACCATTGGAGGGTCTGACTACAGTAAAAACAAAACTTATGAAGTCTTATGCACACTGCATATATCTTATTTTGCAACGAAGAAACAAAACAGATACAAATACAATATGTGGCCCGCGGGCCATAGTTTGAGGACCACTGTTTAATAAGTGATATCATTCTGTATTTATCCTTCTTCTGGCTTACTTCATTTTACTAAATATCTTTCATTTCCATCCACGTTGCAGCAGATCGCATGATTGCACCATCTCATTACAGCTATTCATTACAGCTATATAACATTTCATTGGGTGGAGATTGGTGCATCACGTAGCAGCTCGCTTTTGCCTTTACTGAGGATCGGACACACTGTTTCCACAGGGGTTTTGGACAGGCAGCATTCCCACCAGCAGTGGATGAGAGTTCCTTTCTCATCATATTCCCACCAACAGAGATTGTTTCCATTATTTTTGATATGTGTCATCCTCACTGGTGTAAGATGATGTATCTCATTGTTGACTTGTTTTGAATTTCCCTAATGATAAGTGATGATGAGTATTTTATCATGTGCCTATTGGCAATCTGTTGGTCTTCCTTGGGTGTCTGTTCATTTTTAAATTAAAAAAATTGAGTTACCACGAATTAGGTTATTTATGATTAAATTTCAGGCATACGGTATTCTAAAACCAATCCTTTCACCAGTTTTCATTTACTTCTACCAATGTTCCTAAATTTCTCTCCTGCCCCCAGCCTGTTTCTAAAGCAGATACTTGTTTCTTTTTTTTTTTTTTTTTGGTTTTTGGGCCACACCCGGTGACACTCAGGGGTACTCCTGGCTATGCGCTCAGAAGTCGCTCCTGGCTTGGGGGACCATATGGGACGCCGGGGGATCAAACTGCGGTCCGTCCTAGGCTAGCGCTGGCAAGGCAGACGACACCTTACCTCTAGGGCCACGCGCCGGCCCCTCTTGTTTCTTTTTCTATTTTCCTTTATTTTTGACTTTTAGTCATTGCAGTTTATAATATTGTAACAGATAGGGTATAATATATCTCTTTACCTCCTTTCAGCACCCAGTCCTTGTCAGAGTGACCTCTTCCTTCTAATCCATCTCCCCTCATCTGCTTCATTCTTGAATCAAAAAAGCTCCTAACCTCTGTGATAAATAACTTCCTATACCTAATAGTTATTGAGTTCCTGTGCTTCAGGGGAAGTTATGTGGTGCCAGGATGGAGCTTGGGTTGACTGCATGCAAAGCAATCACCCCAACCACTTTACTCTCTAGTTCTATTATACCTCAGATTTTTACAGAACTTCCAACCAGTTGAACTAACCTTAAGAGAATCAACACCTCATATAGAATTTTAGCAATATTCTATTCTACCCCTTTGTACACTCTTCGAATGTTATACTCTAGAAGTACAAATTATTTTTTTTAAAGTTTTACTCTTAAATACTTAGTGTTGTGTTTTTCTTCAGGATAATTATTAAAGGTATGGACTTTGGATCCACATGGCCTTGATCTAAGTTGTTTGATTCTAGACATGATTCTTAATTCTATTTATCTAACTTTTGCATAGTAAGATGGGGTTGTTACCAGGGCTTAAACCATAGATTGTTGTTAAAGATTGAATTAATTCATATTAAGTGCTTACTCTGCACATGATAGGTGAATATCCCTTTAGTTTGTGGCACTCCTGCTCCAAGAACTTAGATAATCATACCCTTATTCCTGCTGTTCTCGTTGCCTTAAGTGCTCTTCCTTCTGCTGACACGAAGATTACTTATTTCTTTTTTGAAGCCTCCCTAGGGTGTCTGTTTTTGAGTCAAACCTTTCCACATGCTTTTTAATCCACACTTCTCATCTTCCATCTTCTGTGCTGCTTTTGAATGTTAAAAATCAGTTTAAATTCAGCACACCTTATTAATTTTTTTACAGCTTTAAATGCAATGCTATTTTTAACTGCTTTTTAAAATTTTAGATTTTTTTGTGTATTTTGGATTAGTCCCCAGTGGTGTTTAGGGCTCTGTACTCAGGGATTGGGTAAGATTTGTGGAGTCAGTGATAAAACCCAGATTGGCTACTTTCAAGACAAGCATTTTACTCACTGTACTATCTCTCTAACCCTAAGCACTTTCATACAATTATTGTTTTTCTGTTTTTGGGCCACACAGGAGGTGTTCAGGGGCTATTCTCATGCTTTTTTTTGGGGGGGGGTTGTCTCTAGTGGTGGTCTTCAGGGAACATATTGAGGATTGAACCTTGACCTCCTATGTGCAAAGCATCACAAGTATTTTTTATAATTAGAAGAGGGCTCTATTTTAGACTCTTTAGTACAAGATTATGACTTATTTATCATTGATTCTTTAGAAGCCAGCTTAGTACCTGGCCCACCATATTCAATAAATAATTTTTGAACTTATATATTTTTGAATTGAATATCAAAGCACACTACATGACAGAATATGATGACTAGTGGTGATATTTATTGAATGTCATGAATTTGGCCTCTAGGTTAAGAAGACCTCATAGTGTAACTACAGTAAGGCATCTGTTGAAAGATTTAGACTTTGATTCAGAGTTACTATATTACTATTTCTGCCTGTTGCTTGTTTCATATATGCCCAAGTGCATAGAATACATTGCAAATTAGTCATTTATTTAACAAGTCATTTATAAGCAATGAATGCTCTGACTTACCATGTAGAAATGTAAGCCAGAAGTTTGGGGATTCTATGCCAAAGAATTTGTTGCTGTTCGCCTGGAAGATTGCATGGCTGTTGGTTCAAGCTGTGCTTTAATAAACAGGAGCTCAAACACTTTATGATGGGAAGTACAGCTGAGGACTTTTTCAAGTGCATAAGTAGATCGTGCTGAATACTTTTTTGGGTCATGTTCATTTCATAAAAACAGTCAATTCCCAGTCTTCCCAGAAGAGGAAATGCTGAAGGTCCCAAGCTGAAATGTAGGGTGAGGAGGAAATGGAGGTTGGGGGAGGGTCAGGCGGCCCCCTGTCTTTTCCTTGGCTAGTAATTGTCAGGCACCCAGCCCAGACATAGGTCCCGGTACACTGTGGGTCTCAGCAAAATTCTTACAGCTGCTTAACTGCAATAGGTTCCCACCCTTCCAAACTCCTCCTCTTTTCTTTTCTTTTCTTTCTTTCTTTTTGTTTTTTTGTTTTTGTTTTTGGGCCACACCCGGCGTTGCTCAGGGGTTACTCCTGGCTGTCTGCTCAGAAATAGCTCCTGGCAGGCACGGGGGACCATATGGGACACCGGGATTTGAACCAACCACCTTAGGTCCTGGATGGGCTGCTTGCAAGGCAAACACCGCTGTGCTCATAGCAATCATGTGTTCTACGGACCAGAGCACCATGACATAGAAGCAGAAAAAAAACAACAACAACAAAAAAAAAACAACACCAATTCCTTGCCAGTTGGCAGACAGAGAAAAACACTTTTGGAAGTTTGAAGTGTGTTTCCTATGTTGATTTCCTAATCATGCATTTTTTTAGAGCCACACACAATGGCATCCTGAACAGTCATTGGCATTTGATTGGTTTTCTTGCCACATCAATAAACATATTTTTATTTGGAGCACTCAGGATAGGGGATGCTTTTTGATCATAAACTACTTCATGGAATGTTTGAATTCTTCTTTATTTAAGGATGATTCTAAGTTTGATAGAAAACAGTATGAATTAATTCTACTGGCCACATTTTAATTTTAACACATGCAGTTTTTAACATTAATGATAATATATTTGCAGTGGATAATTTCCAAGTTATTTTTGTAAAAATATCTGATGAGTTATTAAAAGGGCACTTCATTTTGGATATAAATAACACAGAGTACTTATGTGTGATGAGTTACTTAATCTCTGATGCAATTTATGTTTCTTCATTGTCAGAAATGGTAAAACAATTATTTTTCTTGGAACATTGAGTTGCACAGGCTTAGCAGGGTGGTCTGTGAATTCTGCAAGTGGACCTAGGATATCTAGGCAGGCTTTTGAGGGCTGGAAGTGGAAGGAGAATAGGAAATGGATGCTCTTTGGCCATTTTTCGAGGATCTGGAGCAGACTGACTGCAGGTGATTTGAGAAGCTATTAGGGCAGAATAATCTTTGGCCAGTTCTGAGGTCAACTGTTCACCTATGGGCCACAGCCACTATTGCCACACAGCAACCTAGGTGTACCTACCAGCAATATTCTAACATATAATGCAATAAGTAATGTTATATGTTCTGTTGTCAGGATCGGGAGATTTCTGACAGAGAACTGTGACTTGGTTTCAGGAAGTTTTGTGAATGGGAAGACAATTTAGTGGTGGAAAGATCTCAGACCAGCTGTCACTTGGGAGATGAAAGTTCAAGGTTAAATTTCATTTGTTTGGCAAAAGAGAATTGAGAGGAAAGTTCATTTTCATAACTTTTTCTTGGCTGGAAACAGAAGAAATGGGGAAAAGATTAGCAGCATGTGTTCCTAGGAGCTCTCAGTCTAATTAGGTTATATTGATGAAAATGATTTATGTGTATTCTTGATATGTGCAAGACATAATAGCAGTAAATATATTGCATGTACAAACCCCTGGCTCTCACAGTAATTCATAAGAAAGGTATCTTTACTCCATTTTTTTTCAAGACAGGAAATTGAGATACAGAGGAACTGAGCAATTGCCCAGAACTACTTAGCTAATAAGTGGTAGAGCTGGAATTTGAATTAAAGACTTGTGATAGAGTCCTTACTCTTAGCCAGATACATCCTATGGGACATGAGTGAGGGGAGGGTAGAGGCTATGGCTGGATTGTTGTTTGAAATGGTCTCTTGGAACATGGAACTTATTCATTGGAATTATTGATATATATCTCTGTATCACTTCCCATAAAACTCCAAGGTCACTTGACTTTGTATCTCTGGCATCAGTTTACTGTCGAAAACCTTAAGAAATTGTAGGACTCTCTTATTTTGAGGCCTGTTTCAGCTGTTATTGAAAAATAGCATAATGTATAATAACACTCAAAATAAGACTTGTGTTATGAAACTGATTTACTTTTTAAGTGGCAGTATTTCTAAAAATAAATACTAAAATATTTCACCAAAAAAAAAAAAAAAAAAAAAAAGAAATTGTAGGACATGATACCAGGCACCTGGGACAAGAGTCAGTCCCAAGAAGATGGTGTTCTCCAGGTGAACTCTGTCACCATTTATAATTTTTTATTGGGCAAATAAAAATAATGACTTGTGTGAGAGTTTAGAATGAGTGAAATCAAAATTAAAAGAGGGTTAAAAAAAGACCCTCATGGGGCTAGAGAGAAAGCACAGTGGTGGGGCGTTTGTTTTGCATGTGGCTGCCCCGGGAGGGATCCGGTTTGTTTCCAGGCATCCCATATGGTTCCCCAACCTTCCAGGGTCTATTTCTGAGTGCAGGGCCAAGAGTGGCCCCTGAACATTGCTGCGTGTGGTCCAATAACCAATCAATCTATCAATCAATAAAGTTTTTTTAAAGACTCTCATATTTTATATATATATATATATTTTTTTTTATCATCATTTGTATCTTTTTTGTTTCATGGAAAGCCAGTGAACTCTCCTTAAAAATTAAGGTAGGACTGGAGAGAAAATACAGAGGGTAAGGTTCCTGCCTTGCATGCAGCTGACCTGGGTTCAATCTCCAGCAACCCATATGCTTCCTTGAACCTTTCCAGGAGAGAATACTGAGTGTATAGCCAGGAATAAGCCCTGAGCATCACAGAGTGTGACCCAAACAATCAACCCCCTGTCCCTTTCAAGAAACTAAAAGGTGAAATTAATAGGCATTTCTAGATTAATGCTGCATCAGCTGATTTAGAATCACTGTTGTCATCTTCATACATGCCTACTATTTTTATACACTGTTGGTGCCTGTTGAATGTGTGTTGTTCTAATCAGTTATTGAACTTGCCTGGAGATTCTGTTATTCTCTCTCCATGGGAAAAATATGAACAATGGGTAAAGGGTTTCCATAACCAAATGTGTGAGGAAGAAAATTACAGCTTGGCATTGAAAGGTGGCTACATTTATATTTGCCAGGCACATGTTCAACGCCTTTTCTGCCTCACTGCCTTATGGCCTCATCATATGCCTGAAAAAAGTCATATTCATGGGCCAGATTTCCAATCCCCAGTTCAAGACTCTGTTAGAGGTTGACTCTAGTGGCCAGTGTACTCATTCTTGAAAGCATCTGCCTGCCAATGACACCTCTATGTGAGAGAAAATTTAAGTGAAGAAAGCTAATATTTGAATATAAAGGTTTCAGATAAAATAAGTGAAACAAATTTAAAAATATATTTAAGTATATGTAACTTTCTAATGGGACAACAAAGAACATCAGATTTCCTCTAGATATTTTATTTTCCAAAATTAAGTAGGTTTCTCTCTACTTTTTTTTTTTTTTTTTTTTTTTTTTTTGGTTTTTGGGCCACACCCTGTGACGCTCAGGGGTTACTCCTGGCTATGCGCTCAGAAGTTGCTCCTGGCTTCTTGGGGGACCATATGGGACGCCGGGGGATCGAACCGCGGTCCGTGCGCAGGCAAGGCAGGCACCTTAGCTCCAGCGCCACCGCCCGGCCCCGGTTTCTCTCTACTTAAAAAATTTAAGAATGGCTGATGGTTTTGATTTGTGGTTTATTCTGTGTTAATTCTTTTTGTAATCTTGTTGATATTCCCTTATTATTTTTTGTATCTGTTTTGTTTTCATTTACTACTTTTTTCTTCTTTTTTCTTTTTTTTTCTAAATGGATATTTATAACACCTAGATGGACTCCTCCTAGTTTTTCTCTTTTTTGTTTGCCCCTTTTATTTTCTTCTTCTTTTGATGGTACCAAGGCCAGACAGTCGAATGTTCGTTTGGTGGAAATAAAAACTGATCAGACATGAATATTAAATCCAAAGTCAACGACAACAGAATCGATACCCGATCTACAACAAGCTGTACAAGGGGGAACAGTTGCACTAGCATTATGGGGGTAAAGGAGGGAGATGTGAGATGCATGCTGGGAATATGGGTGGAGGGAGGACAATACTGGTGGTGGAAATGCCCCTCACTCATTGTCACTATGTGCCTCAAATATTACTATGAGAGAATTATAATTTACTTCGACCACAATAAAAATTAAAAAAAATTAAGAATGATTCTTAAGTGTATCTTGATAACTTCTAGCTTAAACTAAAGAATTAGTTTCTATACCTTGTAAAATTATTAAACTATCAAAGAACGATAACACTTATTTTCTGATATAAAATTGCTTGAACAACTAGTATACTATGAATTGGCCATTCTCAATGCATTAATATAATTAGATGAGTAATTGAACTTTTAAAACAAATTAAAGCTTCTACATATTAGCTGTATCATAATAATGTGTATTTTATATCTATATCATACAAAATTATTGATAATATTTTTTGTATTTTCTTGATTTCGGGCTTATACCCAGTGATGCTCAGGGTTTACTCTTGGCTCTGTGCTCAGTGATCACTCCTGAGGGTGTTTTAGGAGCACAGCAGGAATTTAAACCGAGATCAACTAGGCTGGTTGCCTATAAGGCAAATTACATATCTTCTTTATCACCTATCAAGACCTTTGATTATCACATTAAAATATTTTTATTTTTATTCTTTGAGGCTCCCTGGCTTCGTTTAGCGATTACTTCTGGCTCTAAACTCAGAGATCATTCCTGGTGGCTCAGGGGACCAGATGTATGCCAGGAATCTAACGTGTGTGCCAAAATTGAAGCTTTACTCACTGTAATATCACTTGGCCCAATGAGCTGATTTTTTTTTTTGTTTGTTAGTTTTTTGTTTTGTTTTTTTTTTTTTTGGTCACACCGGCAGGGCTCAGGGGTTACTCCTGGCTCTGTGCTCAGAAATCCTTCCTGGTAAGCTTGGGGGAACCATATGGGATGCTGGGATTTGAACCTCCGTCTTTCTGCATGCAAGGCAAATAAATGCCTTACCTCCATGCTATCTCTCCAGCCCAGTGATCTGATTTTTAAGTAGAAAAGTTGGAGCTATACAGATGCAACGAAAAATGTTATCAATATTAGTTAAAATAGATTTCTTTGTCATGTACTGTGGTATTTCTTAATCTACTCACCATCTAATGATTACAAGTGTTTTCCTAGGGTTGTAGAAGTGAAGGTAAATAGATTTAAAAATCATTTTTAGTAACACATTTTAAGACATATTATAGTTTATAAATAGTTGTTTTCATAGTGTTTTAATCTTAAGTATATGTATCTTATTCCAAATGTACATAGTTTAAAATTCATGTATCCAAACATGCAAACATGTTTAAAAAATTTATTTTTTTCACTCCTGGGATCAAACCTGTTTGATCACTTGCAAGGCAACTGCCCTAACTTCTATGCTTCCTGCTCTGGCCTTGAACCACAGTTTTCAATGTTCAAAGTTTTCTAAGCTGATGTACTGTAGAAATATAAACCTCTACAATAAATTACTTAGATTCTTAGAGTTATCTATGATATCTATGTTCTGGATCAAACCTCTCAGAGATCTGTGCACAGAAGATGCATTGAGAGAGCTTTTAAGTTATTTAGGTTCATTCAAACAGAGCTGATTTCTTTAGTCCGAGGTAGGGCCTGGACAATGTTTTTTTCCAGCCTTGCCGCCTCTTGCAGGGTCCCCTGGACAATTTTTTTTTAATACTTCTCAGATGGTAATCATGTGTAGCCAGAATTAAGAAACATAATTGGTGTTAGAAAAGATTAGATTTAACTGATATGTTATCTGTGAGTTTTAGCAGTTATGTCACTTCACTCCATTTCTCCTTAGCCTACCTAGATTATGCTTTGAGACTGTGATACATGTTGCCTGGGTCTGAGATCGAAAGCCTTCCAAAGCCAACAGCTGTACATTTTGGTAGAGTAGAGCAGAAATCGCTCCTGGCAGGCTCGGGGGACCATATGGGATGCTGGGATTCAAACCACCATCCTTCTGCATGCAAGGCAAATGCCTTACCTCCATGTTATCTCGCCAGGCCCAGAGAGGAACTTTATTTGAACTATTTATTTACTTAACCTTTCTTCCCACCCTTCATTTCCCTCCCTCCCTCCTTCCCTCACCCTCCCTCCCTCCCTCTTTATTATTTATTTATTTAACTCTCCTTCCTTCCATCTCTCTCCCTCCCTCGCTTTCTCCCTCCCTCCTTCCCTCTCCCTCCTTCCTTCCTTTCCTTTCCCTTTCTCCCTTTCCCTCCCTCCCTCCCTCCCTCTCTCAACTTTTGAAATTCATTCTAAGAAAGCCCAATAGTACTCTTCTTTCTCACATTAAAAGAAAATCTGTAATTTCTAGCCTCAGTTTTTCTAGACTTTTAGACATATTGAGTTTCAGTTACAAATTTTCCTATATTCAATGTTTGTCATCTTGCTAAGGAAAGCCCAGTCACTAAGGAAGGTGGTACTGAAAAGATGGGACAAAAATGCATTTTGCTCTTTGAAAATGAATCATGAAGATTCTTTAGTGAGAATAGAGGTTTTCATTTAGTACATTTATATAGGCCTATATTGACATACCCTAACAAGGTCTGTGTCTTACTTTCTCTAAAAGTAGTATAACAAGAGGTATAGATGAGCTTTCTCTGTGAACTCAAGTGTGTTTATTTGTGATGATTAAGGATATTTACCTATTTTCTTGCTAACTTTTTGAGTCTGTAAGGATAAAGATACACTACTGCTACAGAAAATAGGTAGTGAGGCAAGACTTAAATTCAATAAGCCTTTGGGCTGAGAAACATTTAAGACTTGTGCAAATGATATATTTTATGATTTTATATAAATTTTCTGGATTCTTATTGAATCAGAAATTAAGTGTTGAAATAAAACGCTAATTATATACAATTTGCAAGACTTTTTTCTTTTCTAAAACAGTGTATACTTGCATAGATAGACATTCTTAAATATTGCATAATATTGCAAGCAGCATCATTGTTAATGGCAATATCATCATAGGACCTGAATGTTAGCACTTTGATTTAGGAGCAGTCTAAAGCTTATTTTTATGGCTCTGTAGCAGTATTTTAGATTCTATTAGTTTTGGTTATTCATCTGAACATAATAGAAACCATCTTGTTTGAGAAGCCAAACTGAATTCTCTCTGTGGCTATAGAGGATGGAAAATAAGGGCAGTGCAATTAGAGATTTAAGGAGAAATTTTAGCTGAACACAATTTTATTAGAAGTAGTAATGTTATAAAAAGCTTGGTTTTTAACAATAATATTGAAGATCATGATTTTTTTTTATTGAGTCTTTGAACCATTTGAAATTTTTCATGTCTTATTTTGTAAGTAGATTTCAAAATGTTCTGATATTTTTTTAACAAAGAGAAAACAGTAAATATTAGTTTGGATTTATTATTATTTATAGATATAGATGTTTTATCGTCAGATAATTTGTTTTTGGGAGGTAGGGAAGATGTTCTATACTACTCCCAATGGCATTTTGGGGGCTACTCTCAATGGTGCTTTATCGGGTCTGAAAATATAGGCAGGGGCTGGGGCGATAGCACAGTGGAAGGGCATTTGCCTTGCACTCAGCTGACCCAGGACAAACCTAGGTTAGATTCCCTGGCGTCCCATATGGTCCCCTTTGCCAGGAGAGATTTCAAAGCACATAGCCAGGAGTAACACCTGAGCTTCACCAGGGGTGGCCCCCAAAAAACCAAAACAAAACAACAATGAAAAAGAAAATATAGCCAATGTAAGATATTACTTTGAGAAGGCATCTTTGTTTAGAGGAAAATAACATAAAATTAGAGTGATAATATAGCAGTTAGCTTATTTGTCTTAGATGCAGTCAACCTAGGTACAATCCCTGGCAACCCATATGGTCCCCGAAGTCTGCCAGGGGTAAGTCCTGAGGATTGCTAGGTTTAGCCCAAAAATATGAGAGAGAGAGAGAGACAGAGAGAGAGAGAGAGAGAGAGAGAGAGAGAGAGAGAGAGAGAGAGAGAGAGAGCAGAACTGTTATATAAAGACATGAGTTACAGAGGTTAAAAGTATTTGCTTTGCACATGGCAATAGTAGATTGGCAGAATTCACCTCAAATATATGATAGGAAGAAGCCTGATGTAGTTCAGCCTCTAATTGTCATATTTGTATTAGAGAAATATTTCATACTGGTACATGTTTGCTTTGTGCCAGGTTGGAGGGCACAGGAGGTAAGCATTTAGCTTGCATGCTGCAGATTCCAGTTCAATTGCCTGCACCACATGTTTCATTGAACCCTGCCAGAAATCATTTATGAAGCACAGAACTAGGAGCACTGAAGAGATTACAGCTTTTTTTTTTTTTTTTTTTTTTTTTTGTATGTTTGTTTTTGGGCCACACCCGGTGACGCTCAGGGATTTCTCCTGGCTATGCGCTCAGAAATCGCTCCTGGCTTGAGGGACTATATGGGACGCCGGGGGATCGAACCGTGTTCTGTCCTAGGTCAGCGGTGTGCAACTCAAACACCCTACCGCTTGCTCCATAACTGCCCCCCGACCCCCATGTATTACAGCTTTTTGATGTCCTTTGGTTGTCTTCTTTTCTTCCTACCTCTCCTTTCCCTCCCTTCTTTTAAATTCTTTTAAAATTTTATTTTAAAACTAATTTTAGTGTTTTCTTGTATATTTTTTCTAACTCACTTTTGCTTCCTTACCATAATTTTCTTCATTTTAAATAAATCAAATAAAGGTTAGTTAGTTAGTTATTTGGTACACTTTTAGTTCTACTACTGTCTGTATAGAATGAAATATAATGATGCAAACAAAACAATTTCAGAGTTTTTGTAAAGCTACGAATGGAACATATATACATCTGATATCTACATTTTTTGATTATTATAATGCATGTCAATTTATTATAAACCCTTTATGGTATAATATTTAATTTTTATTATACATTAAATACATGATGTGAATGCTTGAATATAATTGATTATAATAAACATTTTAGTGGATATTGTTTTTTGTCTTAAGTGAAATCAGGTATATGTACTTGTTTGCATACTGAAATTTAAAAATAGTTATTTTGCATAATATATTGCAATAATATATTTGAATAGTATACCTTCATTTTTTTAAGATATAGATCATGATGAATTTATTTTTTTACAAAGTTTTATTTACAGGGAACACTGTTAATTTTTTCTCATTATTAATGAACTAGTTTATTAGATATGTATATATTCACTTCATCAAATAACATTTGTGTTTATAACACATATAGAAAAGTCTACGTATCCATTTGCTACCTGATATACATGTAGGTTCTTTTAGTTGTAAACAATATTTTTAATGAATATTAATGATTCTTTATGCTAGGTATTCTCGTTTTCTCTTGAATAAATTCCATATGGTATGTCACCTGGAAAATATAACTTTTTTATTTTTTGTTGTTTGGACCACACTCAGTAGTACTTAGGGGTTATTCCTGGCTCTGCACTCAGAAGTTACTCTTGGCAGGCTCTGGGCACCATATGGGATGTTGAAGATCAAACTTAGGTCCTCTGTATGCAAGTCAAATGCCCTACCCATTGTGCTATTGCTGTGCTATCGTTCATGCTTTTTAGTCCATGCCATTGTATTCTTATTTTAATTGTGCATTCTCCTAATGATAACTGATCTGACATCCCTTTTCTTGTACTTACTGTTGCATTTTCTTTGTGTTTAAATTTTTTTAAATTTATTTTATCCACTTTGTGCTTCCCTTCTTTATTAAAAAAATGGAGTTACATCTGGTAATGCTGGTTGTGGTGGTGCATAAAGTGCTGGGGATTGAACTCAGGGCTTTACTTATGATACAGATGTGCTTTATCACTTGAGCTGTTTACTTGTTTTCTCATAATTTTATTGTTTCTATTTAAATTTAGATGTATATCTTTTTTTTAAAAATTATTTAAATATTTAAAAAATATGAGAGGAAGAGAGAGATACATGTTCAAGAGAGAGCATTGTTTTTTTGGGGGGGACCTGTTGATTTTATAGTTTAAAATAAAGGTCTTTAGTTAGATATATGTATTACAGTATTTTCCCCCAGACACTTGCTATAATAAAAATAATAAATGTATGCATAATTTTGTTTCTGAAACATAACCAGCAGTACTCAGGTTTTACTTCTGGGGATCTCTTCTGGGGGGCCAATGATGTGTTCAGGATTTAACCCTGGTTGTCCATAATCAAGGCCATTGCTTACTTGCTGTAATATCACTCTGGTTCCCTATTTTATTTTATTTTATTTTTGTTTTGAGGCTACACCTGGTAGTATTTAGGGATTACTTCGACTCTGCACTCAGGAATAATTCCTGGCAAGCTCAGGGATGCCAAAGATTGAACCTAGGTGGCCAAGTACAAGGCAAATACCTTACCCACTCTGCTCTCACTCCAGATCCTGCTTACATGTTTTATTTTTTTAAATTTATAGTTATAATTTTTTGTCTTATGGCATTTGCTTACTCCAGGGGTCCTCAGACTTTTTAAACAGCGGGCCAGTTTAATGTCCTTCAGACCATTGGAGGGCCAGACTATAGCTTAAGAAAAAAAAAAACTATAAATAATAGTGGCAGGTGGGGAATAGTTTGAGAACCCTTCCTGAGATGGAGAGGAGTTGAGAGACAGAGAGAAGGAAGGAGTCGGAGAGTGCAGCTCGCATCCCACACATGCAGACTGTGGCCTGGGACAAGTCAGCCGCTAAGCAGGACAGGCAGTGGTGGTATATATGCCCAGTGGACTGAATAAATGTCCACGGCGGCTGCACCTGGCCCATGGACCATAATTTGAGGATTCCTTATTTAGTCTAAGAATAAGATACATTTTTCTGTATAATTTCTATTTCTGTTTTTTAAGATTTGATTTTATGATAAAATTCATTTAATTTTTTTTCTGCTTTAAAAAATTAATCACTGTGAGTTTACAAAGTTACTCTAATTGGTTTTCAGGCATATAATATATATATGTTTCAATATAATATATATTCAATGTATTATATATGTAATATGTATGTACTATATATTCAATGTAGTTATAATGTTTCAACACCAATCTCTTCACAGTGTCCACATTAGCAAGAAAAAAATTATGAGTTTATATTTGCTGAATTTCTCTCCCAATTGATGTGTAATTCTTCTGCAAATACCTATTAAAATGATTTTTTTAACTTAAGGTAAATGATACCTTAGCTAAAAAACGATAACTTTTTTATGCTTTTCTTTTTCTCAGCTTATTTTTCTATTCTATAGATTTGTTTATGCTAGAATGAGTTATTTTGTTTCAATTTAGCTTTAGGGGAAATCTTGATATTGTGGATAAACTTTTCATTTCTTTTTCTACTCATTGATTTTACTTTCTGTCTTGCATTTCCATATAAAATGTCATGTAATTTGCCAATTTTTTAAAGAAACTATTGATATTTTTGTTGTGTTTGTGATGAGTATATTTATTAATTTCAGGGAAGCGTATCTTCAGAATTGGGTTTTCCAATCAGTGAACACGGCATGCTTTTATTTATTAGATCAGGGATTCTTATTTTTTTGACATAAAATTGTATTTATTTATTTTTTAAAAATGATTTTTATTGTGACCAAAAGTGAATATCAAATCTTTCACAGTAATATTTAAGGTACATAGTGACAATGAATCAGGGCCATTTCCATTACCAGGGTTGTCCTCCCTTCACCCCTTTCCCCAGCATGTGTCCCATATCTCTCTCCTTTGCCCCCTGGAGTGCTAGTGTTACCTTTCCCCTCTGTGTATAGCTTGTAGATAAGGTATTGATTCTGTTGTTGTTGACTTTGGGTTTGGTGTTTAAGTTTGTAAATCAGGAATTCTTAAAATAGTTAACTCGTGACCTTTTCCCACCTGAGGAATATAAAATGGGTGAGCATTACAGAAACTCTTGAATTCATTGCGCATTGCACATTTGGTTTTTAATTCATTTTTGGTTATTGTGTCTTCAGAAATGTTTTATTGCTATCACATTTTTCCCAGACCCCATATTCAGTGACACATATGGGTCATGACCCATGTTTAAAAAGCTTGGATTTCAATCGTCTCAGTTGAAATAAAATCTCAGCAATGTTTACAGTTTTATTATAGTTTTTATTTGCTTGGATTATCATTAAGATTCTGGTTATTTGATGTTATGGTAAATAATATGTTTAAACTTTATTAATATATCTTAAAAGAAGTCTTAGCTTCCACTAATGTATTCTTCACTGGTTTTAAATGTTTTGAGTATGGAAACAGCATATATTTACTCGTCTGCAGGGACTGATTGGGACACTAGTAAGTCTCAGGAAAACTGTACTTTTGGTACTTTGGTTGCCTAATTTCTTAATTTTCTGTGTCTTGGGACTTCTTAGTGCTTTATTCACGTATGACTTTTTGCACCCTGATTGTTGATTGTATCTTCCTGTACTGAGTTCAACATTTTACAGACCCATTTTAGTGTGAATTCCATCAAAGTCTTGCAGGGAAGTTCCTCCTTTCAACCCTTCTGCCTAGACCTCATCTTAATAGACCCTATCTTGCACTGGGAAAGGCCCACTGTTCTTCACAGAAGACTTTTTTTTTTTTTTTTTTTGGTTTTTGGTTTTTGGTGATTCGAACCACTGTCCTTCTGCATGCAAGTTAAACACCCTATCTCCATACTACCCCTCTGGCCCCAATTCACAGAAGATCTTATTCAGTTTATTTTTTTATGGCTATGCTCAGCCATGTTAAGGGGCTACTCCTGTCTCTGCACTCAGGAATTACTACTGGTGGTGCTCGGGGAATCCTATATGGTGTATGGGATTGAATTAAGGCCAGTAAAGCAAATACCCTACTTACTATACTATTGGCTCCATATTTTATCATGTTTTACTTTATTTTATGTTTTTATCTTAAAAAATATCTTATTTAAGCACCATTCGATTGAAAACATGTTTGTAGTTGGGTTTCAGTCATAAAAAAGAATACTGCCCTTCAGTGCCCTTCCCACCACCAGGGCCCTGTACCTTGTTTCTCCCCAACTCCCTGCCTGTGCTCCAGAGAGGCATTCTATTTTAATTTTATTTCTCTCACTCAGATTTTATTCTCTCATGTTTAATCTTCATTACTCTGCCCTTTAGCACTGGGTACAGTTAGTGTTGCAAAGAAAGTGCTGGTTGTTAGTAAACTTGGTGTCTGGATAAAAGTCTTGAAGTTTTAACTTCAGAAACAGATTTTAAAAGTCCTTAAAAATTTAGCTCACTTTTCTGTTCCCTGTACAGCAGATTCATATACATTCTATTCTTCCAGAAATATACCAAGTCTTAGGTTTTTCTAACTTACGGAGGACTTAACATTATAATTATATAATTAGCACTTAACATTATAATTATATCATAATAAAACATCTTCTGAAGAACAATGAGTTTTTAGTTGATTTAATTTGTTCTGCTTGTAAGGGCAGAGCAATGACCTCTAGAACTTTCTTACTAAAACACAGAAGCTCTGCAAAGCTTTTTCTAATGTTCTCTTAAAATGCATGAAAAGAGACTAATTTTCTTTTCTTTTTTTTTTTTTTTTGGTTTTGGGGCCACACCCTGTGACGCTCAGGGGTTACTCCTGGCTATGCGCTCAGAAGTTGCTCCTGGCTTCTTGGGGGACCATATGGGACTCCGGGGGATCGAACCGCGGTCCGTCCTAGGCTAGCGCAGGCAAGGCAGGCACCTTACCTCCAGCGCCATCGCCCGGCCCCAGACTAATTTTCTTAATGAGATTTTCCCCTCAGTGGCTTTTTATCCTCATAGAAACATTCAACATACTATTTATATATATATATATATATATATATATATATATAAATATATAATCTTATTGATAATAAGTGAAATCACTAATTATAAGTGAGTTTATCTTTTTTGTAATATAGAAACCTATCTATTTACACAATTAAATAGCAATTTACATAATGAAAATCATCATACTTACTTTTGAGTTATATTTTCCCCTAAGAAGCAATTCCAAAATCTGTGCTTTTATGTTAACTGCATAGTTGTACTTTCAAATTTTATGAAATTTGGAAAGTTTCACCAATCTTTAAGATAAATTTTATCGTGCAAAATAGTGTATTGAACCACTGCTTGAGAAGCATGTTGTATATTGTAGTTTGATGACTGGGTAAGTCTAGCTATATGACATGTTGATATATAAATGATATATGGCAATTAGTAACTTTGGATCTAGTTGAGGGAAATGTTCTGGTTAAGGAAATCTCATTTAACATAACATCTTTGGGAATGAATACTCAATATTATTATTATTATTAAGTATCATCTTCAAAGAAGATTTTCATGATACTCTTTAAATTCATTGCACATTGTTCTTAAAAATCTCTTTGAAAAGACTGTTTCAGGATTTGGAATTTAATCTAGCTATATCTTCCATACTTATGACAAACTGCTGTTTTCCTCTAAGTAGTAGTTTCTTAATGCAATAATTTTGGACTTAACTTGATCCCCTCATATCTATATGATGGTCAAAAGTTCATTCAAAATGGTACTCAGGTGAAACTGCTCATCAGGAAGACCTAGACTTGCTCCTTGTGACAGCTGGAACTCATTAGCAGGAAGTAGGTACTCAAATAGATTATGTTTTAATGAAACTTTTTAACTTACAAGTTAGAATTAGGAGAAGAGGATTTATGGAGAATTTTCTTACATAAATAATGGTCCATTATTTGCATCATTGTTCACATAATTAGAAATAAAAAAAAGAAAAATATAAAAATAATGGTTCATAATAGGAATATAAGGTTACTTCAATCCTGTTATTTTTATTTATTTATTTGTTTGTTTGTTTGTTTGTTTTTTGGGTCACACTCGCCAGTGCTCAGGGGTTACTTCTGGCTCTACGTTCAGAAGTCACTCCTGGCAGGCATGGGGGACCATATAGATGCCAAAATTTGAACCATTGACTGTTCTGGATCAGGTGCATGCAGGGCAAATGCCCTACTGCTATGCTATCTCTCTGGCCCTATTTTATTTTTTAAATTAGGTTCTGAAAATTAAAGCCAAAGTCAAGTAGCTTTAAACAAAAACAAAAAAGCAGCTTTAAACAAAAAAGTAGCTTCATCATGCAGTGAAGCCCTTTGTATTCCTGTGTTCATCACAGCACTATTTACAATAGCCAGAATCTGGGGGGAAAAAAACCCTACTGCTAAGAACAGATTACTGGCTAAAGAAGCTGTGGAATTTTTATACAATGGAATACTATGCAGTGGATAGGAAAAAATTAAATCATGAAATTTTTCTTATACATGGATGCATATGGGGATTATTATGCTGAGTGAAATGAGTCTGAGGGAGAGGAATAGACATAGAATAGTGTCACTCATCTGTAGATATAAGAAATATGAAAGATAATGTGGTTAAATATTTATTTAAGAAATCTGAAAAATAGTAAGATAATATCCACAGACAATAGAGATGAGTGTCTGGCGGACCAGGGCATGGTAGAAAGCTTGCCACAAATTGTGGGTCAGTGCATTTAGGGTAGAAAAAGGACCACTATCACAAGAAAATTTGAAACTGATCACTCCCCCCAAGAAAAGTGTGCTAAAAGGGAATAAATGATATGCATGATACATACCCCTTAATTAATAGTAGTGCAAATCACAGCGTCAAAAGGAGGGACTATATATATATACACATATACATATATATACATATACATATACCTGTGTATATACATATATACAGGTATACACACAGACACACACACAGACACACACACACACACACACATATATATATATATATATATATATATATATATAGAGAGAGAGAGAGAGAGAGAGAGAGAGAAGTAAAATGCCTACTGAGAGACAGGGGACAGGTTGGGAGGGAAACTGGGGATTTTGGTAGCTTGAAACGTGCACTTATGAAGGGTGTTGTACATTGCATGACTGAAACTCAATCATGAACAATTTTGTGAACATTATACTTAAATAAAATTAATTAAAAATTCTGTTTAACTTCCTTACTAAAGGATGCAAGAAAAAAATGGCATCAATTTCCAAGGCAATGATATAAAATTTGTAAATCAAATTTGGAAATTCAGTATGATTTGATTTCTCTTTCAGCCATGACCTTAGGCCTTCTGACTTACCTATTTTCACTTACCTGATGAAAAATTTGGCTATCAGTGCCGGAGCAGTGGCACTGGTAGAGCGTTTGCCTTGCACGCAGCTAATCTAGGATGGACAGTGGTTCGATCCACCAAGCAGGAACGATTTCTGAGCACATAGCCAGGAGTAATCCCTGAGCGTCACTAAGTGTGGCCAAAAAATGAAAAAAAAAAAAAAAGAAAAGAAAAAGAAAAGTGTGGCTATAATTCATTGGGTGGTAGGTGAGCTGGTTCCAAGTAGAGTGCATACTTGCAGACTCCTTCTTTTCCTGGTTGTTAGGTGTTGGGGAAACTACATAGTCTTTTTCAGATTCACTTTCTCCATTGCTAAAATGGAGTTTAATTTTTCTAACTTCATAGGATCATTAAAACATTACTTGAGATTTATTTGTGTAATTAGTGAAAAAATAAAGAACACTTTGCTATGATTGTTTTAGATAGAGTAAGTTTAAATGGTATACTTGGTTATTCTGTATCTACCTTCCTCTCTTTTTCTTGCTCATCTTGTATGACAGGTTATTGCAACAGTTTTCATTTATTCAGGTGTTTAGTGATGGACATCAAAATTAACTATGAAGGTTATAGTTATTACCTGTGTGGATTATTAAAGATACAAAAATGAATCTCCTGTTTACACTGATAAAAGGATCATGTCAATTTGTAGGAAACATGCTGCTTAGTTTTTGTTTTTATAGCTTCATATTTATGCTGTTTCTTAATTAAGAGAATGTAATGAAAGCTGAATGAAATTATCAGGACAATTATCAGGAAGTTTCATAGCAGTCAAGGGGTCAGGATGATCAATTTAATACAATAAGGTCATTCAAGAAGTATACAAGGCCTTCTGGAATTAGAAGTTTAGGAACAACCCTAGGCTCATTACAAAATCTTCATCTCTTTTGTGTCTTGCTCCTCTGACTGAGGAACAAGGATTTTGCATTGACAAAATCTTTATTTACTAGTGTATTAAAATGTTTCATTTTGTGGAGTCAGGGTAATATTATAGAGAGTAATAGTATAGAAAGTGCTTGCCTTGCATGTGCCCCACTCAAGTCGATCCTTGGCATCCCATATGGTCCCCAAGCTCTATCAGGCAGGAGTAAATACCCTAGTGCAGAGCCAGGTATGACCTAAAAACCCTAAAAAAGTTAAAATTTATAATCAAATAGTAAAGTTAAATCTCATGAATATATGTTGCATTTCACATGACATTATTTATCTATTCTCTCTACCTATAGTGATTTGATTTTTTCCCTGTTGTTTATGCATTACTTTTAATAGTAAAAGAACTCTTGAAGTTTGTCTAGAACCTTGTTCTTTGTTTTCCCCAATGCCAGTAAATGATATTATTCACTCAGTTGCTCAGAACAAAAATTTAGAAACCAAATTTTATTACCTTGTGGCTTCATAATCTATTTTCAGTCCATCAGCAAATTTGACAGCACTAACTTCAAAACATAGAAAGATTCCCCCTACTTCTAACACTTTATTTCCCAGTACCATTATCTCTAATACATCTTACTTCCAAAACAATCAAATGCTCTCTTCCATAGTCAGTTCTCCACAATTTAGCTATTGTGAGCTTTAGCCCAAATTTTCTGCTTAAAATCATTCAATGGCTTTTCAATGTATTGAGAATACAGAGCCAAGTCCTCACAGTACTTCCACGATCTATTCTTGTCCTTCCATTTCTCTTCTCTTATTCTGCTTTCTTTAGTCCTTCTGCTGAGTCCATAAAATTACTTTTACTCTAGCTGTTGTTGCCATCCTCTACTCCTGCTTTCCAGATACCCCAAGCTTCACTCTCATCTCCTGAAGGTATCTTTTCAAAGGATTTGTTCTCATTGAATTTTCACCTATCAGCTCCTCAGTCCATTGGTTTGCTTCATTTTTCTTTTCATAATACATCACTATCTTATGAGTTTCTCTTGCATGCCTTTATTCTCAAATATATGTTTCTTGAGATCACATTAGTGGCCTTTTCATCATTATCTACATGGCATCAAGAACAGAACATGACTTAGAGTGGGTATGACATTTATGTATATGATATTATTTCTAAGTGGCAAATAGCAGAACGGTGCACTAAGTTCTGGGCATGTGCATTAGATTTTGATGAGATGTCCTTTTTTAATAGATTTCAAGATGTACTGTTGAATGTGAGTTTTGAAATCCAGTTCCTGCCATTACTCTTTGATTAGAATGAGCAATTTGACAAGGAGGAAGCAACTCATTAGTGGTTTGCTGGTCCCTCAGACTCCTCTGAGGCTGTGCTGGCCAACTTAAAAGAGGAAGATGATCCCTGTCCACCCCAGGAAGCAGGACTGGTAATTAATTTTGCTCTCTAAATCAAGTGTCTTGGGATAAGAAGGGACACTATATTCCCCACTGAATTCAGGCCAATAATCTGCCTTAACAATTTATACCAAAAGTAGAAAACTGGGTTTGACCACATTTCTGGTTTTTATTATAGTTCTGTATTAAATGGGAATAAATTAAATTCCTGAACTTAAATTCTACTGCATTTGGGAGATTTTATGGCAATGTTAGTTAATCACTAGATTGGTGCCCTTCCCCTTAACTCCATTCCAAGTAGCATCTAGTTAAAATCTCCTTTAGACCAGTGACAGTATATCAGATGCTCTCATTTTCCAGACAGAAAAAATTGCATAAAATATTTTTATTTTTGTAGATTTTTCTTTCCAGGAAAGTTTCTTATTTATCTGCATTCAACTTATCTCAGGAATATTTAGCTGTTAACAAACTAATATGCCAATATTCATTGAAATGAACTCATTGATAGGTTTCTGCTGAATCCCATTTGATTATCAAAGTGTGTAGAGGAATGCATTATATTTCATATTTTATTTTATTCCAGGCTTTTAAAACACAATAGGATTATTGATAATAATTGTTACTCAGGATTTTCACAGCTGGTTTATTTTTTCTCATAGTTCTTGAAAATATAAGCAAGTTCCTAAAAAGGAATTATCATTCAGGCTGTTAGTGAAATTTTTTTTACAAATATTTACAAATTTTTTTAAAAAATATTTATGAGTATGAAGTACAGTTAAACATTTAATATAGTTTCATATTTTTAAATTTTTTTATTTAAACATCTTGATTACAAATATGATTGTGATTAGGTTTCAGTCATGTAAAGAATACCACCCTTCACCAGTGAAACATTCCCACCACCAATGTCCCAAATCTCCCTCCATCCCATCCCACTCCCACCTGTACTCTAGACAGGCTTTTCAGTTCCCTCATTAATTCACATGATTATGGTAGTTCTCAATGTAGTTATTTCTATAACTGCACTCACCACTCTTTGTGGTGAGCTTCATGGAGTGAGCTGGAAGTTCCAGCCCTCCTCTCATTGTCTTTGAGGATTGTTGCAAAAATGACTTTTATTTTTTTTTAAAAACCATAGACGAGTGAGACTATTCTGCGTCTCTCTCTCCCTCTGACTTATTTCACTCAGCATGGATTTTCTGTCTAGTTATAAAATAGAATCATTCCCCTTTCTTAAAAAGTTTTACTCCAGAGAACAAGAGTGTTGTTAGTGAATGAAAATAGCACCTGGCAAGTAAATTTTTTTGATGTAAAATAAAATGGAAAAAATAGAAATGCTAGCAAAAGTTATATGGGTCCTTGATGACCAAATTACTTTATATACATATTTAACCTTCACAGCAAATCTATGAAAGTAGATATTTTATTACTCTCATGTTATAACAATGGAGAGCATATCAGAGTTCAATTTGTCAATTGTCACATAGGAATAATTGGGAAATTAGAATCCAAGTAGACTTGTTTCTGAGATCTTTGTTCTTTTCCTAATATATTTTGATCACATCTACCCACTCTTCTATTGTCCCAACATGTGTGCATTCTTTCTCTGCTGATTCAAAATGCCACCTGTTTGAAGTACTAAAATTCCCTTTTACTCAGGATGTTTTCTAGACTTCCCTACCACTGGTCTGTTTATATTCACTAAACATGAACTATGTTTGTTACTATGCAGTGATTATTTTTAGGAATAAAGTTAGAATACAATGAAAAAGAACTGCAGACACAAAAGAGTGGTCAGCTTATTTAATATTAAGGTATAAGAAAAGTAGAAAAAGGGGAGTATAGTTAGTTAATAGGGTCATTAGCAGGTGTTGATGGAAAATTTAGATTGTTTAAGAATAAGGGCATAGAATTTTAGAGTCAAATTTAAAGGAAAAGGTAATATATATAATATTAGGAAATAAAAACTTACATTATTTGAAATAAAATTGAAACTAAATTAAGGATCTTCTATACCTCACAGTTGCCTCATGAGCAGGTTAGAGTGGGAAGAAATAGCAGTGGGAATGCAGTCAGAGATGGATCTCTATGTTGGGATTCTTACTCATGTCTTTGATTGTTTTTCATCATTAGATACTATTTTTAATATAATTTTTATTTTAATCATAGTGGCCTACATATTATTGACAATAATATTTTAGGTACATATTAACATAAAATCAGGGGAATTCCCATCACCGAATTGTCCTCCCTCCACCTCCGTTCCCATCCTACCTCCCATATCCTCCTCCCTCACCCCTGGGGCTGCCAGAATAAGTGGTCCCCTCTGTGCCTAGCTAACTACTTAGTAGTCCTACACCTGTTTGGTCTTGGTACCTCCTTTATTTCCCACTCTAGTTGGAAGGTGGGACTAGATAGTTCAAGTTATGTGGTTTTGTTTGAAGAAGAGAAAAGTAATAAACTGGGGGAAAAATTAAATACTCCGAAAATGAGCTGCTTACATTTCCTTTTCATGGGAACTGAATTCTCAAATAACCATTTAAACAGGAATAGTGTTCTGCATTTTAAATTCGGGAAATGGCCAGTTTCCTGTGTCAGGGAAAATTTGTGCCTGAGAATATTATGTATATAATGTGCTTTGTATTCTTGCTTAGCCTTTTCTTTCTTGGTGCTGTGTTTTCTAAGTTATCTGATAGCAGTGTAAATTCCTGAGCAACACAATATGAAGTATTATAGTGGATACACAATTGTCTACTGGCATCCCTGTATAAATATTTATATAATAATAAAACCAAGGCCATTTAATAGACATCTGAAGAAAAAAATTTCACAAGTAGTTTCATGTATAATTGTGAGTTGCCTTTTAGAAATTCATTAGATTCTATATTGAGTACTAGCTAGTATTATGAAACATTTTTATATTTGACACTTATTTCATTTTTTGTAATTATAAATTTAAAGGGTTATTATTGCATCTGATTGTAAACTCTTCTATAAAATTGATAACATCTATTTTACATTAAATTGTGCAACCCAGTTTAATACATCATCTTTATTTGATGGGCTCATAAAGAGATAATAACCTCCAGAATAGCTAAGGCATCTTTAATTATTCAATTTTCTTTTCTGACCCTGACTTTTCTGTGGAAGTTTTCCTAGGGGCCAGTGAAGGAGCTCAAAAGGCTGAGTGCATGCTTTGCATAAGGAAGGCCCAGTTTTAGTCCTGGACAGCATAGTCCCTTGAGAACTTTGCATTTGACCCAAATAAACAAACACAAAAATTGAAGTAAAAAAGAAGTGTGCATTGACCGTGTAAAAACATTTTTTAAAAAGTCAGCCTTTGTGATTTTTGTTCATGCCAGATTACTAAGCTGCTTGTTGAGATCAAAGGCATGGTCTGGCCTTGATCCAGATATGCTATTCAGTTTTTACTAATACCAAGTACATTATGAAAGCGAAGCCATATTAGCGTTCTGTAATTTGATTGAGAACTGATTTCTTTTCCTGTATTCTACTATTTGCTAATTTTTAAGTAGAATACTTAAAAATATGAATACAGAGATTTTCATGTACCACATTTTAGAGCTAGTCTGGAATCTGGAAAAGATTCAGTATAGTATGGAACAGATATAGATATACTCCTTGTATATACACGTATATATACTTTAATACATAGTAGATTTATTCTGCACAGAATTATTTTGTCATAGGTATTTTAAAATCAAGGAATGCAAAAGTTACATATATTTAGATTGATTCACTGTTAATAGCAGAGCAGAGAAGGGGAGGCAGAATGCTTCCTTGAGTTTTAGGTATTTTAATTTAATTGTATTAATTATTATTATTATTATTTTGTTGTGGGACTGGCACCTGGTGTACTCAGGATTTATTATTCTTGTTTCCTGGTTGAAGCATGCTTGGTGGACATTAGTGATGCTTGGGGGGACCAAGTGCTGTGTCAGGAATTGAGTCAGATTCAACAAGATATAAGGCCAATGTCAACCCCTGTATTATCTCTTCATTCTGATATCACTATCATTATTATTGGTATACACAAATAAGTCAGCCTTAGGTGCATAAAATATTTGGAAATTTATATTCAACATGATCGCAGTAAACTTAACAGATATCTCCATGTATAGTTATTAGTTTTTCATCAAAAAGTAACCTGAACATTTTGAACCTAGTCTCTTAGAAACTTTGAATTGGACAATATAGGTTTATTAACTATAGTCACCTGAATGCACATTACATCTCTATCACTTTTTTTTGTGTGTGGTTTTTGGGTGACACCCGGCAGTGCTCAGGGGTAATTCCTGGCTCCAGGCTCAGAAATTGCTCCTGGCAGGCATGGGGAACCATATGGGACACCGGGATTCGAACCGATGACCTCCTGCATGAAAGGCAAACGCCTTACCTCCATGCTATCTCTTCAGCTCCCTCTATCAATTTTTAATCACATATTTTATAATTAAAATCTTATATCTTCTCCTGTCTACCTTCCAATGACTAATATTTTTCTGAGTTTTTATTTTGTGAATGCTGTACATAAGACTGCATGATAGTTAGCTTTCTTTAACTTCTTTCACGTGTATTTTGTCTTCAGTTTTATTTGTAGTCTGTGTTATTGCAAAAGAAAAGATTTTAAAAATAAGTTTATTCTTTTGGTTTTGGGGCCACATCCAGTGATACGTAGTGTTACTCTTGGCTATGTGGTCAGAAATTACTCCTGGCAGACTATGGGGACCATATGGGATGCCTGGGATAAAACCTGGGTCAGCTGTGTGCAAGGCAAACACCCCACCCAGATGTTTGCTATTGCTTTGGTCCCAAGATACTTTGTTTTAAGAGCTGGATAATTATTTCATTAACGTGTGTTTGTGTGTCTGTCTGTGTAAACTTACATAAACTATATGCTTTGTGACAAGGATACATTCTGAGAAATGCAATATTTACTATTGTATCATTGTGCAAACTCCATAGGCCATGCGTACACAAATCTAGATATATACCCTAATATAAATGAAAACTTTCTAGGAACCATCGTTTTGACAGTCATTAATTGATTCAAGCATTATTATATGGTACCTGGGCATATGCCACATTTCTTTATCCATCTACGTATCAATGGACAATGATACTCAGAATGCTTCTGTATATCTACTATAATAATGCTGTGGTGAACATGAAAAAAATTAGATATTTTTAGTTAACATATTCATATTCTTGGTGTAAACCTACCGAGAAAAATCACTGTTCTCTTTGGTTTCATTTTCTTCACTGTTTGTAATACCTATAACCATACTAGAAGTAAACAAACTATGGCTGTAGTTGTAAGAGTATTTGCAGAACTAACTGCTAAAAGTTATTTAGTAAAACATTTATTATTTAGTAGCGTAGTGCATATGTACAAAATGTCAATTAAGATTACCTTTATGATTTTTCCCACCTCTCTGTGACATGAGTATTATTATTATTTTATCCTGACTTTAATAAATTAGAAATATGAGGATTAAAGCTTCACCCATTGTAGGAATTCTATGATTTTGTAGGTATCTAGGGAAGTGTTACTAGATGTATTGGAGTAAGGAATGCAAAGGATTAATTTTAAAGAGTTTCAAAACAGCTGATAATGACAATAGATACTGTGATTTCTAAATCTCATTTTCTTTTTTTAGTTGATATCTCCCTGGAGTTTGTTATATCCTAGGTCATTTCGGAAAAATGCATCAATCACCCTAAACAATACAAGGAACAGAAAATCATTATGAATGAAATTATATTTATAAGCCAAGAAGAAACTATTGCCAAAAGCCATTTCTCAAAATACTTTTTTAAAAAAGACATTTAGTTTTTTTACTTTTTGAGAAAATAAGTTATATTCTTGGTTTCTAGAAATATCTTTAGACAATATCACTTCTAAGAATGAACATCTTACTATCTACTTTAATTTTGAATTCTTTGGGAAACTAGGCTTTATGTATTAAGTATCAAAATTCTTAGTTTTTATTTGGTTATTATTGAGTGTCTTTAATTTGTATTATTTATTGATAGTTTAGCTGATAAGGGGATATGTTTACAATAGCATTGATGTAAAGTCACTGCACACCGATGCTACTAAAGTACCATGTCCTTATGTCACCTCTGCCCTAATTCTTCTCCATTCTTAAAAAAAGACTTTTTTCTCTCTCATTTGGGCAACTTCTCACTCAAGCACTTTAAGATCAAAGTCTGTTTTAAAACCTAGAACACTGGAATGGTCAGTGATGCACATTTATAAAAGTTAAAAACATTTTGGCAAAAAATCTCAAGAATATATCTATATCTGACAATTGAAATAACCATAGAGATTTCTAAGTCATAAAAACGGGTAAAATGGACTTTGTATAAATAAGATAACAAACTCAATGTGAGGCTAAATGACAGTTTATATTTAACTTTGGGTTAGAGGAATTAGTGTGTAATGGTGACTGGAAAAATCAGGGAGCAGTTAGTTGTCTATTGTTATTTAGGAATCTAGGCTCTTCGTTGCTTTTTCTCTCTTACTGTTTGAGGAGAGACTACAATTACTGATTTTTATTTGTTATTTTTATTTATTATTAGAGGCTTTTTTTTTTACCTTTTTGGTTTGCTTTGGCTTAGGTTTCTTTGGGCAATATCTGATGGTGCTCAGGGCATATTATTAACTTTGCACTAAGGCAGGGGTCTCAAATTGAATTTACCAGGGGACCGCAGGAGGCAGGGCCGCATAAGGGATTTCGCTTACCGAATATTTGCAGTAAAAAATAGCATTAGTAAAAAAAAAAATCGCATTAAACATTTGCATACCCCGAACGGAACTGCTCGGGGTATGCGAAAGTTTAATGCGATTTTTTTTCTCACTAATGCGATTTTTATTGCGATTATTCGGTAAGCGAATAATCGCGAATACTGCGCAAAGGGCCCGCGGGCCGCGAGTTTGGGACCCCTACACTAAGGGATCACTCCTGATAAGACTCTAGGGCCCATTGCATGCAAAGTAAATGTGCTACCCACTGTACTTTCTTTCCTTTTTAAAACTTTATTTTACTGAAACACAATGGTTACATGGTTGTTCGTAATGCAGTTTTTCCCCCCACAGATAAAGTATTTCATGATTGAGTTACAGTCATACAATGAACAACCTTCATCAGTGCACATTCTCCCCCCACGCCCATGTTCTGAATTTCCCTCTTACCTTCCCCCAGTGCCCTCTATTTTTCCTGTCTGCCAAAGTACTTTCAAGCTGTCCCCTGAATCAGAGCTTTAATCTCTGCCACTGTTCTTGTTCTCTTCTGACAATAACTATTATCTTAGGCCATATATCCAAGCAGCTAAATATCTAAGACACATTTTTAGCCCAAGTTGTCTAATAAAGTTATAATAGTATATATTATCAGAAAGTAATTATGCAAAAACATGTAATGGAGATCTTTTAGAGTCAACAAAAGAAATGACAGACCAATACTCTAAGTTGTAGGCTATAAAATCAGTGTGCAAAAAACATGCATTTTTGTATAGAAAAAAATAAGAAAAATAAATTTAAAATATTCCATTTACAGTTAGTACCTGCGAATCAACAAATGAAATGGAATTTTTGGACATTGAAAACTTGTCTTATTAAAAATAGAAGATACATAGAAATATATTTTGTGTTCATAGATGAGAAGAATTAATATTGCCAGAATAACCATTCTTCCTATGGCAGATTCAATACAATCCCTATTGGAATTTCACTGGTTTTTTTCAGGGTATAGATCAAGTATTATTAATTTTGTATAGATCTAAAAAAACTAAATTGCCAAATCAATCATGAGATAAAAAATTTCATGCGGTGGATGCTGAAAGGAGATAAAGTGATATGCATGATACTCCTTCAATAACAATACTCGATATTACAAACCAGTGTCTAAAAGGAAAAAAGGGGAGAGAGAGAAAAGCAAAGCAAAACAAAGAAAAATATCTGTTATAGAGGCAGGCAAAAGAGAGGTCATGGAGAAAACTGGGGACACAGGTTGGGTGTAGTACATTGATGACAAACTCAATCATGAACAACTTTTTAACTGTGAAAAACCCCACAACTGTAGTATGAACAACCTTATCAATCACAGAGTTTAAAGAAAGCAATTAAAAATAACTTCTTTATTTAAGCATCATGATTACAGAACTGTTCATAATTAGGTTTCAGTCATAGAATGTACACCACCCTTCACCAGTGTAACTTTCCCTCCATAAATGTCCCCCATTTCCTTCCCACTTTCACCCCCACTGCCTATCTCTTGGTCAGTCATTCTGCTTCTCTCTCTCTCTCTCTCTCTCTCTCTCTCACACACACACACACACACATACTCTCTCTCATTCTCTCTCCTTTCTAACATTATGATTTACACTGTTGGCAATGAAAGAGTGCCACACACATCATTTTATCCTCTTTCAGCACCCAGGTCTTGTCCCAAGTGATCAGTTCTAATGATCATAGTCATATATGACTATGAAGTTAGTGCACTAACTGCAGACCGATTTTTGTGGAAAGCTTCATATCATGGGGTGGTCCTTCCAGCCTTCATCTCTATTGTCTCTGGATATTATTTTCATAGTGTCCTTTGTAAAACTTTTTTTAAATATCTATAAATAATTTAAAAATGACTAAATAAAATAAAAATATCATGTGGGGATGGAGAGATAGCAAGGGTATCTTGGGTAGGGTGCTTGCCTTGTATATACCTGATATGGTTTTGAACCCTGGCATTCCATGTGGTCCTCTTAATACAGCTAGGTATGCCCCATCCCCACCCCCCCAATCATGTTCCTTGATTTTTTTTGTTTTTGTTTTTGGGCCACACCCAGTGATGCTCAGGTGTTACTCCTGGCTATTCTCTCAGAAATTGCTCCTGGCTTGGGGGCCCATATGGGACTCTGGGGGATCGAACCACGGTCCACCCTAGGTTAGTGCTCACAAGGCAAATGCCCCACTGCTTGTGCTATTGCTCTGGCTTCTGTTCCTTGATTTTAAATTCTAAAAACAAAGAGATAGTAATTAAAGCAATGTGGTATTAGAATATAGGAGATACAATCCAATAAAATAGAATTAAAGTCCAGAAGTAAATTCTCTCATATATAAATGTTTAATTTATGACATATGAGCTGAAAGGATAAAATTGAGAAAGTCTCTTCAACAAATGGTTTAGAGTAAATGATATAGCCACATGGGAAAGGATAAATTGGATCTGTAGCTCAGGCCATCTAAAATAATTCACTCAAAATAGGTTAACGGCCTACGTGTTAGACCTGAAGCCATAAAATGCATTGGGAAAACAAAGGGGAAACAAAATACTGACTTCTGTAATGTGTTTGGGGATTTGACTTCATTGACAAGAAAAATAAAAGTAAAAAATAAATCAATGGGATTAGTAAAATGAAGAGATATCCTACTAAATGGGGAAAATATTTGTTTATCATACAGCTGACTGAAGGCTAAAATTCATATATAAAGCACTCACAAAACTCAACTGTGAAAAAATGAACAAGCCTATAGAAAATTATACAACTAAAGCTTCGATCACATATCTCCAAAGAAGGCAGGCTAATAAACCTGAAAAATGCTATGATCACTGATTACCATGATAATCAATTCTGAGAAATCATTTCACAAATACGAGAAGGGCCTACATTAGAAAAGATCAACCAGTACATATCATTAGTGAGTTTGTGAAGAAAAGGAACTCTGATTGCACTATTGGTGAAAATTTAAAATGTTGGGCTCCTTGGAAAACTGCAGATATTTCTCAGAAAATTGAGCACAGCAGTATAATTCCGTTCTTAGCAAATCACAGAAAATACCTGTTTATAAGTCTATATTTTCTTTTGAACATTGCAGTGCTTTAAGAGCTATGATATGGGAACAACTGGTGTCCAATCTCTAATCAAAGGAATAAAGAATCTTTGGTGTATATACATAATCAGCTTTAAGAAAAAAGGATTTTTGTGTGTGTGTGTGTGGTTTTTGGGTCACACCCGGCAGTGCTCAGGGTTTTTTTCTGGCTCCATGCTCAGAAATTGCTCCTGGCAGGCACTGGGGACCATATGGGACGCTGGGATTCGAACCAATGACCTTCTGCATGAAAGGTAAACGCTTTACCTCCATGCTATCTCTCAGGCCCCGGAATCTTGCCTTTTTTTACACTATTGTTAGAATTGAAGGTGTTCTTGCATTTAAGAAAAATAAGTCAGTAGCAGAAAGACTTGTAACAGATGTTTCATTCATATGTTAGATATAAAGAAATAAAACAAAAGGAAAAGATAGTTTCTAGGAACTAATTTATAAGATCTGAACACAGGATGGACTGAGTTTATCATGGTGGGAATTTGGAAGTGGGCAAAATGGGTAGATGGGATACAATAGATTGTGATAAATGGAGTATTAGCACCTAGGTGGTGGCCATTGAATCCTAAAAACCTGTAGTCATTTACTAACTTCTCAATGTTAGCTCAAAATATTGTAAAAAGTGAGAAAATATGTTAGTAGAGTATGCATTTTGCAGGTGATAATTTAATTATGACCATTTCAATAATATACTTTTCTTTACAATTGTTTTGTATACAGCTCTCATGTTTGCAAATAAGATTCACTTTTTCTTTCATTTTCACGGCCCAATTTTATTATTGAATTTCTAACCATTTCACTGAACACATCTTCAAATTCTCTTATGTAAATCTACCAAGCCCATTCTGATAATGGTGAATTCTTTCACCTGAAAACTGAACTACTCAATTCTGTCATGTCAATCTTTGGCATACTAAGATTAAATGGAAGATTCTAATGATGCTTGATTATCCCCAAACTTAAGGGAAGATCTCAATCAAGGGTGTATTAGAAATCTGGAAAGTGTAATGAGAGATTATCTTCACTTAGGTTTTCAATTTATGGTGATCTGTTTGAATACTAGATCTGATAAGAAGTAAACCTCTTTGGGTGTATAGTTTAGTAGATACTAAAATAACCATCACACTAATATCTTGTTTCTAAATCATAAGAAAATATTAACAAAGGTCTCTCAGTGCAGTTGTTTTTTAGGTTATTTTTGGCCCACTTTAGCTTAGGGCTATACATGTCTTGGTGTCTTGGGGTGCTTTGTTTCTATTACCCTATATACCAGTTGGTGCCAGGGATCAAGACTGGGACTTTTGCATACAAATCATGACTTTCAACCTCATGAACTTGTTTTTTTTTTTGACTCTTCAGGGATGATCTTGACAGGTATTCCTGTGATCATTTTAAACTCCTGACTAATAAAGATGCTTTATATAATATAGACTATATAGAGAGCAAAGAATTAAACCCTGGGTGCTGCTTGCAAGGCAAGAATCTTGGTATCCTATCTTTCTGGTCCTAGCATAGTATATATTTTGAATGGTTTGAAAAGTGATGCATAGTAATGAGTCAGTAATATAATAACGTGATTTATGACTCTAAGTTTTGGGGGTTTGTTTGAATGGACTGTTTTCAAAGAAATCTAAAGACAACTTACTACCTGTCTCAAAGACATAAACATGCTACCCAACTTCTGTATGGGTTATATTGTGCTGAACAGTGAACATGCATACTAACAATATTTAAACATTTCTACTCATTATGTCTAAGTGAGAAACTGCAAAAGGAATTTTAATTTCTGAGAAGAAATGTAGACATGTTATTCTTCATAATTATAATTTTTAAAATAGGTAGGATTTATTTTCTAACAACATTTTTGAAGCATGGTTACTAATAGAGAAATTGTGGAGTGGGCAAAAGCTCAATTAGATGCAATAATTTACTTGCTGCTATAATATAGCTCAGAAAGACTTTAGATACAAGAGCCTTGTATTTAATAGTCTGAATTTTTTCTGGTGCTACTATTGGTAATTTGGAATTGTATATGCTAAAAACTCTCAAATGTAGAGGTACAGGGAGTGTGTAACAAGGTATGTAGACATTTTTTGTTGTCACACTAGAAACTATAGCTGTTACTCAAATCTAGAAAGTAAAGCTGATTGAAATGTCAAACATTGTGGTTGTGTCCCACAACCAAGGTTTATCTGGCCCCAAATAGCAAGTAGGTAGTATCCATGTTGATATATATTGGCATGTAAGTGGTGAAGAATAAACATTTTTATGGTATTTTTATATTCTAAGTTGTTGATAAATACACTCAGGAAAGTAATATGAAACATTCTGGTGATCATTAGAAACAAACCCAATCTAGTTTATAGAAAATATTTCCTCATTTTTTACTTTGCTAAACGTTATGAAAATTTACCAAGTACCAGGCTTTGTTTTAGAAGCTGGGAATAGTCCAGGGAACAAAACAGACTCTGTCTTCATGGAAATCCTGCCTCAGTATTGGAGACAAATAACAAAAACACAAAATGGGACAAAGAGTTGGGCATGCCATAGGGTGAAGAAAGTAAAGTGATAGGGAGAGTTTAGTGAGGAATTGGGGGAGGGTGTATATCTACTAGTTAGATGTCCAAACCTCTCAATAGAGGAAGAGGTTAAGCAGATTACTGAGGAAGAACTGTATTCTTAAATGAGGAGTGAGAAGTTTTCCAGACAGAGGAATCTCTTGTGAAAAGTTGCTCAGGTGAAAGAAAGTAGGTGAGACTTGTTGGTTAGGAGTAGGAAGTTTGTTGTGATTGGTCAGTTATCAAACTGCCAAGACAAAGAGAGGGAAGGACTGAATGTTTTTCATTCTTTTTAGTGATGAATCATATTTTATTGTCTGAACCATATTCCATTTTACTTCTTTACTGTCTATTTATCTCTACAACGGCATTTTGATTTCTTCCAAGTTTTGTCAGTCCTAAAAAAGAGATGCTACAAACATCCATGCACAGGTTTTGGTGTGGCAGTATATTTCACTCTCCTTCCAGTAATTTCTAAGAAGCATTGTTGACTGGACTGTATGGTAACAATATGCCAAACCCTTTCCACAGGCGCCGTACCATTTTGACTGCACACCAGCAATGAATCAGAGTTCCTCTTGCTTCATATCCTCAGCAGTCGTTGGTGTTGTCAGTATTTTGGATTTTGGCCATTTTAACAGATGTGTGATGTTATTTCATTGTTGTTTTAATTCGCACTTAACTAACAACAAAAGATTTGAGCATTTTTTAAATGCTTATGTGCTTATTTCCGATCTGTTTGTTTGTGTCTTCTTTCTTAGAGTTTTTGTATAGGTCTTTTGCCAAATTTAGATAGGATTATTCATCTTATTACTACTGAATTTTAATAGTTTTTTATATTTTGAATTGCTATCCTCTATCAGTTATGTCTTCTGCAAATATTTTCTGTCTGTGACTTGCTTTCTTGTTCTCTTGGCAGTGTTAGTATAGATGTTTTAATTCTAATGAGGTACAGTAGTATATTGTTTATTCTAAAAATTAATTGTGTTTTAGGGATTGTACTACATCATGGAAATATTATCTCTTTTCCCCTTCTACATTAATATTTGTTTTTATAGTAAAAAGTTAATGTTATATAAAACTACTGGTGCCTTTATGTCAAAGTATTTAATAATATTCAAAGTAATGGATTGTAATAGCAACCATTCATATCCACTCATAGAAGAGGGATGAAGGGGAGCATACTTTTACTTAAGAATGTCTGATTATGGGGCAGGCGATATAGCATGGAGGTAAGGCGTTTGCCTTCCATGCAGAAGGACAGTGGTTCGAATTCCGGCATCCCATATGGTCCCCTGTGCCTGCTAGGGGTGATTTCTGAGCGTAGAGCCAGGAGTAACCCCTGAGTGCTGCTGGGTGTGACCCCAAAACAAAACAAAATGAACAAAAAAAGAATGTCTGATTAGCTGTAAAAATTAAGAATTATATTAATCTCTTATTGGGGGGGATTTCAGATGTGCACTGTGGTTCTAGGACTACTTCTTGAGATATTTGGCCAACAAGACTCGAATTTTCATTTCTAGGGCCAAGGTTTTATTGCAGCTGGACCCAGTGGTATCAGGGATTACCAGGATCACCAGGGCTATATCTGACTGTACTTGGTCACTTATTGAATCTGGTCTGTTGAGAACAGTTTATTTTAGCTTCTGTGTGATGAAATGTGAAGTACATCCAGATACTGCTGCTACATATACAAACTATGTTGACTCTATCGATGGCATTTGTGCTATCGTTTGAGTTGTTATTGAACTTTATTTTATTTTACTTTATTATATTACTATTTTGCAATTACAGGTCAAACTATGATTTCAATTTTAGAGCATTTTAATATTTAGAGATGCTTCCTCAAAGATAAGAGATAATTTTATCATTTCAAGGGAAACAATTGGAAGTATTTGTTAATGGTAATAAATTCAATTTTTCATGTGAATTGTTAAAAAATTGTGCCTAATATTATAGCTTGATGACTTCTTAAAATTTGCTAGTTAGTTGGATATTGATATTTACTAAAGTAATTTAATGATACTATATGACAAATGCAAAGTGCTAATATATAGAATACATATCCAGCTCGGTAAGTCAACCTTAAAAATGTACAATATTGAGTCATTTTATGTTATGATAGATCAATAAAATTTTTTTGTGGTTTTTGAGTCACATCCGAGCAGTGCTCAGGGGATACTCCTGGCTCCATACTCAGAAATTGCTCCTGGCAGGCACGGGGGACCATATGGGACGCCGGGATTCAAACTGATGACCTTCTGCATGAAAGGCAAATGCCTTACCTCCATGCTATCTCTCCAGCCCCAGATCAATAAATTTTAATGTAACAATATAAATACAAACTTGTTCACTGATATGTATTTTTTATTTAGCCACCATGAAATTAAAAAGTTATTTATGATTGAGTTTCAGGCAAACAATATTTTAGCACCAGTTCCTTCACCAGTATTCACTCCTTCACCAGTAATCGTCCACTATTATTTGCCTCCCAGTTCCCAACTTGCTTTTATGAGAGAAACTTTTATTTTTTTATACACTTTCAGATTTCATTATGACTAGTTTTTAGCATCTACTGCTGGACCAGTGTACATTCCCACCAGCAGTGAATGAGAGTTCTTTTTTCCTTGCATCTGCACCAGCAGTGGTCCTTACTCTTTTTGTTGTGTGCCAATCTCTGTGGTGTGAGAGGGCACCTCATTGTTTTAATTCATATCTCATGAATGATTAATGTTGTGGAGCATTTTTTCATGTGCCTTTTGACCATTTAGATTTCTTCTTTGAAGAATTTATATTCCTCTTATCTCAACAATTTTTTGATTGGGTTGATTTTTTTCTTGTTAAGTTCTATCAATGCTTTAAATATTTTGATTATTTCTTGTCATCTTCTTGTAATCTCTCTCATTCCATGGGCAGTTTATGTATCTTAGTTATCATTTCCTTTGAGGTATGGTGAGAAAGGTTCACTGGTGAAGGAATGGTGTTAGAACTTTGTATGATTGAAACCTAACCATAAACAACTTTTTAACTTTGTATTTCATGATGAGTCAATTAAAAGAAATCTACTGCTTACTGATGTTTAGAGTTATATTAAAGATTACTATATAGGATTATTTGCCTCATATTACAACAATGAACATTCTCTATTTTTCAAGTACATCTTTGTTAACTTGAAATTATTATGTACTTTCTCTAAAACAGCATGTCAGAACAAATTAAATATAAGAATTTAGCTATTTCTGCTAAGCTTAACACTAAAATTTTTTAGATCATATAAAATAGTACTAAATTTCTTCCTAAAATTTTTTTAAGAAAAAGAGATATCTTGTAATAAATTAATTTTAGTTTAATGCTAATTTTCTTAGTTGCAACTTTTTATGCAATTTATCATGCATGAGAAGATATTATATACATAAGTAAAACCATTTGTGATTTTGTAAATTTTGAGAGTAGAAGTACTCCATGTGAAGTGTTTAAGAGTCATTGCCAGGGCCAGAAAAATAGTATAGTGGTTAAGGTGCTTGCCTTGCACACAGCCAACTCTGGTAAGAGCCTTGACACTGAATATAGTCCTCCAACTACCTCCAAGAGTGATGCCTGAATCTAATAGAGCCAGGGGTATCTCATCAGAACTACTTGAATGTCCCCAACTCTTATTCCCTTTCAAAAAAAATTACTGCCAAAAATGACCTCGGGCATATAGCATAAATATTGTTGATTTTTTTCGTCTTGGATGTGTATTTAAATTTAGACGCCATTATGCATATACTTAATTTGTGTACCTGCATTTAAAGATGTTAACACTGGAATATGTTTGTCTATTATGTTTCATCATATTAAAAAGATGACTACTAAAATACTGGGGACTCATTGGGTGTTTATGGAAGGATGAGATCCAGCACTGGACAGGTTACCATATTTCAGCATGTGTTGCTATAATATTTTGTTTTTGTTTTTGGGCCACGCCGGTGATGCTCAGGGGGTACTCCTGGCTATGTGCTCAGAAATTGCTCCTAGTTTGGAGACCATATGGGACACCGGGGGATCGAACTTTGGTCCATCCTAGGCTAGCACGTACAAGGCAGATGCCTTACTGCTGTAATATTGAGACAATAAATACCTTTGTGTAATGATCACAGCCCACTTTTTTCTTCCTAACGTAAACTTTGGCATATGAGCTACATTATTTATTTGATAAAATACTGTGTGAAGGGTTCACTGAAATATATTACATGGACTATAATATATTACAGGAGCATAATACATTGCAGGAACATAATATTCAACTTGAATGATAAATTGAGTTAATTTTTTTGACGTAATAAACTCTCCCTTGTGAACCCATTTCCAGGACTCTATTCCCTTTCTTAGAAAAAAAAATCTAAAAAAATTTACAACATTTTCTGTGGTCACAGGCTCCATAATTTCCTTTATCTGTTCCATTGGTCCTACTTTGTTAAGATCTGTTTGTACCTTCCATGGTTTCAAAGCACTGTCACAGCAGAATCCTTTTCTTTTTTTATGTGTTTTATTTAAACACCTTGATTATATACATGATTGTTTTTGGGTTTCAGTCATGTAAAGAACACCACTCGTCACCAGTGCAACATTCCCATCACCAATATCCCAAATCTCCCTCCTCCTCACCCAACCCCTGCCTGTACTCTAGACAGGCTTTCCATTTCCCTCATACATTCTCATTATTAGGATAGTTCAAAATGTAGTTATTTCTCTAACTAAACTCATCCCTGTTTGTGGTGAGCTTCATGAGATGAGCTGTTACTTCCAGCTCTTTTCCTTTCGTGTCTGAAAGTTGTTATTGCAAGAATGTCTTTCATTTTTCTTAAAACCCATAGATGAGTGAGACCAGTCTGCATTTTTCTCTCTCTCTCTGACTTATTTCACTCAGCATAATAGATTCCATGTACATCCATGTATAGGAAAATTTCATGACTTCATCTCTCCTGACAGCTGCACAATGTTCCATTGTGTATATGTACCACAGAATCCTCTTCTTGACACTTTCTTTTACTGACTTTGTAGACTTCACATTCTCTTGCAATTACTTTTCTAGCTTGTTTTGTTCCTCTTGTGCTCAACTGTAAATATTAAAAATACCTGGCCTTCTGTTTTGCAGATTGGCATACTCCAGTGATCTGTGGCCAGTTGTGTATGTTTCCCCGAGTGACTTTGGGACTCTGGCCTCAAATCTGTACCTGCAGGTTCTGCTTTTCTTATTAGCTAAGGCAGCACAACCAACTTCCTACTTTAGATCTTCACATTGGTATCCAAAATGGCACTTCTATGTTAACATGGCCAACAAACTGATTCTTCTATCCCAAACCTATTGTGCCTTCTCCATGACAATAGGTTACTACTATCAATCAACTGTTAAAAGTAAACTCAAAGGACAAGCCTTTTTTATTTATTAAGATATCATTCTTTCCCTTAGGAAGATAAGACAAATAAAAAAAATTAAATGTTTATCTTCCAAAGAATTTTTATGTGATAACATTGTTTTAAATTCTAGAGGTTAAAAAAAGAAAACTTATTTTTTTCTCATTTCCATGAAGTGAATGTACATTTTTCCTCAGTAGCTCAGGGATTTTCATTTTTTGTTTTTGTTTTGGGCCACACCCAGTGGTGGTCAGGGGTTACTCCTGACTCTGTGCTCAGAAATCACTTTTGGCTCAGAGGACCATATGGCATGGATGCCTGGGATTGAACCTGGGGTCTTCCTGGGTCAGCTGAGTGCAAGGCAAATATCCTACCGCTGTGCTACCACTTCAGCCCCTCATTTTATCATTTTTACTGTTGTGTATCTAGATTAAATTGCCACACTTTACTCACTTAAGTGGCTCTGAATATAATTTGAATGTGGAATATTTATTGAAGAAATAAGGTCTGATTTCTCTGTTATTGTGAAATTAAGGTGGGTGTTATTTATCTTTAACAATATAAACTAAAAATTCTGTGGAACTTTTTATAGTTTTTTGCTATGTATATTTGTGATTTAAACGTGGGAATAACAAAGATGAAGCAAGGGAGCTATTGCAATGCATTGACATTATAAAATGAATGAGCATATTCTGAGAATGAAAGTCATGGAGTTTTGTTGCTTCACTTTTGAGTCAGTCATGGCCCAAGTCAAATGATTAAAAGGAGAAAGGGATTGGTATCCTTGTCATATTAGTATTCCTCTTGATTTCTTGGTAGCAAGTTTATTAATTTTTATCTTTATCTTACCATAGTTTACCAAGTACCTGGTAAAGAAAAACCAATATGGGGCAAATTGAAAAGTGAAGAATTCTGCCCTCTGAGTGAGAGAGGCAGCAGTGTCTATAGTGGTATGTAGGAATATGCTGCTCTAAATCATTGGCAGACAATGTTGATGAGCTGCTTCCTATCACAGCTGCACTCTGAGATGATATGAAGGGGTGCCATTAAATCCTACTTCCTTTGCAAGTTGTTCAGTCTCTGTTCCCAGATTCTGCCTCTCATTAGCCTTCTGAGATTAAGATCTGTTTACATAGCCTGCATTGAGATTTTCATTACAGAGGTTGCCCTGGAGCAAGATGTTAGCTGGCCTAACTGACTGTGAGAGACAGTTATGTACCTGAGGGGGTTTGACCTATAGTTGAAAGTTAAGTCAGAACCAGTGACCTTGCTATTCTCATCAAGACTTCTGAATTTGTTTAAATCCATTTCTTTGGAAGAATAGATGTAAAAGAATATTAATCAAAACGTGGTGTTTGAGTCATTTGGGTCAGAATCATCTAGGTACGCAGATTTCTAAATTCCCGTCTGGCATGCTGAAGTTGGCCTTCTGGAGAGAGAGAGAGAGAGAGAGAGACAGACAGAGAGAGAGAGAGAGAGAGAGAGAGAGAGAGAGAGACAGACAGACAGACAGACAGAGAGAGAGACAGACAGACAGAGAGAGACAGACAGACAGAGAGAGAGAGACAGACAGAGAGAGAGAGAGAGAGAGAGAGAGAGTCAAGATTCTGTATTTAATTCTTTTTAAATTTTTGCTATTTGAGGTTTACACTCTGTGCATTCTTTGCAGTACTCAGGACTCCTGGCAGTACCTGTTGAGTGCCAAGGATCAAATAATCCCAGCTGACCTTGTACAGGCAAGAGCCTAACCTACTATGCTATGTTGCTGACCCCAAAATTCTTATCTACAAGAAAACAATTGAGAATTACTGGCACCAAAGGCTGTTTTTCAGGTTTTACCTCTAATATATTTGTATCAAAATGAGTAGGATCTAATTCTGATAAAATTCTATATTAGCATGCCAGGCTAATGTGATGCAGGATAACATTTTTAAATCCTTCATATATTTTTTGAACCTGGATATTACTACTGCTTTAACTGATATGAAAAAGATCAAATGTTCTATCTACTAAAATTTGAAAGGACATTTTAGATACGGTGGTTTAAAGATAATTCTGGAAATATATTATCTACACCTTGATAAAGGAATACTTAAACAATTTGTAAAAAGGTCAAATAGTTTTCACGATTTTGAACTCTTGGGAAATAATTTAAATATGCTGTTCCCTGTTATATAAATGTGTCTCTTGGGAAATAGAAATGGCTCGTCAGAAATGCTAACAGGTTTCAGGTTTTCATTTGTATTCAGACCACTTCCATATTGTCATGGTTTTAAGATAAAAATGTAGATAAATATATAGTTAATTAGTTTGTGTATTTTTCTACTACATTTTCATTCAGTTTTAGTGCTCCCCATTATAACTTTCTGGTTTCAGAATGTAACTGATTTTAGATTATAAAGAAAATATTTATAAATATAGAAGTGAAGTTTCAAATGTGATTGCATGAAGGTTATGTGTTTACTATGTGGTCAATATGAAATGTAAACCTGGCACTCAGTCTCCTGAACTGTTTTAAGGTTAAATGGAAAGATCTAAAGAGCATGTTAGGTATGTGTATATGGAAAAATATTCAAGAAAAACATCACTAAATTTAAAAAGTAAACAGACTAATACCTAACTAAAATGGGTCAAGTTGGAAAAATCAAAATGGTTATTGCCAATTGGATCCAAGTTTTGAAAATAATTAAAACAATTTTGTGACCTGTTTCCAATTAAAAGTAAAGTTTTCTTTTCTTTGGCTTGGTTTTGGGTTTTAAATATTGGTCACCTCAGCAATGCTGACAGGGGATATGGTCCAGGGGTCAATGCTGCCATTGCTCTGCCTAGTGGTGTGAATGGGACTGAATTGTGCTTTCAAATCTATCAGGACCTCACAGAGAGGTGCTGGGTGGGGGGGGTGTCATTCAGTGTTGGAAATTGAATTCAGGTCCTTGTTCTAAGGTGTGCTAAGCATGTGTTTGCTAACTTTTTGCCCCTTCACCCTCAATGCTTTCTTATTGATGTTATTTCTTGTATCTGAAATTTTCTTTCAATTGAGACATCAACAAGTAGATATCCCTTTGCAGTTATAAAACGCAAAACATACCTGATTAAATTGGAGAAAGATGATGCTGATTCTAGCTCTAGAAGTGATATTGATGCTTGAAGTGTAACTTTTGTTGTTGTTCATTTGTCTTTGTTTGTGAGCACGATATGATCAGGAAATCTGGGCCCCTACTCCATTCTCTGCCAATAAGATGGATAGTCAATGAAGGGCCCAGTGATGCTTAGACTCTGAGGTGTGGCGATGCCCTGATCACCGAAGAGGTCTAAAGCCTTCCAGAACATTGCCCAGGGTACATCTAGTGCTGGATATTGAGCCTAGGTCAGACATAGTTAGGCCCGCATCCAAACTACTGGATGATCTCCTGGCCTCTGCTTCTTTAAGATAGTTTTCTTTGTTCCTTCTACAGAAGTTAACATATTTGCAATCAAATATTTTGAAAATCAGAGAGTACAAAGGTTGCCTTCAGGGCTGGAGAGATAGCACAGCGGTAGGGTGTTTGCATTGCACACAGCCAATTCAGGACTGACAGTGGTTCAAATCTTGGCATCCCATATGGCTTTCCCCCTACTCCCCAGCCTGCCAGGAGCTGAATGTGACTCAAAAACAAAACAAAACAAAACAAAGGTTGCCTTCCTGCCAACAAGAGGTAATCACCATTTTGCATTTTGGTATGTGCTATACATGTTTTTCTCAGTGTGAGTATACACTGACAGTACATATGCATGTATATGTCTATCTTGTACAAGTGCAAGGATATGCTATATTGCTTAGTAATTTTTCACAGTCTTTTAAAGACATCAGTTATGAAATATATGCATGCAGATTTCTCATTCTATTCCATCTATGATTATTTTTTGCTTATCAGTATATAAATTAAAAGTACCATAATATATTAAATACTGGATTTATTGAAGAACATTGAGGCTATATACAGTGTTCCTGCCTTTGAAATTAATACTGTAAAGGCCTTGTCTGAATACCTTTTTGGGATCTATTCCTTGAAGGTAGAATTGCTAATGAAAGGGAATATCCATGTTAAAATTGAACTTTATAATTTCAAGTTGGTCTAAAACCTGTTGTGCTATTTTTGCTCTGACTACTAATGTCTTGGTGATAATTTTAAAATGTATGAGCAATCATTAGTACTAATTTATTAATTCTTTGTCAGAAAGTGTAGAAGAAATGGAGTTCTGGGCCAGAGAGATAGCATGGAGGCAGGGTGTTTGCCTTGCATGCAGAAGAATGATGGTTCAAATCCTGGCATCCCATATGGTTCCCCAAGCCTGCCAGGAGTGATTTCTGAGCACTGCTGGGTGTGACCTAAAGACCACAAAAAAGAAATGGAGTTCTGACTTAATATTCATTTTTTAAATAAAATATTCAGAGGATTTCTATAGCTTGTGTGTGCAGTGGGGAGTTGCTAGTCTGTATGGTCATACCCTGACTTGACAAGTCATTGACTAAGCCCCTGCAATAGACCTGGAAAGGAGTTTTCTTGCTCATTATGTAGCCAGGTTTGAGGACTAGAAGGAATTTTTCTTTCTTTTCTCTCTAAACTTTCTCCTTAAAGCCTATTCAAATTCCTCCTCCTATACCTTCTCTTTATCTTCCTTCTTTTCTTCTTTCATTTCTTCTTCCTTCTCTTCCTCTTCTTTTTCTATCTCTTCTTTCTCTTTCTCCTCCTCATCTTACAACACTTTCTACTCTTCTACCTCCACTTCTTCCTCATCACCCCTTCTTTGAGCAAATAGGATACTGGGGATCAAACTCAGGTGAGCCATGTGCAAGACAAGCACTGTACTATTATTTCTCTAGCCCAAATATTACTACTATTTTGTGTTGATAATTCAAAACTCAATGAGTGGCAAGAAGAGTTCAGATATTTACATACTAATAAACTTTTTCTACTACATGGAATGACTTAAGTGGCTTCCTCCCATTCTCCTGTGGTAGGAATATGAGCAGAAGATACATCTTTATTGAAGAGTTTCTTGTTCTCCGATGCAAATTTGCTCTCTTCCTCTCTCTTCTTCTCTTCCTCAATATCTCTCAGAATTTTAAAGGCTTCATTGTCTTTTGTTTGTTTGTTTGTTTGTTTTTTTATGGACTATACCCATCTTTTTAGAGCTTACTCCTGGCTCTGTGATCAAGGATCACTCCTGGAGGGCTAGAAATCTAGGTCAGGGGAAATGCAAAGCAAGTCCCTTACCCACAGTATTATATCACTGAACTCTCCTCTCACTCCTTAAATGTTAGAAATGCCATATTTCTTTGGGGGGGGGGGTTGGGCCACACTCGGTGATGCTCAGGGGTTACTCCTGGCTAAACACTCAGAAATCGCTCCTGGCTTGGGGGACCATATGAGATGCCTGGGGATTGAACTGTAGTCCTTCTTAGGCTAGTGCCAGCAAAGTAGACGCCTTACCACTTGTGCTACCGCTACGACCCCAGAAATGCCATATTTCTTTTTTTTTGTTTGTTTTTAGTTTTGGGGTCACACCCAGCAGTGCTCAGGGGCTACTCCTGGCTCTATGCTCAGAAATCACCCCCGGCAGGTTTGGGGGACCATATGGGATGTCTGGATTTGAACCACCATCCTTCTGCATACAAGGCAAATGCCCTACAGTTGTGCTATCTCTCCGGCCCCAGAAATGCCATATTTCTTATAGCAGAAATTTTGTGCCAAACTGTTGGTAATTAGAATTAATTCTGATTGTGTGCTCAGAGGTAGCTCTCAGTACTCTTCATGGGACTATATGGTGCTGGGGTCCAACTCTGGGCTCCTGTATTCAAAGCATGTACTCAGTGCTTTTAACAATTTGTCTGATGATTGAAAGTTTTTGGTAGACAAGTTCCTACGCACTTCATGAGACTGAGTTCAGTAAAAATCTCATTCTAAATATTTACCACAGAGCCTTGACATACTGGTGATTAAACTTGGTTCACATATATGGTCTTGTCCCCAAACTAATTTCTAGATAGGAGCAACAGTGCACAACAGCTATAAGCTTTTACAATAAAGCAATTATAGTCACAATTATTAGATATTTTTTAGTCTTTGTATCCTTGAAAAAAACTGAAATTCATTTTTTGGGGGGGTTTTGGCCACACCTGGTGATGCTCAGGGGTTACTCCTGGCTGTCTGCTCAGAAATAGCTCCTGGCAGGCACGGGGGACCATATGGGACACCGGGATTCGAACCAACCACCTTTGGTCCTGGATCAGCTGCTTGCAAGGCAAACGCCACTGTGCTATCTCTCCGGGCCCGAAAAAACTGAAATTCTAATCAGTGTTGTTATTTTAATTTTTTCATAATCTTTTCTTGTTTTCATGCAGGCATTTTTACATCGAATGAACCAGTGTGCAGCATCAAAAGTCGATAAAAATGTAACAGAAGAAACAGTGAAGGTGAGTAGGGAAATTGGCCCTTGACCCAAGCATAAGTTTCTCTTAGATACTATTTTATTTTGGAGATGTTACCACAGGACTCTCCAACTTATTTTCATTTCTAGTATAGAAGTGTGGGTTAGGGGCTGGAGAGATTATGTGTGGATAAGATTCTAGCCATGTATGTGCACAACCTGAGTTCAGTTCCTGGCATCCAATATGGTCTTCTGCATCATATTGAAATACTAGTGGATAAACTTAGTTCATGTATATGGTCCTGCCAGGAATGATTCATGAACCTGGAGGCAGGATTTAACCCTGAGCACCACCGGATGTGACCCCAAAAGCAAAAACAAAAAAAATATTGTGTGTTCATCAAATGTGTGGAGAAAAAAATGGGGGTTAAGAGTATGGTCTAGAAGACACATAAATTGTTTTGTCAAAGCCTGGGGAGTGTGTTTGAGAAGGGGAAGATAAATAAATAAATTCCAGATTGTGAATTTTATTATCTTTAGGAGATAGGGACTGAGGTATGTATACGATGATGATTTTTAGAGGTGGCTCAGGAAGACACCTAAGATCGTGGGCAAACACAATTTCCAATATATTTAATTACTCAAGAACAAACTATTTGAATAGCTCACTAATACCGGTCTAAGATTATCTGCAACTCATAAATAAATGTATGAACAATTCCTTAAATTGTTAAGAGTTTGGTGGGAGGACAAAGTGATGATAAATGAATATTAACTGCATTATGGCCATCTAAGTTCTCTATAGCATTATTAATATTCATGTCTAAATCTTAACTTGCTCTTGTGTTATATGGGATAAAAACTTTCAGGATTTTAAAGACTCTCTTTGAATCTCCCGATACACCAGATGTTAAATTAATTTAAAAATTCTCCTTTCATAGAATGTGTTTTTGTTTACAAGTAAATACACTTATCACTTAAATTGATTTGAAAAATATCCTGGCTCTCATGTTTGGAACTCCAGGCAAAAGAGGAGGTTCAGGACTGATGAAGGAGAGATTAATACCAATGCCAGATTCTCTCTTTAAGTTTTGCTATTCAAGTTGAATGCTTTCTCAAGACTGGCTCCTCTGCTAGCTATAAAATGCTCCTATAATTGTTCTAACTCTCACTTCTAGATATTTAATTTTCCAGCGAGGCAAAGACTTTTTATTCTAAGGTACCCTACTTGGAGAAAAGAAACTAAAAATGCTAATGACAAATCCGAAAGATGTTTGACCTGAAGCAGTTTTTAATGGCATTGCCATGCCTGGATTTGGCCACTTCTGCTTTTCCTGAGAGTTAGGAATATGTTCTTGCTACCCAGAGTGAGAAGTAACTTGGCTATTCAATTAGATATGATGCTCTGTTTGCTGGCTGGAAGGAAAAAGAACACTATACTTACACAGATTTCTATTCTTCTTTATTTTTAAAGATAAACCATGCCTCATTATTGCAATTACATGCACATTTATTTATTTGTTTATTTATTTATTTATTTACAGATGCTGTTCTCAAATATTGAAGATATCCTTGCAGTACATAAAGAATTTTTAAAAGTTGTGGAAGAATGTTTACATCCAGAACCTAATGCTCAACAAGAAGTGGGAACCTGCTTTCTTCACTTTGTAGGCTCAATTTCTGTTTATTTTGAAAGCTGCCTAGATGTTAAAGTTGAATTGTTGGCCTAGTACTATATGTGAGTTCAGTGTCAGAAGTAAAAATCCCACATTGAAAGTTTAGGGTTCTTTGAGGCCAATGAAATCTTCCACTTGGAGCCAGAATAGGGGCAAGTGCCTCACATCATCCATTTTATTCAGTGAAGAATAAACAGCCTTTTCTTTCTCCCAATGAGTTAGTTCTTCGCATCCTCTGTAGCTTTGAATTCTAATGAATATTCAGGCTGTTCATAATGAATGGATTTTTATGTTTTTCTCAAAATATAGAGCATTTCTCTTTTGAGATGGAAAATCCTAACTTATAATAGTGTGAGGACCCCTTTTATTGGAATGTTCCCTTGCTAACCGACTTGTGACAAGCTCAGGGCTAAACAAACCTGGTGCTGCTCTGCACACATATGCCTGTGTCTGAAATTTTCTCAAAGGTGATTTCTTAGCGGGTTATTTAGGCAGAGCAGAAACATTACATGTCAGACATAGCTGTTTCAAACAAAACTTTGTGTGATTATTTTCATTTCTATACATGTTGAATTTTTTTTTTAGGATTGATCTTTAAAGTAAAAGCCCATAGAGTGAAAATATTTTTCAAAACTAAAGGACATTCATACTGCAAATAAAAAGTAAAAAAACAAAAACAAAACTAAGGTTCAACTTCTAATACTTCACTGATGCTAACTTTCAGAATATCAAATTAAACTCATTTATCATTATGCTATGTAATTTTTAGTGTAGAATCTATGAGTTATTTGCTCCAAAGTGATAGATCAGCAGATAGGATATTTTCTTTGCAATGCATCCAACCTGGGTTCAATCCTTTGTATCCCATATGGTCCCCCTGAGCCTTCCAGGAATAATCTCTGAGTGCAGAGCCAGGAGTAACCCCTGAACACTACCCAGTGTGATCCAAAACCCAAATAAAAATATAAGTTATAGATTATAATTAATAAACATTTTGTTATCTTAATAGATTTTCTCTAAGTAGTTTCTACTTTTATTTTTTAAATCTAGCGAACAGACTTTGAGTGTGTTATTTTTATAATATGTAAATGTTTCATAAATTATGTTAAAAGGTGAAAGAAGCTCCTTAGATGTAGGAAGATAAGTCTGTTTGGTTTAATGAATATGACTGGAGGTCATGTGTGTTTATGTCTACTTACTGGACTGTTTTATTTCTGAAAAAAATTAGAATATTCTTCCAGCTGGAGTAGTAGCTCTCTCAGTCCAGCTCTGCACATGGGAATCTTGCCCACTGACATCCATTTCCTCTGTCACACATTATGAATCTGTCATTCATGATTTAACCAAACAATTTCTAGTTTATTTTATTCTGATTTATATTATTGCTTAAATTAAGTAATTTGATATATTTTCTATTGATTTTGAAACATAACTGTAAAATTCTAAATCTGGGGCCAGAGCGATAGTACAGCAGATAGGGAGTTTGTCTTGAACATGGCCAACCTGGATTCAATCTCAGCATATCCTATGGTTCCCTGAGTCCATTACTACAACAGGAGTAATTTCTAAGTATAGAGTCAGGAGAAATCCCTCAGCTCAACCATGTGAGGTCCAAAAACATAAACCAAAACCAAATTCTAAATTTATACTGGACATTTCTAAGTATATACTATAGTTATGATATTTGATAAATTATCTGTTTTCCTCTTAGCCTATTGCTTTAATAGATACTGATCATATCCACTTAGAGAAAACTCTTATAGATGGGAAGGAATTTATAGTTGATGAAATTCCTTTATTTTGAAATTAATACTTGTTTACGCTCAAAATTTTAAGTGTTTGTCAGATCTGTTAGGCCATATTATGTTAATTGCTATTAAAAAGGAATCAAGGACAATATATTTTTCTATTACTATGAGTTTTGACACATGCTTTTTCCTTTACCTAAAATTCGTTCTTTTTTTTTTTTTCCATATTTGAGGAATCATGGGCTGAAATCTTTGCATTTGGTTCAGACTACTTTGTAAATCTGTATCTAGATCTATTTAGGTGTAGGTATTCTGTCTTCCATCTTGTTTCCACCGTTTATTGTAGATATTAGTCATATTGGACTATAATTTATACCCATCTCTTTGTCTAGGCTATTTGTCATGAATTTTAGAAAATATAAACTCATATATAGGTTCATTCTAGCTCTTGGAGCATAATCATAGTTTGTTCCTGTTAAAATTTCACAATGGCTAATAAAATATAATTTGAATATATTTGAATTCACAGAAAGACAAGTTCCGTATATATGATGAATATTGTAGTAACCATGAGAAGGCACAAAAGTTACTTCTTGAACTTAATAAAATAAGAACAATCCGGACATTTCTTTTGGTAAGTCTATTTTTTTATTCTTGTCCTATATGTTCATTTCTTGTTTGTCTGTTTGCTTGCTTTGGCCACATCTGGAGGTGTTCAGGGGTTATTTCTGGCGCTGTGCTCAGTAATTACCCTGACAGGCTTGGGGGACTATATGGGATGCAGGGGATCAAATGCAGTTGGCCACATGCAAGGCAAACGCCCTAAAGGCTGTGCTATCACTTTGGCCTCTTATATGTTAATTTTGATAGGTCTAAGGAACACCAATGATAGCATCAAAGCAGTTTAAAAAACTACTTGAAGAAAACTTCATAACATACTGAGCTAGGAAGCTGGAGTCCATTGATAAATATAAGAAAAGAGAGTTGGGAGAAACTTGACTTCAGGGAAACACTGATAATGATCGCTTCCGTTGATTCTGGATTGTTTGTGTGAGACTCCCAGGGTCCTAGGGAGTGAACACTTCTATGCCAAAGTTCATTTTTACTTTGACGTCCTTCCCTCAGATCCCTAGGGCTTCCCTTTCTTCAGCTAAAAGAGCTATGTGGGGCAGGAAGGAAACAAATCAAGTGTAGGGTAGAAAGGGAATTCAAAGATTAACCTTTCCCTTACATACAGTCCTTATTCAGTTTCCATGAAAAGAGGTAAAATGCATATTTAATTCTTTTAGGAAATTGCAGATTAACATATATTTTGGTGATCATACTGTTCAACCGCAAGTGAGGATGCCATTGTAATTGTACTCTTTAGAGATGTTTAACAAACCTTTGAGATGACCAACATTCCCATGAAAAAGTTTTAGGACTTGTCCATTTTTCTCCAAATCTTTCACACTTATTTAATTCACCTTCTATGTCCACAGCTACCTTCAGGCAGTACTGATTTCCTTTTTGTTTCTATACATTTACTTATTTTCTGGAGATTTTAGACAATGATAGAATGTGATTTTTTTTCCCACTTTGGTATCTGATTTATTGAGAAAATATTTTAAGCTTCCATCTTTGTAGCATGTATCTATATTTTGATAATTTTAATTTTTTTTTTGGTTTTTGTTTTTGGGCCATACCTGGTGACACTCAGGGGTCACTCCTGGCTATGCTCTCAGAAATTGTTCCTGGCTTGGGGGACCATATAGGACTCTGGGAATTGAACTGAGGTTCATCCTGGGTCAACCACGTGCAAGGCAAATGCCCTAGCATTGTTCTATTGCTCCAGCCACTCTTCATTTTAATTTTTAAAAAAACTTCTTGTAATTGAGGTTCTGTGGCTTACAATGCTACTAATAATGATTTCTCAAGTGTCTACCATCGAGGCAGGCTAGGAGTGGGATGATGGAAGAGTAACTGGGTGGGATTAGTGGAGGGAAATGAACGGTGATGTGATGGGTGTTAACATTGTATTGAAACTCATTTTCAACAACTTTTTAACTCTATTTCACAGTGATTTAATTAAAAAATATTTCTCATGCTATCATTCCAAAACCACACCCATAACCATTATGTTTTAATTTTATAATGGAGAGGGCCTTCCAAGCAATGTTTGGGGACATTCCTGCAATCTTTGGCTGGATAGTTGAGCTGGATAATTCAGAGTGAGGGCCCAAGAATATAATATTTCTTAGATCCAGCAGTGATAGGGATTACATAGGCCACCAAAGAAGTGCTTAGATTTCCAGGGCTGTATCAGCACATGTACTTTAACCTTTATGCCTTCTATTTCTTTTTTTTTTTTTGGCTCTTCAACTTATTTTACTGCTATTCCATTGTGTTAATATACCATATTTTGTATATTTATAGTTACATAATATATTTAATTTTTCAATTAATAAAATATTAGGTCAGGTCAATGAGTAATTGTGATAATGATATGAAAATATTTTAAGCTACTACAAATGAGAGGTTGTCATTTATTTGTTGTTTTTTTTGTCCCTCAATTCACAATACAGACCAGGAATAGGGCCTGGGTTGAGGTGTATATGGGGTGCATTTACCGTACATGCATATACATACATACATACATACATATATATATATAAAATCCTTCACCAGTGCAACATTCCCATGACCAATATCCCAAGTATCCTTCCTCCCCACTTCATACAGGCCTGCACTCTAGATATGCTTTCTACTTCCTTCTCTCAGTCACATTTTGTTATGATAGTTCTCAGTGTAATTATTTCTGTGACAGCACTAAACGATCCCTGTGGTGAGCTTCATGTCAGGAGCTGGACCCTCCAGTCCCCCTCTACTTTGTCTCTGAGAATCATTATACAAATGTTTTTCATTTTTCTTAAAACCCATAGATGAGTGAGACCATTCTGTGTTTATTTCCTCCCTCTGACTTATTTCACTTAGCATAATAGATTGCATATACATCCATGTATAGGAAAATTTCATGACTTCATCTCTTCTGATGGCTGCATAATATTCCATTGTGTATGTGTACCATATGTGTATATGTAGCGATTAGGCAAGAAAAAGATATCAAGGGAATACAAATAGGAAAGAAAGAAGTCAAGCTCTCACTGTTCGCAGATGACATGGAACTATACTTAGAAAACCCTAAAGATTTTATCAAAAAACTTTTAGAAACAATAGATGCATATAGCAACGTAGCAGGCTATAAAATTAACACATAGAAATCAATGGCTTTTTATACACCAATAATGATAGGGAGGAAATGGATATTAAGAAAACAGCCCCATTCACATTAGTTTCACATAAACTTAAATACCTTGGAGTCTACTTGACTAAAAATGTGAAGGACCTATACAAAGAAAAGTATAAAACCCTGCTACAAGAAATAAGAGAAGACACATGGAAATGGAAATCCATACCCTGCTCTTGGATTGGCAGGATTAATATCATTAAAATGAGAATACTCCCCAAAGCTTTGTACAGTTTTAATGCGATCCCTCTAAAGATACCCATGATATTTTTCAAAGAAGTGGATCAAACACTTCTGAAATTCATTTGGAACAATAAACACCCATGAATAGCTAAAGCAATACTTGGGAAAAGGAATATGAGAGGTATTACTTACGCCAACTTTAAACTGTTTTACAAAGCAATAGTTATCAAAACAGCATGGTATTGGAACAAAGACAGACCCTCAGATCAGTGGAACAGGCTTGAGTACTTAGAGAATGTTCCCCAGATATGCCGTCACCTAATTTTTGATAAAGGTGCAAGAAATCCTAAATGGAACAGGGAAGGCCTATTCAATAAGTGGTGTTGGCACAACTGGCTAGCCACTTGTAAAAAAGAGAACTAAGACCTCCAGTTAATAACATGTACAAAGGTAAAATCCAAATGATTAAAGACCTAGATATCAGACCTGAAACCATAAAGTATATAGAACAACATGTAGGTGAAACACTCCATGACATTGAGACTAAAGGTATCTTTAATGAGGAAATAGTACTCTCCAAAAAAGTGAAAGCAGAAATAAATAGATGGGACTATATTAAGGTGAGAAACTTCTGCACCTCAAAGGAAATAGTGCCCAGAATACAAGAGCCACCTACTGAATGGGAGAAACTATTCACCTCATACCCATCAGATAAGGGGTTAATATCCAAAATATACAAGGCACTGAAAGAACTTTACAAGAAAAAAAAATCTAACCCCATCAAAAAATGGGGAGAAGAAATTAACACTTTGACAAAAAAGAAATACAAATGGCTAAAAGGCACATGAAAAATGCTCCACATCACTAATCATTAGGGAGATGCAAATCAAAACAACTATGAGGTACCACTTCACACCACAGAGATTGACACACATCAGAAAGAATGAGAACAAGCAGTGCTGGCGGGGATGTGGAGAGAAAGGAACTCTTATTCACTGCAGGTGGGAATGCCGTCTAGTCCAACCTTTGTGAAAAGCAATATGGAGATTTCTCCAAAAGTTGGAAGTTGACCTCCCATACGATCCAGCTATACCACTCCTAGGGATATATCCTAGGAACACAAAAATACAATACAAAAATCCCTTTCTCATACCTATATTCATTGCAGCATTGTTTACTATAGCAAGACTCTGGAAACAGCCTAGATACCCCTCAATAGATGAATGGTTAAAGAAACAAAGGCTTTCAGTTTTTCTCCATCGAGGATAATATTTGCCATTGGCTTGTGATAGATGGCCTTGACTAGATTGAGAAAGGTTCCATTCATTCCCATCTTGCTGAGAGGTTTTATCAAGAATGGGTGTTGGACCTTATCGAATGCTTTTCTGCGTCTATTGATATGATCATGTGATTTTTATTTTTCTTCTTTTTTATATTGTGTATTATGTTGATGGATTTACGAATGTTAAACCATCCTTGCATTCCTGGGATGAAACCTACTTGATCATTGTGAATGATCTTCTTTATAAGGCATTGAATTCTATTTGACAGAATTTTATTGAGGATCTTTGCATCTGTATTCATCAAGGATATTGATCTGTAATTTTTCTTTTTTTGGCTGTTTGCTTTTTTTTGTGCTATACCTGTGGTGCTCAGGGGTTACTCCTGGCTCTGTGATAAGAAGTCGTACTTGGCAGGCCCTCTGTACTAAATGGGATGCTGAGGACCGAACCTAGGTGTCTGCCTTGTTATTACTCTAGCCCCTGAGAGGTTATTTCAAAGAATAATCTTTATTAGTTTAGAAAAGTCAAGGGATGTCTAGTTCTGAATGTTAAAAATAATGCTATGAACTTGTATGTACACCTTTCTGTTTGGGCATACATTTTCATTCTTTAGGGGAGATAACAGTTTCCTTTTTAGGTCAATTATCAGAAGAAATTGATTGAAAAAAAGTACAGAAGTTATGATTCTGTTCTTGAATGCAGCTGATTTAGTTTTGATCCATGATTCCCCAGGTGGTTCCCTATGTCTTATGAAGATGATTTCTGAGTTCTAAAAAATAAGGCCTTGTCATTGCTTGGTTTGAGCCCAAACCAATACAATTTAGAGTAGAATTATTGAGTGTATGGAAAATTTATGCTTAAATTTTGGAAAACTGGCAATACTCCTAAGCCATATCCTGTCAGTAATATATAAAGATTGCAGTTTCTTTTTTTTATTTTTTGTTTTTTGTTTTTGGGCCACACCCGGTGACTCTCAGGGGTTACTCCTGGCTATGCGCTCAGAAATTGCTCCTGGCTTGGGGGGACAATATGGGACTCCCGGAGATCGAACCGCGATCTGTCCTATGCTAGCGCTTGCAAGGCAGACACTTTACCTCTAGCGACACCACTCCGGCCCCAAGATTGCAGTTTCTTTATATCTTTGCTAGGAGGTGTGTGGTTCTAATTAAGGATTTATCTATCTATCTATCTATCTATCTATCTATCTATCTATCTATCTATCTATCTATCTATCTATCTATCTATCTATCATCTATCTATCATCTATTGATCTATCTATATTTTGCCATATCTAGTGGTGCTCAGGGGTTACTTCTGGCTCTGCACTAAGGAACTCCTGGATGGCTTGGAGGACCATATGGGATGCTGGGGATGGAACCTAGGTCAGCAGTTTGCAAGGCAAATGTCCTTCACTCCAGCCCCTTATTTCAGGATTTTTATTGTGTGTGTGTATATTTCCCTAATCATCAATGATATAGGCATGCTTTCATGTGTTTACTAGATATTTATGTATCTTCTTTGATAAAATGTTTATTTTTATATTTATTTTGGAACATTTATATAATGAGTATATACTACTTATAAATATTCTTAGTTCTGGATAAAAGTCCTATTTCAGACATATAATTTGCAAGTTATTCCTCCCAGTAAGTTTTTCTGATCATGTGAAAGTATTCTCTCTTATAAATCAAAATTTTTAAATATGATTGATGTCAGCTTACTAATTTTTTGCCATGATTGCATTATCTTTTGTAAGTCTATAGTCAGAGCTTATACTTATTTTGCTGTTTATTTCACATATTTTATTCCTAATGATACTGTTGTGATTGGAATTGTCTAAATCTTATTTTTGGACATTGCTAGTTATATAGAAAGTTTATTTACTTGGATGTTAATCTTGACTGTTATAATTTATATTCTGTATCCATTATAGTAGACAGTCAGTAGTATCTTTAGGACTTTTGCGTGTTGTATTATATCATCTGGGAATAAAGACAATTTTATTTCTAATTACTTTTTTTAAAGACCATGTATCACATATTTGACATAGTTGATCATAATACACTTGCTTCCAGGTAAGTGGGAGCAAAATTATTTAAAAAAAAAGAAGAAAAGGAAAAAAATTTGAAAATTATTATATCTTGCAATGAGGTTATTAAGTCATTGCCAGAAGATTTAGTAAACTCTTGTTGCTAGAAGATCATTCTGTTACTTCTTTTTTTTTGAACAATAGGTAGCTTCAGGTACACAATTGGCATCTAAATTGGTCTGTTCTACAGAGACTGCAATGTTAAAAAAAAAATTGAAATTGTCATCCAACCCAGGAATTCCAAACACTATTTCTGATACTGCTGCTTTTGTGGTGTTGTTTAGACTGCCAGGTCTCCCAGGAGTTCGAAAAGCCATGTGACGGGAGGAGGGCAGGGTGCCTACACTCACACCAAAAATATCCTGATGATGTCAGCCCAAATGCTGGCATATGTGGAGTTTTAGTCAGATTTGTGTCTACAGAAATTCTTAAAAGTGTGATGAAGCAGGGCCATTGGCAAAGCAGTGATTGTGGGTGATCATCAGGCTTGACTTAAGCAGGGACTTGGCCTGTCCTCTCTTCCTGAGATTGACAGCTTTCAATTGCATGGCCAGTGTACCTAGGAATTTTTATGGTTTGGTATACATCTCTTTCAAGGAAAAGTGAGTTTATAGAGCTGGCCAGGTTCAGACATGGTGACTGCATTTGTCCAATTTCACTTCTTTTTTGTTTTGTGCAAATTACAGCTTTCAATACTGTATTGAGTACAAGTGGTAAGAATAGATATTTCTGTTCTGTTTCTCTGCTTATGAGAAATAAATATTTCATTGTTAGTGTGCTGACAAGTTTTCATGGGTAGATGTCCTTTATTAGGTTAAATAAATCCCATTCTTTCTAATAATGTGTAAAGTTTTTAATTTCATTTTTTCTACTGCTTTAGTTGCATTCAATAAACTTTGACATGTGGTTTCATTTTCATTCCATTTTTAAAACTATGTGTTTTGTTGATGTTTATAAAGTATTATAAATTTATATTGCTTTTCTTAACAGTGTTATGATTTTTTTCCCTTTGATGTTTTGTCAGTTAGTGATAGAGAGAGTGAACTTCTCTGGTAGAACTGCTAAATTCTTTAATCCCGTGATTTTTTTAAATCTCTTTACAACTGTAGGCAGTTCCAATATATAGTTGATGATTGAAAACCACCGCTCTATATCAGTTCTCTCAGCTTTTCTTATATGTATTTTCGAATTATGTTCTTACATGAGTTTGCACTAATCATTATATTTAATTTATTGATAACTGAACATGTAGAATACTATTTCAGTAACTGCAAATTGTAATATTTTGCCTCTAGTTTTATTACTGCTATTTTTTTTTTTTTTTGGTTTTTCGGGCCACACCTGTTTGATGCTCAGGGGTTACTCCTGGCTAAGTGCTCAGAAATTGCCCTGGCTTGGGGGGACCATATGGGATGCCGGGGGATCGAACTGCTGTCCTTCCTTGGCTAGCGCTTGCAAAGCAGACACCTTACCTCTAGCGTCACCTTGGCAGCCCCAATTACTATTTTTTAGAAATTTACTTTCACTAACTTTTCTAGAATTAGTCTGAAAACATGCGCTTTTTGTATGTGCAGTTGTAAATGTTTTGTTTTTTGTTTTGTTGTTTGGTCACACCTCATGGCGCTCAGGGTTTACTCCTGGCTCTGTGCTCAGAAATTGCTCCTGGCAGGCTCAGGGGACCATATAGGATGCCGGGAATTGAACCTGGGTCCTTCTTGAGTCAGCCGTTTGCATGCTAGGCAAACACCCTACCACTGTACTATCGCTCTGGCCTCTGTAGATATGTTTTTAAATTAATTTTATCTTTGTTTTTAGATGGCACTCTTGTGTCTATTTGACTTTGTGATTAAATTGTTATGTGATCAAATGTAATTATTCATTTTATCTATGAATTTGTGTTTGAGTGTGTGTGGGTACAAAGTCAAAGTGTAAACAGTTTTCAAGTCAGATTTGAGTGTTTATTTTTTTAATATGGTCTTCTCAATTCTTTATCTTATCTACAAATCTATCTCTTGCTCCAAGCTATACTACAGGATTACAGAGTTATGAGTTTTTATTTTTCACATGTTGTGCAGGTTTTTAGTCAACACTTCTGGATGTGGGATTTTTGTACTCAGTGACTCCATCTCTCAATAGGGTTTTAGGACAATTTTATAGTGATGGAACCACTATGGAGTGAGATCAGTCAGAATAAATTGGGAAGAATAGAACTGAGAGGGAGAGGAAGGATAGGAATAATATCCAGGTAAGAATATCAGAGATTCTTAGTGTTTTTTTAATCTGAAATTCAACAAAAGTCATTAAAAAATACCTCAATCTGTAATTTCATTTCAGTCAAATTTCAAAGTTTTAGGTTAAGAAGAAAAAGTTAAACTATTTTGCTGCAGTTTGTAGGTTGGCTAATAGGAATTATCTCTGTAAATGCAGAAACTCTTACACTACTACAATTTTAAGACATAGTTTTAAAGTATCAGAACTTTATTAATTAGTTTCTCAACTATGATTCTTTTTGATGGCCATTCACTCAGCCCAGAACTGTCTCCCTGGCTCTTTGGTGATTTTATAGTATAATCTGGCTGTGAACTTGGCTTTTTTATTTTTTATTTTTTGAACAACAGATGGCTATGTTTAGAGCTGTTCTTACCAATCAATTCTGATCTTGAGCACGAGGTTCAGAACACTGGATAAGGTACAGAAATTGACTCTGTGTTTGCAGTGTGGAGAAAATAGCATCATACCTGCTATATTTTCATAATATTACATAATAATACAGGGTATCAGACTTCAAAGTTTGTCTTCTCTTTCTGCATTTTGAATTTACCTTCTAATGTGAACTTGATGTCATAGTTTTAATTTTGTTCACTTAGGCACACAAATTAGAGCTTTGCTCAAGAAGATGGAGGGTTGTTTGTCGACAGTCACTCTTCCTTTTGCCTACTCTTTTGCCCACTCCAGTGGGTGGCCTATTCTCAATAAATATGGCATAATTATTTTATAAATGGTGATAAGAAAGGTAATGAATTACCACTTTGATATTCAAGATGCCCTTCTTTCATTAGGTTTGTTTTTTGTTTGTTTTTGGGTCACACCCAGTAATGCATGGGGTTACTCCTAACCCTGCACTCAGAAATTGCTTCTGTCAGGTTTAGGGGACCATATGGGATGCCGGGTATCAAACCCTAGTTCATCCCAGGTCAGCCACAAGCAAGGCAAACATCCTACCACTGTGCTATCACTCATGCGCTCCATTAGATTTTTATCTATGTGCCTTTTAAGTGCTACTTCGGTAAGCACTACAAGAAAGGTTGTTTGTGTGTGTGTGTGTGTGTGTGTGTTAAACCAGGGTTGGCTGCATGTAAGATGTGTACCTTAATACCTGTATTATCTCATTGGTACTGCTAGTTTCATAGTGTGTGCATATATCCTTGTTTAAACCACAAAACACAGATGGCTTTATCATCAGAATTAGTTTTCTTTTAGTCATCAAATTTTAGTAAATGAATGCTGCTGATTTTGAAATTTCTTTATTCCTTTTTCCTTTGTGAAAATCATATCTCACTTGCTTCCTTGACATTGGCTGACCAGTGTCCTTGATGAAAATGATTATTTTACAGAGAGGAAAACTAAAATTCTGAAGTTAGCCTGAAATGTGTTTATATATATACACACACACACACACACACACACATATCTATAATACATATATCTCACTAGTCTGTGAAGTGTATAAGTTAGAATTTAACTGTCTCAGTGTTATAATCTTCTATAGTACAACATTGCCTCTATTTGTATGTAGAATCTATATATGTATATCTGCCCATTTATCATTATCATCTATGTATTTATTATTCATTCACCCATCCACTCTTCTATCCTTATCACTGTGCCTATAATTTTTTATAGAGAGATCATGTGAATTAATTTTCAAGACATTGATTCAAAAATTTTTTGATTTCTTTAACTTATTTAAAAATCAAGCGATTTTCCTTTCACTTAAATGTATTTGTGACTGCTTTTCTCAAGGAGACATGCTTTTACAAGTTTTTAGCATGATTTTTATGATAATAGAAATTTTATATCATCATATTTAAAAAAATTAATAACTACGTCTTTTATCCACCCCAGAACTGCATGCTACTTGGAGGACGGAAGAACACAGATGTTCCACTGGAAGGTTATTTAGTAACTCCAATACAGAGGATATGCAAGTACCCTCTTCTTTTGAAGGTATACTCTGTGTTTAATCTTATTATAGCATTTTCCTTGTGCCTACAGATGTTGTCAATATTTAATTTCTTTTCTTTTTGAGGGGGAGGGGGCACACCTGGTGGTGCGCAGAGGTTACTCCTGGCTTTGCACTCAGAAATCACTCCTGGCAGGCTTGAAGGACCATATGGGATGCCATGAACCAAATCTAGGTCTGTTCTGGGTCAGGCAAAAGTCCTACCACTGTTCTATTTCTCTGGCCCCTAATTTATTTTCTTTTAAATGGTGCGCTGTTCTAAAGAACAGTTAGTTACATCATGGTTACTGAAAAAAACATGGCTTTTTGCACAGTTTTATATATATTGTAGAAAAAAGTCCTTTGGGAAAAGAGATATTTAGTAATATCTCTTTGTAGAAATATGTCTTTGTAGAAAATATGCCTGCTTTAATTTCATTTAGAGTAACATTTAAATTAAATCCCATTAGTACATTTTACAAGTATATGTAGTACATTATTTATAGGGTTCTATGGCTTTTTGCCTTTTTTGTTTGTTTTTGCTAATGCTTCTGACAGCATAATACTAATAAAATTAAGGCCAGAGATCAATAGTTTTAGAGAATGGGTTTAAAACCATTATCACAAAGGATTGTTGTGAATCACATAGGACAATAATCAATAGCTGATGCAATGACTGTGTTATATAAACACTGTCTCTGGTAAAAAAAACTTGTTTCTTTAGTGGCTATAAGTTCATTACATCATTATAGTGGCCAAAATTCTAATTATGGAAAACATATTTTTTGCTAACTGCTACTTTAACTGCAAGGCTTTATGAGTTGATTAGAATAATTATAGAAACTGGTTTTAAAACTATAATCATCAGTTCTGGAGCAGTGGTTAAACATGAGTTCTGAAATCAAAATCTGAGTATTATTGCCATCCTTTTGTGAGTCACATAATATTACTACTTAAACTCATACTTTCATTTACAAAAACGAAATTATTATAATGATGAAATTATAACATATACCTATAAAACTTACACATGCATGTGTATATAAACATAAAATATGACATGCTAATTGTACAAATAACTTTGGATAGTATATTTTAGGGAACATTAGTTATTTTATTTATATGTATTTCATGGTCTTGTATTTATTGTATTAATTACTACTTGATCTTGACTTTAAAAATGCATTGAAATACTATGGACATATTAACTGGTATTGTTTCGAATTTATTTTTGAAAAACTACATTGTGGAATAAAAATTACAACTAATTTGCATATTTTGGGTCAATTTCTGCTTTAAATTACTCAGTAAAATGCAAGTTAAAGTTGCTTGATAAGCCATAAAAATGACAAGGAGAGAAGCTAATATTGGTATGTAGTTCTGTAGTACATAAGATATTGTACAGATGTGACTTCTCCCTTTCTGGGAGCCTTCTTGGACTCTGAAATAGTGACTCTGATTTGCTCATGTAACTATCTCTGCAGCTATCTTGGTTATGATATTTTGGAGGGGAGGTGATTTGGCCAGATTCAGTCATGTTCAGAATTAATTCCTGGCTCTGTGTTCAGGGTTTCACTCATTTTGGAGCTGGGGACTACAGGTGATATCAAAGATTGAGCCTGAGATTGACTGCATGCCAGCCTTAACCTGTATACTTTCTATCTCTGGTTTTGGTTCCTAATTTGAAATACCAGGAATTTGTTTGTTTTATGAGTCAGAGAGATAATATTAAGAACCATGGCACTTGATCAAAATCCATCATTTCTGACTTGTGTTAATCTCATGTATTTGAGCTGATCTTGCAGAAGAGAAAATTATGGATATATTCTAGCTTAGGAATAATTTATAGATGGTTATTTTTCATAATTAACAAAAATTTATAGCAGGATTTAACCAAAAGATATTATATCTAGTACCTTCTTCTTATTTTGATAAGAAAAATGAGACTGGAGAGATAGTACCATGCTAAGACACTTGTATTGTAGGTAGCTGACCTGAGTTCTATCCCTGACTCCCTTTATGATTCTCTGAGCTCCTTTAGGAGTGTTCCTTGAGTACAGAGGCAGGAATAAGCCTTGAGCACTACCTTGTGTTGTTCAAGATGACCTAAATTCATATTTCAGTTTATCTAGCAGTTTTTGGGCAAAGTTCAAAGGGCTTCTTTATATGACATGCAGGCTGTCTTGTCACATAATTTACAAATACTTCTGGAACTTACTCAGTTCTTTTATGAATTTGTGATCCAGCATAGCTTGAAACCTTGTCTTGAGAATGTTGTGATACATATATTCTTTTGCTTACTAGCTATGCTGGCAAGAGTGCGAACATATTGAATGCAGGTTCAATGTTTATGGCAGAATTTTCAACAGACAGAACTTAAGACAACCTCGCTGTGTATTAAGAATTGAGTTAGTAATTATTTTGGGGGATGGGAACACTCAGAGGTTCTCAGAGGTTATTCTTGACTTTGTACTCATGCATTGGGTGCTTGGGGAACAATATAGGATACTGAGAATCAAACCCTGGTCAACCATGTGCAAGGAAGGCAAGCACCCTACCTGCTGTACTCTCTCTCCAGCCTGAGACAATTCTTTTAAGACTTGTCTTAGGATTTTTATAATTGTGTTGGTTATATGATGATGGCAACTGTAGTATGGAAACAAATGACTAATTAGAAGCACTGTGGTCACAACTGTCTAGACAGGGTGAAAGTGTTTAATTTTATGCTCTAAAGAACTAACAAGACCTTTTAATATGTTACAAAAAATTAAAGATTGCTTTAGGCCTGATTGTCTGAATTGAAAAAAAATGAAATAAATAGAACCCCCCCAAAGTCTTTTTTTTTTTTTGGTTTTTGGGCCACACCCTGTGACGCTCAGGGGTTACTCCTGGCTATGCGCTCAGAAGTTGCTCCTGGCTTCTTGGGGGACCATATGGGACGCCGGGGGATCGAACCGCGGTCCGTCCTAGGCTAGCGCAGGCAAGGCAGGCACCTTACCTCCAGCACCACCGCCCGGCCCCCCCCAAAGTCTTTTCACAATGAAATTTTCTGGGTCTATATGGTAGTTCATTAATCATGGGATAAATTTGAGTTCTTGGCAGTAACCAGAAGTTGGTTTTTTAATGATAAATATTCTGAAATTTATAAATTATGTTTCCTAATATAGAAGACATTTTAAAATTATACTCTAATATTTTATAGTTTTCCAAAGAGTATTATAAAATGAAGCTTTAAATTATTTTTGAATTTATAGAAATATTTACTTTAAGATTTGTTATGGAGCTAGAGAGATTGCATGGAGGAAGGGCATTTGCCTTGCATGCAGAAGGACAGTGGTTTGAATCCCAGCATCCCATATGGTCCCCAGAGTCTGCCAGGAGTGATTTCTGATCATAGAGCCAGGAGTAACCCCTGAGCACTGCCGGGTGTGACCCCAAAACAACAAAAAATTTGTTATTCTGTTAAAGACTAGAAAAATAAAGTTAGAATATAGATAAATTTATGATGAGCAAAAGTTGGATTTTAAAACCTTAGGTGCTACAGACAGGAAAATTGACAATTTAAAGAAAGAAATCTAGTTCATTATTTTTTAATGAGAATGAGAGGTATTTTAATGGAAATGCTTTGCGTGCAGAATCTCTGGGTTTGATACCTAGCACCATATGAATTCTCCAAACATAGAACCAGAAATAGCTCTCAGCACTGCTGGGTGTGGTTCCCAAACCAAAACAAACCCCAAACACAAAAAAATTCCAAAATTAAAAAATTAAAGTGACTACAAAATGTGGATGGGGTAACACTGGTTGATTCAACCTTTGTTTTTCTTTTAATCCTGGTGGAGTTTGTTATATCACTTCTGAGAGTGGCTCTCACAATCTTTGCAGTTTTCATTTCCTGTTCTGTCTGAACCTGCTGTACCAGAAATCTGAAGATCAAAGGGTGATTTGTTTTTTTGTGTATAAACAGGAGTTGCTGAAGCGGACTCCAAGGAAACACAGTGACTATGCAGCAGTGATGGAAGCCCTCCAAGCCATGAAAGCAGTCTGTTCCAACATCAATGAGGCCAAGAGACAGATGGAGAAGTTGGAAGTTTTAGAGGAATGGCAATCTCACATTGAAGGCTGGGAGGTACATTTCCCGCATTCAACAATTGAGCTTGAAACAGTTTTGGGATGCCTTATGCCAAGTGTAGAAGTATTGATATTGGGGTAGATCTATAATCGGCCACACTTTCCTAGATAATGATGTGACATATAACTATTTCTAAGAACTTTCATCATTATTTCAAATATCTTCATTGAGTAGGGAGAATACTTAAAGGGTTTTGTGTACATGCTTGGGAGGTCTGAATTGGATTCCAGATCCCGTACTCTGAATTCTGTCAGGAATTCACCTTAGATCACTATACTGGAACTAGCCTTTGAGCACTGCACAGTATATCCCAAAACAAATCAAGCAAAATATTTTCTAAGTGGCATTTAATAGGCTTAACTTAATCCCCATAGATTTGTAAGAGAGTCAGTTGATATTGGGTAGGTACAAGCTTTGATAGTTCAACATTGGTGCATCCTGATGAACATTTAACCTGGTTTTGTTCTCTAAGTACAGAGTCAGTTTCATTGTTTAGTAAAGAAGGGCTCAGTATGAACTGTGATGGTTTCATTTTTATTTTCTCTCTATTATGTGCTAGGTGATAGTTTTATTTTGGTCTACTTAGTCTCTCCTCATTTGAGTTTTCTTCCTTTCTTAGAGGAGAGAGCATCTTTTTGATTGAAGGTCTGTTAAAGATGAAAATTTTTAGCTTTATGATTCATTAAAAGTTCTTTTAAGTGACAATAGACAAACAATAAGTGATTCTCAAAATCTTTAATGTCAATGTAGTCAAGGTATAACTGAATCCCAGTTATTTCTGTGAACTTGGAATCCTATATTACATTAGCAATTTACAAATAATAAATTAGGGTTCTCTCTTTAAGTTGCTTTAATTTGATCATGGGATTTTGACTGAGAAATGTTTTATTTTTTGTTCTAAGTAAGTAATTAAGAAAATTTTAAAATGTTTTAAACCAAATATTGTATCACTGAAACCCAAGTGAATTGCTTTGATCTTTAGGGCTGTATAATTGACTAATATATTTATACTTAATGTGTTCATTTCCATTTCAGTCTAAAATTATAGCTACTCAGCTTTTCAAAGAAACTAAAAACATTGACCTCAGGAAATTTTTTTTATTTAACTAGTTTTCTCCATCAATTCCTTAAAATGCTAAATGGGGTCTGACTTAGCTTCTTCCTCTTCTGTATTCTTCCATTTCCAGTGTTCAGGGTAACCTCCCATTTCAGCATGAATGCTACTTATTTCAATCAGTTAAAATGGATGTGTATTTTACAGTTGATTCATGATGATAATTCTTTTCCCAGGGAATAGTTGTCCTGCTGGGATAATGAACTGAAGTTCGCTTTTTGCCTTTTTGTTGTCACTCAGACAGTGGAACAAAACTGAGCTTGCTTTAAATTGCAGGACTTGTCAGTATCATCTGCCAGGACTTTTACCAAAACAAGAACTTTATAGATTCTTTTCAACACTCTACGGAAATGGAATCTGCCCTTGATTTTTGCTTCCTCCTTGTATTGTACCACAATTTTATTCTACTGAAGAAATAGTAGCTTTGCCTTTTCTTGGAGAAAATTCTGTATTCAAAATAATAATGCACAAGGGCCATATTGATCAGCAGTTGCCCATAATCCTCATAGGTGGTTGCAAAACTGAATATAGGAAAAGTTTGGTAACAGTCAAAAATTTCTGTGTGTAATGGCAAAAGTGTAATTCAAAATCAAATGCATAGTAAAGTAAAGGAGTTTCTGTCTGTACTTGCTTGTTTACATTGCTCCTATGCAAAGGAAAAGACTTAACTACTGCAAGATTGAATAGATTCACACTACTTAGAGTGAAAGAGAGAAATGCAGCATTGAGATGGGAGGAAATTGGCTGGAGGAAGTTGGATATGACCAGTTTTGGCACAGCAGAGTAGAAACACAAATAGAAACATTAGAGCAGGATTTAAAAGGGATTGTGTAAGATTCAACCTTATAGTGATTTGGAGAATTTGGAAGTCTTTGAGGGAATGAAGCTTGGGATCTGGCCCCAACTTGGTTCATAATATCATAAGAACTTCATCAACCAACTGCATGAAAAAGGAGGAAAAAGTTATGATAGTACTCAGCCTGGCCCTTGCTTCAAGGTTTAGGAAGATCCAAGAGTTTGATTGGATTCAAAATGTATAACAACAGAGGGACCAATCCGAGTTAACATTGGATAATTTCAAGCCCTGGCTGAGAATAGGTCTGGCTAAAGAAACTCTTTGAATTGTTAACAGGATTTAAACAAAAATTATTGCTAAGACTGCTAAAAGTTTGTGTCTGTTCAGAGCAACTGTCAGGAAGTTAGGGAAAGGCCAAGGACAGGTATCAGATAGCCTGACAGTTATAGGATGTAGAGTTGCTTAAAGAGGTTTGAGGTTAGGAATTTTGAACTAATGATGAGAAATAGTTTCTTGCCTCACTCCTTCCTTGAGCTATTGAAGACCTTTTCAGACCATCTTAAGGATGATACTCTTGTTTCAGTTATTAAAATTCTCACAAATGGATTGGAATCTCATATACTGTGAATTTGCATAGAGATGGATTCTTATCTTAATAAAATATGTTAATTATTCAGGGTATTTATTTCCCATTAATTAAATGAAGATTGTTTTTAATAATAAAATGTCTCTGGTAACATATTTATCTTATTACATTTTGCTTCATAATTATCTTTGTGTACATATAAGCAATCAAACAATTGAAATTTATTATTCCTAAATTCTCTGGTGTAGGGAAAAAGAAAATAAACTTTTCAAGCAGATCTGATTTGTAGCCTAGATTCTCACCTTTAATTTAGGGATAATACATTTAACTTGTCCTATATGCAATGTGGATCTTTACCGAGACCAAATGGAATAAATAAAAGTGGTTTGAGTAGTGTAACTTATTATGAAATGAGAAGAAATATTTTAAGTCTTTGATACACAGTTGGAAGTGCTCTTTGATATGTTCCTTTTATTTTATTTATCTTTATTCGCTGAAGACATTCCAATCTGTAAGCTTATATAATTCCAAAGCATGAGGCTGAAAAAAGACATTAATTTTAAAGATACTGGGTATTCCAAAGAATAAGTTGAGAAACGATAGAGCTAAACTTTAAAAGGGTGTCAGGCAGCTAAGCCTGGTTGGCAATCTCCTGAGTGCCAATGGTATAGGTACAATGGATAGGCATCACTAATTTTTTTTTTTATCTTTATATTACTCCACTAAAGATTCAGGATCAAACTCCCAGATTCCAGTAATCTTCCTTGGCTAAATTTGCTTAAGGGAGGGCAGAGGTTCTTGAGTGCTAATTATTTGGTTTGCTTTTGGGAAATGGTGACTTACATTGTACCTAAAGGAATCTCAAAACTGTTTGCTGAGCTATTCCCATTGCTCAGATAACAGGTGACAAAATGTAGATTTTGAACAGATAGTAAATTCTAAAGCTTTTGTTCATGTGATGTTCTATACACTCAGCAGGATTGAGTGGTTTCTTTAAGTTTTTTTTTTCCTGTCCTTTAAAAGTAAGTTAATTATAGAAATTTGGTTTCTTTGAGCATTAGTGACTACCATAACAGAAAGTACCTTATATAGTTTAGTTGTTCTTTTTACACCTACTTTTTGTCAGCATAACTTATTGCATCTCAGTCATATATTTTACTCAGCATTCAAATACTTTATAAGATCTTCTGCTACAGGTAATTGTAAGGCAGTGATCAATGAGCCTTGGAAAGTAAGTTTATTAAGTGTTTAATCAGTGCCTAACTCTCAATTCATAGAACAATTACTGCTTTCAGTTTGAGTCTACCTTTGGTTGATTGATTGTATTGTACTAATAATTGTAATCTTTGGAGTCATATGAAATATACTGATTAGAAATTATCAATAAATATGTCTTAATAATTCACCTTATGTTCTTGTTAGGCATGCTTAGAATTCATTCTTCAAATTTGAAAAAAAATCACAATATGTCTAATCCGGCACTCCCTGATGTGGAGTGAATTAATTCCCTTATCGTGATGAATTTTCTTAGGCTGGGCTTGGAAAGATTATTGTCTGTGAACTTTGCCCCTGATTTGGAAGGCCTGGGGGGAGGCCCTGTGGGCATTTCCCAGCATCTTGTATGTGTGTCCTTGAGGAGCTGAATTTATAAGGAAACGGCAGTTTCTTTTGATATGCCCCTGTTTTCCACAATGGTAGCAGATGATTTGCCTCCTGGGGATTGTGTTGAAACCTCTACTTAGGTTATTGTCAATGAGCTTTCTGGATCTGCAATCTTTTGCCCAGTGGCGACCCCTTTTTCATTTTGGACAAAGACCTGGTTTACTGAAAGTGTTCTGTCCCAGAGGGGAGTAAGACATCATTCCCTTGGTAACTGGGAAGGTTTGTACTGAGTCTAAGTAGGGTGGGGGTTGGGGTTCCCCATAGACATTTTGACAGGCATAAAGAAAATCATTCACATCTGCCTTTTCATTTAGTGTATTCAATACTAATCCACAGGCCAAATTTGCATTATGATAAGCCAAAGATTTTACTAGGAAGTTTCTCATCTCAACTTCGACTTGTAACTTCAGAGCATCATTAATTTTACGTACAAACTCTGCATATGACTCATAAGGGCCTTGGGTAATTTTTGAAAATTTTCCTCTACCAATGCTGTTAGAATCAATTTTTTCCCATGATGATAATGCAATATCCCTAATTAAATTTAAGATTTCTTTAGGTAAAGCTGCTTGTGTCTGAATATTTGCAAATTGATTTTCTGCCATCAATAATTCATACAATAGAGTAACACCTGCCACTTGCTTTTTCGTACCATCCGGGCTATATAATTTGGCTTTTACGCCTTCTGAATAGTACATTTCCCATTCATTTCGCTTTTTAGACGAAGGCATATTTCAGCAATTCTTTTAAAATCATACAAAATCCAAGATGAGTTATGACTCCAAAGTCTTAGTAACTCCACACTGTATGATGATTTTGGGTCATACTCTTTACATGCTTTTTTAAACCGATCTAATTCTTCCATCTGATAGGGTACATAGTTCGAAATATTTACCCTGTGTAAAGGGGATAAGGCTGGATTAGCAAAATTTCTCTGAAAAGAGCTCTGATGCCATGAGTGTGGTTCATTATCTGAATCTGCACTGTTGTGTGATTCAATTTTGTGAATAGAATCAGGCCTCACTTCTGGAGTTAGCACCGGAGGTTGTTCATTGTCTGAGTCACTACTGTTATGCAATTCGCTAGAATCAGGCTTTACTTTCTGAGTTGTTTTTCTTCCAGCAAAAATTCCTATATTGTTGATAGTGGGGCTGGATATGTCAGCCCGCATCTTGGACTGAATTTTTGTCGGAAAGATTTCCTTATTATCCATACTGGTTTTAGCCTCTCCATTTCTACACTTTCTATTTCCTAAATACCAGCCAATACCTATGCTCACAGTAACAACGTGAGCCAACACAGAAATTCCACAAACTATGACGGCTGGAGACAATGCAATTTTAATTTGAAATATAGACCACAACCATCCAACTGCAGTGATTGTCCTTAGATCAAAACCAATTAGTTTTAAACAAAATGGAATAATCCACTTGTATACTAGAGAACCAACGTGTAAGCAAAAAGGTGGCAAAATCCACATGACTAACCACAGAAACCATTTAATGGTCAGCAGAGGAAATTTCCAATGAAGTATTTCACTTACAGTTATTGAGGGTCCAGGTTCAGCCTGTCTGGGCGCCATTATCTTGCAAGTCAGCCCCTGAAGAGGTTGACTGATGGAGGGATGGAGGATGAGGTCTTTCCCCTCCAGCTCGGAGCACATGTCTGCCACCCTGTCCAGCCAACGGTTCTGAGGTGAAACTACAGGTAAACAGCTCACAGACAGTCTGGCTTCCGGAAATATTAGCTTTATTCGGTGGACAAGACTGAAGTCCAAAGTCTCAGCCTCAGTTCCAGCCACACGGGATAACTATTTACATATTAAGGAAAAATAAGGCTCAAGGGAATTATCATGGAAGTACCATATTTGCTGGCGTATAAGACTACCAGGCATATAAGACGACCCCCTAACATAGGGTTAGGCCTATATTCGCTGTATCAGACAGAATGTTCCTGTGCTGCAACTGTATGTACCACAGTGAGCCAATCACAACAAGCAAAGTTTCAAAGGTTCTACTGTCATAGACTTCCTCTCTGACTGGCCAATCTGAGCAGGTTTTTGACAGTGTAGATTCGGATCCAGAACATTGTCTAATTTGCATGCATCAAAAGCCTGCTTGGATTGGCTGAGTTAGAGAGGCTGTCCGAGCAGCCTTGCAGTGATTAGTGCAGAATTGAGTGGGAAAATTCGTTTTGTGGCAATATTCACACAATTTTCATTTAGCGGCATATTGAAACATTTTTCGGGATATACTCGGCGTATAAGATGACTCCCGATTTTCAGTTGACTTTTTTTGTTTCAAAAGTCGTCTTATATGCCGGAAAATACGGTAAAAATAAAACAGTAGAAATGTGAGTGTCTTAGATTCTTTTTATATGGAGAAATACGATGCTACCAAACCATTTTATAATTGACTTTGCAATCTTTTTTTGCTGCTTCCATTTAATAGCATTATGCTTGGTAATGTATTGACTTTATATTTTCATGTTATTTCAAGATTGTGAGATCTCTCCAAATACAGATAAAAACTGTATATTATCTCTACTACTGATTTGGTAGGTAAAAATTTGCCTACTTTGTGACCTGTATTGCAGGATGATTTTTTTTTCATTGTTTATTTGTTGTTTTGGTTTTATACCTGGTAGCACTCAGGGAATACTCCTGGAAGTCTCAGAAGAACCATATGGGATACCAGGGATTGAACTTTTGCAAGGCAAATGCCCTACTAGGTCCTATCTCTTGGGCCCACAATCGGTTGTTTTTGTTTGTTTGTTTGTTTGTTTTTAAAATTATTGTGGTCAAAATGAATTACAAACCTTTCACAGTAATATTTAAGGCACATAGTGACAATGATTGAGGGGCATTCCCACCATCAGTGTTGTTCTCCCTCCACCTCTGTTCCCTGCATGCATCCCACATTTTCCTCCTTTAATCCCACATTTCCCTCCTTTACATCCATAATTCTAGTGCATCTCAATCAGTTGTGTTTGAACAAAGTTCATTGAAAAAGATTGCATTATAAACGGGGTCAGAAATTTTATAAATGGGTGAGAGGAAATGTTTTCTTGGGACTTGATCTTTTAAAATGGGTCTTTATGTTGCTAGTTGAACACTTAATAGCATTTATCTTATAGTTTTCGTAAATTTGAACTAGAAATAAGTAAAAACAGAGGTATTTCTCAGTTGTAAAGTAACCCCTGGGTTTGATTCCCAGTTCAGAAGGGTGGAAAGTGAGAAATTGAATCAAGTACTAAATTGTTTGTGGGGTCGTGGTGGTGGTGGTGGTGGTGGTAAGCATACATTTATGACAGGCCATATAATGAAACATGGTAATAGTATTTATTTTTGTGTATGTGATGAATCATTAAAATAGATTTAAAAGATGTTTTGAAAAATATTCAAGTGTATCTTTTTTTTTTTTTTTACAAAAGATTCCTTTGACATTGAGAGCAGTCTTTTATGAAACACCTATCTGCTTGTCAGTTTTTTTTTTTTTTTAAAGTTCTTTTTTCCTCTGTGAATGGGAGAGTACTGTTAGATCTTCTTTTATCAAGGCACTAGCTGTCCATGTATGAGGAGGGAAATTTCAAGTCCTCCTATTGTTGTTTTTTTTATATCTTTTCAAAGATTGTGATTTCTCTCTGGACTTATTTTGTGTTTTTCTGATATTAAAATTTAACATTTAGTTGACAAGATGAATGAGACAGACAGACTCCAGGGTTATACAGGGAGAACTGATAATGAGGCCAGGAAATTAGTGAAGTTTCATATTAAAATGATTCTGTTTTCTCAGAGCAGGAAAGAAGTAAAATGAATAGCTTTGTGACTTACATAACCAGAAGAGAACTTGTTAACATAAAAAAGATGGAATCTTTCACATAGACTTGATATTTATATGGCTAGAAAAATTATTTTTATAGAGGGCATATTTATTTTATTGCAGTAGCTATCAACCACAGATTAATATTTGATGAAATCATATTAAGAAATGGAAATATAAAATAAGCATATACCTTCTGATGATTTTTATGGCATTATTAACATTTAGAAAGCATACATTTTGGTACATAAGTGTCCACTTAAGAAAGTCATCATGCTTCCATATTAATTAAATTATGTAACAGTGCTTCAAAACTTAATAAGTCTCATGCATAGTGACACATAATTGACTATATTCCTCAAATTATATATTCAAAAATCATATACCTCAAAGATTAGATTATGAATCTTTTTTTGTTTTTGGGCCTTACCCAGTGAGCTCAGGGGTTTCTCCTGGTTATGTGCTCAGAAATCTATCCTGGCTCGGGGGACCTTATGAGATGCTGGGGATCGAACCAAGGTCTGTCCTGGGTCAGCCAAGTGTAAAGCAAATGCCCTACCTCTGTGCTATCCCTTTGGCCCCTAAATTGTTATTTTTGTACTCAACTTGTAACATGAAACACGTTAAGATGACATTGTAAGGAGAGCTGTGTGCACTTGAAGGCAAATTGGCTTCACCTTTGTACTCTGATCATTGTTTTGACTTTTCTTTTGGAGGGTGCATTTTGTCTCACTAGCAGTGCTCAGAAAGTGTTCCAGACTTTATGTTCTTAGTTACTCCACCCCATATGTGGGTCATATGATCTCAGGGATTTGGAAGCTGGATCCAAATTTCAAACACTGGAATGCAAAACAAATACCTTAACCTCAGAATTATCTGTCTGGTTACCAGATTGATATTGTAGTTTTATTAAAAACTTATATAAGTTTATTGAATATATTTGATTTAAAAATTACTAGAGAATGATTCAAATCTGAAATCACAGAATGGAATGAACCATAAAATTAATTATAACCATATAATAAGTACATATTCTATGTATTATATGGCTGATATGCATTATTGTTAATTCATGGCATGTTAATTCATGTTAATTTAGTCATGTCCTATAATTGCAGTGATCACACTGTATTTAAACTATACTTACATATCTTGTTTTCTACTACTCTATATATTTTTGGGGCCAGGATCAGGGCTCAATCTCTAGGCTCTCTGCCTTCATCAAGAACATGGTGTTGGGCTGGAGAGATAGCAGAGCAGTAGGGAGTTTGCCTTGCACACAACCAATCTAGGAAGGATGGGGTTTGAATCCCAGCATCCCATATGGTCCCCTGTGCCTGCCAGGAGCAATTTCTGAGCAAGAGCCAGGAGTAACCCCTGAGCACCACTAGGGGAAGAATATAGGGAGGTTCTAGTTTTTTTTGATGATCTTTAAAATGATTGGCTGTTGATTAGGGATACCTTCCTACTGCTCCCTTATGTCCCTTCCAGATAGGCTACCTGGTATGGCCAGGTAGTTTGGGTGGTGCTAATGGAAATAGGCTTGAAGAAATTAGCATGTGGCTTACACCATGTGGTCCTTATAAAATGGCATCTCTCTTTGTTAAGAAACTTAAAAGAGCCCTGTCATGTGACCTTTACAAAATGGCCCCTTCTTTGTTCAGAACCCAGATCCCAACACTGTCTTTCTAGCCTTTAATGCAGTGATTTTGATATGGTTTTGCTTACCTGCAAAGATTATTCTACTTCCTTATATTAGAGTTAACATCCGGCAATTGTCTTAGTTTTTATAAAGGTGTGTCTGTATTCCAAGTTCTGTGTCTGTTATCTAATATGCTTTCCTAGACATATTTTTCTTTTGCTATACTGGGATGGTGGTGAACTCAGGTGTTTACTCCTGGCTCTGTGTTCAGAAATCACTCCTGGCAGGCTTGGGGGACCATGTGGAATGCTGAATCGACCTACCACAAGGCAAATGCCCTACTGCTGTGCTATCGCTCAATTCTCTACTGCTGTGCTATCGCTCGAGCCCCAAACACTTTTATATATATATATTTTTTGTTTTTCGGGCCACACCCGTTTGATGCTCAGGGGTTACTCCTGGCTAAGCACTCAGAAATTGCCCCTGGCTTGGGGGACCATAAGGGATGCCAGGGGATCGAACCGCTGTCACGATCTTTTCTTGGCTAGCGCTTGCAAGGCAGACACCTTACCTCTAGTGCCACCTCGCCGGCCCCGCAGCCCCAAACACTTTTAAGGAGAAAAATTGGACACTTCTATTCAGTAATCTGGTATATGTCCATTTTATTTTCCTTAGGGGTCCAATATTACTGATACGTGCACTGAAATGCTGATGTGTGGTGTCTTGTTAAAAATTTCGTCTGGGAACATTCAAGAACGGGTGTTTTTTCTTTTTGATAATCTTTTGGTGTATTGCAAAAGAAAACACAGGTAAGAATGTAAACAGGTAAGACTTCAGAATTGTTTATCTTTCTCATAGGTTCAACTTTCCCTTTGTGCTCATTCTCCTCAGGAACTCATGAATTTATGAAATTTCCCCATTTCTCATTTTGTTTTCTCTTGTACATTTATAAATGGGATACAGATTAGGACAACACCAGAAAAGTATGAAATTATCATCTTTTCCTAGTGAGCTTGAAAGAAACCTCTACCATATGTGGAAGTGAATTTATTTACTTCATTTAACTCTAAATTCTTTTTTAAATATCTAATTGGTGTTTGAAAGCAAGATTAGGATTAACAGAGTGGCGATAGGAAGATGTGAAAGAAAGTTAAATTTATTTTTATTTAACTTCTAAGAAATATAAAAATTCAAATTATTTGGGCCCATTTTTTCTAGCTTTATTGGGGTACAATTTTTGAGGTACTTTAAGTATACAGTTTGATGAGTTGATAAAATAAAATTGGAGTGGATTTCCATCTCAATCAGCATACCCATTAAAAGGCATTTAGTTGAAATAGGAAAATATTATTACAATTATATACATTTAGTCATATTGTAAGCTTGTGAAATTAATAACTTAGAACTTATGTAATTATAATATAATAGCTGTACTTATTACATAAGTTAAACACAGATGTTTTACAAAATTAAAATTGTGCTGTTTTTCAATTATCTTTGATATACTTATAAAAAGGGCTAAATGCAAAATAACAGCCAGTAGAAGTCACTAACGTCACTTTGAATATCCATTTCCTTTCTGAATTAAAGTCATATAAATACACCATCAATTCTTTTAAATTTAGAATGTGCCAAGTTGTTTGATATCTCAGAAAGAAGACTAAACAGCCTGCCCCAAACTTTTATGATGCTGTAATGATAAGATGCAGGAACATGATGAACTTATTTAAGTTTAAGATGTACATTTTCTGATGCAGCATTTCCTAATGGTGTCATATGACAGTGTATAGCACTCAGGATGTTCTAAAGGACTAGTGAAATCTACATAATGGGAAGGGTACCTGGTAGGAAGGAGGGTCCTAGGAAGGACATGAGATTTATTCCCAAGATACTGCTGTATTATAAGGAAGCTCAATTTTCATTATTTTGAGGAATATTCATATTGTTTTCCAGAAAGGCTGAACTAGATGAGAAGTGAATGGAGTCCCTTTTCCCCTTACATCAACCCCAGTACTAGTTGTTTGTGATGTGTGCCATTCCCTGTGGTGTGAGATGATTTCTTATTGCTGTTTTGATTTGCATCTCCCTGATGATTAGTGATATGGATCATTTTTCATGTGCTTTTTGACCATCTGTCTTTATTCTTTGTGGAAATGTCCACTTTCCTTATTTTTGGATGGGGTTATATATTTTTTCTTGTTAAGTTCTGCCAGTATTATATATATATATATATATATATATATATATATATATCTTAGATATTAACCCTCTATTAGATGGTTATTAGGTAAATAGTTTCTCCCATTTTGTGGGTAACCTTTGTTGCCTAGTCACTGTTTCCTTTGATGTGTAAAAGCTTCTCAATTTAATGTAATCCCATTAGTTTATCTTTGCTTCCACTTGCATGGACATTGGTGTTTCCTCTTTAAAGATGCGGTTAGTCTCAATGTTATGGATTGTTTTGCTTATGTATTTTCTTCCATGTACTGGCTCTCAATATTTCTAATGCCAAGAATGTTTGTAAAATAATATATTTTACTGTTTTCTATACATATAACATGATATTTCTTATTTGGCTTGATAATGGACTTTATACAATTATAGATGTATTCAATCTTCTACATATATTTTGCACATGAACATACGGTATGGTTCTAAACTAATATCCGTATATGTAGAATAATATACCCAATTTTATTGCTCATACTATTGCATTGATTCAGTATATAACCAGCTATTTAGTGACTATTTAGGTATCATTTTTATCACTATACTTTTATGTTTTTTTAAGTTTATTTTTTGTTGTGAACATTTTTGTACATGTATCCGGGTGACATTTCTGATGCTTAAGAATCTCTAACACAATTTCATCACAGAATAAGTACTAGTTGAATTTTGCCAGAGCTTGAGGAAAAAGGAAATTTCTAGTTACTGAACAGTGAGAAATGATCAAATAAATTAAATGAAATTAAATGATAACCAACTTATAGTGATTGACTAGGTGTCATAATTACTCTCCCACCTATATACTTTCCATAGTCATTTTATTTTATTTTTCATTTAATTTAATTTTTAATTTATTTTTGCTTGGGAGGGGACTGATCTCAGGTCTCCTATAGGCAATTTGCTACTGAGCTACATCCCGCGGCTCTCTGTTCTACTTAAAAGCTAGATATAAGTTACCTCTTATAAAACAATCAATCGCTGTTGTTTTGTTTCTCTGATTTTTTCAACAAACCTAGTGTTGCTAGGGGTTTACTCCTCGTTCGGATCTCAGGGATCACTTTGGGAGCGGGTTAGAACACCATATGTGACACTTGGGAGTTAGTCCATGTCAGGTGTATGTATATAAGACAAGTACCCTACTCTCAATACTGTCTCTCCGGCAACACAATCAGTTGCTCTTTTTTGGGGGTGGTGGTGGTTGGTTACTTATTTATTTATTTTTGGCCACACCTGGCAGCACTCAGTGGTTAATCCTGGCTTTGTGCTCAGAAATTGTTCCTAGTAGGCTCGGGGGACCATATGGGATGCTGGGAACTGAACTCTGGTCTGTCCCAGGTCAGCTGCTTGCAAGGCAAATGCCCTGCCACCGTGCTATCACTCCAGCCCCTCAGTTGCTCTTTTAAATGGCAAGACACAAGTGATAAAATACTGAGTCTTACATTTGTTGTTGCTAATTGAATCAGTGTTCTTTCAAAGAAAGAAGTCATTCATGGTTTATTTATTACTAAATAAGACTACATATACAGTTTTATTGCTTCAACACTGCTTTGTGTTTTAGGCTTAGTAAGTCTGTTTTAAAAGTTAAGTCAGTTTTTAAACTTTGTAAATGTTTTTTGCTTTCATTCCTTTGTAAGACGGTTGAAGAATAGCAAAGCATCTACAGATGGACATCGGTACCTTTTTCGTGGTCGAATCAATACAGAAGTGATGGAAGTAGAGAATGTGGATGATGGAACAGGTAAGTGATTTATAGTAAACTCTTTCAAGGGTAGGTTTCTCACTTTAATAATTAAATCATCTGCATTGCATTAAATTTTAGTATTAATTTTTTGGGTACAATAGTAAAAGGCCACAGGTGATATAAGGTGATATAAGGCCAAAGGTGATATAAGAAAGAGGAGGAATATTTTTCAAGTCACTTGAAACACAGATATAAGGAAATAGCTAGTAGAAATTTTAAAGAATACTCACTATTCCCTATAGAGAGTATCTGTACAAAAAATATTTTTTAGGTGGCCACACCTAGCTGTGCGCACAGATTACTCCTGTTTATTTGCTCAGGCATGACCATGATGGGCTTGCAGAGCCATATAAGGGTCCAGGATTGAATTGCATTCAGATGCATGCAATCGAGAATTTTACCCACCGTATTAACTCAATAGCACCATATGCAGAAAGTATCTAATAAGTGGATTAATTTCCTTCAAGTTATACTGTAAATCCGCAGTTAACATCTTGATAGGCTCTCAAAAACTGAAATTTCAAGTAAAATAATATAGGTCAGTTGATGAAAATAAAGTTAAATTCATACTGCTTACTTCTGATCATAGAACTTCAAACTTCTAAGTAAATGGGGCTGGCAGATAGTATTGCAGGTCAGATGCTTCATTGTAGATGACTGACCTTGGTTTGTTCTCATATTTGCCCATGCCTCTGCCTGGAGTGATCCCTGAGTTTAGGGCCTTGAGCACCCCAAACAAAACCAAACAAAATCAATATTTAACAAAATAAGCAAACAGACCTCTAAGTAAAGAAGCAGAGTACTTCTAATAGATGCTTTTTGTTCATTAATTTTTTTTAACCTGCTAATTTTAGTTTAAGATAGTAAGTAGCTGGATCACATTCTAGTAGATAATGCTGCCAGGTTTAAACCATGGAATAGATTCGAAAGTGCTTACACATGTATGTATACACATACTCTACATGCACATACTTGCTCCAGTAGGAACACCAGCTACAAAGTGTACAATTTTGGAGATGTGAGAGGAAGTATAAAATCCACACAAACATGGGTAGATGTGAAAACTCCAGACTGAGGTCCTAGTCAGGAACCAATTTTATTCTTATAAATATTATTAGGAAATAGTAGTGACTAGCATGCTATTACAAGACCTGATTTGTTATATTTTATAAGTACATATGGGCAATTTTTTTATAATCATTCTGGTAGATAGCAAGCTCTCAATTTATTTTGGTCATACACCTATTATTAATATAAATGTTATTTGTTTGTAGGAAGGAAATTGTGAATAGAGAGCTGGCATGAGTAATTGAAAAGTGCCAGAATTAAGAAATTTTCTATTTAAAGATAGTGCTTTTTTATTCTGTATATTTGAAGGTACACTCTTTATAGTAAGTTTATGAAATGGGCAATAGATACAAACAGAAAAGTGAAGGCAAAATAAATGTACCTATTTTAAAAAGAGAAGATCTTCTCATTCTGTTAGCAGCCTTAAGTAATTTCAAAATGGCGCACTATTCAATTGATCCAGAAAACATTATGAATTCATGCAAAAGAAAGTTGAAATATTTAGTGTTCAATTAAAGAGCATTCATGCCATCATGGCCACCATAGACATTTGGAGGATATCACTCTATCAGCCATCTCTGTTGTTACGGTAGTATTGGAAGGTGTTCCTGGGCCACACAGTTGGGCTAGACACTGGGATGGTGATTCAAAACGACACTGAATTTTTATTGGACATGATTACAAATGTAATGTTGAGCTAAAGGGTTAGATGTAGATAAACAAAGACCCCCATAACTGTGTTCATGGTCCATTAACCGTAGCTAAATTCTTCCTGCCACATTGATGATCCTTACTGTAAAAGTAAGGATTGCTTCTAAACCTGAAGAGGAGGGTGCACAGGAGAAAAAGAAGTCACAGAAGAATCAAAAGTTAGTGGCCAGGGGACAGAGAGATAGCATAGCGGCGTTTGCCTTGCAAGCGGACGATTCAGGACCTAAGGTGATTGGTTCGAATCCCGGTGTTCCACGTGGTCCCCTGTGCCTGCCAGGAGCTATTTCTGAGCAGATAGCTAGGAGTAAGCCCTGAGCACCACCGGGTGTGGCCCAAAAACCAAACCCCCCCCCCCAAAAAAAGTTAGTGGGTTGAGTAATAGGACAGTGGAGAGGGTGCTTACCTAGCACACAGCCAAAATAGGTTCAATCTCCAGCACCCTTTCAAGGTCTCATGAGTTCAAAGTCTGCCAGAAGTGATTTCTGAGCACAGAGCTCAGAGTAAGTTTTGAAGTACTGCCAAGAGTGGCTCAAAAACTGGGGGGAAAAATGGGAAAATAAAACCAACAGAAGTAAACATTTATGGTCAAGGTATTAACTAGGATTAAAGTAAATATACATTTAAAAAGAGATGAATACTTTGCATATCAAGCCTTGTTTTTTAAAATTAGAAATTCAAAAGTATGCTTTGAAAGATATAGACTAGCTAATTGATTTCTCAATTATTTCTATTTGCTGCAAAAGAAGATCTTTATATTAATATTCATGTTAAACACAGGCACTAGTGTGCTCTCCCAAATCCCTAGCTATCTTTGGATTCCAGAGGGAAGAAAGAAGTTTACGTTGCTTCAGAGCATATATTTTCAGATACAGAACTTTGTGCCTTTTCTCTATTCTTAGAGCTAATTTTGCAACAAGTTTCTCGTATTTAAGTAGTGGACTACCTTCATCACCCCCAACACCAGCATAAGGAAAAAGCTGAAGAGAAAAAACTAACACTCAGTGTGAGACAAGGTCATTGGATAATGGGCTGGAAAAAATATAATACTAGGGCATTAGGTATTTGGTATATATAGAACTTCCCACATCTCCAATCTCTTTTTATATTTCAGACTATAATGGTAAGTTATCTTTCCTTGGCAGAGACATGCACATTCTTTTTCATAAGGAGCAATAAATAATTTTAATTTGTTCTGAGGAGATTGGTGACCATTAAAATGCTCAAATATCAAAAACATAAAAAAAACTATCTTCTTTGGGTAGCCAAATATTCAAAAGCTTTTGCTGTGCTTATGTTGAACGATAGTGAGGTGCACAGAAAAGCATGGATTCCACCCAGCTATTCCTGAGAAAAGCTGCTCCTTTGTGTAGCTTCACCTCTGTTGTTTCAGCACTCCGTTTCATTCCTATTTGTCCTACTTCCTTTTCTTTTCTTCAGATGGTGTGATTGTCAACCATGCATATCATCTGCAATGGTGCTTTAGTGAATTTTGAGCTCGATTACTATGTTTATGACAACTGGGACACTAGGCTAAGACAACTGGAAGAACCCAAAGCCTTTTGGGGACACTAATAAAATTCTATTTTCTGTGTATACATATAGGATAATAAGATAGTATGAACTTATGAGTATTATGCAGCCTGTTTTTTTTTTTAATAGTCTTTGGATTTAATCACATGAAAAAGTTCTGTTAATGCTATTACAATTCCAGGCTTTCAGGCTATAGTGATAGTTCAGTGGTTAGGGCATTTGCTGCACACTTGGCCATCAGGCAAACCCAGGTTATCTCACCAGTACCTCACATTTTCCCCATAGTTCTCCTGCTAGTGATCCCTAAGTAAAGATCCCTTAGGAGTAAACCCTGAGTACCACTGGATATGGCTCAAAACTTAAAAAGAAAGATTCTAACCATTAAGTTCTCATTATCTAGCAGGAAGATCATTGAGAAAATAAGGTCTTGATCTTGAATATGAATAGTGGAGGGAATAGGACATTTTAAGATGTTTAGATATTTGGTTGTAATAAATCAATTGTCTAATGGCACTTTTGGCATGAAATTTCAAGGTTCAATAAACTTCTATTGAAATACAGTGAGGAAATTCATTAGGCTTCGATATTCAACTAAGATAATTTCTCCCTTAAATGAATTTCTGAGCTGTACTGGAATTTAACTGCAAATTGTTCATTGGGTACCTTTCTTTATCTTGTGAAGAATATTTAAATTTCTCATTAGTTTATTCCCTAGAGTTTTGGAAGACATGGACATCCTCTGATAGGTTGAAAATTCAAAAATATGTTTTTGAAGATGGGTAGAATCTTTTTTTTTAAATTTTAATATCTTTAAACACCGTGATTACAAATATGATTGTAGCTGGATTTCTATCATGTAAAGAATACCCCCCTTCACTAGTGCAACATTCCCATCACCAATGTCCCGAAACTCCCTCCTTTCCACCCCACCCTTGCCTGTACTCTAGACACGCTTTCTACTTCCTTATGAAAAGAGAGAGCATCATTCTGTGAGAGAGCATCATAACGAAGTGAGAGTGGGGTCTGTAAAGCGAGAGTATCATTAAAATAGACCAAAAAACTGTGTTCGGAGGCAGGGATCTAACTCCCAGGAATAGAGAGCACTTCATAAAATGGAAGGAAAGAGGAGACTTACTAACCAAGACAGTGGTCAATTTTGAGACAGGATAGTGAGCACAGAGAAATACATGGAAGGACTTGCACATCTGGAGTAGAGAATATGGCAACTCTGGAGCAAGGAGTGTGACTCTTCAATTTTAGTATTACAGGGCTTTTTTTTTTTTTTTTTTTTTAAGCCTTACCATTGGGCCCATGGCTAGGGAGGACTTTTGCTTGACTGAATGGCTTCTTGGTGGGTCCATAATGGGCTTGATCTGGTTCTGATATTTTGCTTAGAGGCCCTCTTATAGCTTGCCTGCATCAGTATAAAAAGCAGTGAATATTTCTATAAATTTATGTATTTATTTTATTTAGGATAAATCACATCTTCATAATTGACTTTTTTTTTTTTTTTTTTGGTTTTTGGGCGACACTCGGCGGTGCTCAGGGGTTACTCCTGGCTGTCTGCTCAGAAATAGCTCCTGGCAGGCACAGGGGACCATATGGGACACTGGGATTCAAACCAACCACCTTTGGTCCTGGATTGGCTGCTTGCAAGGCAAACGCCCTGTGCTAGTTCTCCGGACCCTATTTTTAATTCAGTAGACAAATTTTGTCAAATTCAATTGACTAATTTCTTTTAATATTTTCTAGACTCAGATTCAGTTCAGTGAATTTTAGCTTAATTCCTATAATTTGAAAAGTCTATGGAAATTCTTTTGTTCGTAGTTGTCATATTAAGAATTCAGTCTAAGAGAGATAATAAAGTCACTGAATTTTACATAATTGAGTTTTGTGATTGTTAACTTGGAAAATCATTTTACTTTTTTATTTGTTTTGTTTTTGAGCCACACCCAAAGGTGCACAGGGGTTACTTTTGTCTCTATGCTCAGAAATAGCTCCTGACAGGATCAGGGGACCTTATGGGATGTCCAGAATTGAACTTGGGTCAGCTGCATGCAAGGCAAATGTCCTACCCACTGTGCTATAGTTTCTGTCCCAGATACTACTTTAAGAAGTAGTATAGGATTATATGAATTCTTCATGTAATTGAGCTGAGAGAAAGAAAATCGGTCTTTAGAAAATGTGGTTCAATCCAAAAATGGATTTTCATAAAATAGTTAAATTTTAATTTAATAAGAGACATTTAAAATTATAATGGTATTCACTATATGCGAATAAAATTTTTGAAGACACTTCAGCTGTTACTTTCAATAGAATTGAAATCATTTTTATATTGAGCATATTAGAATAGTCAAATTTTGTTTATTAAATAAAAATTAGAAATTGCAGAAAAGCAAAAAAGACGAAAATATTAGATAATCTTGTCAACCCCCCAAAAATAAAATTTTATTCATTGTCTTTTAATGGATAATAGAAACAAATTTTATAATTTTTATTTTTTTTACTTAAATAAATGTATTCATAATAAAAATAAGGTGACATTGCTTTCTCCAAGCCTTATATGTTTTAGGGGTAAACTTTTATACCACTTCAAAAATCCATAACTACCTTATACCCATTATCAAAGCATTAGTAGCCTTATACCACAGTCTGTACCCCTTCATTCTTTCAGCCTTCTTTTCTTCCTCCTTTAGCAACATTAATTTCATGGTTTGACTTCAAGAGTGTGAGTGTTTTCATTTGGTTTTTTTTGCCTTTGCCCTTGTCTTGTTTCTTGATAATCCACATATCAGTGTAATTATCCAATCTTTCTCTTTCTGATTTATTTAACTTGCCATGACCTCTTTCAGTTCTAATTATGTTCTAGCAAAAATCAAAAATTATGTTTTCTCATAGCTGAGAAATATATTTCAATGTGCATTTCACTGTGTACAAACACCGCGTCTTTATCGACTCTTTAGTCTTTGAACACTTGTGTGATTTTCATATATTGGCTATTGTAAATATCACTGCAATGAATGTAGTTATACATATCTTTTCAAAATTGTGTTTTTGTGCTTATTTGAATGAAGCAATAGGGTTGAGATGACTGGATCATAAATCAGGTCTCTTCTTAATAGTTTGAAAAATTGCATTTTGTTTTCTGTAGAGGCTAGGCTACAATACATTTCCACTACCAGTGAAGTCAAGTTTTCTTCATAACAGCACTACTAGAAAAGCTTATCTTTGTGATATTTTTAGCTACAGATCCTGTCACCAAAGAAACACACATTTTTCTTGTTAGTCAATTGAACAGACAATTCAAGATACCTTAACAGCTGTCATATTGTTGCATTAGCTGGATTGAAATCATATTAATTTTAATGTACGTGAACTTTTCAGGGCTGTAAAGAACACTATGAGTATAAGGTCTTTTCTGATACATTAATTTTACTCTGCTTTCTTAGTGTTAGTCTTTTAAGGTAGTATTCTAAACAATTAGAAAGGTTCCTGGTGAAGTTACTTTTAATGTTTTTAAAAAAAGTCCTCACTTAGAGTTTACCGTTCTCCCCATTTCAATAAATAAATAAATAATCTAGCCATCTAGTTTGAATATAAATTATTCTTGTATTTTATAAACCACAAATATATTAAAAATAAAATTCTTTAAACATTGAATTATTGTGATATGACTAAGTTGTATTCCCTTAGTAGTTCATATATGTATTATATTGTTATTTAGCAGATTTAGAATGAAATACATTATATACTCATCAGTTTTTTTAAATTTTGGGTAATATATTTTGCAATATATTATCTGGCTACTGTTCATATTACTAAATTTTGAATTCATAAAGCATGACCATTAATTATTAATAAGTTAATTATAAATCAATAAATTAATTAGCCTGACCATTGAAATTTATTAGATTTTAGGAAACCTCACCTCATAATATAAAATGCAATAAAATATTTGCAAACTACAGCTTCAAAGTAATTTAAGTATTACTCAGAACAGCCCTTGGATATTTTTTCATTCGAGAAAAAATTATCAGTTTGATTGATTACTAAATGCATATGTTATATATTTATTATTACCAATATCAATTCTTTACCAACACTATTTGTAATATTGGTATTTTTTACTGTACTGAATTATGCAAGTTCTTCTCTGCCTCTGATAAATTATATTTCTTTTAAAATATTAAAAAGAATTTCTTTTTAAAAAATATATTTAAGCACCGTGATTACAAACATTTGTAGTTGGGTTTCAGTTATAAAAAGAACACCCATGTTCACCAGTGCAACATTCCTACCACTAATGCCCTTCATCTCTCTCCTTTCTCACCCCCTGCCTATCTTCGAGACAGGCATTCTACTTCTCTCACTCAGTATTGTCAGGATATTTGTTAGTATAGCTATTTCTCTAACTGAACCACTCTATGATCTTTTTTGTTTGTTTATTTGTTAATTTTTGTTTTGGGGTTACACCCTGTGGCGGCACTCAGGGATTACTCCTAGCTCTGCACTCAGAAGTCGCAGGCTTGGGGGACCATATGGGATGCCTGGAATTGAACTGGAGACCATCCAGTATTGGGTGTGAGCAAAGCAAACGCCCTACTACTGTGCTATCGCTCTGGCCCCCTCCACTCTATGATCTTGAAGAGTGTTATTTATAAATAAGTTTGTCATTTTGTGAAACAAAGATGGTGGGAACTATGTTATAGTTAACATTAGAAAGTTGGTTTGGAGAGATAGGACAGCAGGTAGGGTTCTTGCTTCACACATGGTAGACCTGGGCTTGATCCCTGCTATACCACATGGTTTTCTGAGTCCTTTCAGAAATGATCACTGACTACAGATCCAGTGTAAGTCCTGAGCACCATAGGATGCGACCAAAATCATGCACTCCTAAATTAGGAATCTGTTTTTCAAGGACTTAGAGATATAAAAGAGAATCAATTGCTTATTTTTATAACATTTTTGATAATCATGTTATCATTATGAGATATATTACATTTAGGCCTATTGTATATATGTGGATAGTACTTAGTAAATACAAGCATTTACATGTTTAAAAATACTATTTTTTAAATATAATTTACAATGGTTTGATCAAATAATAGTATGTAAACTTTTAAAAGGAATTCCAACTCTAATCACAGTGTTCAAATAAAGAAATTTAAAATAAAAAGAATTTAACTCTGAAGTATTAGATGAATGACAAAAGCTGTTCTAAAATATTTTTTTTATTTATTTATTTTTGTTTTTGGGCCACACCTGGCGATGCTCAGGGATTACTCCTGGCTGTGTGCTCAGAAATAGCTCCTAGCAGGCATGGGGAACCATATGGGAGACCGGGTTTCGAACCAACCACCTTTGGTCCTGGATCGGCTGCTTGCAAGGCAAACGCCGCTATACTATCTCTTAGGGCCCTGTTCTAAAATATTTTATTGGTTCAGCAATTGATGTATTCTTTGAAATCATTGTTATTGGTGTGTGCCTAATGATTTTGCTCTCTGTGCATGTGATAATTGAGTGCCATATGCAATATTATCTTGACATGTCTGGTCCTGAATTTAATTGAACAGAGAGAAATTTAAATTCAGAAGATGGCTAGGCAAAGCTTCATGGGAGATGTGTGTTTTAAAGAGAAATAATAATCAATATGGCAGAAAGTAGACTTGCTTGATACGACTCTTGGCCTAGGGAGTAAGTAGTATTCATATCACAAGAAGGACAGCAATAAAGAATGACAAAAATACATTAGAACAGTGAAAAGGGCATCTCTTGGAGTGGCCTGTGTTTAATAATTTTCTCTGGAGCAAGGCTTTATGCTTTGATTTGATTTAAAGATGAGATACCAAAAACTTGATGTGGGGGGGGGGAAGTTGGGAAATATGGGGATCTGCAAGCTGGTCTTGAATTAAAAAGAAAGTCTGTTCAGACACTAGTGTTCCCTGTTGTTAAGAGTGCAGGATGAGCTAACGAGAAAGTCATCTAGGTAGCTAACTATCTAGGCTAATAGTGCCATAAGCATTGCAACCACTATCTTTCTTACTTCCTAATTTAATGATGCCATGAGCAATGTAGCCACTATCTTTGCATATCTTCTAAATCAATGATTCCATGTATCTTTTGACTGTTTTCATATATCATCTTGTTGCTATAATGCCTAAGCTGTATTACCCACATTATTTCCCCGCCTAAAGTTTGCCCTTAAAAGCCTTGTCCCTACCTTTTATACCTTCCATTGCTCTGATAATGCTTCCCTGTGAATGGTCTGTGGCTCACAGTCTTCCCTCCTTTTCCTGGGTCTAGTCTCTGCAGCTGTAGGCTGAAAGAGACCCTTATCCACCGTTGCATCGGCCTTGTTGAAGGGCTCGCCTAGAGCCCATCACTTTGGGAGTAAAGAAATGTCCCTATGAGATATATTTTATAAAGGTTTAATGAGTTTCATGAGGGCAGAGCTTGGCTGAAGTAATCCTGAGGGGGGGGGGAAGGAAGGAAGAATAACTGAGTAAGAGAGAGGGATGATCCAGGTCCAACACACCAACTCGAACTTCTTTCTGTTTTGTGGTAGGAATACAACATATACATTTAAAATAGGTCTCAGCTTGTGTTACTGTTTGGCTGTTGTGGTTTAGTTCACCTGGAGTATAAAGTGATAATAACACTAGCAAAAACATAGGGTCTTTTAGACTTAGCAGCTATGTCTAATTTTGCTAACTTTGACTGGATTTTGGAAGAGGCAGATTAATTTAAGAGCCTCTATTTGGGGTCAGAGAAATAGTATATTTATATACTATATGAGGTAAGATGGTGCTTTGCATGTTGCATGCCTGGGTTTGATCCCTGGTAGCACTTATGATTCCTGTGTCCTGACCATCAGGAATGTATCCTCACCATCAGTAATGACCCCTAAGTACAGAACCAGAAGAAAGTTCTAAGTGTTGCTGGTTATGACCCCCAAATTAAAAAAAAATCTTTTTCTGAGGTGACAAGTAATAGCAGAAAGATATATTGACACAAAAACAGATATTTTTTATTTGTTCCACCATGTTATCATAATGTCTCAGTTGGTTATTTTTGTATGTATTAAGGAGGAACTTTTGTTTAAGTATAAAAGAATTTCTAATTACTTCCAATTCTAATTCCTTCTAATTCTCTTGACATTTATCTGACATGTAGTATTATGTTACTGTATATAGATTGTAAACATAAATTATTATAAACCTCAAGATAAGAACCTTTACATTATCTGAATTTACTATTATTTATAGGATTATAAATATTTTAAAGTTAATATTTATTATAATTGTATACAGACTAATATAATGAGAGTTTTAATTATTTTGCCAACTATGCAGAGCTATTGATAATGAAATTTTGAAATAATTATTTTTATAGACAATCTGTGTGCATTTTGGAACTACAAAGACTCTGGGAATCATTAGTAACAAATCAGTACTATACCTGCCTCTACTCAAAACTACCAAGTATCTTGAGGAAAAAACAAGCAAACAATACAATGCCAGAAAGTCATTTCTCTAAATCATTGTTACTTTTCTGTAAAGCATTTTCTGTACACTCACCTTTACTGTTTATGGATACTAGAGAAGAAGATGGAAAATGTGATTTTTAGACTTTGCTGTTCCAGCCTGTGCTTGCTCTTCAAGGGAAAACCCTTGAAATCATATTTTACTTGCTTGCCTCTATGTCTCTTTGCTTTTTTCCACTTTGGAGAAATTAATTATCTCTCTTGAACATGTACTTCCACTCTTTTTCTCTCCTCAGATCTAAGTTAATACTAAAAACTCTTGCTTTACCAAATTAAAATGAAAAAAAAAAAAAAAGCTTTTTCAATTGGTATAGATGCTATCGAAGTCTTTTTATTTTCCTGGTTTTGGGTCCACAGCTGACTGTGCTCTCTTCTTAGTGCTGGCCATGTGCTCAAGTGACCAAATGGGGTGTCCAGGATTGAACCCATTTTCGCTATATGAAAATTAAGTGCCCTGTCGACTGTACTATCTTTCTGTCCCCACTAATGAAGCCTTTTTTGCTCTGTATGTTTTACAGATTGTTCTGCCAGTAGAATCTGGTTATAAGTTATGCATCTAGTCTTAACAGCTCTTGGGCCATAGATGGTTCTTGTTGACCTTTTCAAGTCCAATATGATAGTTTAGCCAAACTTATGATGAAATGCTTAAAAGTCAATTACATGTTAATGGACATTCAGAGATAAAACTTATGTTTTTCTTCATGCCAATGATATGGAATGGCATAATTTCTTTAGCAAGTTTATGTATGTTTCAACTAATTGCAAGGATAATAGACTGCTCTTGATATATTTCCATTTATTGCAGATTAGACAGTGTACTCTGAGTGTGTTCCAGTACTTGTTCTAATTTATTGTGCAGTTTATTACATACTTGGGAATTGATCTGTAGGGGGTATTGCCTATATCTGAAGGCTAGATTAATAATTTAGGAATGTTACAATAAATATATAGAAGAAATGTTTGGAAACAGAATGAATCACACCAACAGTACTTGATTTAAAGCTGATAATTCTTTAGGAATTCTTTTATTGCTTTGGTACTTTAACAATAGAGAAAATAAGATAATGTATTTGGGTGTTGAGTTTCATATAGTAAATTAGTTTTGCGACTTTGAAATCTTCCAGTTTTGAGTGCTGATTGAATAAAAATACTAATATTTCTTTAATGTTTGTTTTAATTTTTATATTCTTTATTGTACATACATTAAACAAATAAATTTTGAAGAATTCAGTAGTTTTAGAACTTCTGTGAATTAATTGATACCACTAATATTATACCTTACATTTTTTTCATTCACCTTAATTGCCAGCTGACTTCCATAGCAGTGGACACATTGTTATTAATGGATGGAAAATACATAACACAGCAAAAAATAAATGGTTTGTGTGTATGGCAAAAACTCCTGAAGAGAAGCATGAATGGTTTGATGCTATTTTGAAAGAAAGAGAACGGCGAAAAGGTGGGTATATGAATTGGGAGATTGTACTCATTTTGAAGATTAAGTTTTAACAAGATAGGTAAAAGTTGTACATAAGGAATAAGATGTGCATGTGTGTTCATTTGGATTTTATCCATCATGTAGGTTTCACACCCAAAAAATTTTTGAGTAATCCCAATAATAGTTGCCTAAAGAAGAGAAACAATATATGTTAGGTAAAATAGTGTTTTAAAATAATTTATAAAGCAGTGCTTTTGTTTTAAAGTAGCGTCTCAGTCTGTTGTGCCTGTTTAACAGAATACTGTTGATTTGGTGTCTTCTAAATGGCATATTTTATTTCCCCCAAATCCAGAGGCTGGGAAGATCCTTTAATTCAGTGGTGGCCGCTGAGGCTATTTCCGCCTTCCTGGATGCAAGCTTCTTACTCTTCTAAATAGGCAGCAGAGACAGAAAACTTTCTTGTGTTTCTTAAGAAGTTATCCTAGTCCTGTTCATTATGCTTCCCTCTCATTACCTAATTACCCATTACCTAAAGGCTGCTACTACCTAAATTACGAATTACCCATTACGTCCTAACACTACTATCTTAAATTTATATACATGAATTTTGGGGTCAAGGAAAAGTTCATACTATAGTAGATATTTTTTATTTGCTTTAAAATATTTTCAAATTTTATGATACATTTTCCATGTGTAAAATGGAAATTGTAGTTATTTATTTACTTATTTATTTTAAAGATTCAGGGCCAATGAGAAAGAGGTTAATAAATTGAACACATGGCTTGCACATGGGAAGTTTGAATTTGACATTTGTAATCTCTGATGCATAGAGACTGGAATGACCCCCTGAGCATAGAGATGTCATAAGGTCCTTCCCAGACTGTCTTCCTAATATCCAATGAATTTCTGGAAAACCAGAACAGAAGCCTGTATACAAAGCTACTGCTTATGGTAGACAAGCATTAAATGTTTATTTTTTAATGTCTTTAATGAAGGCTTGAGTGAATAAATAAACTTTTTCCAGTTATCTGTTCTTTGATATTTGACAGGTTTAAAGTTAGGAATGGAGCAAGACACCTGGGTAATGATCTCTGAACAGGGAGAGAAACTTTATAAAATGATGTGCAAACAAGGAAATCTCATAAAAGACAGAAAAAGAAAGCTGACTACATTCCCGAAATGTTTCCTTGGAAGGTAGGCTTGGGAGTGTGTGGTCTCAATGCACTCATTTCTTTGATGTTTTCTTTATCAGTTGTTTAATTACTGTCATTTTTTGGAAAATGTTCCCTCATGGACAGTATTCAGTGATAACAATGTCAAGTACTTGGGTTATGAAAATAGATTACTAGGCTGTGGAACAGGGTATAAGGTGAGGGGAGGAAGTAGACTAGAGGTGACATAAGGTCACACTGATGGAAGATCTTGGTCACTGGTAGTGCAGGTGCAGTGACTTTATATTAACAACTATAAATGTTAGTACTGTTATAACATGTTACCTAAACTAAAAGAACAATGAAAATTTAATTTCAAGGATGAGAATTATTTTTTCATTAGCTTTAAATACATGTTATAGTCTCCTGGTTAATAATGTAACTGTGAAGATTAAGGGTCAGTCCATGCAGAGACAGGATAATGGATGAGGCTTTATTTTCAATAGTTGTCACACTGGGAATTGCCACACATATGTCCTAGACCAGGGCTTTTTAAACTTTTTCTACATACAATCCTATTTATTGGTGTTGGGAATCGTATTCATCTCTCTTCTAGGCATACTCCTTGCTCTGTGTTTAGAATCACACCTTCCAGGGCTATGGAAGCTATATGCTGTGCTGGTAATAGAACCTAAGTTAATCATAGGCAAGGTAAATTGCCTGGTATAATGTATTCATATTTCTCTGGTTCCTCTTAAAACCCTTTTTTTTTTGCCAAAGAAATACAAAAGAAGTATGTATTATGTAGTAGATAATTAATTAATTTTGGCCAATCTACATTCAGAAATCTTTACTATTTCCTTTTGGGGGGGTTTCATTGTTGTGGTGCATAATATGGGCCTCATCTATCAGCCTTCATGGTTTATTTCTGTCTTGTGCTAATGGATCTTTCTTGACATTGCTCAGGAGACCATATGCAGTGCTGGATATTGAACCATGGTATACTGCATGCAAGGCAAAAGCCTTTTTCCCAATGATGTATCTCTGGCCTGTAATCTGCATGATTACAGGAAACAATTTATATAGGAAAGGAACTGAAGAAGCAGGTGCAGATTGCTGGGTGTCTGAGTGGTCACTGAATTTCTATGTAAACTGGTTCTCTCATGCATTTGTAGATCTAACGAAGATTTCTCATTATTGCCTCATCCTTGTATTATTTTTTGACAGAGTTGGTGGAAAGACAAGATAAGGAAAACATTTTCTCTATTCTACAGTCTCTGCCCAAAAGACTTTTCTGCTTTTTATTTTCGTGGGTATTTTTGTAGGGGTACGGGCAATGGGTATGCCAACATCCCTGGAAAAGCTAAGAGACTTTTCCTGCCTCTGTGCTCAGTAGTAGCTTGGAATACAAAACAAGTGCCTTAACTTCTGTTTTATCTCTCTGGCTCTTGCTTTCTAATTTTTTATTCGAGCTCTTAATTTCATTGAAGCCAGTTCAGTAGCATTGATGAGAGAATGGCCCAGAAAATGGAAAGGATCAGTCCATTCACGTCCTAAGGACACAGCAGATGTTGGGAGTATTGGGATAGGTAGGCAGATAGGTTTGTAGTGGGGAGAGAATGACAAAAACTGGTCTGAAAACCCAGGGTGACTAGAGCTCTAACAGTTGCAGTTTAAATTACCAATCAGAGTAGAATTCTGCTAGCAGAGCTTGGGGATAATGAATCTGAAAAAGTGAGGCAGTGAGGGGCCAGACACAGAGACATAACCAAGAGCCTGCATTGCTGTTATAAAGAAGATTCCTGGTGTGTTTTGTTTTCTGGAGCCTGCTGTGCAGAGGATTCCTGCTGGTTTATGCAGAGAAGCACTTAAGGTGAAAGGGACAGTCTTCAAATAGCTCTATCCAGGCCAGGTGCTCTCAACTGCCTTCTTTCTGGAATTATTTCTAATTCTTAGATACACACTTAGAAGTTTTATATATATTTAAAGTTACATAACCAAGGAGCAGAGCTTAACATGCTTAAAATCCATACAACTAGTAAAATCAATGTAATAATCATTATAAGTGTGGGGAGTTTTTGCTCCAAGTCCAGATTTTACAATAGGACGGTCTCCTTTCAAGTCCGATCCTGCTACTGCATGCTTGAGAGATTTGGGAAAGCTAAATATCCTTTTCTGCTCTCCCAGTGGTGATGATTGTGATGCTTCTTGATCTTAGCTTTTTAGCTCTGTAGACTTAGCTCTCTGGAGCCCTAGCTCACAACTGTCTACCCCTTTAGAAAAATATTGGTGTTTGCAATGCATCTTGTAATCTCTTCTTCACTTGGTGTGTGGCTCTCATCTCTGGCCACACACCTGACTACAAGCTAATGTTGCAGGGTCCATAGGCTCACAGGTTACAACTGTTGTGCAAAAAAAACCACAGTTGGGAACCCACATTGACTTTGAAGTTCTGTGCTCTCAGAACACTATTTCTTCTAACAGCTCCATGTCTAAGGTCCTTTGTGAAGAGGGCATGCTTGCTAACTCAAGAATCACTTGAAGCTAAGACTCTTTATTCCAGTTTTGTTCTAAACAAAATTGCTAGTAAAATTTACTAAATTTTAATAACCCAGTTGTATTTGACCTTCATCGGGTTTCTCAGGAAATAGAAATTAATTCCTTTTTATTTCCACTTTTTAAAAAAATTAAATACCATGATTACAAAGTTGTTCACAATTGAATTTCAATCTTAGAATATTACACCACCCTTCACTCATACTCATGACTGTTTCCTACCACTGATGTCCTCAGTTTCCCTCCCACCCTTCCCCCATCCTACCTCTGGGGCAGGCATTTTGCTTCTCTCTCTCTCTCTCTCTCTCTCTCTCTCTCTCTCTCTCTCTCTCTCTCTGTCCTTTATTTATACACTTTGGTTTGCATTATTGTTAATTAAGGAATACCATGCAGACCATTTATCCAACACCCAGTTATTGACCTGAGTGATCAATTCCAATTATCCAATTCTCTGCATTGCTTCAATATTGTAGCAAGCTTTTGCCAGGGACTGGTCCTACTGGCTCTCCCTTCTATTGTCTCTAATATTACCAGAGAGTAATTATTTATATTTATTATAAACAATTATTTATAATAATAAATAGACATTTTTCTGATGTCCTATAAATGAGTGAGATTATTCTATGTCTATCTCTCTATCTTTGACTCATTTCACTCAATATTATACTCTCCATATCCATCCACATATAAGCAAATTTTATGACTTTATTTTTTCTAACAGTTGCATAGTATTTTCATTGTGTATATGTACCATAGTTTCTTTAGCCACTCATCTGTTCTTGGGCACTAGGGTTATTTCCAGTTTCTTGCTATTTAAATAGTGCTACAATAAACATAGTAGTGCAGATGGAATTTTTTTGAAGGAGGAGATATTTACTTAGTCCTACTGGTTCTTGTGCTAAGTAACAATATGTACAGCAGTCACTAGAGCACCTGATACACAAAACTACCTTCATAAATGTGTACTTTGTTAGAACAAACTTTCTTTATTAAAGAAACCTCTCTTAAGGCAAGAGAAACATCTAGGGACAAGGTTTTGTAATTATGTCCTTGCTCTATGAAAGCCCCTCCTTTCTCATAATTTCCACTTCCCTTAATACAATCTCCTGCCCCATTTTCCTTAGAAATCACCACCAAGTACTTTTTCTGTACAACAATTACCAAACTACATGTTTTCTTTCTAGCAGTGTGATATGACTTGCTTTATTTTGAGCTAAAAATACTCACAGGTATGGCGGATTTTGCCCTGTATCCTGACATGAATTTTACCCCATTTGGGTTAACACTTTCAGCAATTTAACGTTATAAATTCAGGGAATTAGGCTTTGTGCACATGCTACCCATTTTAATCCTGTTATTAGTTAATCATCACTTACAATGGGTGAGTTAGTACTATGCTGACTTTTCTCAGCTCATTAAATCCTGTGTAAGCATGATGAGGTTGATATTACGTATTCGTTATTGAGGAGGAATCAGGTTCTGAGAGCTAAATTGGATAATCCAACTGTGGTACAGCTGGTAGAGACAGAAATACGACATACCTGGTGGCACTCAGGGCTTATTCCTGGATCTGTGATCAGAAATCACTTCTGGCAGACATGGAATGGCATGGTGGATCAAACCACATGCAAGGCAATGGCCTTACCCAATGTACTATTTCTCTGACCCTAGTGTTATCTCTTATGCTTTGATGTACATAGTTATCTCACTTCTAAACAACTATTTCCAAAATGAAGTTTACCATCATTTTATTAGCAGAGTAGGGGAATAGAAAAGGTAGGCTTTTTATAATATGCCCATGACAAAGTATTTTTATTATTAAAAATAATTCTGTACTTAGTCTTCTCTTAAAAGAACTTTTGACATAGATCTAAAAAATTGCTTCAGGTGCTCCTAAATGTTACATAATAATCACATTCTTCTTGAGGCTGGAGATCTCAGTGGGTAGAGCACAGTCTTTGCCTGCCTGCAGAATGCTTGGGTTCAATAGTTGCATGCTGTGCTCACCTGAGCCTTGTCTGGAGTGACACTTGAGCATAGAGATGGAAGTACTCCTGAACATCAATAGGCGGTGTGACTCAAAAACCAAACAATCAAAAGTATTCTTATGTATGATGCCTGGGGTATCCCCCACTCTGAAAAAGTGAGTGGTGAGCTGGAAATCTTTGTTTGGTCTTTCAACCCAGTAGATGTGAACGGTTGAAACAGTACTAATGGATTGTTTGAATATTGGCTTATTATTATTATTATTTTTTTTTGGAGGGGGGCGGCTCATGCTGTAGCACTCAGGGATTACTCCTGCCTTTTTGCTCAGAAATTACTCCTGTCTCTGGTGACTATATGGGATGCCAGGACATCAAACCTGCGTTTGTCTTAGGTCAGCCACATGCAAGGCAAATGTCTTACTGCTGTGCTACAGCTTTGGCCCCGGTAATGGCATTTTTAAATTTCAGTTTTGATATAGCAGTGAATTCACCGAACAAGTATAATATTTGAAAAAAGTCATATTTTGATATGTTTTGCATTTTTCACTGCTGGCAATATTTTATATACTATAGAAATACATTATATTTTATATATAACATTTTTATATGTTATATAACATTTTTATAATATATAAAATATTTTTGTATTTTCCAGTGCTGAAAACACTACTTGCCACATACTTTGGTTTTTGCAACAATACCATTACTCTAGCTAGTCATTCACTAGGTCAGGAATTCAGGTGAGTTTGACAGGACTCCTGGTTCTGAGTCTAACAGAACTCAAATCATGAGTGGGCTGAGTAGTGAATTGAATTATATTATATGCTAAACTGTCTTTTCTCTTTTCTTGTTTCTGCAATGGTGTATGTGCTTGTTCTTATCTTGAGGCATCTTTGTCAGAAATTCAGGTCTTTGTCAGAATTTATCAGCCTTCTGCTTTTGTAAGAACAGGCCCTTTTTCCAAGCTGCCTGTCTTTCAGTAGCTTGCATTCTTCGGTACCTGGTCCCTTGTCTTTGAAGCCATAGTAACACATTTAATCATTAACATGGCTTTCTTTTTTTAGTATTATTCTTTAAAAAACCACCTTAAAGGTCACAAGTGACTGAATCAGATTATTCACTCACATGATTCTTATATTTTAGGATTTTGAGTTTTAACTAGTCATGCACAGTATGCAAACAGCAATACTTTGTAAAACATTGTTCTAAAATAATCAAGGGTGGGATTCTCTTCAGGGGAGGTAGAAGGACAAATTTAGATTTCTGCATAAGCTACAGGACATGTAATTTGTTTGCCTTCTTAGAGATTTCAGCTCACTAGTTCTCTGTTCCTGGAAGCCAAATTTCAGACAAATAACTCTTTGGAGTCATTAATATATCAAGTTTTATCTTTGCTATCTATAGACCTGTTGCATTATGTTCCTAATTTGCTGTTATATGTATAGAAACCATATAATTAAAGTTATACTAAAATTTATCATATCATTATTAGATGTCAATAATAGTTTGGGAAAGTGTGAATGTATCAATATGGGTTTTCAAGAATAGAGACCATTTTTAAGTTACTGTGGACCTTTCAGAGGTGAAAAAAAATGCGGTTGAGATGCTTTCTAAATATTCTGCTTTATTTTGAGATTCCCTGTATAACTACTTAATGAACTGCATGGCAGAACAAGATTTCATGGGAAATAATTAAGACTGGATTTCTTTGCAGTGAGTTTGTGTCCTGGCTGCTGGAAATTGGAGAAATCCACAGGCCCGAGGAAGGAGTACACTTGGGTCAAGCATTGCTGGAAAATGGAATCATTCATCATGGTAGTTTTTTTTTTAATATGTATAACAAAGTTATCTACAAGCTGTATGTTTCTTAAATTTTATTGATAAGGTTATACTAGTTTGCTATACTACAGAGTACTTCTGAATTATTTAAGATCAGTTTGGAGTTGGGATTAAGATATTTGCTTATTTAAAATGAACAACTATATAATCTGGTGTTGTAGCTCATTGGTAGAACATATTCCTTGCACACAGGAAACACTGGACTTGATTTCAGCAACTTTATCTCACACTCAAATGAGTGACAGCAATGCAGGCAGGGGTTAGAAGAGGTAAATTTTGTGGGATTATCGATGAAGGAGTGACTTGTTCTGACTGGAATATTTGAGAGTGCTTTATAAAAAAAAAAACGGCATTAAAGTCGATGCTGGAGAATAAAAGCCAACAAGGTCTGAAAGGCAGAAAGCTATACCTTAAGGAAATGATGACAGTCAAACCCAAGTGTGGACAAGTTGAAGGTGGTTTCTTTGACATTTAGCACAGAGAATTGTGTGGTAGAATAAAGCATTTCAGTGGATAATTATAGCAGGAATTAGGTAGAATAAGTCTGATACTAGAATATCTTAACTGTGCTACTGTAGGTGGTTTTATTCTGAAGGAGTTAAGAAACTAATCAATATTTTAGAAAAAGCAAAACAAGACCTTAACATTATAGCTATTGGATACAACAACTTAGTATGTGGAGAGTATAGTTGGTCATGAGGCCACTGCATACTTCTCCAATGAAAGGGACAGATCCATCATAGATACGAGAGTGGCCAATTTAATGAGATTTTGGAGATGCTGAAATGGCAAATTTGTTACCTATAAAGTATGATGAACAAGATGAAATTTTTCAGAAATTTCTATCTAAATAAGATTGTTGATTCAGGGGCTGGAGCAGTGGTGCAAACAGTAGGCCGTTTGCCTTGCACACACCAATCTAGGACGGACTGTGGTTTGATCTTTCTGCATTCCATATGGTCCCCCAAGCCAGAAGCGATTTCTGAGTGCATAGCCAAGAGTAATCCCTGAGTGTCACTGGGTGTGCCCCCCCCCCCAAATAGTTAATTCAGGAACAGAAGGAGAGGTTTGAAGAAGAGAAGGTTAAGGGATGTTTATGGAGTCAAATTTAGCAAAATTTATCTGGACAGGAATAAGAGAAAGCAAGAGATAATTTGAAGTATTGAGTATTGAGTTTCTGATAACATTAAAAGCAGTCTCCCCTCCCCCCAAAGGAGAAAACAATAACTTAGAAAGCGCTAATGTGACTGGGGAAGAAAAGGTTGATGAATTTTTTTTTTTTTTTTTTTTTTTTTTTGGTTTTTGGGTCATACCCGGCGGTGCTCAGGGGTTACTCCTGGCTGTCTGCTCAGAAATAGCTCCTGGCAGGCACGGGGGACCATATGGGACACCGGGATTCGAACCAACCACCTTTGGTTCTGGATCGGCTGCTTGCCAGGCAAACGCCACTGTGCTATCTCTCCGGGCCCAGGTTGATGAATTTTTAATGTAAAATATGGAGAAGGAAAGATCTTGATTCTCTCAGTATGTTCCCCTAACATACTGGCTACTTCCTTCTCATGTCTATCATGATCAAGGTAGAAATCATTTCTAATTCCTCCCCCCGCCCACCCAGTGCTATCCTTTAAGATCTGTGAAGTATGTGAGCCCTTTCCCAAGGAAGTTTCTAAGCAGATAACTTCCTTGTTATTTTAGCGCTTTCCTACTTCATTCCTCCACTCCATAGAATTCCATAGAATTCAGGTAGCAGCTGAAGGGCCTTTGAATGAGGAAATGTAGTTTTTGAAAGGAAGATGCTTGCCTCAACTGTGGCCCCAGAATATAGGGAGGATAAGGATAGAGAAGGAAAGAAATGTAGGGGGCTAGATAGAGGAGAAGAAATAGATGAGAAGCAATGCAGAGCAGGAGTCAAATGGATCTGAGTACATTGGTGGTCTAAAGGAGTGTTACATCTGAATATTCAAAGTCAACAAAGTCAACAACACAAAAACCACAAACACAAAATCAACAGTGAAAGCAAGAAAATCAAACTCAACCAAACAAAAAGGATATGCTTATCAAAGTGTGGAAAGCACCTGGGAACTGGGTGGTGGAGGAAAAAGACACTGGTGGTAGGATTGGGTCTGGAAGAAAGTATGTCTACAAATCTAACTATGGAAGACTTTTGTAAATCATGTTGCTTTAACAAAATTTTAAAAATTAAATATATGAAATGAACATGAGATCAAGACATTCTCATAAAATCATATAAAGACTTTCTATTAAATTTAAAAGAGAGACATCTGTTTATAGCTCATATCAGGCCTCCTTAGACTTTCTCTGTGTGGCCCTTCCAAGCAATGCTCAGAAGATACAGGGTCTCCATAGTGGTTATTAACTAGATGGGCTTTCAGTTGAACATAGGAGTCTGTGAGATACTTAGGATTTCAGTTAGGCCTGGCATGTGCCCCCGATCTTTGAATTATCTCCTCACCCTTTAGAAACCTTTATTTTCAGAATTATCAAGCATTCAGTTATAGTAAGAGGGAACTATTTCAAGAACTAGAAAGGTTACATTTGAATCACCTCTTACTCTTTTTAAAAATTATTTTTAGTTAGTTTTTGTATAATACCCAACAGGCTCAGGGGATCAATGGGACCATATAAAGTAATGATTAGTATGGATGGATGAATATTGATTTTTTTATCGTAAGAAAACAATTATTGTTTTGTTTGAAGAGGAAGGGCTAGTTAAACACATTCAAGTCTATTGTAATTTAGTATAGTATAAGGTTGGAATAATATTTTCTCTCTCTCTCTATATATGTATATATATATATATATACATATATATGGGCACATTTATCTAGAGACTAACCTAGTTTATAACTTCTGATAGATCTTGAAGTATTACAAAGGTGCAATTCTGTGAAAACGTTTTTCATAGTTTTAATTGCCCTTAAACAAGAAGGAAGAATAGCATGATAGGTATTTCTGAATATATATCAGGATAGAAGAATTTCAGTTCTAATCACTTATCTTCTTTGCTCTAGAAGCCAAGTTTCCCTACAGTAAAGTTTTAAAGAGAAGCAGTAGATGAATTCCAAATTAAAATTTATTTGGTAGAGCAATAAATAGGACAGTAAGTAGAATATTTGCTTTGCACATGACTAACTCAAATCTCAGCATCCCATGTGGTCCTAGGTCACTGCCAAGAGTAATTTTTGAACGAAGAATCAGGAGCACTGATTCTTTTTTGGGAAGGAGTGGGGGCCATACCTGATGGCAGTCAGGGTAACATTACTCCTGGCTCTGCCCTCAGAAATCGCTCTTGGCAGGCTCAGGGGACCATATGAGATGCTAGGAATCAAACACAGGTCCATCCTGCGTCGGCAGCATGCAAGGCAAACACACTACCACTGTGCTATCTTTCCTGACCCAGGCAACTGATTCTCCTAAGTGCTGCCAGGTGTGGTCCCTCCACAAAAAAACAAAAACAAAAACAGAAATTAAAAAATTTAGTATCATTGAGAATTTAACTTTGTACAACATGCATTATTTTAAACAATTATGAATTATATTTATAATTTGGTGAATCTCTTTTGAGAAATACAGCACTATGTTATCCTCTATAATCTATGTAAATTTTCTTTCTTATTTGTTACAACTTCACTTTATTAGCCTGTATCATAACTTTTACTAGGATTGATTAGTTATAATACCACTCTTTTCACTAGAAATGCATTTTTTTTCAAGTCGCAGAAATGAACTCTTCAAAGATTTCCCCAGTTTGGGAGGTTAAGAGAAAATGTTATGCAACTTCAAATTAATAATTGGTTAGAATGTATAAATATGTGCCTAACATTCTTGTTTCATCACATGTGGTGCAGAAACATTTTAGTGAAAATAGAACTTCTAAAATAAAGTTGAATGAATCATCTGCTTTAAAGAAAGTAAGAAAACAAAGACAGGTTCATTACTATTGTTATTATTCACATGGCAAGTATTGTTGAGAATTTCAGAAGACACAACTTTCTGTACTTGCTTTTACCTGGAATTCTTGAGTTGAAGTAATATATGCTGATTGAATTCATTTTGTTTAGATCAATGAGTTATTTTGTAAATGTTTACTTGAGAATTCAGAGATCTTATCTGTGATAACAGTGATGTATTTAAGATGACTTGCATAATTTCACAAGAGTTAGTTTTTAAATTCTTAAAAACTTGGCAAGTTGGTTTTGAAGCACAGTTCTTACTCAAAATTAAATTATGGAAACAAAAGTTTATAAATTATGTTTCATTGCTATCTAAGCTTTGGCATTATTATATTTATTATTTTGATATGGTCTTACCTTGTGTTTCAAAACTATTCTTGTTTTTAGTAGAAGAAATTAGCTAGTTTTAAAATTTTTATGCCACTGGAGTTGGTAAATAATTCAGAAAATTTTTTTTCTTCACACTACCTTGAAAACCAGTTGCTAATAACTTGTCAGTACACCTATAGTGAAATTACATACATATTTAAAAGTTTAATTTAAAATTGCAGTCATTATTGATATTTGTGACTGTATCTTCCCCTGCCCCTCCTACTGCTGATTAGGCAGTATATAGACACCTAGTGTCTACATAAGAGTCACTGCAGATGGCATTGATGCTGCATCTTTTTAAGGGTACTGAACATACATTCCCAACAGCTACTCTGGACCACATTGGCTCAGATCTATGGTTACTGCTCAGCATACGAGTAGAATCCCCTGATTTCTATGAGTCTGATTGAACAGAACTTTCATCTGCAATTTTTCTGGCTATTTACCACAATAAAACCACTCAGATCACACTCAGATCCTTTTACCTCAAGCCAGAGGAAGGATAGGTTGCTGAGGACAAGACAAACAAACATGTAATGACACAAATAATGACACACAAGGGCTGTCCAAACTTTAGGGTTGCCTGGGGAGCCATATGTGAGTTCACAGGGTGGCTATTTACAATATTGCTCCCTCACCCTTTAACCCAATGCATGAGCTATTGTTTAAGTTGATAGAGACATTAAGGACAGTTAGTAAGCTTGACAAAATTTAGTGGGTACATTATGAGCAGAAACTGGAATATTTTACATAGCCAATCAATGGCAGTCTACTCTAGGCCCTGTACTTCATGTTTATTTTTTCTCCTCTTATATTGAACCATTATCCAGAAGCAATCCCTCAAAATGTAGATAGGTGGCATTGCATCCCCCAGTATTAATTTATACATACTATAATCTATGGTAATTAGACTTTGAAATTGAATTAAGTGCATTTAGACCAGTAGTATAGGATTGTGAGTCTAAAAATAACTCCTGCGACATAGGAGCATATGCAATGAGTAAAATTAGATTGCCATTTCCCACTACACACAAAAGTTAATTCAAAATAGATTAAAAAAAAACTAAGTTGTAGAGCTTAATCTACAGAAGAAAATAGCATCAAAACAAACAGAAAAAAAAGGTCCTAGGTTTGGTGATTGGAATAAATTAGCAAGGTTAAATAAAGACATAAGTAAAGGAATTAAATCAAACATAAAGATTTCTGCTCATCAAAAGAAGCTATCACTAAATGTAAATGAATTTCTGTGGAATGAAAGAAAATATTTGCATATCGTACATCTGACAAAGGACTAGAGTATACAATACAAGATAAATAATAAACTAAAAATTTCAACAAAAAAATTCACCAGGAAATTGGAGAGAAGTAACGTACAGACATTTTTCTAAAGAGACATAAATATCAGACAGGCACATAAAAAAGTGTATATTATTACTTTTCCTCAGGGATTTCAAAATAAAGGTAGCTGGCTAAATGCATGCAAAGATGCTTTGCAATAAAAGGAAGTCAGTCTTGGTCTCTTGCTCTTGATGGTCTCCTGAGCAACACCAGTAATGACACCAGAGCACAGAGCTAGTGGTAATCATCTCCCACCACTGGGTGTGACCAACAAAATCAAAATAAATAAATAAAATGATGGGATATCACCACATTGTGAGAGTAACCTACAGCAAAAAGCTGCAGATGAGGAGAATAAAAAACCTTTATCACTTTTGTTGAAAATGTTAAGTAGTTCAGCCTCTATGTGGAACATGAATATTCCCAGATAGTAACATAAAATATTTTATTGAGAAATTCCAGCCTTAATATTTACGAAAAAGCAACTTGAAAAGATATATGAACTCATATATTTGTTTGTAGTGCTATTCACTGTTGCTAAGATAGAAATACAATCAGTAAGAGATGAGTGGATAAGAAGCTATAGTATATGTTCAATGGAGTACTCTTAACTATAAGAAAAGATAAAGCAATTCCTTTTGTTGCAACATGGATTGATGGGGCGGGGGTGGGTGGGTGGTGGTGGTTCATGCTAAGTGAAATGAGTTGGAAGAATAAATACAATTACCGTATTTTCCAGCGTATAAGACAACTTTTGAAACAAAAAAGAGTCTACCGAAAATCGGGGGTCGTCTTATACGCCAAGTATATCCGGAAAAATGTTTCAATATGCCGCTAAACGAAAATTGTCTGAATATTGCCACAAAACGAATTTTCCAACTCGATCTTGCACCAATCACTGCCAGGCTGCTTGGACCGCCTCTCTAACTCAGCCAATCCAAGCAGGCTTTTTATACATGCAATGTTCTGGACCGGAATCTACACTGTCAAAAGCCTGCTGAGATTGGCCAGAGTCAGAGAGGAAGTCTATGATATTCTAACCTTTGAACCTTTGCTTGTTGTGATTGGCTCACTGTGGTACATACAGTTGCAGCACAGGAACGTTCTGTCTGATACAGCAAATATAGGCCTAAACCTATGTTTTAACTGCAAAATTAGGGGGTCGTCTTATACGCCGGCAAATACGGTAATAGATGATTTCACTTATTAGGGGTGGGGTAGAAGCCAAACAAAGAGACTCGAGGACTGCTGAATGGGATGAGAACTTCCCTGAGCATGCACAATGCCTGAGTTTGATCCCTAGACTAGTTGGTTCCCCCAGCATCACCTAGAGTAATTCTGAACACTTCTGGTATAGCCCTAAACCAAAATATATATATCAACTCAAAATTCCAAAGCAAAAATGTCCACTGAAAACAAAGTTTTAGACTAGAGGTTCCCAAATAATTGACCTACTGCTCCATTTTCAGAATAAAGAATTGCTCAGTATCTCCTGAAATTCTTATTTCTTTATAAATAATTAGAAGATCTTCCTAGTTGTTTTAGAGCCCTGGATCTTTCTAGAATCATCTGTAGAGGTATTGGCTACTTAGGAGAACTTTGCTTTTGACCCTCTGTCCATAACTCATGTTACTTGGGTGGATAGAGGGTGCTGCTCTAAGGGGCCAGTGGACTATAATGGAGGATGATTGGCATTTTTGTTGTGGGCATGCTCTAGTACTCCTAACGCATATGAATACTTATGTTTTTAATCTAAATTAAAATAGAAAGTGGTTACTGCTATAAAAATAGATTTCAGAAAAAGTGTGATACAATATAGTCACAAGTGACTACACAAGTGACCCGAACTCACACCAGTTCAAAAACAAACCCTATTTTCTAGGTAGTAGAAGGTGGGAGAATTCTATGTAGAATTGTTTGGTGTTTATTTCAGACCAACAATGAGTCTGAAATTAACTCCAGACAAATTATCAGTGTTACAAGAGTTTGCATTTCAGATGAGCACTGCATTTTGTTTGGTTTCGTGTGTGTGTGTGTGTGTGTGTGTGTGTGTGTGTGCGCGTGCGTGTTGAGGAATCTCTCCTGGTGGTTCTTGGGGATGGGATGCCAGGCATCCACTAAGTTTGCCACATGCAAAACATATGCCCTACCCACTGTACTATTGCTCCAGCTCCAGCACTGCATTTGATATAGGTTACACTACTATGTTGACACAATACTTGTACAGATTTTGGAATATCAAGAAAAGAGTTTCACTGAATCTTAAAGGATGAAAATAGTGACTACATATAAGTGATTTTAAAACGTCATGGAATTTCAAAAATTTGTCTTTCTCTTTTTCACATGCTTTTTTTTTTTTTTCTTCTCTTTTTGGTTTAAAATGGAAGAAAAAAAATACCAAGCCTATATTATCATATTTTTTTAGTGGTGGTGGTGGTGGGACAGCAATCCTGTCTCAGCGTTCTGGCGATAATCCATGCATATGGTTTGGATAAAAGAACTGAATTTGTATATGTACATGTGTACAGATACTGTATTTGTGTATTAACACTTGGCAGAGGAAGTTGCAGAAAATAGTACAAGGGTTAAGGCATGCACCTTGCATGCAGCTGACCTCAGTTTGATCCTTGGCACCACACACACTCCCAATCACTGCTTTGTTTGGCTGTGGAGACCCCCAAGCGTTATTGGGGTAGTTGGATAAATACTAGCACTGCTGCAGCCTCACAGCAATGCAGCCTCAGGACTCTGCATTGATCCACCAATAGAAAGTATTGTTGGTAAGGGCCTCAGGTTCTCTGCATGTCCCCCAGATATTTTATTTTGGCTTTCTTTTGGATTCACAAAATGTAGTTTATAAGGATTAATTCTGTCATTGTTTTCTTTTCCAAGTTTTTGTTTGTTTATTTGATTTTTATTTTTGGGCCACACCCGGTGACACTCAGGGGTTACTCCTGGCTATGTGCTCAGAAATCGCTCCTGGCTTGGGGGACCATATGGGACGGGGGTGGGGGTTTGGGGGGGAATTGAACCGTGGTCCGTCCTAGGCAAGTGTGGGCAAGGCCGATGTCTTACTACTGTACTATCTCTCAGGCCCCTTTTCCAACATTTTTTAGCAAAACAAACAAAGAAACAAACAAACACCAAAAACAAACACAAGCAAAGATCAACGTTTTGCATTTAATCATGAAAATTGAGTCTATTGCAGCAAATGATCTTGCTGTAAATGTTATCCTTAAAGAAAGCATTTAAGTATAAACTCAAGCTTCAATTTAATGTTTCTTTCCTTTCTAGAGCTGTGATGTTTTATCATACAGCTTAGAAAAGAGTTTATTCCAGAAAGCAGAAAATGTTAGATTTATAAATTTAAAATGTTTTTCTAAAATGAAGTAAAAGATAATTACTCCTTTTTTTTACTGGAAAAAAATAACTGACATATAAAAGCTATTTATTTCTTCAAGAAATCCTACAATTTTGCAATCAGTTGTATATTTAAGTTATGTAATCAACTTTAGGGATCTCCACATATGGTAAGTTGTCAAGATTAGTGTATGTGTGGTCTTGCCTGAAGAGTTGGCTAAAAAAGATAAATGCTAAAATTTACTCAGACTGAAAATAAAACCATCACATTAATGGAGTATTTGCTCCTTGAAGGACTTTGTGGCATTGTTGAGAATATTAAAAAACAAATTCATATATTTATCTAAATATAAATAAATGACACAAAAATATGCTAACTGAATATTACTATCATGAATTTAGTTCTTAAGTTATTCTGAGAATTATTAAATTTATTTCAAATGAATTCAACAAAACAACTTATGGATCTAGAAAAAAAGCCATTTACAGTATTGTGCCAGGAAAACAAAAGCTGTATTAAAAATATGCACAGGTATTTTATAAAATTTTACCTTCTTTTTTTCCATTATCAGTACTTTAATATATTATTTCTATGTTCTTAGTTACTGATAAACATCAATTCAAACCAGAACAGATGTTATATAGATTTCGTTATGATGATGGAACATTTTATCCGAGAAATGAGATGCAGGATGTGATTTCAAAGGTAACTATCTCATATGATTTATAAAGAGCAGACCTTACATTTTCACATTTCAGCTTGTTAAAAAGCTATTAAGAGACTTAACATACTTCTGGCATCAGATATTCTTGAATAAATATACAAAACAAGTATTTATTTCTTGCTGTTTTAAGGATTATAATATTATACCATTCATTCTCCTATCTAGTGCTAGCAGGCAGTTGCATCACTTGGACTGTGTCATATCCATCAAAATTACTCAGATGTGAAAACATGTGGTCATGATTTGTGAATGTGTATAAAATAACAGAAATTAATAAAATAAATATAATCCCAGTTTCTTTGAATGTCTGATATACCTTATATAAATATAAAAATATATAAGTGGCAGTACATATCACTGGTACAAATTTATTTTTTAAATTGTATCATGAAAATTTTATTTTCTTGGTTTTATTGCTCTAAGTCATATTTTTTAAATTTTAATATAATTTTTATTTTAATCATAGTGGGTTACATATCATTGACAATAATATTTTAGGTACATATTATCATAAAATCAGGGGAATTCCCACCACCGAATTGTCCTCCCTCCACCTCTGTTCCCGTCCTACCTCCCATATCCTCTTCCCTCACCCACGGGGCTGCTAGAATAAGTGGTCCCCTCTGTACCTAGCTTACTACTAAGTGGGCCTACCCCTGTTTGTTTTGGTACCTCCCTTATTTCCCCCTCTAATTGAGAGGCAGGTCTAGATAGTTCAAGTTATGTGGTTTTGTTTGAAGGAGAGAAAAGTAATAAATTGGGGGAAAAAATTAAATACTCCGAACATGGGCAGAGTTCTTCTAGAGGCTCTCATCCTAGGTTTGAGAGACGTAGGGGAAAAAGAGGGTGAAACACCACAACAGTACAATAAGAAGTGTCAAATAAAGTATCCAGTGAGCACTCCAGAGGAAAAAAAAAAGATAAGCATCACATAAAAGCCATGGTATTGAAATAAAAACTGTAGCAGAGCACATAAAGGAAGAAAAGAAAAGAATTTTTATGAAGCATTTGGAATTGGTTGAGATTGTGATAGTTAACAGTGAAATCCTTTTAGTTTAAAATTGTGTTTTGAGTAAACTCACCTACTTTTGTCATATCTGTTTTATAATAGGGTGTAAGACTATATTGCCGTCTTCATAGTTTGTTTACTCCAGTCATAAGGTAAGTGTCATTTCCGAACTGTGAGATAGTTAAATGGAAATTTTTAATTGCATACTAGGTAAATATTATTTACATGTCACTTTATTATATTTTCTTTTTCAAAATAGAAATTTTTGGTGCTAATAGTTATTTTAAGTATTGATATTTAAAATATTCCTAAAATTCTATTACAGCCTTTTCTATCCTTCTTCTTCTTCTTCTTCTTCTTCTTCTTCTTCTTCTTCTTCTTCTTCTTCTTCTTCTTCTTCTTCTTCTTCTTCTTCTTCTTCTTCTTCTTCTTCTTCTTCTTCTTCTTCTTCTTCTTCTGCTTCTTCTTCTTCTTACTTCTTTTCTTCTTCTTCTTCTTCTTCTTCTTCTTCTTCTTCTTCTTCTTCTTCTTCTTCTTCTTCTTCTTCTTCTTCTTCTTCTTCTTCTTCTTCTTCTTCTTCTTCTTCTTTTTTGGTTTTTGGGTTACACCTGGCAGTACTCAGGGGTTACTCCTGGCTCCATGCTCAGAAATTGCTCCTGGAAGGCATGAAGGACCATATGGGATGCCGGGATTTGAACCAATGACCTTCTGCATGAAAGGCAAACACCTTACCTCCATTGCTATCTCTTTGGTCCCATCCTTTATATTCTTGCTTAAAAATTATTTGTCATTACTTTTAAGTAAATACAGAATTAATAACAAATATCTCTTATATTAATAACTTCATGGATAGTAGGTTTGTAAAGGTATTTATACTTTTTTTTTTTTTGGTTTTTGGGCCATACCCGGTAAATGCTCCTGGCTATGCGCTCAGAAGTTGCTCCTGGCTTGGGGGACCATATGGGATGCCGGGGGATTGAACCACGGTCCGTCCTAGGCTAGTGCTGGCAAGGCAGACACCTTACCTCTAGTGCCACCATGCCAGCCCCAGTATTTATACTTTTTTATAAATGTTTACCATTGTGTGTTGCATGTATTTTTAATTAATGCACAATGTAGTATATTTTTATTAATTTTTATAATCAGAACTTTTTATAGATATGTTTATTTCAAAGTACTCTCTAAATAGAGTTTTGTTGTCCAAGGGAAATATTTTATAAATGAAAATAAATATTCCTTTTGAATAATAAATACATTTTATATATAATAGTTTTTCCTTCTGAAACCATAAACCTGTTTTCTTTAAGGAGAAATCAGATTAATATATAGTTTACTTAAAAAGCAGAAGTCTTTGAGTTTTCTTTTGGAGTAATAACTGGACTACATTTTACAGAACATAAAATAGATAAATGATTTCAATCTTGGCCTTAGAATCCAAATGGTAGATGTCCAGCATTTCTATTCTTTCATTTTGGTGTCCAGCTCCAAGAAAATGCAGAGTTTACACAGAAATAGTTTTGCTAGGCTCTCTAACTTTTCATAGAGAACATATTTCAGGTGTCAGATTTTGTACAAAAATTAGATTCTGACCCTAGTCCTGGAAGTACTATGTCCGATTTCACAGGGAGGCATCACAAATAGAAAGAGTTCAAGGAAAAACAGTGTTTGTTGACTCTGTTCTAGTTCTGGCACAAATCCCAGCACATATTTTTGATTACTTAATAATAAAAGATGGTCATTTAATGCAGTAACAAATGTCTATTAAACTAGTAAAAACTAATATTGGCTTAATTGTTCATGTCATTTGTGTATATTTTTGTGGGAGGAGAGATAAGGAGAACCACTCTCAGTTATGCTTTTGGAAACTAACTCTTGGTTCTGTGCTGGGGTCACTTTTTCCTGAGATTGCTCAGTTCTGGCATTTGAACTTGATCAACCATACATGAGGCTAGTCCTTAACCCCTATATTATCTCTCTCTCCCTGTGTACATTTTAAAAAGGCGAAAGATTTATGCGATCTGAAGAGAAACCAGAGTATGCTGTGTACATATTTATATATGAGACAATTTTCTGAAAATATAGTTTAGCCACATGGAATTTCTTATCAAGATAGTTATATAAAATTGATAAGAAGGAATTTACATTGACAAGAAATCATAATTATGAGGCTTTATTTAAATTTAATTTTATTAAAATCACTAGGCTTTACAAAGTCCTTTATAGCTGAGTTTCAGGCATACAATGAGTCGTGGTAAATGCAGCCACCAATGTGATTTCCCTCCACCATATTCCCAGAGTATTCGATAGCTCCATCTTTTGACCCCCAGGCTGCCAGTATAATAGCCCACTTTAAGTTTAGATTGTCAGAGTTTGGATCTATTGATTCCATTGTTGTTGACTTTGACTTGGGTGTTTAGTTCTTTTTTTTTTTTTCGATCTCCACCAGTGGATCTGAGACCATTTGGCCCCTGGCTCTCATCCTTTCATATTTGTATTTCTCCTCCTCCACACAGTTTCTCTTTTTCTCCTAGCTATACTCTGGGGTCAAGAGTGTATGAGACAACTCCCATTTAGACAATGGTCCATGCTGCAACAAAATGCATGATTTCATCATTCCTTACGTCTATGTAGTATTTCATTGTACACATGTATTACATGTTTATGATCCATTCATCTGTTGTTGGGCATATAAGTTGATTGCAAAACTTAGTAATTGTGCTGAGTGCTGCAATGAATAGTGGTATACATACAACATTTTTGATGAAATATTTTATGTCCTAGAGATAGATAACCAAAAGAGGGAATGCTGAGTCACATAGCAGCTCAATTTTGAGTTTACTGAGAACCCTCCGTGCTGTTTTCTATAGGAGGTTGGACCAGGCAGCATTCCCACCAACAGTGAATCAGAGTTCCTTTCTCACTATGTTCCATCCAATAGATATTGTTGCCAGTACTTTTGATATATGTCATCTTCACTGGTGTAAGATGATATCTCATTGCCATCTTGATTTGGACTTTCCTAATGATAAGTGATGATAAGCATTTTTTTTATGTGCCTGTTGGCCATTTGTTGGTCTTCCTCAGAGAATTGTCCATTTCCGTTCCCCATTTTTGGATGCAGTTTTTAGGTTTCGTGGAGTTAACCTTTGTGAGTACTCTATGTATCATAGGTATCAAACCTTTGATGTATTGAATGCAAAATTTTTGTCCCATTCAGTTAGCTGTCTTCTAATTTTAGCCTGTGTTTCTCTCTCTGTCTCTTACTCTCTTTTTCATTTAAATATCTATGTGTCTTGGTGTTGTTCTGTTAGGGTCTATTTATTTGGCACGCTTTTTGTCTCCTGGACTATAACAGTCTCTTTCCAGATAGTAGGGAATGTCTCTATTATCTCTTTCACTAAGTGATCTTTCCCTTTCCCTCCCCTTTTGGTATTCCTACAATTTGAAAATTATTTCCCTTATCTCTGTTCATTAAGTACTTTATATTTTTCTCAATTTTTGTCTCTCCTTTTTTTTTTTACTCCTTTATTAATGCTGTCTTGTAATTTTCTTCAGGTTTGCTTATATGATTCTCCAATTGTGTAATTCTGCTACTATGGCTTCCTAACTTGTTTTTTAGTTCCTTCAATTCCATCTGTATTGATTTCCTCATCTTCTGAAGGAGTTCTTTAAGTTTGTTGAATTGATTGCTTAATTTCACAGTTTAATGCTCTTTTTAGTTCTATTACTAAAACATTAAATATAAATTCTAGGTCCTCATTTCAAAGGCGGCTCAGGTGTTTTGGTGTGCTCCATATGTCCAATTACTTTTCCTCCATAATTTTTCCATTGTTATTTTCATTTAGTGAGTTGGGATGATGAAGTTTCAGGTTCCCCAGTAGTTTAGAAAGTTTTCTGTTGAATTGATTGTATAAAAGGTGACTAGAAGTATGTTTACCTTGTAGGTTATATTCCTAACCAAGTGAAGTTATATAAGTATGATAAGAAAACTTGCCAACTAATTATTTGTTTTGTTTATTTGTTTTATTTGTTTTAACTGAGTTTTGAGGCTATATATTTTCTAAGATAAAAAATGCTTAGTTCAATCTGCCTGGAAATATTAAAATTAAATTGTCTGCACAGTTTGGAAAGAGGACAGCAGACAGGCAGGACTCAATACAGGTAGTAGGCTGGGTGAATCACTGGGGAGAATCAAATGATGGTGATACTGGTGGCTGAGGGGGTCCTGGATGTAGTAGGCAACAGTAAGTACCTCTCTTGGTAGACTCACCTGAATTGAGATAGAAGTCATGCGGGACTCAAGACCGGTGGTGGGCAGAAGTGCTGGGGAAATAGATTGGCTGTGATATTGGTGGCTGAAGAGTCATAGATGTAAAGACGTCCTTTTATAGGTAGATGCATCTGTACTGAGATAGCAGGCACATATGACTCAAGATGGGTGGCAGGCTGTAGTTATGAGTTTTCAAGAGAAAATTTATAGGGAAGCTGTAAATGAGGCACAATATATGATAGGTGTGCTTCTAATATATCTGAACCCAGCTGATGGAAAGAAATTGCTAAAGTAAAGAATGTACAAAAGCATGATCTCTAATAAACGGTGCTTTTCTTTCTTACTATTGCTCATGAATAGCAAGTTGAAATATGGTAGGAGATATCAGAAACATGGTAATGAATTTTAAAGACTTAAAAAGATTTGTTAATTACTGGCTAAATGGGTATGTTATTATTGAACTTTCACAAGTTTCAAATACACCTCAAGGAACTCTAATGAAAGTTGATAAAACGGTATAGATAATAATTGTAAAGTACTGGCAGAGATTAAAGTACTTGAATATATCTAGTAATTATTCATCACTTCAAGAGAGTTATAGTTTGATTTATAATTTTAGCATTTTGAAAAGACTGTCATTTTCTCATTCTCTTTTGACCCAGGCTGCAAAAAATATTAATTAAACATCTGCCCTTGAGGCTCAGTTTTGATCATAAGCATTCTTTTGGTATCAAACTTGACATTGAATGATTTCTCAGATCTGGGAATTACCTTGAAATAAAAGTCTAATGTGGAGAGTTAGTTGCTTCCCTTAGTTCCCTGGGGTTTGGTTTCACTGTGTCTATGGTCTGATCAGACATAATGACAGCTTCTCAGCATTAACATCAGTAGGCCACTAGTAATGCTCTGCTAGTGTGAGTCCAGATTTCCTGGAGATTCAGGAGTGGAAATACAAAGAGATGTTTTATTCTCTATATTTAGGGGAGATTTTTAGTAGAATCTATTCAAGCAGCAAAAAATTATGTTTAGTTTTTATTTTTAGTGAAATATTTTATTTCTAGCTTGTTATCTGATAGTATTGCTGTAATAATTTATTTGAATAAGAGAAACAATGAAAGAAGAAATGTTCTATTTTGGTATATTTTCGAGTCTCTTGAGTCAGTGAAGCAGTGCTTATGTATTCTCTACATTGTAAAGCTCTTATTTACATATTATTCAAGTAGTCAAGTCAGATGACATTACATAGATTTTGTTGCTTGCATACCTATGCTAAGTTAAATTCTTCCTTTCTTATCTTCTTGCTTGATTGTTTTGATATCTTTTTTCTTTTGTAGAGATAAAGATTATCATTTACGGACGTACAAGTCTGTGGTCATGGCTAACAAATTGATAGATTGGTTAATTGCACAGGTAAATCAAAATAGTTTCTGGTTAAGTTACATTATTTTAAGTTAAGTTACCTTGCTTTAAACTTTTCAAATATGATTTAAGGACTAAATACAAATTGCTGAGTAGTGATGAGTCAGTGATATCAGTGGATGAAGTCACACAACAAAGAGGAAACAGGATTTGAACCTAGAAGTCAAATTTGATGTCAGTCTTCATACTTAACTTACATGCTTTATTACCTTAAAGAGGAAGATCTTCCTATTTTTATTTTTTAGATGTTCCTATTTTTAAATCAGAAAAGCTGACAACATTGATAAAACAGTATAATGTTTGATTTAGTGTTTTTATTATGTACGGTATTCCTTGAATGTATAATTAGGATATAAGATTTAAGAAATAAGAGAAACAGTGCCCATAACTTTTAATTACATGTCTAGTTTTGTGTAAAATAGTCTGATTTATTTTGAAATATGAATTTTTGGTAATGTAATGACAAGACAGTGCTTTAGTTATCACAGTGAGTTAGAAGTGTAGAGGGTTCCTGAAGGCAATGTATACCTTAACATATAAATGAATTTTGTAGTCTAGAGATGAGATTAACAAATTTAGTAAAGATACAACAAAGCTTTTGTCTGTTAACTTGTGCAGTACTTTTGCTATTAACAGGGGGATTGCCGTACCAGAGAAGAGGCAATGATATTTGGCATTGGACTTTGTGACAATGGATTTATGCACCATGGTAAGAATTTTTATCCTAAGTATCTCACTGTTTTGTTTTTGTTTGGATGTAATTGAGTTTCAGTGTTCCAGTAAAGTCATTTAGAGATGTACCATGGGCTCTGCCATTTGTCCATGTTAGATTACTACATCTGTATTCAATTTCACTGCTGGTGATGTTTCTTTGTCTAATTGTTGTTATCTATCAGTTGCCATGACTTGTATTTTTCTAGACAATACTGATTTCAGAAGAACAAGTACTTGAGAGAGATGTTTTAAAATATCTTATGTAACTCTTTGAAATGATCAGATTCATTTTTTGAATGCCAGTGTATATTAAAATAGTTAAGTGAGAGAATATATGATTGAAATTATTTTTGATCATTTTAAATAATGCTTTAAAAATTATGTCAGGAAAAAATTAGAATCTCTTACTTTATTGGCTATCCATTGAAGATTGATTTTTATTCTTATTTGATTATTTTGTTCTCCTTAGATTTATATTATTTCACTTAGTTTTCTTTTTCTGCTTACTATCTTATGCCATAAGTACAAACAATCTCTTTTAATTGTAAAATATATATGTGACCTCTGGTTGTCTGAATCCTGCCAGGAGTTATTCCTGAGCACAAAGCCAAGAGTAAGCCCTAAAGACTGGAACCTGAGAACAATGCTTTTGGATAACTGCATTTCCTTTTGTTGCCTGGCAGAATTAATTAACCTGTACCAACAGAGAGACCTCAAGACATTAAAGATAATTAAATAAGAAAAAAGATGTTTTAAAAATGTAAACTCATAGTTAGGTTAATCAAGGAATTTGAAGAATACTGGAAGACTATATTAATATTCAGATATAGGGGTAAAGTGACCTTTGAGGAAGGAAGGTTATTTGGGACTAATATTTTTGGACAAAAATAACTAGCAAATAGTGAAAATTAAAATCATATTTCACTCAGAAGATATATTTCTGACTTGAAATGTAGAATAAAAGTGATCTCAGAGGGCCTTGCTCATCCACATAACATTTTAAATTTTCTCATAATTGTGAAGGACGTTAAAAACATACTTAAAATTTTACCACAGTTTAAAACAATGTAGGTATCTATGTTTTATATTACATATTTTTGCAATATGACTCAATATGAATCATATTTGTGATTCAATATAATCTTTTGTTATATTAGTCTGTTGAAAAAGTAAGTTTATAAAGCTAAACATAGGGGAAAAACTCATCTTAAAAATGGAAAATCTTTTAGTAATAGTAATTTAAAAAATATTGACTTGAAGTCAGAGGGAGAGAATTAACGCAGAATAGTGTCACTCATCTATGAGTTTTAAGAAAAGCAAAAGGCATTATTGTGAGGGCCGGAAGGACTGGCTCACAATATGAAGCTCACCACAAAGAGTAGTGAGTGCAGTTAGGGAAATAGCTACACTAACAACTATCATGACAATCTTCATGAGTGAGAGAAGTAGAATACCTGCCTCAAATATTGGCAGGGGTGGGGAAATAGTGAGGGGGGCATTGGTGGTGGGAATATTGCACTGGTGAAGGGGGTTGTTCTGTTTATAATGGAAACCCAACTACAATCATGTGTGTAATCATGGTGCTCAAATAAAGATTTTATATATTAAAAAAAGAAATAAACTTTTTCTACTAGAAAAAAATAGTGACTTCAAATTACAGAAAGAAATAGGAAAATAATATAGGGATATTTTTAAATTTGACTTGTTCAATAAATATAAATAAAATTGAGGTCATAGAACTGGTATTTACTGGATGTCAATAATTATGATGAATCTGATTTTTTGGCTTGATTAAAATAATTTGAATCTCTATTTCTTTTAGTCCTTGAGAAAAGTGAATTTAAAGATGAACCTTTACTTTTCCGTTTTTTTGCGGATGAGGAAATGGAAGGCTCCAATATGAAGCATCGACTTATGAAACATGATTTAAAAGTTATAGAAAATGTTATAGCTAAGTCATTGCTGGTAAGTTGTTAGTACATTGATAAGTTCTTCCACACAACTTGAATCATCTTATTCTGCCTCATGAATTGAAGGGGAAAATAAAAATTGAATGGTACCAGGACCAAACAGCTGTGTGAACATTGAGTGGAAATAAAAAATAATCAGACTTAAACACCAAATTCAAAGTCAACAACAACAGAATCAATACTCTATCTACCACAAGCTATACACAAAGGGAAACAATTACACTAGCACTCTGGGAGGTAAAGGAGGGAGATATGGGACACATACTGGGAAAAAGGGGTGAAAGAAGGACAAGCTTGGTGGTAGGAATGACTCAGATTCATTGTCACTATGTACCTTAAATATTACTGTGAAAGATACGTTATTCACTTTTGGTCACAATAAAAATTATTGTTAAAATGTATATTGATAAGTTCTTAATGGCTTTAGCATATTTAATAAATATTTTATTAGCATTAGCATATTTAATAAATATCTTAGTATATGTAATTACATTGTTTAATGTGTAACTTCTTAATTCATTGATAATGTTAATATTTTAAATTTCAGATTAAATCCAATGAAGGAAGCTATGGTTTTGGGTTAGAAGACAAAAACAAAGTACCAATAATAAAGTTGGTGGAAAAGGGATCTAATGCTGAGGTAATAATCTAAATTACCATTAAATCTAAACCTATTGTCAGTGGCTTGCAAATTTAAAGTTTTAAACAAACTGCAACCAGCTTTTTCATATTAGATTGAAAGTAATTTCTGAATAACTTTATGTTGAGGATCTACCAATATTATTGGGGTTTTGTGACGTGAAATCCTGTATGAATGTACAGATTGGATATGTGGGGTTATTGTTGAGTTACAACTTTGAACTTCTAGTCCTTCTATTTGAACAAGTGTCTCACTGTATTTTCTTAAGTACCTGTTTACTGATTCTACCCTAGAATCATAAGATTGACTAGGATCCAACAATACATGTTTGTCAGGTAGTATTTCCATTAAATAAAGGAGTATATCTTCTGTTTTCTTTTTTATTTTTAACCTTTGTTTCTCTGCAAAGTTTACCATTTTAAAATAATTTTTATTGAATTTTATGTGAATTACAAGTCTTTCACAGTTATATTTAATGTACATAGTGAAAGTGCATTAGGGCAATTCCCATCACCGGTGTTGACCTCCATCTGCCACTGTTTCTAGTATGCATTACATACTTCCACCCTTATCTCCCTGGACTGCTAGCATAACAGATCCCTTTTGGATATAGCTTGTTGGAGTTTGGGTCTCTTGATTCTATTGTCATTGACTTTGGGTTGGATAATAAAGTCTGATCATTTTTTAATTTCTATTCAAATCTCATGAGACTGCTTTGCCCCTGGTACCATCCACTCCCCCACCCCCCCAATTTGTAGAAAGACATAGAAATATGAGACAGAATAAGATGATTCATGTTCTATAGTTCTGTTAAAAAAAAAGAAGAAAGTGGGCAGGATCCCATCTAGAAGCTATAAATATAAATTTTAAAGAAGAAAAATAGAAAAGGAATAAAAATTAAAAAGGAGGGGCTAGTGTGGCAAGTTTTTTTTTTGTTTTTGTTTTTTTGTTTTTTGTTTTTTGCATAAGCACAATTAAGTATTGGGGAAATTAGAAAGGAAATTCCCTTGGCTTAAGAGATACAGGGTGTCTCCACCATTGAAGCATACGTCATGAGACCAACTACAGGCTCTAGACATGTTCATTGTCGAACCCCAAGGTCTTTCTTTATGTTGACAGGAAATGTTCTGCTTGTGGTTCTCAGATTCAGTCCTCTGTAATTAGAGATCTTAATTTTTACACAGATCTTAGGATGAAGTCTGAGATAGAGTCTTTCTTTATGGTTCTAGAGTTCTGCTCAGTCATAGTTGTTGTAGTTAGTCTTCTGTATTTATAAAATTTATTTAGTTCTATCTTATGCCATTACCTAGTATATGCCAGGTAGTGTTTTTGGATCTGGAATATAGCATTGAACATAGTAGATAAAATTTCCTGGCCTTGTATCTATTTTCACTATTATTTATTAGATATATTAGATTTCAAGTTTTATTACCTTATTATATGGCATATAAAATGCTTGTTTCTCAAGTATTTTAATATAGAATATGAGATTAAATAATGACTTTTAACTTTGAATCTATTTTACATTGGTAGTAACTTACTTTCAACCTACTATAAGTATCCAAGTTATCTACCTTTTACCAAAACAAAAAGCTTTATGTATGGAACATAAATGTTAACTGTGTTAACTTGTTGACTCAGGCTTTATCATTGGGTCTACCTAGTAAATGACTATATTTAGTGGTTTGTATGAAATGGAATCTTTTCTGTGACATTGTCAGAGTTTTGAAGCACAAATTTATATGACTATACTATGAATACAATACTCTCACTTGGCTGGTAACTAGGATAGCAGCTAGTTAAAAATCAATAAGGTCGAACCAGAGGAATGACTTAGTTGTTATGGAGAATTATTGTTTTCTAGAGACTTTTAATTTTTTATGCTCTGACCTTTTGGAGCTCTCTACCTTGAACCTCAGATCATTCCACTCTTATCTCCTGAGTTCTATTAGGCTGAGCATACATTGGGCTGCTATTTGATATCTCAAAATAATTTGGATATTGATTAGAAACTGTCCAAAATGTTAACTTGGTGTTTAACTGTGGTTAAGGTTAAATCCTGAAAAGAGCCATGAAAGTGTATTGAAAGAAAAGGCCATATAGAAAGTAAGTTAAGCACAGATGGCATGATGGAGGGACAGATAATTTCAATGATGGAAGAATCTAAATGGAGACTAATTTTTATTTCACACACATTTTTTGAAGCTATATAAAACCATCTTTAATGTGATCAGATGTGAAAATCTAAGTTTATGAAATGGCTCATATTGAACTACATATATGCATACATACATAAAAAATAATTTTTTTACTATTTTTCTTGTAGATGGCTGGTATGGAAGTTGGAAAGAAGATTTTTGCTATTAATGGTGACCTAGTTTTCATGAGACCTTTCAGTGAAGTGGATTGCTTTCTGAAATCATGCTTAAACAGTAGAAAACCACTAAGAGTTCTTGTGAGCACAAAACCAAGAGAGTAAGTTGTCTAATATATGTGGAACAAATATTACATAGATGATTAAAATTAAAAAGTTGGGCTAGAAAGCTATCACAGGAATTAAGGTTATTGCCTTGATGTTCTGATTCCCTCCCTGCCCAGGTTTGTTGCAACTCATATGGAATCCTGCATTTTAGGTTCAGTCTCAGTCCTCTTTTCTACATTCTTTAATAATTGGTTATTTCGCTTCAGCATCCTCCTTTCTATCATGGGAATGGGATCAGTGTGTGGTAAAAATTTCTATGTCATGCATTATTAAAAACTTTACATTTCTCTTTATTTGTAAACAATGAATTCATATTCTCACCACATACATGGTACATATTCCAGTGACAATCATGATCATTTGTCATTTTATTTTGTTTCATTGCCCTTTTTATTACATTTGAAGCATCTTATATTGTTTTTAAAAATTGTGTTCTGGGTGAATACCCATTTTCCTCCTTTTAATTTTTAATTTATTTGAAACCTATAATTTTTCTTTTTCGGTTTTGTCTTTGCCTTCTATGTAGCAGTGTTCGAGGGCTACTCCAGCTCAGTGCTCAGGAGTTATCTGCCGTACTTGGGAGACCATGTGATGTTGGGGATCAAACATTGGTTCTACATGCAAAAAGTATATTTGTGCCTGTTGCACTATCTTATTTTCCCAGACCTCTTTTTGTTTTATGCCCTTTATTTAAAGTATGCTTCCCTAAATCACTCATATTTTCTTATAATTGATAGTCATAATTTATTTTCATTTGTTCTGTAGAATGTTTAAACATAAAATTCTGAGAAGTTAATAGAATAGAATTTTTTTTGCCTTTAGCTGTATTTTACACTTCATGACTTTAAGTGATTTTTCAAAGGCTGTTGTAGTAGATAATTTAGCTTAGCTATTTTTTAAAAAGAAATAGAACATTTCTCTTGCATAAATGTAATTTTATCTTTATATATAGTGTTTTCACAGTGAAAAATGTGCTTTAATGATTTTTTCAAGGAGTACCAACAAAAGCGCATACCATGGTATTTTGTGAAACATTGTTAAGAAAAATATGTTAATCTTGAAGAGTAAAGTAGGAGTAATTTTTATAATAGCATTAGAAGAATAAATAGTAAGACCAAATTCAGAAAGAGCCAAGAAGCCACTATAAATTTCTCACCATTTAAAAGCAACAATAATTTTTGACCTGAAAAATCTGTTCTTTAGAAAAATGACCTTTTTATAATATACAAAAATGAGCTATCTCTTTGACTGCTCGTCAGAAAATGTATTTACTCCTTTTTATTTTCCTTACTCTGATTTTTTAAATGAATTTAAGCAATGTGGTTGCAAAATTGTTCATTGTTGGGTTTCCTTATTGAATATTCACCATCTTTCACCAGTACACTCCTCCTGCTACCGACATCTCTAGGGCAGTTAATTACTGATATCTTTTGTTTTCAACTTTACCTTACAAACATTTGGAACAAGATGCTATTCAATTGAAGTGGCTACAGTCTTGCATTTAAATATTTAATTCAGAATACACATTAGGGACCAGAGCAATAGTAAAGCTAGTAGAGCTTTTGCTTTGCATGCAGCTGACCTGGGTTCGATCCTTGGCATGCCTGAGCCTGCCAGGAGTAACTTCTGAGTGCTGAGTCAGGACTAACCCCTAAGCACCTCAGAGATTTGGCTCAAAATCCAAAATCAAAAAAGAAAAGGAAAGGAATACATATTAAATTTGTTCTGTGTTTTCTATTCCACCAATATACAGGTCACTTCATACTGTTTAGCTTAATTAATCATACTTTGAAATTTTTCCAGCATAGATCATTTATATATCTATCACTAAATGTCCTAAAATCTGTGTTGGTGTATTTTAGAAGACTGTAGCACAAACCTCTGTCTTCAGACATGTGTTGCCTTCTCAAGTTTTCTGGCACATTGTTCAAATTACTCTCAAAACATCTTCATATACTGCAAATAATTGTTGCTGAATTTAACTTTAGACTCTGTCTAGCATGCCCTTGAAGAATTATTCACATTTATCTTCTGATTAATTCATCTTCTTTTGAAATACATTCTTGTTTCTTGGCACCCAAAGCAATCCATCAAAATTTATTGCATTGTATTTGTCTTTGCTCTCTTGTGCAGTTTATTATACTCATTTTTATTGTTATGATGTTCTGTCTTATCTTGTATTATCTGCTTCTCATGGTTACCATCTGATTTTTAGTTTATTTTTGTGGAGTGAATCATTTATTAGGAATAAGTTGAACATCCTTTACTGGTTTGCCATGACAACTTATTCAATGTTTCCATCCCTTCATCAGTATTTTCTTTGAATTCTTTGGAAATACTTTCTTAATAGGTTTACTTATTTTTTTATAGATTATTTAGTTTAAATTTACTAGATGAACAGTATAATTAGTCATATTCTTAAGTTATTTTGCTATGTGTTTGACAGACCTATTCTTTTATCTTTTAACAGCCCCCTGTTGTTCTTTGATGCGGCTATTGCCAAGTTGAAATTTTAACTTTGTATTTATTTTATTAATTAAATTTTAGATAAAAGTTTATAGTGACTTCTTTGTAATAATAAAGTATAATAACATAATATAATAATAGTAAGAGTAAAGCTGCCATTTTAATTACCCACATAACTCACTGCAAGGCAATTTGTCAATTTTCATCTAAAACATTGCAAACTATATTTTAGAAACTTGGGTTTAAAGAAGTGAAGGAACTCTTCCAAGTTATCCAAGTATGAAGTGACTAAATGATGAATCAATGTTAGATTTGTCTGTCTTTGGAGCCTCTTTCTCATTGAAAATGTACAATGTAAAAATTGGTTTCAGATGTGGAGGCCACTATGTACCTAAGGAAGTGGGTTTCTAGGTTTCTAGTGTCCTTTAATACATTATAGACCATTTCAATGTATTGATTAAAAGAAAGAATCAAAGTGTGGACATCTATTATCCAATTGTCTAGCTATGGGCAATAATTTAATCATTTGGAATTCATTTAACCTATTTCCTGATTGATTTTAGGACAGTGAAAATCCCAGACTCAGCCGAGGGCCTCGGATTCCAGATCCGAGGATATGGCCCCTCAGTTGTTCATGCCGTGGGAAGAGGTGAGATACTAATTCTGAGAGGTGAACAGCTTTCCAGAAACTGGTTGCTGAATAGGAATTTGTTAAATATGTGAATAATCATATGTGTTTTCTCAAGTATACCTGATAATGATATAAAAGGTTTTATAGTCCTAAAACAGTTTTAAACACCCTTAAAATTATAAGGCATATTTATCATTATTATTATTACAAATTTCAGTAGGGAATGAAATTTTCTCAATCTTATGTTTTGACATGTATTTTTAAATGACAAATAATTATATAAAGTCAGTAATTCACATAGGAGAGGCTGGAAAACTTGTATGTGCTTGACCCCAGTTCAATCCTTAGCATACCATATCGTACCCCAAGCACCTCCGGAAATAATTCTGAGTGCAGGACAGAAGTAACCTTTGAGCAATACTGGGTGTGGCCAAAACAAACAAACAAACAGAAATTCAAATGTGAGTTTTTAGGTTCAAGGAACTTTTAGGAGATTTTTGCCTTGTGTTATATAAATTTTAATGGACAGCTATGTACCAGGGCTTCTATAAACACTTAAAATACATTTTAAGTAAATATTTTTAGTGAATAAAAATGTATGTGTATATTTGCTTGTTTGTTTCCATTGGGTGACACCAATGGTGCAAAGTAATCACTCTTGACAGGGATTGGGAAAACATATGGGCTGCTACAGATTGAATTCAGGTCAACTGTATACAAGGCAAGCTCTCTGCATATTTATAAGTGAACATTCAACAGATTCACAACCTGCTTCTTTTCAACTCTCTTTATACACAACAATTCAAAAAAATTAAATTTCGGGCTGAAAAATAGTACAGGGTTTAGGTATTTTGTACTTTGTATACAGCCAATCTTTATTCAATCCCAACATCACATAATGTCCCCCAAGCTACTGCAAGAGGTCATTTCTGAGTACAGAGCCAGGAATGTACACTGAAAATGGCTAAAATGAGATTTAAATCTATCATCTATTTATCTATCCTCTATATATCTTTATTTTTCTCCCATTTTTAGCTCATACCAACAGAACTGTTTATGACTTTTCAAGAACCCAGGTTTCCCCCCAGATTTTGCAATTTTTATTTAGCACTTTTATTTGCAGAGAATGTTTCTCTATTCCGAAATTTTAAAAAAAATCTGATATTTTTTGGAAATGTATTTTATTAAGATCTATATACACGGGGCCAGAGAGATAGCATGGAGGTGAAGCATTTGTCTTGCATGCAGAAGGACGGTGGTTCGAATCCCAGCATCTCATATGGTCTCCGAGTCTGCTGGGGGCGATTTCTGAGCATAGAGCCAGGAGTAGCCCCTGAGTGCTGCCGGGTGTGACCCCCCCAAACCATCACCCCAAAAAACAAAAAGAACTATATACATATATTTTATGAATATAAATTATATTCAATAAAATCATATAAATTTATGTTCAGTTTTATTGAATTATATTAAAGTAATTATATATTGACTTGAAATTATATTGAAATACTAAGTAATGAAATATAATTTCAATAATTATTATGAAAATAAATTATATTCCTTAAGATGTTTAATACGGATTGTGTATGTGGACCATTAGTACAATATGTCTCACTTCTGTGGGACCTGTGCTCAAACTTGGCCTTTCATTTGCCTCATCAAACATCCATATATACATTTGGTAATTGATTTATATGAGATGTTACTTACAAAGGGAAAGCTCTATGTAATGATTTGTGCTCATTTGTATTAACTGCATTTCTCAATGTTCTATATGAATGTTTATTTACTCTGAGTATTAAATTTAGAATTAATAGAATGTTTGAAAGTCTAACTTAGATTGATATGATGTTCTAATATTTAAAACTATATATGTAAAAAACGACTAATTAGTAGATATTATAAGATTAATTTTGTTCTGCACAATCGTCTGATTCTTGTACATAGACTTACTTGTTTTTAGCTTGTTCAGTCACTTGTAGTTGTTATTTGATTGTATTTTTTAAGAATATCTTTCAAAGGCATTACAAAATCTGCAGTGAATACTGTTTTTAATATTTAGCAACTAAAAGAAAATCAAATCTTTCTGACTCATTATGCCATTATTATAGGCAGAGTTATAAAATTTGACTAGACATCTGAAGGAAAAATAACTGATTAGCATCATAAAGGTCACTTACAGTGTTCCTTCAAACTTATTCTCAAGAAGATAGAAAAATATTTTGTTCATCATAGTTTGAAAATTGTTTCCTTTACTGTATAATTGATACAAAGGGAATGTTATCTTAGCATTCATTTTTGCTAATGTGCTCATTTGTATTTAAAGGAACTGTGGCTGCAGCTGCTGGTCTTCACCCTGGGCAATGCATTATTAAAGTGAATGGAATCAATGTCAGCAAAGAAACACATGCCAGTGTCATTGCACATGTTACAGCATGCAGGAAATACAGGCGACCAATGAAGGTGAATTGCCTTTTAGCTTCTGTACCTCAGAATGGCCAGTTACATGGAAGGCCTGGGAGACCAATAGGGTAGTACCAGAAATCTTTATGGTTTTCTACTCTATATTTATACTTAAATATAATATTATAAATCTCATAGTGATTATTTTATATATAATTTTATATTATAATGCAATTAATCATAATATAATTATATCATATCACTATATAATATATTACAAATTAAATTATACTATTATTTATTATATAATATTATATTTTAATATAATTAATTATATTTGGTTTTAGTTAAATGGCTACATTATGCTATTGCAGTTTTTTGTATGTTTGAAAATCATTGTAGGCTGAATCTATTTCATTGCTACATAAGTAAAAATTTTTCAACTTGAAATCACAAAGTTTTGTTTACTTTTATTTGACCCTTGTTATTATTTTAGCACACATAATCATTATGTGCTTTATATATATGTTTGAATTGTAAATACTTGACAGTTTATAAGCCATGTGAAAAAGAGATGGTCTTTATAAGTCTAAAGTTACTTTTTTGGATTTTATATTTAGGGAGAATAATTTAGGTATAAGAATTTGAGAATATGTGTTTTTTTGAATATTTTCTCATAGACCAGATCTGATGCCATCTAAAGTCCTGAGCTCACAGAATAAAGCTGATATCTTGCTTACAAATATGGTCAAATGGCAATTCATATATAGATATTGAATTATTCTGGTTAAGGATTGTTTTAAACAATATTTGTTGAACTATATGGATTTTAAAAGAAAATTTTAAAAATGATCAACTTTTCCCCTTCTATCAGAATTTTAATACTTTCTTAATTTAATGTTTTTTCTTTTCCTTGCAAATTTTTGAGACACATTGATCAGTGTCTTGATTAAGAACAAAAGTTAATATAGAGAAAGTTTCAAGTGAATGATACATTCTATTCATCCACAAAATAAACTGTATGGAGTTAGTGGCATAATGCAACAATAATAGATTTTTATACTTTATTTTTGGTCTGGATTGACTGAATATTGGCCCCTGCAGTGTTATTGACATACTGTGTTTATCTGGGACCTGACTGTCACCACCAGACTCCTCTTGTGTCTCTCACTCTTTAGTGGGTCCTCAATCAGAGCAGCTCTCCAGCACATTCATAACCAATCTGTAGCAGGCTATTTGGGGTACTGGTTTGGGGGCACATCCAGCAGTGTTCAGAGGTTACTCCTGATCCTTCGTTCAGAAATCATTCCTGGCAGACTTGGAGGACCATATGGGATGCCGGGATCACAATCAGTCAGCCACAGGCAAGGCAAATAATGCCCTACCCTCTATGCTATGCTCTGGCCCTTGATGTTCTATTTCTATATTATAAGTAATCACTGTCAACTTACATCATGTTTGAAAATAGCTCTTTGGAAAAATACAATCACATGATCACATCTAGAAAATCCATGAGGAGGAGTGTGGTTACTGGAGGATGTGGTTTTTTTGGAGACAAAAGCAAAAATTTTTGTGTTTGCTTTTGTATTTGTTTGTTTTATTTGTTTGGATAGAGGTTGAACATAATGCCTTACATATGTGAAGCATAAGCTTGCATCTGAGTGGCAAAATCACCCTGTCCTTAACAAGATATAATTGAGTACTAAGATATTAACCAGTATTTCATTTTAACTCACTTTTATTTTGAGCAAAATTTCATCTAATTTGTTTTTGTTTCCTTTTGGAGTCACTCCCCTCCATTCTCAGGGCTTACTTTTGACTCTGCACTCAGGAATCAATCACTTCTGGCAGGTACCATATGGGCACCATATGGGATGCCAGGGATTGTAGGGCCAAGTATAAGATAAGCACTCTACATACTTTACTATTACTATGGTCCCAGAATTTCACATATTTTTTGTTTTGTTTTTGTTTTTTTGGGCCACACCCATTTGATGCTCAGGGGTTACTCCTGGCTAAGTGCTCAGAAATCGCCCCTGGCTTGGGGGGAACCATATGGGATGCCGGGGGATCAAACCGCAGTCCTTCCTTGGCTAGAGCTTGCAAGGCAGGCACCTTACCTCTAGCGCCACCTCACCGGCCCCAATTTTACATATTTTTAATGAAATTTTTGTTATTCATTTATATATAATGTTTATAACAATGTCAATATTATTTATCCCAGAAATTAATAAGCATTCAAGTGATTTATGGTCATGTAATTATAAAGTAGTTGCAAAGTCAATATAAGAAAAATTTATAGTGAATATTATCTCTTGCTTTAAGCACATTTTGATTGATTTTATATATAAAAATAAACTTAAAAATTATGACCCTGAAAACATTTTTGGTAGCCATTTTATGTCTCTCATTTATTTTATCTGAGACTCCTCTATTTAATCACATAGAATCATTTATATCATGGAATATTAGAGGCTACATACATTACTTGGGAACTCATTAAGATGAGCTTGTCCATTCAGTTTTCTTATTGATTAAGAAAGGCATAGAGATAGATATTCAGTATCTGACTATTGTGGCATTTCACTTTAAAAAGTTTGTGCTTGATTCATTAAGAAACTACCACTCAGTACTTATTATAAAGTGAAATTTATGATTGATTTCAATACATAAAGCATTTAAGTAGGACATTGGGAAAATGCTTTATTTACAAACTTTAGAAGATTATATTTAAGACTTTACAATAAACAGCTTAGTCACACTGACTTTCTATTCATTTCTAACATTTTTTTTCTTTCTTTCACTCTTAATCAATTTTTGGTTTCAGTGAGTTTTCAGGAACTACTACCAGCTCTGTGTTTGAAAGTTACTCCTGATGATTTTAATGGAACATGTGGTAGGGGCCAACCAAATCTGGGTCTCTTGCTTGCAAATGACGGATGCCAGGCTAATGAGACATCTCTCAGGCTCATGTTTTAATGTTAGAGAAACTATCTGAAAATATAAAAATGGTTAGTTCTCCTTCTCATGCTGTGTCATGCATGGGCATATATTTCTAAAGTATAGATAATTCTGAATTTTCTTTATCGCCTCATTTCTAGCAAGACTCTATTCAATGGGTTTATAATAGCATTGAAAGTGCTCAAGAAGATCTTCAAAAATCTAATTCTAAAACTCCAGGAGATGAAGCAGGGGATGCTTTTGATTGCAAAGTAGAAGGTAGGGTGTTTTTTTTTTTTTTTTTTTCCAATCTCATGTTTTACTTAAACTAATTTTTTGGTATGTCTGTGCTAATGTCAATGAGCTCAGCCCATTGTCCCAGGTCATTATCATTATGTCAAAGTAATCAGTAGTAACAGTCATTAGCTAATATGTAATTTTATATCCTGCTTGTTAGGCAATTTATTAAGTGTCCAAAATAGATTATCTCACAAAATAATCAAGAAATTCTTGGAAAATTCATCCTTATAGTGATCCTTATTCAACAGGAAGAGAAGTTAAAGTTTATATAAATTAAAAAATTATCCAAGTCAGTAAATGTTAGAGTGAGGATTCAAGCCAAAGTTGTATTTTTTGTTTGGTTATTTGAGTTGAAATACCTAAACATCCCTGTTTTATGTAGATCACAGACTTTCAGCATCTTTGTCATCAGGAAATAGGATTTATTGTAATTTTTTTAAAAGAAAACATCATCTTTTATGATTGGGTGAGCAGATTTTTGTCTTGCTATCTTTCCAGTTTATTTGGTTTTTTAAATGTTAGCCTAAAGTAGTATTTTATGTAGAATAAAAAATTTAGTGCAGAATTTCAACCCTTGTCCCATTTCTGCTGCTTCAGAATCTCTTCAAGATTAATCATGCATCTATATGCGGATTCATGGAGTCCTATTTGGAAGATCTAGATTGTCTTTGAAAATAATTTCTTCTTTGAAGTAACTTTTATCATATTACAATATACAGAATAAAACTATATACTTACATCTATAAGAGAAGCACATTAAAATGAGAAAATGAAAGAATAACAGGAAAAATACATAAGAATTTATTATATCTGTTTTTCAGAGCAATAATAATCTAGAAATTTGCTTTAGTCAATGGAGTTTGTTGTTCTTTATATTGCCATGGTGATGGGACAGAAACCATTATGCTTGTGTAATTTGTATGTATTTGCTAAATACCTTAAAATATCATCTCTAAACCTCACTGTGTTTGGAAACTCATACATTTTTTACCACCATGTTTTTATTCATATAAATTCTATTTGTATAAAAATTCAGGTACCACATAGAAATTTCTTTTTATTATTTTTGTTGTATTAGTAGGTTCCTCTTACCCAGCATAACAATGTCATTCCCTTCCACACTGATCAGATTGATGTACCAGGACCTACTGTATTTTAATTCACATGTGCAAGGCATAAATTAAAGTAAATGGACTATATCTGGAATATTTCAACCTTATTCAGGAAGCAAAGGCAAGATACATTGACTTTTAGAAAATATAGAACAGTTGAAGTCTTTTTGAAATTCCTCTTTATTATTTTTTGCTTTGTCATTTTTTCTTTAGGTTATTTTATATTTATTCTTTTGTTGTTTTTTTTGGGGGGGGCATGCCTAGTGGTGCACGGGGTTAGTCCTGATTGTGTGCTCAGGGGTCATTTGTGGCAGTGCTAAGGGATCTATTTGGGATGCTGGGGATCAAACCCAGGTTGGCCACATGCAAGGCAACTGCTGTACTATTGCTACAGTCTCCTATATTTATTCTTTTCACTAGTCTAGGACTTCGTGATTTTAGTTAAAATAATGTTTCATTTTTATTTGCTTAATATTTAAATATTGGTAGGCTTCTCTGCAGTTTCTTGTTTATGTAAAAGGGTTTATATTTCTCCAGCTGGCCAAAATTTTGATCAAAATTGTTGACCAAAATTTTATAAGGTGGCATTCAAGATGAAAATGTTATTCAATTTAATAATTAAAGTTTTCCCAATGAGGGGTTGCACTCGGGTTACTTCTGGCTCTACGCTCAGAAATTGTTTCTGACAGTCTTGAGGAATCATATGGAATGCTGGATCAAACTTGGACTGGCTGTGTGTAAGGCAAATGCCTTACCCTCTGTTCTACCACTCTGGCTCCTGACAAGTCTTTAGATATTTTAATAGAATAATAATTCTTCTTTAAAGAATTCTTTAAAACTTGATCAGTAGGGCCTGGAAGGAAGCTCAAAGGCCTGGAGTACATGAGTTACTGAGTCCAATTCTTGGCACTGGATTATTGTCCACTCCATAACACTGACACATTAGACTTAGTGACCACAAGCATCACTACATTACTGGAATGAACAAAGAAACATCAGACCTACAGAGTTGGGCTGGATATTACCTGGAGTGTTCAAGGCCTCTGAAGACCACTTGTGTGTTCCATCAACGAACGTTATTAGTGATTAATTTAACATATATGATCAGATGCTGATATACAGTGAAACATTCCTGAAAGTTATGTAATGCTATAGCACAGTACTAAAGGCTCATCAAATTTGGTGGCTTAAAATAGATTTTATTTCAGAGGTAATTGACAAGTTCAACACCATGGCCATCATTGATGGGAAGAAAGAGCATGTGAGTCTAACAGTGGACAACGTTCACCTGGAATACGGTGTTGTGTATGAGTATGACAGCACAGCTGGGATAAAGTGTAATGTGGTGGAGAAGATGGTAGAACCCAAAGGTTTCTTCAGCCTCACTGCCAAGGTATGATCAAATCTGCGGAAAACAAGCTTTGTTCTTTATCCAAGTAATAGTCTGAAGACTCTTCCACTGTACAAAAAATAAATTAGTGTATATAGTGCCTCAGCTGGATTGTTTTTTTCTCTTATTCAGCATATATACACATTCTTCCTTTTTTTGGAACTCTTTTGGGAATACAGTATTAAGTTAAATGGGACATTCACCTAGGGACATATTAGTTAAGTAGCAAAGGTTTCACTTTGCTAAGTAGTAAGTTTGCTGTATCTCCTGGAATTCAGTGTCATGAATATGTCTCAGATGATTTTTATGAAAGGTGGTGCTTTTTAAAAGGATATTTAATACTCTGAAAGTATCTGAAATGATAAAATGCACATAGTGCAGGGAAAGTCACATTTTACAAGTTATTTATTAGATATGATTTTTCAAAGCTGATAGAAATTTTGAAGAGATTGTCAAACATTTATACATTTTTTTTGTTTGTTTATGGGCCACACCCAGCTGTGCTCAGGGGTTATTCCTGGCTGTCTGCTCAGAAATAGCTCCTGGCAGGCACGGGGGACCATATGGGACACCGGGATTCGAACCAACCACCTTAGGTCCTGGATTGGCTGCTTGCAAGGCAAACACCGCTGTGCTATCTCTCCAGGCCCCCATTTATATATTTTTAATATATTTTTTATTTAAGTAACATGATTATAGTTGGGTTATAGTCACAAACAGAACATCCCCCTTCACTAGTGTACCATTCCCCCCTTGCAGTGCCCCCTCCCTCACTTCCCATCCCCTGTCTGTATTCAAGACAGGCATTCTATTACAGTTATTTGTTTTTAAGTTCAGTAAAATTTTTTTCTTTAAAGAATAAGGGTTAAAAAAAATAGTAAAGGTGTGACAGTGGTAATCGCCATTGTTTGCATAGGCCCAGAAAAATATGGGAAAAATGGAAAAAATCCTTGGCCTGATTACAAGAAGGCCTCACCCCCGAAGTTTATTGGCATAAGACCGACTCTGGACTCCAGGCATACCAGTCTGTCCAACCCGAATCATTCTCCGTGGTCCCGGTGAAACTTTTTCACACTTTAGCTGTTGTTGGTATCAAGTTCCTATATTTAAAGATTCTGGATCTATGCATTTCGTTCATCGAAGTCAGGCTGATACACATATTTTTACTTGAAAAGTATAGTTTCCTTACTCCATGGACTGAAGTAGGATAGGAAAGAAGGGAGCCTATCTACACAGACAAAAATTTGGTAAGAGATGACCCCACATTTATCATGAATTTTTACAAGGTAAGTAAGTCAAAATCCCACTGGACTCTCTACTGTCTGAATGAACTTCAGTGCTAGATCTTCCTTTCTGTCCCAGTAAGAATTTAGAATTGACAAGTAAGAAATGACAAAAAAGAAAACCTACTTTATTTCTTCAGTTCAGTTCTTATTTTAGGTATATTTAATTGAGATAAAAGTTTATCATGTAAAACCCTTAAGAATTATAGTAAAAATAATGTACACTTTTTTTGGGGGGGCACACCCATTTGTCGCTCAGAGGTTACTCCTGGCTACTTGCTCAGAAATCGCTCCTGGCTTGGGGGGGGGGGATCCATATGGAACACCGGGGGATCGAACTGCGGTCCGTCCTACGCTAGCAGTTGCAAGGCAGACACCTTACCTCTAGCGCCACCTTCCTGGCCCCTATACTTTTAAATAATTATTTAGCTGGGGCTGGCGTGGTGGTGCTAGAGGTAAGGTGTCTGCCTTGCGAGCGCTAGCCTAGGACGGACCGCGGTTCGATTCCCCTGGTGTCCCATATGGTTCCCCAAACCAGGAGCGACTTCTGAGCTCATAGGCAGTAGTAACCCCTGAGCGCCACAGGGTGTGGCCCAACCCCCCCCAAAAGAAAGAATTATTTTGCTTTGTGTTTTATATTCCAAAGTTGAAAAGGTGCCACTGTTTTGATGACACTCTACAACTATATTTATCTACTATTATAGAATTTATATATGTATGTATATACACATGTATATACATTTTAAATACAATCCCTTCCCAAGTGCATTATTTTCTTAAGGGAAAATTCCCTTGAATCTTTAGATTCAGTAAGATTCAGTTCACTATAATTACTTGATATTTTAGAGCTATTTTAATTATTTAGAATTACATGGATTATTTTATGTCTAACACTAATTTGTATATGTGATAATGTATAAGCTAGTAGGCAAATAATGATTTCTAGTTTATATTTAAAGAATGAATGAGGGGAATTAAGTAAGTGAGGGGATTTAATACAGATCACCTTGTTAATAATAATGCCAGTTATAATTTCTAAATTAGTAGATAAACAGAAAACTTACACTTCACATTCTGTGAAACAGACCAGTGGGGATGGTAAAGGAAAACAAAGACCATATTATATATATATTATATATATATTATATATATATATATATACACACACTCTATTTGTATAATCAATCTTTTTGATCTCTGAACAGTCATTGATATGAAGCATAAGCATGCTTGATTTATTAATAATTTATTAACAATTCTTAGTAATCCATGATGTATAGATTCATATACATTCTGCCTTAAAATTGATTCAATGATCAAACATTGCAAGTTGGAGCAGTAATATAGTAGATTGAGCACTTTCTTTGCATGCGTCCTACACGAATTTGATCCCCAGCACTCCCTATGGTTGCTTGAACCCTGATCAGAGTGGTCACTAATTCAGAGCCAAGAGTTAGCTTCGAGTATTGACAAGTATAGTCTCCAAAAGTTAAACTTTAATTTTTTTTATCAAATAAAGCTCAAACATAAATAATATTGATTTTTAGTTTAGCAAGAGAAATTTTCATCCCTACCTTTCATAACCTTTTGTAAGCTTTTTGTTTTGTACTAGATTTATGTTTGCATGTATATACCAATAATGTATAATATAGAGGTATATATAATACATTCCTGCTATATATATATTGCTAGATATACCTGCTATATATATGACAGAACACACTATTCCTTTGTTTAATTTTGGTGGCCATTCTACTGCAAAATTGAAGAAAAAGCAAGTTCTAATTAGAATATTGGCGATGTGTTCCCACATGAGAGTGTTTGATGTTTCTGTCCAGCAGTCTTTGAAGCCTTTTCCCTGCCTCAGGTGACTGTTAGAAGTGAGCAGAAGGCAAACCAGGAGATACCACACTAGTTTATCACTATTCAGAGAGCGTTGTATGGAAAAAGGAAAAAACATTAACATAGAAGAGTTCCATGAAGTGAATTTTCTGCATGGTACAGAATTGTTAAGCGTTCACTGGGCTTATTCTAAAGGTTTTCATTGTCCTCTTTTGTTTTGCGTGTGTGTGTGTCACTATAGATTCTCGAAGCGCTGGCTAAAAGTGATGATCATTTTGTTCAAAACTGCGCCAGTCTTAACTCGCTAAATGAAGTGATTCCCTCTAACCTTCAAAGTAAATTCAGTGCCATTTGCAGTGAAAAAGTGGAGCACATATGTCAGAGAATATCCAGTTATAAAAAGGTAAAAGTCTTATTTATAGATTTTATATATAATTATTATTTGTTATATGTCAAATATCAGATCATTTATGTATATATATATACATATACCAATAATGTATAATTGTATATATTATATATATAATATATTATATATATATATATATATATATATATATATATATATATTGGTCTGGGGCTACACCTGGCATTTCTCAGGCTCTGCACTAAGGATGTTCACAGGGGACCATATGGATGCCAGGGATTGAACCTGGGTTGGCTGCATGTAAGATAAATACTTTATCCGCTGTATCATCACTCTGGCCCTGAGTTTTTATTTTATGTATATTCTAGTTTGCAAGTTTTATTAAAATAATGATTATGTTTATATATTATTTTAAATGTTTGGGTTTTTTGGTCTGTTTTGTTTCTTTGAACACACCTTTGGTGCTCAGGGCTATTCCTAGCTCTGTGTTCAGGAGTGACTTCTGATGGGTCTCTGGAAACCATATTTGAAGGTAGGGATTTAACCAGCATTGGCTATATTGCAAGTCTAGTGTCCTAACACCTTTTCTCAATCTCTGCCCCCAACATTTTAGAATTTTTAAAAATGTATTTCTAAAATTTATATGCTCTTTGCAAACTTCTAAGCTCTCAGTACTCTACAAATTTCACAAATAATAATTAACATTAAATTACTTGCCTTTAAGAAAGAAGGAATTAGATCAAGGCCACTAATTTGTGAAAGTCAAGTTTTAGATCACATTAATAATTTTAATCTTCCCTTTTTAAAATAGAGGGAACAGAAAGCCTACAGTCTGAAAGTTCATGAAAATTTATTTTTATTCATTTATATTGTATAACAGCCTGGGGTGCTTGGGCCCAAACTCTGATATTTGAATATATTGAATAGGTTGAATGTTGAGAGAAAACAAAATTTGTATTTTTAATTAAAATTAATTGTTGAGAGAAAATTGAATTTGTATTTTTAAAGTAATAATAATTTTTTTATTTAAGCTTCATGGTTAAACAATATTTGTAGTTGGGTTTCAGTCATCAAATGCAGAGTTTGTATTTTAATGACAATCAGAACTCTATTTAGATTGAGAGTGGGTGTGGGTGGTAGAGTGGATTAGAAGAAAGAGTTGTTGGTTCTGAATCCCAAAGGAAGAAAGAAAATTAAGATGGGTGTTGGGGGCAATGATCAGTTTTCAGGTAGGAAACATTTGCAATGGTCATTCATAAGAGACAATATTTTTAGGATCATTGGAAGGTTTCTTTTTCTTTTTATATGAATGTGAAACGATTGAATAGAAGGTTGAAAGTCATCTCATTTAGATATTTGAAAGATTATACTGAATCCTCATAAGACATAGAGACAAGTAGGAAGCTATTAGTCCAGGAGAGTGTTGTTAAATAAAATTGATCTACAAAATATATCACTTGATAGGGTGCTTCCTCCCTTCCTCCCTCCCTCCTTCCCTCCCTCCCTCCCTTCCTTCCTTCTTTCCTTCCTCCCTTCCTCCCTCCCTCCCTTCCTTCCTTCTTTCCTTCCTCCCTTCCTCCCTCCCTCCCTTCCTTCCTTCTTTCCTTCCTCCCTTCCTCCCTCCCTCCCTTCCTTCCTTCTTTCCTTCCTCCCTTCCTCCCTCCCTCCCTTCCTTCCTTCTTTCCTTCCTCCCTTCCTCCCTCCCTCCCTCCCTCCCTCCCTCCCTTCCTTCCTTTCTTTCTTTCTTCTTACCTTCCTTTCTTCCTTCCATCACTCAAAATGAGGCATATATAACATTTGACATGATCATACTAGATATTACTTACCTTAGTGTTGATGCATATGAGTTAACTATATGAATATACATACTTTACAGTTCTTGTATATAATTACCAAAATTTATCCCATGTATGCCCAGTTATATCTGATGATTTAAAGACCAAGGAACTTCAATATTGGACACTTCAAGAGGAAGTGATGCAAGAGGAAGAGGAATCATTTTTTTGTCCTATACTCTTAAAATAGCATTTGGCTTGTTAAGTTGAATCTTACTAACATCATTGTTTTGGGGAGGGACTGAGTTTTGAGCCACATATATGCTCATTGATCCTTTCTGGTAGTGTTTAAGGGACTTATTGTAGTTCTGGGTATGGATGGAACAAGTTTAGCCACATACAAGAAGAATACCTTAACTCTTATTTTATCACTCCATCTCCATCTTAACCCATGTTCTATTTCTCTTCATCCCTTTAGAAAATAGCTTTCATTCATGTGAGGAAGAATGATATTCAGAATCAGTTTTATTCTAGCATCTGTTACTCAACTTTCTGTGACATGAATTTTCTTCTTCTATTTTACCTATGGAAAGACCATGAATGTGCCTGTGGAAGTAGAAAATGAGAAGACTCTTTCTCTTTACTTTTCTTTTCTCTTTAAGATATGGCAATGCTTTCAAAGTAAAAAGCAAAAGCTTTAAATAAAATACAATTCAGACTCTCCTTTTCCCTTTAAACATTTTGAAATGAGAATCATTTCTTAGAGCTGGATCTATGCAAAATTCTCATTTTCAAAATGGCAAGCGATCACTATGTACACCATCATTTTCTTTTGGATTTTTCTAAGAAATAAATTTTAAGTTAAACGTTGTAATAAAAAATTAGGACTAGATTTTATTATGAAGGAAATTGATTATTCTTTTTTGCTTTTTTTGGCCACACCCAGTGCTGCTCAGGGGTTACTTCTGGCTATGTGCTCAGAAATCGCTCATGGCTTGGGGGACCATATGGGATGCTGGGGATTGAACGCAGGTCTGTCCTGGGCAACATGCAAGGCAAACACCCTATTGTTATGCTATCCCTCTGGCCCCAGGAAATTGGATTTTTTTAAAAAATCATAAAACAGATATGGGGAGGTCAAAGAGGTAATACAGAGGATAAGGCATTGATCATTATGCAGCTGTGGCTGTTGTTCATTTCCTGACACTGCTTGTATTCTTCTGAGCAGGGCCATAAATGATCATTGAGCACAAAATCAGATGTAGCTCCAGAACAGGTTGTGGCCACCAAAACAAAAAATGACACAAGTTAAAAAGTTGATTTCTTAGTAATGTGAATGTGTTAACTTTAGAGGAGTGGAGTTTGGTGACTTTCTAGGTACTTCACTAGGTAGTGCAGTCAGGCAAAGAGGAAGTAAGTAGAATTTTCTTTGAGCTAATGACCCATAAGTTGTTCACATCAATTCTATTTAGATTCCATTAGTCTGTGATAAGGTATCTAAGAAAAATTATCTTAAGCTGTGAGCCTATGTGCCCATCAAAGTCACAGGGAAATTTTGGAAAAAGAAGAAGCAAGCAATGGATATTAGAGAAAGACTAACAAGTGCATTTATAGAAAATGTAGTTAAAATATGTAGCTAAAATAGACCAATTGGAGAAAACTGTAAGCAGGTCCTAAGATTACTGTATTTAGTTGTGAATATATGATACCAGATTTGCTCTTTAGCTTTATCAAAATGAAAATAAAGGGAAACACTACTACATATTTATCAGCATTCCTGTGACACAGACAAGCTAATTATGAGAAATATAGATTTTCTCAGAGTTTTGACAAAATATATCTTTTCTGAGTCTGACAAATACAGCATCACATTGTATTTTATTGTGATGATACTAAGAAATCTAGAACAGAGTCCATAGATATATCCCTGTTATAGAAACAACATTTTATTTTTTAATTTTTTTATAATCTAATTTCTAAAAATATATTATTTGTATTAAAGATATAGTTAGGTTATCTAAATTTTTGTTTGTTTATAATGTATGTACTTTGTTTTTTTATAATTATCTTTATTTAAACACCGTGATTACAAACATGATTATAGTTGTATGATTACAGTCATGTAAAGAACACCCCCCTTCACCTATGCAACATTCCCACCACCAATTTCCCAGATCCCCCTCCTCCCCACCCCCTACACCTGTACTCGAGACAGGCTTTCTACTTCCCTCATTCATTCACATTGTTATGATAGTTTTCAGTGTAGTCATCTCTCCAACTGCACTCATCACTCTATGTGATGAGCTTCATGTCATGAGCTGCCCCTACCAGCCCTCATCTCTCTTGTCTCTGAGATACTGTTAAAAATGGGAATCCCCCCTGATTTTATGTAAATATGTACCTAAAATATTATTGTCAACAATATGTAAGCCACTATGATCAAAATAAAAATTATATTAAAAAAACAAAAAAAAAAATGTCTTTCATTTTTCTTAAAGCCCATAGATGAGTGAAACCATCCTGTGTCTTTCTCTCTCCCTCTGACTTACTTCACTCAGCATAATAGATTCCATGTACATCCATGTATAGGAAAATTTCATGACTTTATCTTTCCTGATGGCTGCATAGCCATTGTGTATATGTACCACAGAGAACAACATTTTAAAAACTGTGACAGTTATTGCTAATTTTTTTTTAATGAAAGCTAATTGTATAGGTCAAGGCCTCAATTTTACAAAAACAAGTGTGTCTTGGAATGAGTTAGGAGAACTAAGAAGAATGGCAAACACATTTTTTTAAGTAGACAATGGAGGTTTAAGTCAAAGTACTTGAGGATGCCTGTTCTCCCACCTTATAGTATTTTGAAATAAAGCTCAACAAAACTCAAATAAGTAATAATTATAATAATATTGATCACTTAACTGATTAGTAGTTACCATCTTGAATAGTGAAAGGCATGACATTTCATATCATGATCTTGTGACAGTGATATCTGGATAAAAGACAACCATTGGCATAATTCAGCTCTCTAGTATTAAGCATTTCTGAGATATGTTACAGCTCACATAGATTTTATTATCTTAGAAACAAAGTGCTGTTTGTTAGACATTACACTTTTCATCTTGTAAAAAATGGCCATGTTACTTGCCCCAAGATATACCACTAAGAAGTGCAGTAGAATTTTAATTTACATATCTTTAAAATCCCACTGTAGGGAACCAAAACACTAGTACAGCAGGTAGGGCATTTGCCTTGCATATAGCTGACCTGAGTTTGATCTTGGCATCCCAAGTGGTCCACAAGCCTACCAGGAGTGATTCCTGAGCTCAGAACCGAGTAACCTTGAGCACAACTAGATGTGTCTCAAAACTAAAGAAAAAGCACCTAGTTACTATTGAGTAAAGCTGGTTATCATCATTGTATTGCATAGCTTATGTACTAACTAATATGGTCCTGATAACAAGATTTCTTTAAAGGAAAAATCATTGTGGACTGAATTGTCAGCAAATTATGCAGTAAGTTAGAAATATTTGTGATAGTGAAGGGGGAGATATATGGAGATTCAAGTCAAGAGAAATTTCATAAGTGGGCAAAAGTAATAGAAATGAAACTGATCTTAGAGATATGTTGGAAACATAAAGGTTATAAAAAAGGATATGGATCTCAGTTTAAAACCCAATATTTTTCAGTGATATTTTGACATGACATAATAATTATATTTATTTATAAGGAAGTCATATTGGGAGAATCTAATAAAGATGTTGGTAGGAGATAATTCAAATTCAATAGGAAGTTGTCATTTTTACTTGACAGGTTACAAATTAATAGTTACTTGGGTTCCAGTAGAATTCTACAGGAGATAGAGATAAAAGGATAAATTCTATCTATATGTTGGATGTAAAATACAGCTGTATCACAGATTGGTGTGGCAGATTAAGAAATTGTGAATCCTCAGTTTCTAATGCAAATATGAATTGTGATGCACTGGAGTGTAGACAAGAGGGAAAATTAGAAACAATGGCACAATATATTCCTCTAAGTCTTGAGTATTTTCTCAAAAATAATCTACTTAATGAAAAGTTTCTTCTATTTTGGGTGGGATAACAACTAGGAACCTCAGAAATTTTTAACTCAGAGTTGGGTAGAAAGTATTACCGGCTTCTTTCCTGAATAATTATTATCTTGATTCCTTTTAGGGAGATTAAAATTTACTTAATGGACTCTACATAATACAGCAGCTATGGTACTTGCCTTGTAACTAGTTAGTTTGGTTCTGTCTCCAGCATTTCATATGATCTCCAGGAGTAATTCCCTGAGTGCACAGCCAGGAGCAATCCCTAAATATTGCCAGATGTGCCTTCCCTCTCTGAAAATAATAATGACCCCTCCAAATAAAACTTGATTAAAGTCATATAGCTCTTAAGTAGCAGACTATGTATCAGTTCTCAAGAAGGTTATCTTGGTTATTTTTATTTTTCATGTATAAATGAGAAAATATTTTTTGTAAATGAGAGCCCAAGTGCTTTGAAAACTACATTTCAAAATCCTTTCTTGATTATTAGTGCATTTAGAATTATTGGTTTTTATTCCTTCCTGCTTAGAAAGTAGCAAGACACTGTTTTCCATATTTTTCCTATTTGAAAAAGATATAGAGATCTCAGATAGTTCCTTTAATAGGTCATAGAAGGTTAGTTCCATTTATATATTTGTGAATGTCAGCAGAAACAATAGCATTTGTGAATATATATTTTAATTTTCCACATATTTACTTTTAAACTATTCTTAGCTATATATTTGTCTTCAAGATGAAAGCTTTAAACACCCTTCTTTTGTGTAAAAAAAAATGTCTCCATAGAAACTGATATCTCAATGGACTTTCCCTGTGTTTTGACTTTAAAAAGTTTTAGGTTTCAAAAATAGATAAACCAGTTGACACAGTATAGTTTTGATAGCCAGGGCACTGTGATCATAATAGTTTTCTTGTCTAGTTGTTGTCTATTGCCAAAGACCACCTCCTGCCAGAGGCTGATCAGGCATGACTCTGACAGGAGAGGTTTCTCTGGATACTGAGTTTAATGGGGGAACAAGCAGGTCAAGGAAGCCAGGGGCCTTACAGCCAAACCCTAGGCAGAGAGAGATAGAGAGAGAGAGAGAGAGAGAGAGAGAGAGAGAGAGAGAGAGAGAGAGAGAGAGAGAGAGAGACAGAGACAGAGACAGAGAGACAGAGACAGAGAGACAGAGACAGAGAGAGAGAGAGAGATCTGGGTTAGAGAGAGAGAGAGAGATCTGGGTTAGAGACCAGGCAGGGGCCTTACAGCCAAACCCTAGGCAGAGAGAGAGAGAGAGAGAGAGAGAGAGATCTGGGTTAGAGAGAGAGAGAGAGAGAGAGAGAGAGATCTGGGTTAGAGACCAGGCAGGGGTCCTCAAACTTTTTAAACAGGGGGCCAGTTCACTGTCCCTCAGACCATTGGAGGGTCTGACTATAGTAAAAACAAAACTTATGAACGAATTCTTATGCACATTGGATATATCTTATTTTGCAATGAAGAAATAAAACAGATACAAATACAATATGTGGCCCGCAGGCCATAGTTTGAAGACCACTGGACCAGGGCAAGGATTCAGTCAGATAGAAGACCAGGAAAGAGGGTTTAATCAGAAGAAGCAACTGGGCACTCCAGCCAAGTTTTTCCAGCAAAACTGTCCGGGAAATGCAGCCAGCATCTGAGAGGAACAGCCAGGAGAAATAGCTTGCCAGCTGCAGCAAGAGCAGCATTACAACATTCTCTACCTCCATCACCACCCCTGCACTTGAGCTGTTGGGGGGTTATATACACCACCACCACCACTTCTCAACTACAATCAAACGACAGTTATCCTGGGAGTACATTTAAAGGGACAGACCCCTATTATGGCAGTTATTGCAGTGTAACCTGAGAGTCTTTGCCACAGATGCTTTTCTGCACATGTATGAGAGAAGTGCATATCTCTAATGAGACAGAATGAATCCTAAGCAGGCATTCTTTCTCTGTGGAGCCGAATGTGTGAGGGAGCGGATGTGAAGCTCTACATTGTTTGGATGAACTGTCTCACCCTAAATTCCCCTTAGGATCCTCTTAAATTCTACATTCTTCTCCGTTAGAATAATTTCCTCCTTGTGCTTATTTTGGATTTGCTGGATGCTTTTTCAATCTAAATATTTAATGAGCTTTCATGACATAGTTCATATTTACACATAGAAATATTGCATTAGGAGAGTTTTTCTTGGAATATTCTGAGTATTTCTGGTTCTAATTTGTATGTAATCTGTTTTTTTGTTTTTTTTTTTTTTTTTGTTTTTTACCTTTGGATCCTACCAGTCAGTACTCAAGACCTGTTCCTAACTCTGTGCTCAGGGATCACTCCTGGTAGTCTTAGAGGACAATATATGGGATGCCAGGGACTGAACCCAGGTTAAACACATGCAAGGCAAGCATCCTACCTACTGTATTATTTCTCCAGCCTTTGCATTTGTCAATTCCACATCATCTTTAAAATGAATTATATTAGAACATTGTGGATAAAATTTCTCTTCAGGTCCCTTCCTTCCAACCCAAAACTTTGGTAACTTCATATGTATGGAATTTCAAAACTTATTGAAATAGGCCACTATCTCCAGAACAATATTTTTTCTTCAATTATTTTTTACTTTTCATTAAGTCCTGTAAATAGTTTTAAATGTTATTGTTGTCAATGATTATGAAATTAAAAATTTTGGAGCCCTGTTGTTTAGTCTTGCCAATTTATGTATAAATATACCTGATATCAAAAATTTTTATTTCTTCTGGCTTATGATACTGTTATATTTCTCTCTTCTAGAAAAAATCATATTTCATAGTCTTTATACCTCCTGTCTATTCCTAATGTTTGTGCTCAGACCTACTGGATTCAGTTTTGCCTAATCTTACATTCTCAACACTCACTCAGGTTGGACTCTGTTCACAATAGTAATGGCTTTATTATTTATCTGGGCAGGGTTACACCCAATGATTTAGGGAGAACATTAGGGCTACATTCAGCAATAACAGAGGAACATTTATCTTCTAATGTGATATAATTTACTTTTTAATGCTATTGCTTCACTGTCTCTTCCTGAAATTGGTACCTCTTAGGAAGTAGAAATTTTTATTTCCTTCAGTGGTGCTTCTTGACATGTCTAGAATGCTTTCTGTTGAGAGATATCTGAACACATACAGAAGTCTTGGATGTCTGAATGAAAATAGAAATAGTAAGTTTGGGCTATGCCACCTATCATAGATCTAAAACAGTCTACCCAAATTTAACTTTCCAGTACTCTGCACATTTCTCTGCCACAATATTGTCATTTTGTTTATGGAAAAGAATTTTCCTTTGTTTTCTTTGTGATTTTCTCAAGGACAGATATTAATGAGCTCACTGGTTTATTTGGTGTTGCTCAAACGATGACATGTTCACTATTACAGGAATTCTAGTGGCACATTTGTGTTATTAGTTCAGATACCTTACCTTCTTCAGTTTAGATTTGCATTCCAGAAAGCTTTTATAGTTAAGTATCAGCTTTTTATGTAAGACCATATTACATTATCTCAAAATGTATTCTGTACATTTCCAGAACTCATGACTTTTTGGTCTTATTTCTACTTTTTTATTGGTTTATTTTCCTTTGTTTTTTTTGTTTGAGTAAGCCTATTGGCCATTTGCAAGGCAAGTATACTGTACACTGTGTTATTGCTCCTGCCTCTAGTTTCTTAATTATTACATTTAGAAAATGTAGAATTTTAAATTTAGAATTTTCTAAATCCTTCATTTCTTCAGATTTTTAGACTATTTTCTATATATATCTTTATATTCATGATTAATTTTGACAGTTTTCTCCATTTCAATCTCATTCCATTTATATTCCTATGGTGTACTAGCAATGAGCTCAGCCACAGAACACATTTCTAAGTTTGAAGTTAAACTAGAAGAACTAGACTATTTGATGATAGTCTTAAATTTTATTTATTTCAGTGGCCCAAACTTACCATCAATCTAGTAGAATAGCATCATTGTAGTATAGTTCTCTTTTCTTACTTTTGCTCTTACCATAAAATAATGGTTAAGAGTCTGGACTCATTCCTATCCACTCTTGGCCACCTGGACCTAAAGTTTTAGTGTGAGAATCTCAGGATGCTGAAGTATTGCTGGTGTCTTTCAGTGCCAGGGACCACATGGATCACCCCAGATGTGCTTGATGCTCTTCAGGCCTTTCCTCTGAAATGATTAAGGAACATATGATTTTTGAGGATGCAGCCAGGTTCAGGCTTATGAAAGATATATATATTCTAATCACTTTACTATCTCCCTACCCTAATTAGAGTCTTCATGTCTTCATGAAGGAAAACACTATTAAAATTATTTGCTCCTTATCTATTTAATTATATCAGTTTAAAAAAAACTGTAGCTTACTTAATAATAAACTAATTATTAAGATTACATCACAGAAATGCTCTGAGTTCTTCAGATTTGAAACAAAAATAAACTCATTTCTATGAGATTCCTGTTCATCAAGCATAAGACAGATTGATAAATGTTCTCAAAGAGTTTACCATCTAAAATGGGCTACAGAGATATTACCATGTCTCATTAATTTAGTGAGTGCCTGACCTCACCGAACCAGTAAAAGCCAAGAAGATGCAATGTGTTTTCATCAAGTTTGAAAATTAAAAGGAAGATTTTTTTTTTTTTTTTGGTTTTTGGGCCATACCCGGCAGTGCTCAGGGGTTACTCCTGGCTGTCTGCTCAGAAATAGCTCCTGGCAGGCCCGGGGGACCATATGGGACACCGGGATTCGAACTAACCACCTTTGGTCCTGGATTGGCTGCTTGCAAGGCAAACGCCGCTGTGCTATCTCTCCGGGCCCTAAAAGGAATAATTTTGATACTGAAGATAAAAAATACAACTTAGCAAAATATCATGTACAAAGATAGAGCATGAGTAGATGGTGCATAAGAGGACAAAGCATAAGACATGAGGGGAAGAGGATTTGAGAAAAATTATTAGACAGATGCCAGCTGTACTTTGTGATAAGAACTTACAGGTTAAAACTAGGGTGCCCTGATAAGTGTTCAACTGATAGGAGTTGTCATAGGAAGGAAACATGGTTAGAATTGTCCATAGTGGGAGAAAGTCAAAGAACACTGTAATAGATTCTAGCTTTTAAACTGCATTACAATTATACATAGGTTTGTGTAAATGAAGACGGAAGTGATTTTAAAATAAATATATATGATTTATTACTTGTTCACATTTTATTTGCATGCCATTTTGTATACTTATCTAATGAGGGTTGGTTAAAAATTTCTTAAGTGAATATGGAGCTTCAGTGGAAATAGTTTTATGATGCCCTGGAATAGATCATGACAAAGATTAAAAAGCTTTTAATGAAAATGTATTGCCAGGTTTTAAGAAATAGATGCTGACTGCCATTAAAAGTCATGTACATCCCTGAGTATCACCTTATTTGGAAAAATATGAAATCACAGCTGTCCTTCAACTGATCCTGATCAATTGTTCACTTTTGATGGCTATAGGTGAATAAAGTATGGTTGGCTATTCTGGGTTTCATGCTTGTCGAATTGCTCTGAGACAGATTGGGATTGTGTTTCTGACAATAATTTATATGATCCCATCTTCTTCTACCCTTGAGTTAACAGCTACCCTGTTTTGCAATCTTGCTTCACTTTCTAGATTAAATTTCTATATTGGAGTAGTAGGTTACTGATTGCGCTACCTTTCAGTTGCTAAGGACTTGAGTCTTTGTTAGTAGTAGAAGTCACTTAAATTATTTCTTTTAGCACCTAACTTATCAGAATTTCAGAAGAATCACAAGTATATACAGTCCGTATAGTATATGTATATTTTAGAATATATGGATTTTAAAGTATTGATTTCATTTCTAGCAACTTATTTAACTCTTTTTAGTTGGTACCATTTAATATGTTTCATTTCACTATGAATGAGAGAAATGAAATAATTGAGTTATTATTGTGTTTTCAGCTGCTTTTTTATTTTCTTTTTAATTTTTAGTTTTCTCGTGTACTAAAGAATAGAGCCTGGCCCACATTTAAACAAGCCAAGTCAAAAATCTCCCCTTTACACAGCAGTGATTTTTGTCCTACCAACTGCCATGTTAATGTGATGGAAGTTTCTTATCCCAAAACATCAACGTCTCTGGGGAGTGCATTTGGAGTTCAGTTGGACAGTAGGAAACATAATTCTCATGATAAAGAAAATAAATCTTCTGAACAAGGTATGCTAGCTTTTGGAGCTTTATTTCATTAAGAAAAGAAATATAGGCACTCAGGAACTATTCCTGTATTCCTAAAACTTGATAGCTTATTGGTATGTAAGCAACTAAACATTTATAAAGATTATCTCAGTGTAATTATTTGAACAAAATATGTCTTAACTATAAAATTAAAGTGGAAGTAACACTTTAATAATAAAAAAGAATATTTTTATTGTTGATTATTACAGTTCTGAGGATCAATTTCATGGCTTCACATATGTGAGACAAGAGCTTTATAGTTGAAAAATGATTAGTTTGGCCTTCCTTACATGTATGATAGGCATAGCTCATTTTCTGAGAGGACCATTAATCTGAAAATGTCCTATAACTAGGAGAAAAATATTGGAGGAACATCTGCCCAGCACATAATGCCATTCTGCACCATTATTATAGAACATTGTCTCCAAATAGACTTTCAACCCCTCAATCCAATTCCCCATAAACTTTATGCATATTTTTATTTTAGTAGTTTTTAATAGCAACATGAAAATTACTTGCACACAGATGCAATTTCTCAATTGTTTTGTAGTCAACAACTTTATGAGATTTGACTTTATGGTCAAGGACATTTTTATGTCTTTTATCCAGTTTTAATGCAGTGATCCATTTTTGTTCATTATTTTTCCAGGATTACATTGTCCATTTGGAATTTTTTAATCTTATAAAATTGATAGCATTATGTAGTCTATTTTTTGTGAAAAATGCTGTTGAACATTTGATAAGGATTACATTAAAACCACTATGCATACTGTAGGATGAACATTTCAACTGTTAATTCTTTCAAATTTTTAATATAGACTATATTTCCATGTATTTGTATCTTCTATTTTGTTTCTTGTTAAACTGCCATTTTATTTTATACAATTCTGAAAATAAAAAGAATTACACTGGGCTGTTACTTTGAGTTAAATGTAGTAAATATATCTCTAAGATTATTTTAACTCTTTAGGGAAGCTGAGTCCTATGGTATATATTCAACACACAATTACAACAATGGCAGCCCCTTCAGGCCTGTCTCTGGGACAGCAGGATGGGAATGGTCTTCGTTATTTACTAAAGGAAGAGGACTTAGAAAACCAAGATATCTACCAGAAACTGCTGGGTAAACTTCAGTCTGCACTGAAAGAGGTGGAGATGTGTGTTTGTCAAATAGATGAGTAAGTGTTATATTTATGATACTTTTAAATGGGCCTGATAAAATACCTATAAAAAATGTATTTTGAATGCTATTTTTTTTCATAGAGAAGATTTAGAGATTTTTGCTGACCACTAGATTTTATTCCTTTCAATACATTAAAATATAAAATGTTTTAAGGATCATTTAATAAAGAGAAAAGAGTAACAAAATTTATTATACAAAATGTTCTTAGTGTGATAATATTAGATTTAAATTATTATAAAGTAGTATCAACTCAATGCAGTTGAGTTGATAATTTTTTTTAGAAAAGGGGTAGTGGATTTAGTGTATTATACATCCAGAAAATGTTTCTGAAAACTATAAAATATTAAGAAATTCTTAACATACTGTATTTGGTCAGTGAATAAATATAGAATCTTTATTGGTGAATCCAGTGATCAGTTTCTTTTTTTACACTTCTGATTAAAGGAATGGTCTACCAAGCAGAAAGTCAAATAGCTGTGCTAGTAATTTGAAGGTTTTTAACTAAGAGAAGATAGAAAAATGTAATTAAAAATAAAGATAGCAACTCTGATTCTTCCTTGAATTTAACAGTTGAATGATTTGCTACATGTGAGATGTGATTATTTTTTATATTTATTTCTGGAAATAATGTATAGTTAAAGCAACACAAGATTTATAAAAGGAAACTAAACATCCAGTATTGGTTGGAATGTAATTAAAAGGAATTATTCACTGCTGATGTGAATGCTGTGGAGTTCAGTCCTTATGTAAATAATATGGAGATTTCTCAAAATTTTTTTAATTAAACTCCTTGTGAACTTGTGATTTCTTTCCTTATCATTTATTCAAAGAACACAAAAATATTAATTTGTAAAGTTACATACACACCTATATTAACTGCAGCACTTAGTACAGTAGCCAATATATAGTAATAGTCCAAGTATCCAGTAACAATATAGTGAATAAAGAAGCTGGGGTATATTTATACATGTCATATTGTGCAGTCACGAAATGAAATCATGTAGTTTTGTTTTGCTTTATTTCTGTTTTTGGGCCACACTCAGTGACACTCAGGGGTTACTTTTGGCTATGCACTCAGAAATCGCTCCTGACTTGAGGGACCATATGGGATTCTGGGGGATCAAACTACAGTCTGTCCTAGGCTAGTGCGGACAAGGCACTTACCTCTTGCACCACTGCTCTGGCCCCGAAATCATAAATTTTTTTACAACTTGTTTTGAATTGGAAAATATAATGTTAAGTGGAGGGAAAGGGAAGATAAATACTCTATACTCTCACTCATATGTGGTATATAGAAAAACAAGATAAAGGAATAGAAGATAACAAATGATAGCAAACCCATTGGTCTGTACTTGATATGAAAATATGAAGTAAGGGGGATATTGGGTGTGTGGTGAAAGACAAGGATGAAGTGATCATGTAAATGAGATGATATAAGGACATTGGTTAAAAAGGCCACAGATTATTTTGAAGAGTAGATGTAAGGTTACTGTGTACTTAATAGTGTACATCAAAATCAAAAGAATCAACATTTTTGTAAGCATGTGACCCAAAATTAGCAATTATATTGTTAAGGGTTATTTTGCTAAGGAATCAAGTCAGGATGGGGGCAGAAGGGAATCTTGCAAAATTGGTGGAGAGACTCTGACTCTGGTGGCAAATTTAGTAATGGAACATTGTATTCCTGAAACTGTATTCTTAATAGTTCTGTAAGTCATGGTATCCATTAATTTTATTGAATTGCTTTATTTAGGCACAATGGTTACAAAATTGCCCATTATTGGGTTTCAGTCATATAATGTACACGGTCCTTCACTAATGTACCTTTCTGTACTCCAATATCTTCTTTTTCTCTCTCACCCTCTCCCCTCCAACTGTCTCTAGGGAAGACAATTTTCTTCTCTCTCTCTCTCTCTCTCTCTCTCTCTCTCTCTCTCTATTCTCTCTCTTTCTTTTTTGAGACTGTTGTTTGCACTATTGTTAATGGAGGGATGCCTTGCTGCTAGGTTTTTCACTTTTGGCATGAGTTCTTTTCTACAGCCATAAGTTTCATCTATCATTGCCTTAGTAGACCCTAATCTAGCTATATTCACCACTCTTTGTGACAAGCATTCTACCCTGTGCTGGACCTTTGTTTCTATTGTCTTTGGGTTTTATTACCATACTATCTCTTGTTTTTCTCTTATTTCACAAATGAGGGTATTATTCTATGTCTGTCCCTTTCCCTCTGGTTCTTTTCACTCAGCATAATAGTCTTTATGTCCAACCGTATATAAGCAACATCCATGACTTCATTTTTCCTAATGATTGCATAGTATTCCACTGTGTATATGTACCATAATTCCTTTAGCCACTTATCTGTTGTTGAGCACCTGGCTTGTTTTAAAATTATAGCTATTATAATTAGCACTGCACTGAACATAGAAATGCAGAGGGCATTTTTTGTATTGTGTTTTTGTGTTCCTAGAGTAGATCCCTAATAGTAAAATTAATGGGTTAGATGGCAGCTCAGTTTCTAGCTTTTGAGGGATGTCCATATTGTTTTTCAAATAGGCTGGACCAGTCTGCATTCCCACCAGCAGTGAATGAGACTTGCTTTCTCCCCATATCTATGCTAGCATTATTATTTTATCATTTTTATTTTTTTTGGTATGTGTGATGTGTGCTAGTCTCTGTACAGTAAGATGATATTTCATTGTTCTGATTTGTTTCTTCCTGATAATTATTGAAAAGCATTTTTTTCATGTGTCATTGACCATCTGTATTTCTTTGAGGAAATACCTGTTCACTAGTTCCTAATTTTTTATGTTTTTTTTGTTTTGTTTTTGTAAAAGTTCAATCAATGCCTTGTAGATCTTAGATATACCCTTTATCTGATGGGTATTGGATGAAAAGTTTCTTCCATTCCATGTGGGGCCTTTGTATTCTACTCACTGTTTTCCTTTGAGATGCAGAAGCTTCTGAATGATGTCTCATTTGTTCATCACTGCTTTTATTTGTTTGGACAGTGGTGCTTTCTCTTTGATGATGTATTTAGCTTCAATACCATGGAATGTTTTGCCTATGTTTTCCTCTATGTACTTGAAAATATTTGATATCAAGATCTTTAACCTATTTTGATTTGACCTTTGAGGATGGTTTTAAGGTGCATCAATATTTTGCATGTTGTTGACCAGTTTTCCCTGCACCATTTGTTGAAAGGCTTTCCTTGTTCCACTTTGTATTTCTTGCTTCTTTATCAAAAATTAACTTCATATAACCGTGGGTCCATATTCTGATATTCAGGTCTATTCAATGATCTAAACGTCTTTCATTATTTAAAGACCAGGCTGTTTTAAGAACTACTACTTTATAGTACAGTTTAAAGTTGGGGAAAGTGAGTTTTCCCATCTTTTTTTTTTTTTTTTGCCAAGGATTATTTTATTATTCCTAAATTTTATTTCTCTATATGAATTTTAGGAGCATCTGGTCCACTTTGAAAAATGTTGTAGGGATTTTTATAGTTATTACCCTAAATGTGTGCATTTTCAAAGGATAATCAGAGACTACTTTCAGAATCTTTAAGTCACAAAACAAGAACACCTGGAATAAATGAATGAATTTTTGAACTTCTACGACCTTCCAAGATTGAACCATGATGATATGGAATTTCTGAACAGAATAGTCTATTGAGGAAACTGAAAGAGTAACCAAAAGGCTTCCCAAAATTAAAGCGCAGGTCCAAATGGATTCACTTCTGAATTCTTTCAAACTTTTAAAGAGGATATACTGCCAATCCTTTTCAAGTTCTTCCAAGAAATAGAAGAAACAGAATTACTTCCAAATATTTTCTATGAAGCCAGTATTACTCTGTTAAAAAAATCAGACAAAGATCATACCCCCCCAAAAAAAGAGAGATAGAATTATAGGTCAATATCTTTGATGATGAACATGGATTCACAACAAAATGCTAGCAAATAGAATCCAACAAAGCATCAAGAAGCTTATACACCATGATCAAGTAGAATTCATTCTAGGGCAGCAGGGGTGGTTTAACACACAAGTCAATCAATATAATACATCATTTTAATAAAAGAATAAACAAAAATCATATATTCATATCAATAGATGGTGAGAGCACATCTATTGACAAGGTCAAAGCATTTATCTGTCAAGGTCCAACACCTGTTTATGATAAAAACTCTCAATTTATGGGAATTGAAGGAACTTTGCTCAATATCGTCAATGCTACTTGCCACAACCATTAGACTCAATGGGAAAAACTAAAAGCCTATACTCTAAGATCTGTCAGAAGGCCAGGTTGCCCCCTCTCACCCCTTCTATTCCATTATAGTACTGGAAGTACTAGCTGTAGCAATTAGGCAAGAAAAAGACATGTCAAATGCATCCACATTGGAAAGGAAGAAACAAACTCTTTTTTTTTTTGTTTTTTGTTTTTTTGTTTTGTTTTGGGGTCACACCCGGCGATGCTCAGAGGTTACTCCTGTCTTTCTGCTCAGAAATAGCTCCTGGCAGGCACAGGAGACCATATGGGACACCGGAATTCAAGCCAACCCTTTGGTCCTGGATTGGCTGCTTGCAAGGCAAACACCGCTGTGCGGCCCAGAAACAAACTCTTATTGTTTGCAGATGACATGATAATTGTATTTAGAAAAATCCTAAAGACTTCACAAAAAAAATAAAAGCTTCTAGAAACAACAGACTTGTATAGAATAAAGTGGCAGGCTACAAAGTTAGTATTCAAAACTCTATGTTTTTCCTATGTACAAATAACGAAAGAGAAGAAAAAGATATTAAAAACATAATCCCATTCACAATTGTGCCTCAGAAAATTAAGTACCTTGGAGCTAACTTAATTGAAGACCAAAAGAACTATGTAAAGAAAACTACAGAACACTGCCTCAAGAAATAAAAGCAGACACAAGGAAATGGAGACATATTGTGATGAATTGTGATGATTAACATGGTACCTCAATATTTTGGGGAAAAAACAGACAAACAAACATGGGATTATAGTAGCAGTTTCTCATGTATAAAAAAGAATGAAGAAAAATAAAAAAATACATAATTATAGCATAGATTATAAAAAATAAAGCAAAAATAAATTAGTATTGTGCATATCATGTTTATTAACTATTCATATTCAATAGATTAAAATAATTGAAAAATTTTAAATTTAGCAAAATATTTGAACTATTTTATTGTTGCTCTCTTTATAAATTTATAGACTTGCATTTCTATCACATGTGTCCTATTTAGTTCACATAGACATCATTATCATCACCATCTCAGACTTCCATGACTACTTTGGCTTTGACATAAATACAAATTAAAGCTTAAATCTAAATGTTTCCTATAGACATATTAAAGAAGTCTTCATTGATACTTTATCTTGTTTTACTTGCCTTTAAATTATAAACACCACAATCACCATTTAGATACATTATATTTCTTTTGTGTGTGTGTGTGTGTGTGTGTGTGTGTGTGTGTGTTTATATCTTACTTCTGACTTTGTGCTAAGGGAACAATGTTGGTCAGATTTGGGATTATATGGACTACCAGGCATTGAAACCAAGTCAGCCACAGCAAGACAAGCTTCCTGTTCGCTGTACTCTTAGAGAGTACTCCCAAGATGAATTATAAAACTAAGATTATTTTTAAGTATTGAAAAACCATTTTTATTTTTTTTGTATTTGAGACATCCCCATGCTCAAGCATTACCTCTGGCTCTAAACATAAGGACCCCCTCCAGGCATGAATGGGAATGATATGATGCCAGGTATTGAATTTGAGTTATTCACATGCAAAACAATGCCCTACCCACTTTGGGTCCTAAATATTGAAAATGAGCTATATTATTTTAATATTTTCTTAGTTAACTTTGAATTTAAAGGCTACTTTCTTTCTTTCCTTTTTTTTTTTTGGGTTTTGGGCCACACCCGGTGACACTCTGGGGTTACTCCTGGCCCTGCTTTCAGAAATTGCTCCTAGTTTGAGGGATTATATGGGATGTCGGGACTTGAACCCAAGTTCGTCCTAGTTCAGCTGCATGCAAGGCAAATACCCTACTGTTGTTCTATTGTTCCAGCCCCTATAGCCTACTTTCTTATATCTAACACACTAGTTTTATTTTTGGCTCTGAAGCCATACCCAGGAGTACTTATTGTCTCTTGCTTAGGTCACTCCAGGCAGTCCTTATGGACCATCTAGGACAGTAGGGATCAAACTCTGTTTGGAGCTGCTGCTCCAGCTCTCATAATTATTAAACATTGCTTATAACCTTATATATGTTTCCAAGCTACAGATGAATCAAGCATTGTGAAATTGCTAGAATAGTTGATTATTTTTAAATGATTGTATAGCACTTGAGCTTTTTTTTTTTTAAATAATTGACAGGGAAGTAAATATTTTAGGGAGTTAAATTTTCTTTATATGGTAAATGAATGATGTTTTCTTCTGTTTAGAAACCAGATTTTAACCTAAAGTATTTAAGATGTACTTAAGAAGAAGAATTTTAATAAGGCAAGAAATTGTGGCATTGAATCATGCAGCCTGTACCTCAGAGGGATTTTAGGAGACCATCTGGTCCAATTCCCATAAATCCACTTTGAACAAGAGTTATTATTGCTGCTTTTCAGTTGAGTCCTTCCTTTGTCCATGGCAAGATTATTGATGAGCCTGAACATACACTGCCTCAGGGACTTTGCCTCTAATGCGTTGGATATCCAGTACTGCTGGGCAAATGTCCAGACTTTGTCTTTCTTAATTCATTGCTTTTACTTATAAAGTTCTGTTAATGTAGGCATGTTTTCAGGAAAATGGTAGGAGCCAGTTACTTTATCCCCAAGCTCCTTACTTGTCTTACTTATCTTTTATTTAAAATGCTAGTTATAGAAAAGAGTTAAACTCTATTAGCCAAAACTACTTAAAAGGATCACCTATTTTTTACTTAAGATTTCCCCTTCATTACCCAACTGTGCATGCATATTTGAAAGTGACATGAAATTAGCAAATGATTTGAGAAGCTCCATTGGTCTTCTCTGTGTGTACCATGTAATTTAATTCTAAATATAAATATCTTCTCCATAATTCAGCATGCAAACAGTCCCTTCAAAAGAATGCTGTTGTGCAAATGCCTTGGCTCTAGTATTAGAGATTCTAAGGTTGATCTGGGCTTGAGAACATATTTAAAAATCCAAATATGTAACAATTTTCTCACCATGTAGTAAGTATTCTTGGTCAGACAGAATTGTCTTTTTTTTTTTTTTTGAGTATAGATGTAGATCTCAGCTGTTTCTCCAAAATTTTAAGGGGAACCACTACACATCATCATATTTTGTCTTTGCTTCTATAAAGGAGCTTGATGCTGAGCTTGTCTGATAAGGGAGTTTGGTTCCCCAGTGAATTGAAAACACTTCCAGAAATACAATTTTCTTTAGCACATTGGCATTCTACTAAATCCTCCTAAGGTCAGTTTAAAGATGGAACTAGAGACTGGACTAACTTCCAGTCTCGTAGCAGAAAATAAGGACATAATTATAATTAAATGTAGACTTTGTGATTCTTAGGAAGTAAAAGCCATGTGCTAGTTCCTAGTTTAATGACACTTGGTATTAAAATAATGGGAAAATAAATGACAAGAATTTAATATTTTTGATGGAATTTAAAAAAGAGCTGATGTGTTCTTATAAGAAGCAAATGAATAAAAGTATTACATGGCAGTAAAGATAGGACATTTCAGAATGTGCACTCGGCCAACCCCGCTTCATACCTGGCACCCCATAAGGCCCTCCTTACATTGCCAGGAATGAACCTTTATCTAAAGCCAGGAGTAAGCCCTGAGCACCCAAAATAAAATGGCAGAACAATAACAATAACTATAACAATAAAACAAAAACTCTCAATTTGCCTGTTCCCAGTGCCCCAGAACTGTGATAAACTGTGTTGTAGCATAGTAGATAGGACTGGTGGCAGAATTACCTGTGAGTTATTTTTTTCCCAAATGAGTTTGCTGGTAAATGAATAAAAAAGAATTTAGCTTTATGAAATCCACCATATCCAGCTCAGCTTTATAAATTCTAGGTGCTTATATAGAGAGAAGCACTGTTTCCTACTTTTGCACTAACTTAGATCAACCTTAAAGTCTGTGATTTGTATTATGAAAAAGAAATGTGGGGCCAGAGAGATAGCACGGAGGTAGGGCATTTGCCTTCCAGCAGAAGGTTGGTGGTTCTAATCCTGGCATCCCATATGGTCGAGATTGCCAGGAGCGATTTCTGAGTGTAGAGCCAGGAGTAACCCCTGAGCACTGCTGGGTGTGACCCAAAAACAAAAACAAAAAGAAATATATCATCACAAATAGAACTTGAATTTGCTTCCACAATTGTGTTACAGATTTTCTCATTTATTTTTCTTGGAGGCCCAGGGATTCAGCGTCTTTATCTTTATTACCTGGGGAAATATCACTATTTAATTTACAGAGCTTTGAGTGAGTTAGAGCATTTTGAATAAAAATTGTATTTTAGAACTTTTAAAAAATTTTTTATCTTCATTTAAACACCTTGGTTACAAATATGATTGTAGTTGGGTTTCAGTCATGTAAAGAGCACACCTCTTCACCAGTGCAACATTCCCATCACCAATGTCCCCAGTGTCCCTCCTCTCCACCCTACCCCAGTCTGTGCTCTAGATAGGCTTTCTACTTCCCTAATTCATTCACATTGTTATTATAGTTCTCAGTGTAATTATTAGATTTTTCTCATTATTAATTCTATTTTGACTCTTCTATAAAGCTTTTCCCCTTTTCAAAAAGCATTTCCCTTCTCTTTTGTTTATTCAGCCAATATGTATCTAGGTCTCCTCTGATTTTTCTTGTTCTTGTCTTTTTTATTTAAATTTTTAAAATTAAGTAAAGATCTATGATTTAAAAATTATTTATAATTCTAGGCATATAATTATAGTTCAACATCAATTTCCATCACTAGTGTCGCTCCATTACTTGCATTTTATTTTAACCACCCTACCTTTTGCCTGTCACAGTGACAGGCACATTTCAAAGTTTGATAATTTCAGTTTATATCTCATGTTTTTTATTGCTGTTGAGTCTATGCTTGGATGTAGAACTATACCACTCTCTCACATCACTAATATAACTGAATCCTGACTCTTGTTTTCTCATTTCCCTTTCTCATCTTCCTTTCCCCCTTGATTTCTTTCCTTTTCTGTTTTTCTACTTCCTTTGCTCTGGAGTCAATGATAATCTAGGCATATGCTCTTTGTTACATTACATTTCCTCATCCAGTTATTCTATATACCACAGATAAGTGAGATCATCCTGTTTTTTGTCTTTGCTTTCTAACCCTACTAGTTTCTTATCAGGATCTATCAGTTTAATCTCAGACTGGATCCACACCCCACCTCCTTACAAGTGATCACTACATTCCCTCATGTATGTTATAGGAATTTATGGCTCTAAATTTAGCAGATGCCATAAGTTCTATAAAGGTAATTCATACTATTCTTCTCACAAAAATCATCTAATGGCATAACAACACAATAAAAATAGCAAAATAATTATAGTGGTTTGTGCTGCCTAACAGGATTTGTTCCTGCCCTATTCCAAACTTATTTACTCGACTCAAGTCCCACTAGTCTCATTTTGCTTTGGAACATAACAAACATTTGATGGATCCTTCCTCTGTTGGCTTCATGGTTGGCCTTTAGGCATACCAGTGATCCACCAATGGCAGATACGAACCTGGACCCCTTAGAAACTACAGCTAGAACTCTACTGACCTAAACAGATCCTCATATACATTTAACTCTTGAGTAACACAGAGGAACGGGTGTTGAGTACCAGCAGTTGAAAACCCATTTTTTTTTTTTTTTGTGGTTTTTGGGTCACACCCGGCAGTGCTCAGGGTTACTCCTGGCTCCATGCTCAGAAATTGCTCCTGGCAGGCACGGGGGACCATATGGGACGCTGGGATTCGAACCGATGACCTCTTGCATGAAAGGCAAACGCCTTACCTCCATGCTATCTCTCCAGCCCCGAAAACCCATTTTTAACTTTGGTTTCTTCTCTAAGCTTGACAACTAATAGCATGCTATTGAATAGTTGTCATATATACAGAAATACTTGATGAACACCTATTTTCTATTTTTTTTCAGCGGAGAGGATTTGATTTTTGCTTTTTATGCCATACCCAGTTGTGCTTGAAGCTGTTATGATTAAGTGTTCAGGGAACACTATTAGTGGTGCTTGAAGTTCCTTATGCAGTTCTAGGAATTTAGCTGAGGTCAGTTGTATGCAAGGCAACCAACTTAAATACTGCACTATATTTCTGATCTCTAATTTTGTGTTATATGTATCATAACCTATAATGTTTAAAATTCCATGTCTTTTATTGTTTTGTTAATGGTGTTAAGATGAGCATGTCACACACATGCCTGATAATAGTGCTCACTCATTTTTATTTAGCTCTGGAGCTTGCACACTTGGCTGGAGTGCACACCAAGGCTTATAACCTTTTTATTATGGTACTTACATGCATACTTGCTAGGGCATTCACTCCTAGCTGATACAGGCAAGTTATAGTTGTGGTTCTTCTTGGAGTCACTGCAGTGTTTATACATGTAACTTTTCAAGATTGTACTCTGGCCATGGTACTTGCTCCTTGTTTTACTTGTGATGCTTGCAGAGGTGTGATGTCCCTTTTTATGGTACTTAACTCACCCTGGCTGTTGTATAGCCAGAAATTTAGTGCTAAGGATCACCCATACTAGAGCTGCCCAGCTCCAATGTCAGAGATGCCAGGATTGTGGGAACACTGAGGATTTCAACTTGTGAGTCTGTGCTCATGAAAGCCCATAAACTGTTTCTCCAGGACCAATATCCTATATTCTTACAATTAAGTAAAATAGAGAAAAGAAAATTATTGAGAGTATCAATGATGATATTGTGTTAAGTTTACATTATCTGCTCACAAGAGAATCTGTGTAAGTGGATATACACAGTTCAAACCTATGTAAATGCTTCTGTGTCTCAGTCGCTTGTGTCATGTTTCCATTGACATCTGCTTTATGTGTAAGAATTATTCTTTATTCCCTTCATTGTTAACTGTCACAAAAACTTTGAAGCCTCATAAACTTTAAAGAACTAGTTTCTTCCATACTCACCTCATTTTAATCTGTAACCAAAGTTTCCTCTTCCACTCTGCCCTTATTCCTGTCCAGGCTGGCAGTGTCTCTGTCAGATGGAATGTCTCTTGATTGTTTATGAAGAAAATGAGAATGAGGCAGATAGCACCCACTGTATTGGCCAAAGCAAGTTACATAGCTCTTCTTCATAGGAGTAAGGGAGGTTGCCCCATTCGGTGCCTAGGAGAGCTGGGATATGTGAATATACCAATGACCACCTCTCCAGTCCAGGATATGTGAGTGACATGCAGAGACATAGATTCTTTATTGGACATCCCACCTCCAAATGGGGATTATGATGATGCTATAACAATACTACATACTTCATAATGTGGTTTTAGAAACTTAAAGAATTAATGCCTGTTATGTCTTTAGCAAAGAAACTGGCATAAGAGCTCAGCTATGGTGAACAATGGTAAGGATAGCTAAATCACAGAATTGAGTCCACTGGAGGACATAATAAATACATTTTGTATATAAAAAGCAAAAGATTTTGGGGCCGGAAAGGTGGTGCTAGAGGTAAGGTGTCTGCCTTGCAAGCACCAGCGTAGGATGGACCACGGTTCAATCCCCCAGCGTCCAATATAGTCCCCCCAAGCCAGGGGTGATTTCTGAGCACATAGCCAGGAGTAAACTCTGAGCGTCAAAGGGGTGTGGCCCCCCCCCCAAAAAGCAAAAGATTTCTAGATGTACCTGTGTTGAGAGAATGCTTACTTTTATGTACATTTGCACCAAACCAGTGGTTCCAGGGATACTCCTGGCAGTGTGTGGGTAACTATGTGGTGCTGAATTGCCTTCATTCCTATACTTTCTCTCCATTTCTTTTCTCTCTCAGTTGCATTGTATTTCTTTTCTTTTTTTTTTTTCCACTTCATTTTTTTTGTTTGTTTGTTTTGGGGCTGCACTTGGCGTTGCTCAGGGATTACTCCTGGCTCTGGACTCAGGTTATTCTGGCATGCTCGAGGACCATATGGGATGCCAGGAATCAAACCCAAGTTGGCCATGTGCAAGGCAAATGCTTTACCCACTGTGCTACAACTGCTTTGACCCTTATTTCTTAAAGAATATAGAAATTTAATGCAAAACATGTTTTCAAAGTCAGTGTAATGTATCATTTGTTTATTAGCCCAGCATTTGTTCCCACAGGGTCAGTATAAGCATGACTGCAGCTGTTGAAAATAAAAAAGCAAATATGTGAATACAATTCATGTAACTGAAAAAATTGTTTATTTTTAGCCCCCTGGCTTCCAATTTAAAAGATACATAAAACACAGAGGAGCTTCTACAAAATGAGAACTCACTCCTGTGTCTTTTTTCTCTTTGGTATTCAGAGTTCATTGCTGTGAACACTGGGTATGGAATTTGAATAATTGGAATTAGTCTAATGTTCTAATCTTTATTGTGGAGGGTATGAATAAATATACACTATGTTTAAAAAAAGAAAGCATTTTTCCAAATAGAAAAAATTCATTTGAAATAATTCAGTCACTTAAATATTCATAGGTCCTTGAGCAATGTACAGTTTCTTCATTTTCACTTGTGTTTTTAAATGCCAGATTTTTCTTCAAATAGAATATCACAGTAAGGCTTAACCTGATTTTATTATCTGGAGTTGTAGCTCCCACTTCCTTTACTTTACATTTATTTTTACATTTGTAAATATTTTATTGTTGGTTATTTCCTCCAGGTGAATTTAAGTTTTTTATTAGCTTCATTAAATAATACTTTAATAGCATCTTTAAAAAACTGTTTCTGTGTTTATTCTCATTATTAAATCACTTAATGAGTATCAATTTACTAACTGAAAGGTGTTGTGTTATAAAATATCAAAGATATACAGTATTTTTATACTCTTGGAATGCTACAAACATGACATTGCTGTATGTGTTAAGCTAGGTATATATGGGATACTGACTGGAGAAGAGTGTACTTGGCAAGTGAGAAGACAATTTTTATTTGATAAAACCATACATGGATATGTTCTTCAGATTGGAATTGTTTTGAAAATTTTATAGCATATGGTTAGTGGGAAAGACTGATAGTATATTTTGCATGATTTTGAGTTGGTCTTAGTATACTACTTTATAGCTTATCACTCAAGTCAAAAGTGGTAGAATGAGTACTAGTCAATGTTTAAATTAAGTTTAATGTCAGCCAGAGATGATGTTCTGGTCCTTAGCCAAGCGGAATAATTCTTCCTCTTCACAGTTCTTCAATGTATTGGCCATGGGATGCACAATCTCCATAATATTTACATAACTCGATGCTTCCTACAAATAGAGAACGTCTGAAACAATCCCAAAGCTTGTGTATGTGGCTAGGTGTGTTTTTATATCAGAAAGTAAATAAACGGTCATCTCAAAACCCATTCAGTGATATATAAGTGTTCTATATATTATTTATATAAAGAGCACTTTACAGTTTCCCCAATAATGTCCTTCCATGATGCTGGCTAGGAGAGAGAGAGAGAGTGATGTGACAGCCAATGTTTGCTGAACATGCCACTCACATTTGATCTCAAAGCAATCATTTGGGCTTTTTACTCTTTCTGTTCCCATTTAACAAATGTTAGGGGAATTCACTTGGCTTTGTTATTATCATAAGGTTAATAAATGGCAGCAGCAATACTTGAGCAGAGCTTTGCACTTTGAATTGGATGCTGTTTTGATTATTATTTATCTGAAAAGAAAAAAATGAATATTGTGTGAGAGTCATTTTATGCTACAGAATAGTTATTACATGTAAAATATGGAAGCTCTCCAGAAATATTAGTAAACCTATCATGTTCAGTAAGGAAGGTGGTTATCTGGACAGCCAGTGTGAAAACAAGCATTTAATTATTTTCTTGAATATTATATTGCAGCCTTCTGTCTTCAATTACATATTCTCCTAAATTAGAACGCAAGACCTCAGAGTGTGTCGTTCCAACTGACAGTGACAATGAGAAAGGAGAAAGAAATTGCAAGCGAGTTTGTTTTAATGTGGCAGGAGAAGAGCAGGAAGATTCAGGTCATGACACCATCAGCAACAGAGACTCTTACAGGTAATTCATTAATTCCTTACACTCAGGCTGTCAACAAAGTCAAATGTGAGCCTCTAATTTTCATCAGGAAAGTGAGTGACTTGAAAAACTGTTGGGTTGTTGTTTAATTTATTGCTTTCACAAAGTAGCACCTGATATTACATATAACAGTCTTTGAAATTTTTCTCATTTATAACATGAAATATTTGGAAATTTTGCATTATTGGAGGGGGAAGGGTACATAACTGGAGTTTCTCAGAATCAAGTCTGTTTTCGGGGATCACTTCTGGCTGTTCTGTAGGTTCACATCTGGTATCCTAGCCAAATAGATTTGGTGTTGTGCAAGGCAAGGACCTTAACACTATATTTTTTTCTCCTGTCCCTGGAGTTGATTTTTGTCTCTTTCTTAGTCTATCTAATTCGAAAAAACTTTTTTCCTTTGACTGATTATGTAATATATATTCCAAAGAAGCATATTATGTCTATTTAAATCCCCCATCACTGAATATTTGTTTTTGATCATTGAACTATAATATAGTAAATAGGTGTTCTTTTTGACTTGCTTCTCTCCTCAAAATTTCCTGGTCCTGTGAAGACCTGTCTGTCTTTTTTTCCCTCTCACATGCCTTCCTTATTAAATTTCTGGATTTGCTGTGCCAAACTACCAAGAACTTAATAGCATAAATGACACAAAATTATTATCGTTCATCTCTGGGACTATTTGTCAGCAATCTGTTAACCACATATATTTCTATTGCGGGAAGTACCTGCTGCAGTTCACTTCTCTCCTCTTTCCTTTGAATTCTCTTCACCCGATGTCTACATCCATCAAAGTTCTGCTTACAGAGTCAACAACCTTGTTGCGTGAGTGCCTACCTTGATTTCTTTATTTTACTTAATAACTTCTGTAACGTGGATGCTACTTGTTAGACTTCAATATAAGAATGAAATGAAATTCTACCAATAACATCTTGAATATCTAGTTTGTCATCTTTCTACGAAATGCCAAATGACAAACTGCAATGATCTACCTTCATTGAGAGCAGTTTTCCCACACCCCATTGAGGACTGTGCAAACATCCCATAAGATGGAGTAGCTTTATATCATCTCTGTCATTTATGTGGGTTGAAGTCCAAGACAGTTTTAGTCTCTTCTGTTTGTTAGTGTTTTATAATGAAAAAGTTATAAATACTTATTTATTATAAAATTGCTATTTATGTTTAGCACATACGTTTCTGGTTGTGATATTAAAACCTTTACCTATCTGAAAAGGTGAAAAATCTGAATCACACTGTGGAAAAAGGTGGCCTGGTTTTCTCTCTTTCCACCTTCCTTCCTTCTTCTCTCCTTCCTTCCCTCCCTCCCATTATCCATCCCTCTCTCTCAGTCTCTGTCTCTCTCTGTCTCTGTCTCTCTCTTTATCCACACCAAGACTGCTCAAAGCATACTCCTCTTTGTGCCCATTCACTTCTGTTGGTGCTTAGGGGACCATTTGGGATGGCAGGGATTGAACCTAGGTTGGCCGTGTGCAAGGCAAGCTCCCTAACCATTGTAGTAATTCTCCATCATTTCACAATTTCTCTATGTAATCCCGTATGTTTATCTCTGCTTCCACTTATTTGGACAGTCTTTTTCCTCCTTGAAGATGTCTTTAGTTTCAATGCCATGGAATGTTTTGCTTATACTTTCTTCTATATACCTTATAAGTTCAGAAATTATATCAAGGTTTTTAATCCATTTTTATTTGACCATTTTGCATGGTATTTGACAGAGGTTTGAACTTGCTTTTTTGCATGTGGCTGACTATTTGTCCCAACATCACTTGTTGAAGAGGCTTTCCTTGCTCCATTTTGCTTTTCTTGCCTCTTTATCAAAAATTAATTGATTGTATGCCTGCATCCTCTGAATATTCAAGTCTATTCCATTGATCTGAGTGTCTGTCTTTATTATAATACCATGTTGTTCTAATAACTATTGCTTTGTAATACAATTTAAAGTAGGGAAAGCGAGACCTCTGTATTCTTGATCCAAGGATTGCTTTAGCTATTGTGGGTATTTATTGTTCCAAATGAATTCAAAGAATTCAAAAACTACCAGTTAAAGGAGTTGTAAAGAAAAGCATCTTAAGACACATCCTAGCCACAATGATGAATATCACAGACAGGGACAGAATACTAAAAGCAGCAAGATAAAAAAAATTACATACAAAAGAACATCTTTAAGATTTACTGCAGATTTGTCACAAGCAATCCTCAAGGGCAAAAGACAGTTGTGGGATATGACAAAACTCAAGAAAATAAATGTTTGCCAAGAGTACATCACCTAGGGGCCAACGTGGTGGCGCTAGAGGTAAGGTCTGCCTTGCTGGTAATAGCCCCTAGGACGGACCACGGTTCGATCCCCCCAGCATCCCATATGGTCCCCCAAGCCAGGAGCGACTTCTGAGCGCATAGCCAGGAGTAACCCCTGAGCATCACTGGGTGTGGCCCAAAAACCAAAAAAAAAAAAAAAGAGTACATCATCTAATAAGATATACATTCAGGTTTGAAGAAAGTGTACATAGGTTCACAGATAAACAACAGCTCAGAAATTTTACAGACTCAAAACCAGCCTTAAAAGATGAACTGAAAGAATACTTGGTGCCATTTCATTTACTTTTAGCTCCCATGGATAACATCATGCTCTTCAATAAGAATGTGTGCTTTTTTTTCCAGTGGGAAATGACTTGTCTAAAAATACCTCCTTACCTAGTGTTAAATAATGAAAATTACCCTTGCATTACTCTATGCTAACAAAAAATACATTTAAAATTAAAATGTATTTAAAGTTAAAACAGGCTCCTCTTTTGCTTCTTCTGAGTGTAAAAAGGCATTTAGTATTCTGCACAGTTTATTTTGTCTGTAATATGACCATATGCATGCAGAGACATTTTAACCATTCATTTTTTTATACTTTTACCATAACCAAAGTTTTAGCAGATGAAGCACTCACTACAGAGCTTTCAGGTGGAGATAAGGTTTCTCTGCTTCCTGAGAGAATTTGGAGAATAACTGGTGATTTAAACTTTAAGCTCACAGAAAGAACTGAAGGGCAGAAGTCAGGAAACAAGATTTTTTTTTACTCTAATAGCAAATTAGCTAACAACTTATATAACATGAAAAGTTTTAAGTTTGGCTTCACTGACTCTGTCTTTGGATTATAGATTATGTGATATAAGCAAATTTGGAAAAGGATTCAATATGAATCTAAACTATATAATTTTCTCACATTTTTCTTTAAAACAATGTAAAAAAAATAATAGAAATAAATATTAAAAAATCAATTATACATATAAATTATGTCTCCATTCATGAACAAGGAGGTTTTGGCCAAATAACATATTTATATTTTGCAGTGACTGCAATAGCAACCGGAACTCCATTGCATCTTTCACCAGCATCTGCAGCAGCCAATGCAGCTCCTATTTTCACAGCGATGAGATGGACTCAGGTATGTGTGGTCAGGGCGCATACACTTTCAAGGTTGGGCCCTGGGAGATATTTTTAAGGGTAATCTGTTTTATCCATGTGTTTTTATTTATTATTCATAGTAGCCACACAAACTGCATTTAAGGTTACTATGCTTCGCAAAATCTCTCTGAACTGTGACTGACAGATATATGAAGGAAAGGAATGTTTATTTCCATGCATGCTATGTGGTTTTAGTGCTGTATAGGATGATAGGAAAATAGAAAACATGTGCTATGACTAAAACATGCATAGAATCTGGAAGAAAAGGTGGAAAGAAGGGCTTAAAAATAAAAAAAAATTATGCCAGATCAAACTTTTTGAGTTAGTCTTTTGTATGGGTGATGGAGAGAAGTGATACTGGCATAATATATAATTACCTTTTCTGTTTTTTTTTGGGGGGGGTTCATTTGGCAGCACTTGGGCACTCTGGCTCTGTGCTGAGAATTACCTTCTGCAGAGCTTGGGGGACCACACTTGGGGTCCTGGGGTTGAACCAGGACCATCTACATATATATATATATATATATATATATATAGTATGACTCAACTGGCTTTAATATGGCTTACCTACTTGGAGTGCTAAGAAAACATTTTATATAGCATAACAAATCTTATTTTAAAATATGCAATTTTTAATTGCTAAATATTAGCAAAACGCACCATTTCCAAGAATCCTTGACATGGGGAATCTGCTTTCCTCTCTGTTTCAAAAGAACAATAATTTGCATCATAACTTATATTTCAGAGAATTCTTTTTTAAAATAATATCTTTATTTAAGCACCATGATTACAAACATGTTTGTAGTTGGGTTTCAGTTATAAAAAAAGAACACCCCTCTTTACCAGTGCAACATTCCCGCCACCAATGCCTCTCATCTCCCTCCTCCCCTGTATTTGAGAGAGGCATTCTACTTCTCTTATTAACATTGTCATGATAGTTGTTATGTAATTATTTTTCTAACTGCATTCACCTCTCTTTGTGGTAAACTTCATATTGTGACCTGTCCTTCCAGTCCTCATCTCTATTGTCTCTGGGTATTATTATAACAAAGTCTTTTTTTTTTCTTAAATCCCACAAATGAGTGATTTTATTCTGTGACTACCTCTCTCCTTCTGACTTATTTCACCTAGCATAATATTTTCCATGTCTATTGATGTATAGGAAAATTTCATGACTTAATTTTTCCTGATGGCTGCATAGCATTTCATTGTGTAGATGTACCGCAGTTTCTTTAACCACTCATTTGTTGTTGGGCATCTGGGATAATCATTGCAGTGCTATTTACAATAGACAGAATCTTGGCGAATTCTTTTTCTCCTCATCTCTCTTTTCTTTTTTTTTCTTTTTTAAATATTTTGTTTGTTTGTTTTTGGGTCACACCTGACAGCACTTAGGGGTTACTCCTGGCTCTATGCTCAGAAATCGCTCATGGCAGGTTCAGGGGACCATATGGGATGCCGGGATTCGAACCACTATCCTTCTGAATGCAAGGCAAACACCTTACCTCCATGCTATCTCTCTAACCCCTATGTGTTTTTTTTTAATTTTTTACTTCTTGGCTTGGGGGCCACCAAGTAAATCCTAGTGGTATTTATGAGTACTTCTGGAACAGTGATCAATTGGGAGTAATTGATCCTGCAGTTCTGGGGTTCAAACCTAGACCACATCTCTGCAAATTATGTGCTTCATCCAGCCTTTTGAGTTATCACCTTGGCCCTGACCTTATTTTTCTATATGTGAAGACTAAATGTTTGTAACTAGATCTTGTGTTTCTTTATTTTGATTTAATTTTATTTATTTACTTTTGGGTTTTGTGCCACACCCATTGGTGCTCAGAGATTACTCCTGGCTTTGGTGGTCAGAAATTACCAGGCAGGTTGGGGGGGGGGGGGGCTATACTGGATGCTGGGAATTGAATCTACATTGGCTGCATGCATGGCAAATTTTTATCTGCTGTGATATTGCTCAGCCCAAGTTTAATTTATTTATTAATTGATTGGTTGGTTGGTTGATTTTTGAGCCCCACCGGTGGTGCTCAGCAGTCACTCCTGGCTCTGCTCTCTTAAATCTTTCCTGGCAGACTCAGTGGACCATATGGGATACCAGGGATCAAACCTGGTTGATGAATGCAAGGCAAACACTGTACCCTCTGTGATATCTCTCCGTCTCACTTATTTTTTAATATTTAATTACAGAACCATGATTTTAAAATTACTGATTACTGGGTTTTAGATACAGTACTCCAATATCAGTCCCACCACTAGTGTCCAGTATAGATTTCCCCTCACAGGTTTCCATCCACCAATTCCCTTTTGCTTTATTTTCAATATAATTTAAATTAAAATATTTTGAAATATTAAACTTGACCTTTCTGAATTCATGTCTAGGTGATGAGCTTCCCCTAAGTGTTCGCATTTCTCACGATAAACAGGACAAGATACATAGTTGCCTTGAACATCTCTTCAGCCAGGTATGTTTGTATTACTTGTGAATAATGTTTTTTGCAAACTAACTCGTCAGAACTCCGATTTTCAGATATAGTAAAGAACTTGGAGTAAGGTGAGGAAAACTTTAGTCTGTCTGTTCAGTCTCTTTACTTAAATTTACATAATTTAAAAGGAAATATAGACTTCTTTAGATAATTAACCCAAGGAATTATTGCAAATATTAAATATTCCTTATAAAATATATAAGGACTTCATATATTTATATACACATATATTATATATACATATGAGGTTTTTATCACTTCAAGTTCTTTTTCTATTTCTGTGTTTTCAGAATTCTTTATATTTGTATTGAACTTTACTCTAAATTCATGAAGAACAAGACTGTCTTTTATCTCATATTAATGTTTCACAATTTTTAAGATATCTCCAAAACTTGTGTTAAAGTTCTTTTTTGTGTGTGTTTTATTGTTTGTTTATTTTTGGCCACATCCAGTAGCATTCAGGGGTTAATACTGGCTCTTCACTCAGAGATTACTTCTGGCTAGCGTGGAGGACCAAATGGGATGCTCATACAAGGCCCAACCTGCTGTGCTATTGCTCTGGTTCCCAACAGTTTAAGTTGTATTTAATAATTGTAGAACTGTATTTCTTCTATGAAATAAATTTGATTTTGTTAACACAAACATATGATAAGGCTTCATTATGAAGCTTCTAAAATAATTATTCCTTTAAGAAAAATGTATTTTTCTATTCTTTCAAAAATTTATTATGTACTATTATAATATATTCCCTATGTCATTATAGGTGGATTCGATTACCAATCTTCTAAAAGGACAAGCTGTTGTGAGGGCCTTTGAGCAAACCAAGTACCTCACACCAGGGCGAGGATTACAAGGTGGGTTTTTAAAAAACACTGTTATATGCAATTAGGAAACAAAAACGAGAGATATATGTCATGAAGGATAGTATAAAAAATCATTCTGGTTGCTCATGCTTCATGATTTCAATTTTTCAATATTTTAACAAGTTTTAAATGGACAAAAATTTATTTTGACTTTTTAGATTTATTTGAAGTCTTTAATTTTGTGATGCCCATCACAAAACCTGGCAAGTTCTACTTGCGTTCATTAAGATATATTAATGTTGAATTGTATTTACTTAAAACAAGTATAATTCCTGCTGGATTGTTTCTACTAGTAGAGGATATATTGAAGAATAAGATCTATAGCTGTCATTTATTGACAACTAGATTAAGATTTTGAAATTAAAGCTTTCATGTAACTGTTCCCTGAGGTATACTAGTTACAAAAATAATATTAAGGTGGTTCAGGGAAATTGTTGTTAAGGCTTGAGTGCTGGCCCAGGACTCTGAGTTCTATCCCCAGCACCACATGACCCCCTAAATACTACTATGTACAGTCCAAAGGCCTTTCATATCTCTAAGCCCTGACACTGAAGTTTCTAGGTTGGTTGGCCAAATATTGCTGTAAATTGGCCCCACACCTTCTGATCACAACTTGGAGGGTCCCCTCAAATAATAATAGACAATTTTGAAATATAAGGATGCTGAGATTTGTTTGCCTTATAAGATTTAACAATTTTCTCAATATAGCTAAAGAAATCACTATTATATTGATTTTGGACAATTGCAGCAAAAGAGAATTCTGAAGGTTAAAGCTTATTTTTATGTTCGGTAATTCATTGAGACTTAAGTAAGATTTTCTGTACTTTAGAATTTCAGCAGGAAATGGAGCCAAAATTGTGCTGCCCCAAAAGGATAAGGCTTCACATCAAGCAAGATCCTTGGAATCTTCCCAGCAGTGTCCGGAGTCTTGCTCAGAATATCAGAAAATTTGTTGAAGGTCAGATTGAAAATCAAGGAATATGATGTACCACATAAACCCTCTAAAACATAAAGTTTTGTCATGTCTTGATTATGGAAAAAGTAAAAAAAAATAAAAACAATGAGGGAGGAGGCAAAATAAAGGAATATTAGAAGACCATATTCCCAGAGAACTAAATTATGCAGATTTAAGGAGATTTTTTGTGGTCAATATTAGGAAATTTGTTGTTGTTGTGTTGTTGTTGTTGTTGGCTACACCCAGTGGTGCTGAAAATATTCTTGACTCTGAGCTCAGGGGTCATTCCTGAACCTGGGTCGACTGCATGCAAAGCAAACACACTACCTGCTGTTCTATGGCTCTGGCACAATAAAAATTTTATTTATGATAAGGGACAGGAAGGGTGAAGAACGCAGGGAAGTTCACAGATTTTTAAAGGAGTTGCCTAAAGATTCTAGAGAAAGGCAAAAATATTCAAGGCGAATACTTTCAATTATAAAATAAGGGCTCATACATCTTAAGATAAGTTGGAAATGAAAAGATAGATATTTTATAATATAGAATAATATCAGAGGAATTTATAAAATATTCAAAAACATGAATCTAAATGTTATGAAAAGCCTAAACATTCAATTGCTATTATTTATGGGAATGAAATAATTTTAAATATTACACCACTCATTATTAATTTTTTATCTTTTTTATACTATTTTTTATTTAACACCTTGGTTACCAACATGATTGTGGTTGGGTTTCAGTCATATAAGATGACACCCCCCCCATTACCAGTGTAACATTCCCATCACCAATGTCCCAAATTTCCCTCCTCCCCTCCTCCCACCCCCACCTGTACTTTAGACAGGCTTTCTATTTCCCTCATATATTCTCATTGTTAGGATAGTTCTCAATGTAGTTATTTCTCTAACTAAACTTATCACTCTTTGTGATGAGGTCCATCATGTGGACTGTAACGTCCATCCTTCCTCTCTTTTTGTCTCTGAAAAGTGTTGAGAAATGTCTTTCATTTTTCTTAAAACCCATAAATGAGTGAGACCATTCTCCATCTCTCCATCTCTCTCTCTCTCTTCTCTCTCTCTCTCTCTCTCTCTCTCTCTCTCTCTCTCTCTCTCTCTCTCTCTCTCTCTCTCTCTCTCTCTGACTATTTCACTCAGCATAATAGATTCCATGTACATCCATGTATAGGAAAATTTCACGACTTCATCTCTCCTGAGCTACATAATATTCCATTGTGTATATGTTCCACAGTTTCTTTAGCCATTCATCTGTTGAAGGGCATCTTGATTGTTTCCAGAGTCTTGCTATGGTAAATAATGCTGCAATGAATATAGGTGTAAGAAAGGGGTTTTTGTATTGTATCTTTGTGTTCCTAGGGTATATTCCTCGGAGTGGTATAGCTGGATCGTATGGGAGCTCAATTTCCAGTTTTTGGAGGAATCTTCATATCACTCTCCAGAAAGGTTGAACTAGTCGGCATTCCCACCAGCAGTGGATAAGATTTCCTTTCTCACTGCATCCCCGTCAACACTGTTTTTTCTCATTCTTTATGTTGTGTGCCAATCTCTGTGGTGTGAGGTGGTACCTCATAGTTGTTTTGATTTGAGTCTCCCTGATGATTAGTGATGTGGAGCATTTTTTCATGTGCCTTTTGGCCATTTGTATTTCTTCTTTATCAAAGTGTCTGTTCATTTCTTTTCCCCATTTTGTGATGGGATTAGATGTTTTTTTTCTGATAGAGTTCTATCAATGCCCTGTATATTTTGGATATTAGCCCCTTATCTGATGGGTACTGGATGAATAGTTTCTCCCAATTAGTGGGTGGCTCTTGTATCCTGGGCACTATTTCCTTTGAGGTGCAGAAGCTTCTCAGCTTAATATATTCCCATCTGTTAATCTCTGCTTTCACTTGCTTGCTGAGTGCAGTTTCCTCATTTTTAATATTTTAAAAATATTTCTTACTATCATGATTTTTACTTGATACCCAATAATAATTCAGATCTTTTTGATGAGTATAGTAATTTTTAGCATTGTCTGTAGACATTTTTGGCTAGCGAAATCCTGTATGCTATTGAAAACTAGTGGATGGATATAGGGGTGCTAGTAAACATTCCTAATTGTATAATATAGACTCATACAGCCATTATATGGTCCCAAAATGCTAATAATGCTAAGTTTGAGAAACCTCTACTATGTATGTTGTGCCTATTGCAATGGAGTTTTAGTCAATTCTCTGTCATTTGGGTGTAATAGCGATAAATAGGATAATAGTATAACCCTAATAATGAACTCTTTTATATTTTTCAGTATAAATAAGAGACTTTTATGCTTTTCTGAGAAAAAAATTTAGACACAGTAAAATTTTTGCCTAAACCTGAAACTTAACTTCTCTGGATCTCTGAGCTTTTAATTTACTAAATGAAGAGATGGCTAAAATATTTTTGTTATTGTCTTTCTTTTTTTTTAATGAGCCACACTCAGTAAACCACACTCAGGATTTACTCCTGTCTCTGCACTTAAGAATCATTTATGGGCTGGGGGGATGGAGGAGAAGAAAACATGGAACTGAAATAAGGTCTGCCACATGGAAGACAGGCACTCTACCCACTGTACTATCTCTTTGGCTCCTATTTTGGGATTACTAAATCTTCAGCCTAGAAATATTCTTATATATATGTATGTATATATATGTATAAATATTTACATATATGTTTGTATATGTTAAACAGCCTATTATTAAATAGATATTATTTATAGATCAAAAGAGAAATTACAGATATGAAAAACTCCAAATAAATCATAGTAAAATTCTGCTATGTGATAACATACTTTATTCTTATTTTTGGGGAGGGATGTGTTCATACCTGGCAATGCTCAGCCATTACTTTTGGCTCTGCACTCAGGAAATACTCCTGGCAATGTTCTAGGGACCATATGAGATGCTGGGAATCAAACCTGGGTTGACTGGGTGCAAGATAAGCTCCATAATTCTTGACATTAGAATTATAAATTCATGTGTCTAAATTCTAGTCTTCATATCAAAACTGTTTTTATAACATATTTTTTTGTTATATTAACTTTTTTAATTTTTATTTTGACCATTTGGCTTACAAATCTTTCACAGTAGTATTTTAGGTACATATTAACATTGAATCAGGGGAATTTCCATCACCAAATTTGTCCTCCCTCCACCCCCATTCCCTTCCCACAATCCATCTCCCCCACCCTTACCCCCCCTGGACTGCTAGAATAAGTATTCCCCTCTGTGTCTGGCTTCCTACTTAGTGATCATATATTTGTTTGGTCTTGGTACCCTCCCTTGTTTCCCCCTCTATTTGAGAGGCGGAGCTAGATAGTTCAAGTTATGTGGTTTTGTTTGAAGGAAAGAAAAGCAATAGAATGGGGTAAAAAATCAAAGAAGCTGAAAATTGGCGGAGTCCTTTTAGCAACTTTCAACCTCGGTTTGACAGAGGACAGGAAAACGGTAATTGAAACACTGCAACGATATAGAAAGAAATATCAAATAAAATATCCAGTGAGCACTACAGCAATAAAGACAAGCACCACACAATACTCTTGGTCCTGAAATAAAACCAGGCCGGAGTGCAAAAGGAACTATTAATGCAAGTTAATGACCTTAAATTTTTAAAGTGTATTCATTTTCAGAACTTGACATTTTTCATCCCAAGTTATATTTCTGTATATCACAAGCAGCCAATTGGATGGTATCTACATATATTTCTTGTTTGATATGTGCTGAGAATATTGGTGCCACTCTTGGTCATGGGAGCTCAAGAGCTATTGAGTCTGTTTAGATGAGAGCTGTGGTGTCAGGAGTGCAGGTAGGACCCTAAAGAATTTAGTTTGCAAGTGCCTGTGACATGCAATTACTCCTTGAGTAAGAGTTCTGATTTGGACCACAGAAAGCAAGTCATTGAAAACATGTGAATCATTAGCTTAGATCAACAAACTATTCAAGAGAGAAAATAAAACTACCTTGTGCTGGTAATCTGTGTGGAGTTTAAACCTGTCACATAAAGGGAAGCAGAATCATTGAGATTCTTGAAATGTTCTTGTCATATGGGGGGGACTCTGAATCTCACTTATTTATCTTGAATTTATCTTCGTCTTTCTTTTTCCCAACTTATCCTTGTAAAGGGAATGGTTTAATGGAAAGTGAAGTCTTCTCTGGATATTTCACACAATGCCATGTCTCTGGAATTGACATAATTATTTAGTATGTGGCTATCAGGATCTCAATCTGATGTTCCTGTTGAGGAGAGAAAAAAAATAGTGCTGCTGAATTAAATTTTCTGGCCGGGGCTCTGTAAATTAAACTGACAAAAGATGATGTAACAAGAAAAAACATATTTAATATAAGTTGTACATTATGCAGAACACTTCATTTGTGTCAAAAAAGATCCAAGGAAAAGGTTGAGCCTTGGTTTCATAAAGAGTGGTAAGAAGAAGACTTGTAGGGAAATTTTAGAGCATATGAGATATAGTAAAATGGGAGTACATTCATGTCCATGCCCTTTTTATAATTAATTGTTTTATTTAAACACAGGTCACAAAATTTTTCATGATTGAGTTTCATTCATATACAGTGCACCACCCTTCACCAGTATACATTTGCTGCCACCAGTGTCCTGTTTCCTCCCCACAGTCCCCCTGCATGTCTCTGGGGCAGACATTTTTTAATAATTTATTTAAGTACAATGGTTACAAACATGTTCATAATTGGATTTCAGTCATAAAATGCACACCCCCTTTCACCAGTGCAACTTTCCTGCCACCATTGTTTCATTCCTCCCTTTCCTACTTTCCCCAATCCCCTCTGTGTCTTCAAGACAGACATTGTTTTTCTCTCTATTGTCATGGTAGCTGTTAGTGTAGTTATTTCTCTATCTGCACTTGCCTTTGTTTGTGATAAGCTTGTTATCAAGGGCTGGTCCTTCCAGCTCTCATCTCTATTGTCTCTGGTTATTATTATACTATCTTTTATTTTTCTTAAAACCCACATTTGAGTGTTATTATTCTGTGCTTATTTCTCTCCCTGACATATTTCATTCAACATAATAGACTCTAATTCCATCCATGTATAAGTAAGTTTTGTAACTTCGTTTCTTATAACAGCTTTAGAGTATTCCATGGTATAGATGTACCACAGGTGTTGTACCACAATTTGTTGTTGGACATCTGAGTTATTTCCAGATACTGGCTATTGTAAATAGTGCTGTTATGCATATAGGAGTGTAGAGGGCATTATTGTATTGTATACTCTTAGGGTACATCCCAAGGAGTATATTTCTGGATCATATGGGAGCTCAATGTCCAGTTTTTTTTAAAGGAATATTCATATTGTTTTCCCAAAAGGCTGAACTAGATGGCATTACCACAGACATGAATGAATTTCTTCCCACATCCACACCAGCAGTAGTTGCTCTTTCTGATGTGTGTCAGTCTCTGTGGCATGAGATGATATCTCACTGTTGTTTTGATTTGCATCTCCCCATGATTAGTGATGTGGAGAATTTTTACATGTGTCTTTCGCTCATCTGTATTTCTTTTTTGAAGAACTGTCTGTTCATTTCTTCTCTCCATTTTTTTGATGGGGTTGGATTTTTTTTCTTGTTAAGTTATGTCAGTACCTTGTATATCTTAGATATTAGCCCCTTATCTGATCGGTGTTGTGTGAATAGTTTCTACCATTCTGTGGGTGACCTTTGTACCATAGTCATTGTTTGATTTGAATTGCAGAAGTTTCTAGGTTTAATGTAATCCCATTTGTTTACCTCTGCTTCCACTTCTTTGGAAGGAAACAGTGGTGTTTCCTCCCTGAAGATGCCTTTAGTTTTAATGTCATGAAGTGTTTTGCCTACAGTTTCTTCTATATACCTTATAGTTCCGGGTCTGATTTTTAATCCATTTTTATTTGACCTTTTTGTGTGGTGTTAAATAGCGTTCCTTATTTGGCACATTTGCTTTTTAATTTTTTGGCATGTGGATAACAGTTGACCCAATACCACTTGTCGAAGAGACTTGCTCCATTTTGTGTTACTTCCCCTTTATCAAATATTAATTGATTGTAAGTCTGAGGGTCATTCTCTGAATATTTAGTTTCCATCTTGAAAGATTTTATCATGAATAGGTGCAGGGTCTTGTCACATGCTTTCTCTGATCTATTATGATCATATGTTTTTTTTTCTCTTATTGATATAGTAAATTATGTTGATTGACTTGCATATGTTACACCATCCTTATATTGAGCTTTCATATGATCCAGCAATATCACTTCTAGGTAGGGTCCCAAAATCACAATGCAGAAAAGCCCTTTTTTACTCTTATGCTCATTGCAGCCTTAGTCAGAATGGCCAGAACCTCGAAACTACCCATGTGTATGAGAACAGATAAGTGGATAAACAAACTATGGTACATTACACATCATAATACTATGCAGCTGCTAGGAATAATGAAGTCATAAAATTTGCTTATACATGGATGGACAATGAGATTATTATGCTGACCAAAATAAGTCAGAGGGAGAGGCATAGACATAGAATGTTCACACTCATTTTTGGAATTTTAAAAAAATATAGTGTGATATTAAGGTCTAAAGAAATAGACATTAAATTCAAGAGGACTTGGTAGGAATTTTGCCACAAATACTAGGGAAGTAGACTTATGGGAGATAACAGATTTATGAAAATGATGATCATTCAGGACAAGAACTGAGTGCTAAAATGAGATGCCTGCAACTTAATCTTGAATAATTATCTATCTCAAGGTGATTAAGTATTTTTAAAAATAATAAAGAACCTGAGTGTTTTGTTTCAATAAATACTTCGTTAAATAAAATGTAATAACATATTCTATCTCTTACATGTAGCCAACCTGGGTTCAATCCCTAGCACCCTATATGGTCCCATGAGCATTGTTTGGAGTGATGCTTCAGTGCACAAACAGGAATAAGTTCTGAGCACTGCTATGTCTTGTCCCCAAACAAAAATAAGTACAATAGCATGTATATAGTCATATAGGATACCAAAATAGAACAATTCTCAGATTTTTATCTAAGATAATTATATAAGGAGAAGGATTTAAGTTGCAGGGACAATCAAGAACTTAATCAATCATGCTTATATGATGAAGCTTCATAAAATCCCAAGACAGATTTCTGCATTTTCAGTTTGGAGAATTTGTGCAGATACTGGAAGAACAGTATATGGCATATTTGGAGTAGCTCAAAAGTTTCACACCATTTTCCCATATCTTGTTCCAACTTTTCCTTCAGTTTATCTTTTTCTGATTTATATTTTTAAAAGGAAACTAATGAACTTTGTAATGAAGAATTCTCTGAGTTTTAGGCTATTCTAGAAAACTATTAAATCCAAAGATGGGGCCATGATTTCAATAGTTTGTTAGAAGCACAAGTAAAGATTTAGACTTGCATTTGGCATCTATAGTTACCTGGACCTTCCCCTATAGATATGAATTTTGATTTTGATAGGTAGGGTTGAGAATGAGTTTAATTTTAAGAGATAGTACATGTGAAGAAATTACTTGCTGAGGCTGGAGCAGTGGCACAAGCGGTGAGACATCTGCTTGTGCGCACTAGCCTAGGACAGTCTGAGGTTTGATTCCCCGGTGTCCCATATGGTCTCCTCCAGTCAGGAGTAAGATTTCTGAGTGCATAGCCCAGAGTAACCTCTGAGTGTCACCATGTATGGCTGAAAAAACAAAAAAACAAAAAAAAAAACCCAAAACAACAACAACAACAACAAAACAAAAACAAAAAGAAAAAAAGATGTTTGCTGATAAGAGATTTAAAAGAAAAAAATATATAATTGGTTACAGAATTGTAGCCACTATTACCTTAATTTAAAAGCAAAAATATTTATTTGTGGACATGTTTTATTCCATAATATAAATTTTCACTTAAAAGCTTTTGTACCTATCAGCAAGTTTTTTTTCATCTTTTATGTTTTTGTCTTATATTTTGAGGGGATTCTTCTTTTCAAATCAAGTCTGTTCATTTCCCCCCCCCCCACTTTTTTCATGCTTTAGTAATAGGAATGACTTTATGTCCCAATCCTATTGTTCTCATCCTCTATGATTCATGTCTATAATTACCAAATTTATGATAAGTGTCATGTTCAAAATTTCTGGATCCTTTCCCAAAAAGTTACAGCGTCTCAGTGTTTTCTAAAGTGAGCATACACTTCCTGGAGGACACTGGAGAAATGAGGGGTGATAGTAATGCCATCTTTGAATGTGGGGGGGTGATTCTATTTTTTGTTTATAGAAGGTGGCAGATTTTTAAGGTATAGGGTGGCAGTGAATTATTATTTATATTCAGGCCACACCCATTTGATGCTCAGGGGTTACTCCTGGCTAAGCGCTCAGAAATTGCCCCTAGCTTGGGGGAACCATATGGGACACCGGGGAATCGAACCGCGGTCCTTCCTTGGTTAGTGCTTGCAAGGCATACACCTTACCTCTAGTGCCACCATGCTAATTTAATTTTATTGAATTTTTATTGAAATAGCGAAATTTGAGCAATAAAATTTGGAAACCTCTGGTCCAAAATAATTTTTCTGGGGACTTCTTGATTGTAGTTGCTTAATAGCATAATAAAATTCTTACTATGATAGATAGGCATTTCATATCTTCTATATTTTATGCTATTATTTTTTAGTTTTAGCAAGTATACTGAATCTACTAAATCAATATTTTGAGTTATTTTATGCAACAAATAAAAAAGATTTTTGAGACTTATTTAGGATGCTATGCTAATTAAACTAGAGCCAGACAACAATAATACCATATTCTACTGATACATGCAAGTTCGACTAATTTTTAATTATTTCAATTTACATTTATTTTTCATATACAAGCCTGTGAAATAGGTAAAATAGATATTATCACCACTTGTAAATGAGCGGGTTGAGAGTGAAAATAGTCTAGCAAAACAATAATGTAGATGGCTCAATTAGCAACTAGCAGCTCACCAAATCCTCAGACAATTACTTCCATAACATAGTTGTGAGATATATGTTGTAATAAGAAATATAAAATAAATTAAGTTGCTAAGGGGAAGCATTGGGGAAGAGGTTTTAAGAAAGAATATGATGGAGGGAAGGTCACACTAGTGGTGGGATTGGTGTTGAATGCCTAAAACAACTGTGGGTTTTTTTTTTTCATGTACCCCCATTCACAATACAGACCACGCAAAGGGCCTAGGCTGAGGTGAATATGGGGTGCATTTACTATCCCTCCTCCTTCTGAAACAACTGTCTTATAAATTACTTTGTATATACCAGGATTTAAAGTTTCAAACATAGAAAAAGTAATCAGCAAGTTTTTGAAAATCATCCAAGCTAGTTAGAATAGACAAGTCATCTCACTTGATCCAACCTGCATTCTTACCCCTGAAGTTCTTTTGGTTCTTTCAACCTCACTTATAAAATTTAATGCACTCTCAAGTATTTCCTGCATTTTTACTGATTAAGTTTGTTTTTCTTCCTCTATTGTGTAAATGTGTAAAATAGAACTCAACATAACCAAAAAAAAAAGAACTCAACATAACCTATTTTATTATCCATAAATTGGGGGCACATTTAATCGCTGTGTTTTTATTTAAATATTGCAAGCAAATTCTTCCTCATAAGGAAGCATAGGGACACATGTTGCATTAGACATTTAGTAGCATTGTGTGTGAAGGAAATACAAATCATTTCTCTAAAAGACTGACTAGGAGTTGAGGTGACTGACTCTAGGGTTGGGAAGTGTATTTAGAAACATGTAATAGTTTTCTGTTCTTGGTTGTTGAATATCTTTACCTATAAATAGGAAAAAAGATGTGTATGTTGTACATTAATAATGCTAAATATAAATACAAGTAAATAATTAGAGCACATGTAATACTATAATATAAGAGAATAATATATACTATATATAAGAGAATTTAGTTATATTTAGACATTTAATAAAATATTTAATGATTCCAATAATTTACAACAATTTAATTTATAATAATTTGTTTATATTATATATAATTTATATATAAGTAATAATTATTATTTATAATAATTTAATTATGTAAGTTACCTTATATAAGTAATTAGCCTTAATAAGTACAGTTTAGGGAACACCATGCAAGATATAATGACTTAAGTGACTACAAAGAAGGCAGGATTTGAATACTATGATATAGTTTCATTATTCAAACCAAAAGCTGTCTTAGGGTCATGAACACTGGATAGAATTGATAGAGGCTGATAAATGATAATAGCATTTTTATATTCTAATAACACAAGATTCTGTTAAATTTTAGTCATAATTAAAATGTAATGTTATTTGCAGGAAAAAAGAAGACATAACAACTAAGTGCTATTTATAATACTATGCTAATACTGTTTTATTCTTTGCAGAGGTCAAGTGTAGAATACTCCTGGCTCTTCTTGAATATTCAGGTAATATTTTGCTTTATTTTTATTATTTGAAATTGTACTTCCCTTCAAGACCTTATAATATGAAGGCAAAGCCTTCAGCTATTTATAAAATAGGAATAATATCTGTTATCTTTAAAAATTGAAGATAAAAATACACTTAGTTTTTAAGAAAATAAAAATATAATCTCCATTTTGCTTGCAAACAAAATTTAAAAAGGGAAATATATTTTTACAGGATATAATTTTAGAAAGAAGAAAGGGCTTTATAAAGCTAATTTTACAGGAAGATCTTATTATAAAATTGTTTCTCACATTGTTGAGTATGAAGATGGATATAGGTGATCTTAGATTTATGAAAAGGGAAAAGCAGGATTTAATTTTGATAGGTGGTATCGCAATGTCAAAGTTCTGTTAAGAGGACATGAGTGCTACTTTCCTAATTCAGAACATTAAAATTATAACTGAATTAATGAATTAAGTCAAACAAGAGGGCTTTTTTATTTGTTGCCTGTTTTTTGCTTAACAAGTTTTTTTATACCTTGCTTATCTTACATAATAATATTTTTTTAAATCAGACTTTACCTCTTACCCTGGATATTCTTAAATTCTTTGGATATTATTGTGTTCCAACAACCACTCAGAATACCATTGTTTCTAGTTTTAGGATGAAAAAAAAATCAACATTCAGGCAGAATATGGAAATTATGATTAGAAAATGGTATTCAAACAATACCCAGATGTTTAAACATCTGGACGAGAAGATGCTCAACTGTCAATGAGTAACTAGTTGACTATTTTAATGTTAAAATTAGTTCTATTAATTCTGAAAATAGTCCTAGAGTTCATTTCTTATTCATACTGATATGGCTGTTTATTTAGATCCTATTTTTTATTTTTTATTTTTGGGCCACACCCAGTAACACTCAGGGGTTACTCCTTCCTGGCTATGTGCTCAGAATTCGCTTCTGGCTTGGGGGACCATATGGGATGCCAGGGGATCAAACCATGATCTGTCCTAGGACAGCAGCAAGCAAGGCAAATGCCCTACAGCTGCACCACCGCTCTGGCCCCTATATCCTCTTTTAATTGTAATTTTTCTAGTCCTGCCATAACTCTCCTTATTTTCAACTCATTACAATTTCTGCCCACTTGTATCTAGGATAACACCCCCAAAATAGCTTAATTATTTTATACTGCTGCTCTAAAAATATGCTCTTTGCTTGAGAAGGGTAGATTACTGCAAAATTATTTCCCTACAATTTTTTTATTCTTTTCTTTTTGTTCTTAATCTTCTCTCTCCTTTTTTAATCTTTGCTTATTTTGCTTTCTTTTCTCTACAGTCAGAATAAAAACTGTGACTTTTTTTGGTGTGTGTGTTTGTGTCCATAAATCATCTCATTCTCTTTAGACCTAGTTAATAATGCAACTTTTATAAAGAATTTTTAAGAAATATTTGAGATTAAATGTTTGGATTTTGAAACAGATACAGAAAAGAAGTCTAAGTGGGTCTTTAAATACTGAAATGAAACAGGTCTATTTTAGGTAGAAAAAAATATTCATTTTTCCATCAAGAAAATTCTTATTTAAAAAAAAAAAAAGCTCTCCTCAAAAAACTAGAAATACCTTATTTTCTTATTTTTTATTTTAGGAGCTAAAAACAATTGTGATACACAATCTATTTTTTTTAATAAATGATGAATGGAAATAGCGTTGATGAAAAATGGTTACTTGTAAATTTTGAATAACTACACGTTCTTGCTGGGAATTACTATATATGTGATGGCTTATTTATCACGCTGGTACTTTTCTGTTCATTAGAAAAATTTAGAAACCTCTCAGTGCATGACACCATGCTATAAGCTACAATAAAGAAGAGTCACAGCAACAGTATTAGTGTAACTTTAATGGTGTTCTATGTTTTTATTTCATTTTTTTTAACCCAGACTTTAGAAGTGGGAATACTTGTGCTTTAATTTAGGGTTCTCTTACTTAAATCATATGGTTTAAACTGGATACAGTGGGTTGTGGAAAGCTAATTATATGCCTCCAAAACTTCTTTAGTATAATTCATGTTATATATGCCACTTCCTCTGGTTTTGAGGTATAATATTTTCTTGAGGAACATAAATAAGTGAGGAAACTCTCACAAGTTTTCTTTTTTTTTTTTTTTTTTTGGTTTTTGGGCCACACCCGGTGACGCTCAGGGGTTACTCCTGGCTATGTGCTCAGAAGTCGCTCCTGGCTTGGGGGACCATATGGGACACCGGGGGATCGAACCGCGGTCCATCCAAGGCTAGCGCAGGCAAGGCAGGCACCTTACCTTTAGCGCCACCGCCCGGCCCCTCACAAGTTTTCTAATGAGTTCTCTAGTGCAAGGATACTATCCGGCCTGGGATGGAAGGAGGAAGTGCATAACATTTCCTGAAGGAAGGGAAGGATTTCACAAGGAAACATCATATTTTAACACCTTCATGAGTGTTCATATTTCACTGAGTTAATTCAAAAGACTGAACCCATGATGAAGCTATGGGCAATAGAATATTTAAAATTTTTTAGTATTTGGGTAATGTGTACAAGTTCCATATAGCTAAAAAAAAAGGAGTGAGAGTTCTGTAGTACCATTATTTCAGATACTAAAATTTATTATATTCTAAAAATAATTACTCTAAAAATTGTTGCGAGTGTGTCTCAGTAAATAGAGGGAAGAGATATGTGAAGAAGTTGAAGTATTAGTTGAGGATATGACGTAAAGACTTCTTTATGTCTCTCTGGGTTTTCTTTGTTACTTGCTGTGTGATATAAATAGTTTTTAAGAAGCTCTGAATATTGATTTGTATTTTGAAATACAACTAATTAGTTGTTTGCAATATTTTTAAAAGTGGAAGTTGGTAATTAAAAATCTCTTCATGAAGAGTTTAGAATTTATTATCTTCATGAAAACATATTTTAAAGATCATCTCTGTGACACATAGGTTATCAAAGGAATAGTTATTGTTTCTTCTTGAGGCCTATTTTAATTTCAAAATTATGATTTGCTCAAGTAATTTTATCTATGACTCAATTATGCCAGAGAAAAATGTCCACATTATAAGTTTTTGGATAAGTAAAAACAAACTTTATGAATATATAAATATAGGCAGTTATTAAAGAATATGTAAAAATTCACACTTGTCACCTTTAATCATCAAAAATAAATTAGTTTGTGCTTTAGATTGTAGTCTGATTCAAGGGTATTTTGTATACTTATTTTCATCACTCAACTCTTAGCCTAGACATAACGAAGGACCTCTTTACACACACCACTTCGTACCATTGGAACTGTGACATGATTAGTACCTGCAGTTATTGATTATTAAGAGCTTGAACTAAAAGTACTGGAGAGTTTATAATATAGGTAAAGTGCTTGCATTTCATGCAAACCAAGCCCAACCTTGGTTCAATTGTTTCAGCACTCTGCATATAGTCTCCTTGAGAGCATTTACAGGAAACAGTTCTGAGCACAGTCAGTAATAACCACTGGACACAGACTGGTCAGGCTCTTGCACAAATCAAACAAACCAACAGTGGCTCTAGAGGTAAGGCATCTGCCTTGCGAGCTCTAGCCTAGGACGGACACGGTTTGATCGCCAGGCATCCCATTGCCCAGTCCCCCCCCAAGCCAGGAGTGACTTCTTTTTCTTTCTTTGGTTTTTGGGTCACATCAGGCAGCACTCAGGGGCTACTCCTGGCTCTATGCTCAGGAATCACTCGCAGCAGGCTCAGGGGTCCATATAGGATGCCAGGATTTAAACCACCGTCCTTCTGCATGCAAGGCAAATACCCTACCGCTGTGCTATCTCTCCAGCCCCCAGGAACGATTTCTGAGCGCAAGCATCAACAGGTGTGGCCCCCAAACAAACAAACAAACAAACAAAAACAAACCAAACAAAATACCCAAAAACTTGAATTAATGATTTAATACTTTTCTGGGTCCCGAGTGATAGCACAGTGGCTAGAACGTTTGCCTTGCACACAGTTGACCCAGGTTCAATCCCCAGAATCCCATATGATCCCCTAAGCCTGCCAGGAGTAACTTCTAGTGCCACTCAGTATGGCCCACAAACTCACTCCACCCACCAAAATAAATAAAGGTGATCTCTTTTAAGTTTAGATTTTTTAATTTTTTTAATAAGATCTTTAAGTACCAAGTCATAAAAAGAATTCCCTGCTTCACCAGTGCAACATTCCCCCCAACAATACCCCCCATCTCCCTGGGTGAGAGTTTTGTTTTATTTAAAGCCACATCAGTTGGTGCTCTGGTGCTAACCCTGGCTTTTTTCTCTTGATTGAATTCAGAGGCCATTTGAAATTATGTTGACTTCATATTGCAAGACAAGGGGGCCTTACTCATTGTAGGGACTCTTAGAGACACTCAGTTAAGAACTTTGCTGGGGATTCACAAGCAGTGCTTAGGGTGTCCAAGCCCCCCACTGGTGATTCTTAGCCAATCTAGTCAGCACTTCAACACCAGCACCTGAGTGGTGATCCTGCTTTGTTGGAACTTAACCTGCCCCTGTCCTTGGGGTGCTTGGGGCACTATGATGCCAGCCCTAACTACTATACTATCTTAATCCTCTCAATTAAGATTTCTCTTTGTTTAATTTTCGTTTTGTTTTGTTTTGTTTCGGGCCACACCCGTTTGATGCTCAGGAGTTACTCCTGGCTAAGTGCTCAGAAATTGCCCCTGGCTTGGGGGGACCATATGTGATGCAGGGGGGGATCGAACCGAGGTCCTTCCTTGGCTAGCGCTTGCAAGGCAGACACCTTACCTCTAGGGGCCACCTTACCGGCCCCTTTGTTTAATTTTTGAAGTTTTTTTTTTTTTTGAGCCACTTTGTATAGTGCTCAGGATTTATTCCTGGCTCTACTCTCCTGGTGGGCCTGAATAGACCATAGATGATACTGGGCATTGAACCTGGGTTGGCCATGTGCAAGGCAAATAAGTGCCCTACTTGCTATACAATTGCTCCAGTCACCTAAATTAGGACTTTTAAAAGAAATTATCCTCAAGTTATAAATCAGATTATTCTTGCCAAATTTATTAAAATTTAACTTTTTTTTTCTTGTGAGTCTGCTATTTGGCTCAACTATAAAACATATATCTGGCATGTTGGAAATGAGTTTGATTTCCAACACCACAAAATTTTTTTTAAAGTTTATTATTATTGTTACTAGTTTGGGAACCACACACAGTGGTGCCCAGGGCTTGCCCCTGACTCTGCTCAGGGATCATACTGATGGGTTTTGGGGTCTGTTGGTTGCCAGGTCAGATGTGTGCAAGAAAAGCATCTTGAGCCCTCTGTTCTATCACACAAGCCTAATTAAAAAGTTTCTGATCAAGATTTCTGCTTTACTACAGAGCAAGCTTATTTATTTATTTTTTTTATTTATGGGCACATCTGGCAGCACTTAGGGGTTACTCCTAGATCTGCACTCAGAAATTGCTCCTGGCGGGCTCAAGAGACCATATGAATTGCCTGGGATCAAACCCGGGTCCATCCTGCATCGTCTAAATGCAAGGCAAATGCTCTACCACTGCAGAGCAAACTTAAAAAATAAATAAATAAGACTATATGGAGTCACTTTTACTTGTTCAAACTCAGCACTCTAACTGCATATTTAGACTGAAACTTTATGAACTGCTCCTTTACAAGTTAAACTAAATTCAAGCAATTTGAGAAGTCAGGTCATGAGCTCATGAATTTTCACTTTACTGAATTCATTTGTTTATTAGTTTGGTTTGTAATGTTCCTTAATGAACTCAGTAAATATTTGCTCGCCCTGCATACTTTAAGTAAATATATATCTACTCTGTTCAAGACAGATGATTTTTCCCCCTTCATTTAGGACAGAACAAAATCATCCCTAGTGTAGTCATTTTAAAGTTATCTGCAAACTATGTCTATTCAGTTATCAGAATGGGGTCCGTGAACTATGTCTACGTTTTGAAAATGTCTAACATGTGTTGTTAGTTCAGTTAATAAATTGAACCACATGAAATTATCAGATTCTACTATTTTGACCCACTAACACAACTGTTATTTTTAATTGAATATTAATATTTTTATTTTCCAATGAAATATTTTCAACATTTATTCTTTTCTAATAATATTGTCAGGAAGAACTGTACTAACAGATAGCCTAAGTGTTATATATTTCATATATATGCTGCATTATATTATGCCTATACAAAACTTTGAATGGATGGTCATTAAAAACTGCTATCCAGTATTCTTGGTAAACTACTTAATTATACCTTTTTGAAATGGGGAAATGACTCAAAGGGGCTGGAGCACAGATTTTACATGTGTGATAGCTATAGTCAATACCTTGTAAAATGTGATCCCTAAATACCAACAAAAGCAAACTTTGATCAACAAAATGGGAAATATTTCTGAGAGATAGCTCTGAGAGTACCTGGTGCAACCTCCAAATCAAGAGAATACAAATTATGCCTTTTCATGTATAAAAATGATAATATCCCTGAATAAAGGGTAGTTATAATTTCTGTGTGTCACACATTCATTTTGAATGTGTTTTATTTTAGGAGATTCTAAGCAGTTAAAATACTCAATTCAATTTTGCGGCTAGATGCTTTGTTGATCTTTTAGCACAAGTAACTTTTCAATGTGTAGAATGGTGTTTATATTTCATTTAATATACTGCTTGATGTTGATATAGTTTATGGAATTTGTGAATGTCTCACACCAATCAATCATTCAGTTAAATGAATGTTTTGTGTTCAGGTTCACAAAGATAGTATTTTTTTTTTGCAGTTAAAAAAACCTCTGGACTAAAAATGGCAGTTCAGAGGACTAAGCATCATAGGAAAAATAAAGTAATATAGGAACCTTATAAACTGCATATTTATACCATGTGAACTTGCATAAATAAATTCAGTCATTGCTTATTATTATAATTAGACATTAATACTTTTACTTGTGTCTATTTCCCATTAATATTTGAGGGAGTTCAGATAATTTTAAAGACAATTTTAATAATAATGCTATTAATAATGACAGTTATAATAAAATAACAATTTAAACAATAAATTAATTTTAATTTTAATAAAAATACAATTATAATAACTAATAATTCATATAATAACAAATTTAATAATGATTTTAATAAGTTGCCAGCACAAATGCAGATTGAACCTTAAGTTTTCTTTAGAAAAATGTGCAATACAAATTTTTTATTCCATCTGAAAAAATGCTAATGAGATAAGCCTTTGCTTTCCTGATATTGTATGAAACAAATTAATGATTTCAAAAGTAAATCACCGTTTCAATTAAGAAAATCATTTCAATTTTTCCTAACATTTGGGGGCATTCAATGTCTTCTAAAAAGACATGCTCATTAACAGAACCTAAATTGGCATTTTTTTCATATGGTGTAAATTTAATGAAAGAATGAAATAATAGTGAAAGTAAATGCTTAATGGATTTTTTCCACCTATAACATCTTTCAATGTGATTTTTGTTATTGTTGATCTGGATGACAGACAGTGAGACACAGCTCCGGAGAGACATGGTTTTCTGCCAGAGTCTTGTGGCCACGGTATGTGCGTTTTCTGAGCAACTCATGGCAGCTTTAAACCAGATGTTTGACAACAGCAAGGAAAGCGAAATGGAAACTTGGGAAGCTAGCAGACGGTGGCTGGACCAGATCGCCAATGCAGGTGTTCTGTTTCACTTTCAATCTCTTCTGTCACCTAACTTGGTAAGAAACCACTTTTCCACCATCTGCCAATAGTAACTTAGATGGTGCTTATGTTCCCCAATAGGAAGTGTTTATTTCTTATTGTTATAGCAGTCTAATTATTGCCTACCTGAAAAGACTGGAACTGGGGAGACTGTTCAAAGAGTTGGAATGCAGGAGGCTCTAAATTCCATCTCCATCACCCACCCACCCTCCTCCAGCATAAGAAGATGGAATTTGTCAGGCCCATATTACTGGACCATGTATAATCTGCAATGGTAGCCGGGCTCTGGGAGACTGTTGGGGAGTCTGCTCTGCAATGAATATATAATTTTCAGTTTTTAGTATTTATATAAACAATATTATTTATAATATTGTTGGCTAAGGTTCTATGCATCCAAGAGTCTCAACTCCAGTCCTACAACCAATGTCACATTCTTTCAACAATGAGCCAAAGTTCCTTCCCATTCCTATTCTCTGTCTCCTTGAAAAGCACATTTTTTGTGTAATTATTTTGGTAATTTTGGTCTTAGGTATGCAGTAGAGTTGGTTGTCATATTTTTGAAGTATAGGTGAGGTCCAAAGTTCTTACCATTGGTCGTTTATTACTTCCAGACCCTCAAATACATTTTTCTCCATACATTTTTATTGCTCTAATTCAGGTCTAAGAGTTTTCCCACATTTGATGTCTTCTATTTTCTTGCCATATTTAAATAATACCTTTTTAAATGAAAAAGCAAAGTTTTAATAAGTATGTAGGAGGTATTCCTTCTTCCCTTTATGATTTATTTTCTGTGGCTGCTAAAAGCTAGAAAGCCTCCATCTGTTTCCAATTCCTATATCCTAACCACTGAGTGAACAAGGTTCATTCCAGGAAAAAGGGTCTTTCTGCCTCTGTTTCTTGTTTCTAGTCCAAAAGAGGCAACCTGCTATGGAATGGAAGTTTTCAGTGAGGTTGCTATTCTGGAGTGTGCTTGATAGACAAGCTCTGACAACTCACATAAAATTTGCATGTATTAAATGATTTTAGTTCCTTTATCTCTGTGTTAATTCTGTTAAATTGAAGAACATAGCCTTAATAACTATAGAATAATCATTGATTGTGTGGCAGTTTTTCACCATGGATCAGATGGAACAGTCTTTAAGTATTAAGTTGATAAACAAACATGATTAGAGGGTTTTCACCATTTTATTTCTGGATTTGTGATAGTTATTGGAACATAAATATGTTTACTCAGATATGCTGGTTTTTGTGTTCATTAAATAGTATTATATTTTTAAACACAAATGCTACTGTAGCTATTAAAATACACATAGGAAGCATGACTGCCAGGAAGCTCGTTTGAGATTTTAGGCAAGTATATTTGGTTTATATAGCAAAGTAAATTTTTTCTTCCATGAGGCTAATAGTAGAGGGGTTATTACTATGCTATAAAGGTATAAAGGCTCTGAAATGATAAGGTAAGAAAGTCCATTTCATTGTACATTAGAGAAAAAGTAATCTTTCTTAAAATGATTTTGCCCTCCAAGAATTTATGATAATCTTCTTGTTTTTCTACTAATACAATTTAAAAAGGGTTTAATTAATGGAAAAATTGAAAATAATGAAAAATTTAAATAATAAAACAATGAAATAGGCTACCTTTGGAGGCCTGTTTAGAACTAAGTAAGTATTTTTTTCAAATATATTTTACATACATAGGAAACCACTTCCTAATTACACAATAGGTGGGCAATCTGTGTTTATTGAATGAATGAATAACTGCATGAGGTTTTGTTTTCTCCTAGTTTTAAACTGCCATGTTATAATCAAATGCTTGATTTAATTTCAATTTCAATTTCAATTTCTTTTGTTCTGGGTGTTAATAGTACAATATGTAGAATTCTTGCCTTGCAGGTGCCCACGCAAAACTTTGGCACACCATATGCCCCATCCCAGAAGTGAACCCTATGTGCAGAGTAAGGAATAAACCCTGAGCACTGCTGGGTTTGACCCCCCCAAGTAAAAATAATAACTTTATATGAAAAGCCAAGAAATTAGGAAAATATTGGTATGCCATTTATCTGTTAATTGTTATTTTCATCATATGTATAAAGAATAAACATAGCAACAAAAATTTACTATAACATGAGCAATGGATGTAAGCAGATATTTCTCTGATTAAGATATAAAATAGCTAAAAACACACAAGAAGATAATGTTAGCCATTGAAGGAATTCAAATCAAAACCACTATGAGGTAATTTTTATACATGGCATGGGTAGCTGTAATCTAATAGACAAATATGAAATTGCAAATATTCATAAGGATCTGAAGAAATTATAGTGCTCGACTTTTCTGCTAGGACTGTAAACTAGTAAAGCTATTTTAGATGACAGTTTGACAGTTCCTAAAAATATTATACACAGAAGTTCTGCTCATTATTAACACCCAAGAGGAGTAAATTTTATGCTCATGAACAAAATATGTATACAAATGTATACATATACACAATTTCTCATTATAGATAGAAAACACTTGGAACAACCAATATGTCCAGAACTCAAAGTTGTGGCTTATTCTATACTATTGTTTTATTTGCCAATAAAAATAAGCATACATGCTATATTATGGATATAGTTTGGAAGCATGCTTTATAAATCAAGACAGTTGCAAAAGTACTTCTATTTTCAGTCACATTGTTATATAATATGCTAAAAAGGCAAATTTTAAAGACAAAGTAGGTTAGTGATAGCCTGGGGCAGGAGGTTAGGAAAAAAGAAATGGGCAGTGAATTCTAATGGTGTAAAACTTTTATTAGAGTGGGCATGATATATTCCAAATTTAGATTAAGTTAATAGTAACATAACTTTGTGAAGTATATACTATATGCACCATGCCATGTGCTTTATGAATGCATTTTGTAAAATGTAAATTTTATCTTAAATATCATTTTTGAATTGGGCTTGTGTAACCTTTAAGTTTAATTAAATAATTGATTGCTCAGAAAAAACTTTCTACAAAACCAGAGTATTTCTGCATTTGTAACAAGAACATACAGACCTTGAGATCTAACTGGCTTTCAGAGCTGCGGGCTTGGATGGTCTGTGTGGCCTTGGGCACAGTAAGGGGCCTTTTGGGTTTGGCCACATCTGCTAAAGCACTCGTGTGATCAGAGGTAAATCTGTTGGAGACATTTCTTTCCATGCATTTTCCATTCAGCTGAAAAAAACAGCTTCTTCAATCCTGTTTGCCTAACTCTAAGTTCATGACATTTTCTAGCTGCTTCAAAGAACTTTTACAAAATGATGGTGTAATATGCATTTTCTTTAACATGTAGTGTGAACAGCATACTCAATGAAGAACAATAGAGGCAAGGTGACAATTCGTAACCTTTTAGTTCTATGCTGCCCTTTTTGGGATCTTGACTTTTTTAGTGACTCTTTTTATATTAAAAATTCTTAAATTCCTCCTTCAAGCCTTACTAATCTACCAAAAAAAATAACAATAAACTTGACAGATAGCAGCTTTCAAAAGTTTATTAAAGTAAAAATAACATTCATAAGAAAACAATATATTCCTTCTAACTAGTTTCAGCTATTAAAAGATAAGGTGTATGTGGTAAGGCTGATTATTCTTTTGTCATTAAATTGCTTAAAGACTATCGATAGTATTTCAAACTACTATTTAAAAGGCCATAATCTATCAAATCTAGAAAAATGACATTGCTGAGACTTGCACTGAACTTCTTATCACATCTGGGCCTTACCTGTTCTGGCTCTAAATAAAATCCTATAATAAAGAGACAAATGATTAAGACAGATTGGATTTCATATTCGTAAGATGTTAGATTAAGGATTCATAAAAACAAGTGAGGTGAAAATTATTCTTGTCCCCAAGCTCTTTGGAAGAGAAGTCATTACACACATACAAATTGCTTTTATCACAGTTCTAATAAATTGCAAATTGAATATTGTGTAGATTACTCTATTGCCAAATGAATGACCATTATGACTTACATCAAACACTATTTTTGCTTTTCAATTATAATAAAAGTATAGAAGTTTAGAATGTTTTCTGTGTATATTTATTAGTATAGGCAGAATTTGTAATATGATTAAACTCTACAAAATGAAATTAAAAGTTTCACAGATATTTTCACATTAGAAAAAAAGGGAATTGTAAAAGAAATGTGACTTTGATGGATTTGCTCATTTCATTTTGAGCAATAAAATTGCAGGTAAGAGTGGACTAATTGTTTTATTTTTTAAAAAGTGAAAGTTTTGATCTGGATGTATTATTTTTCTACTCTGTTATATTTTAATTTATTCAGTCCTATATATTCATGATAGGTATATTTTACTTTCATCTAGACAGATGAACAAGCTATGCTAGAAGATACACTGGTTGCACTATTTGACTTGGAAAAAGTTTCCTTTTACTTTAAGCCATCAGAAGAGGAACCGCTTGTTGCTAGTAAGTAGCTAAAAGTCTCATAGATGTTTCATCAAATTTCTTTATTATCAAACAACATGTGAATACATGTTGATATTAATGTACTTGATATGCATGCACTTTATATGGATATTTATATTTTATATAAAATATTTTATAATAAAACTGTAGAAATTCTTGAGAGGTTGTTTTAGACTTTTATTATTTGTGATTTATAAGGGCCTTTCCAGGTAATGCTGAGATAGCAAGCTGGCCGCCATGCCCTATAATGCTCTGCAAGTTGACATAAGCTTGAAGGGTCAGTTCTGGGACCAGTGCTGCCATGTTGCTCTGATCTAACTATGCTCACAAGCTGTCATGGCTATCCACTGATAATGGGTATGTAGACATACCAGAGATCCAATTTAAGGTCTTGCACATGTGAAAACTGTGCGTTACCACTTTGAGTTTTTTTCTCTCTAGACTTAAACTTGGGAGGGATTGTAAAAGGATGCTCAAAGCCCTCAAGCAGTGCTCAGGAGACCCTTAGGTTTCTCCTGACTAATCTTAGCTAACAGGATCAGAGGTTCAAAGCTGGAGGGACTAGAGCATTAGTTCACCCAGTAGGGTGTTAGCCTTGCATATGGCCTACATGGGTTTGATTTCTGGTATCCCATATAGTCCCCTGAGCATTCTGAGAGTGGACTTCAGCTATTTTTAGGGAGTGATCTTGAACTACACCTGATGGTGCTCAGGCTTACTCCTGGCTCTGTGATCAGGAATCACTCCTGGTAGGCTCAGGGGACCATGTGATGTAAGGGATGGAACCCAAGTTGGTAGTGTACAAAGCAAGTGCCCTACCATCTCTACTGTCACTTCAGCCCCTGAACTTTAACTTTTATTTCCCATTCGTCCCAAATTGTTTTGTGTGTGTGCAGCAATTTTTTGTTGGTCAATATTTGGTTTATTGATTGCCATTGTAGTAAAATAGACATACTAGGAAATTTCTATTTAACAAATATTTAGCTTATTATTTTCTGGCAGTATTGACTCATAATGTGGAAAACATTTTTGTTGTCTCTCTTCAGAACTTTTACATTCTTCTAAATAGAAACTCTATATACATTTTAAAAAATTCTCTTATTTCCTCTTTCTTCAGTCTCTAGCACCTGCCTAATTCTACTTGCTATTTTTATGAATTTGTCTTTGCTAAATACCTCATATGATTAGAATCAAGAATCCTTGTCATTTCTGCTACTTTTGTCATTCATTTTAAACAAGAGTTTGTTAATGTTTTCACTCTTCATCTTTAATTTATCTCATAGAGTGTGATATGTTCTTAAAATCAAGTATATAAGGCAAAAAGAAGTGTATCCAAAATTGTGCCTCTATTGTACAATATGTGATCCAATGGTTCTGTTTTGAAAGTCATTGTAATTACTTAATCTGATAGTAATTTATACTTTATGATTGAGTGTATATTCTGGTTTTTTAAATGTTGAAAATAATTTCATTTTAGTATGTACAAATAGATTGATTTAATTCCTTTATTCACCCCATACTACCTCCTTTGGCAAAGTTCTTCAGATTCTTTGTTCTTTCTCCAGCATTCAAGATAGTACTGGGAACAAAGAAAGCAACTGCGTTTTAAGAATATCAGTGAGCAAATATCAATTAAGTTCACAGAATACAGCAGGTAGAATGACTTTGTGACTGCAAACTAGAAAAAAAATAACTTGTAAAGACTGTTGGAATCATTTATAAAAAATACAGTAGTATTAATTTCAAAATTTAAAGGAAACCATTGATGAATTCATTTAAAGATTAAAATGCATCCCTTTGATTTAGCAACTTGCTACCATTATTATTTATTTTTACTAAAATAGTATCAGCATCATTATTTTGTTCTTGCACTGCTGCCATATACCCTTCACTACTAGAGTTCCAGCTTCTCTCCACTATTATCATTGGCCCCTTCTACTCCAACCTTGTACTCTTAGATCATGGTTCTTTTGGTCATTTTAGGGTTGTTTTTATTGGAAATGATCTAATCCTTGGCTTTGTTTTCATATTCCACATGTGAATGAGATCACCTGGTACTTGTCTTTTTCTTTATGACTCATTTTTTTAGCATGACCTCCACCAATTCATCCAAATTGCAAAAAAACTATAAGAAGTTATCTTTTCTCATAGCTAAATACTATTAAACTGTATTTATATACCTCATTTTCTTGATCTATTCTTTAGTTGTTAGACACTTGCATTGTTTAAAGATTTTGGCTATTCTGAATAATAAAAGCAACATTTTATAAGATATTTTCTAGAGAAATAACACTTATTCAAAATCTACCATTATTTCTAAAATAAATATCACTTGTGAATCATTTCAATATTGTAATTAATAGATTTAAAATGGTCTTAAATAGTATCTTTCAGGTCAAGAATTCCTAGCACTTACTTTTCCCTCTTTTCTTGTTTGTTTTTCATAAATAATCCTATTATGGTAGATATAAAATTTTCAGGTCTATCTCATACAATAGACTAATGAAATTTACTAACTATATCATTTTAGGACTAATAGTCACTTATTTATTTACTCATCAAAAAGTTCTCACCAGGGGCTGGAGTGGTGGTATAAGCAGTAGGGTGTTTGCCTTGCATGTGCTGACCTAGGATGGACCACATTTTGATTCCCCGGTGTCCCATATGGTCCCCCAAGTCAGGAGCAATTTCTGAATGCAGTGCCAGGATAAAGCCCTGAGCGTCACTGGGTGTGGCCCACCCCCACTCCCGAAAAAAAGTTCTCGCCATATGCTATTTGAGGTTGGATGCACTAGAAAATTGAATGGATATTCTTTATAAATTTTATATCCAAGTGAGGCAAGATAAATAATTAGTCAAGTAATGAGATAACTACTCAGGTAAAAGAGCTAATTTGTTAGCTAATTACAATTCAATTTTAGATTACAATAAGAAAAATATAAAGGAAGAATACAGGATGAAAATTAAGTCAGTGGAATTTGTAAGTATTTAAGATCAGGAGGGAAACCTTGGTAAGGAAAGCAAAGCCCTAAAAGGGTTAAAGGAGTGAGTTCTAACTATCAATAGTATGGGTGTTCCAGACTTTTGAAACAGTCAGAGCCAAAGCTGAGGTAGGAATGTGTATTGCATGTTCCTAAGTAGCAAAGACCCTGGAAACACAGGTAGAGTGAGTAAGGGAAACAAGCAGGAGATAAAAACAGAGATCAGACTGTGGAGAAAAGGACTTCTCAATATCACCACTGGACAGAGAAATCACATCATCATATTTTATAATTGGAAGAATCTAAAAGAGCCTATCTAGGAAGAGACTGTTCTGACTGCTGTATTGAATCCATCTTTATTGTGGTCAAGGATTGAAACAGACCATGAGTGTACATTTCACCCCACCCTCCTTACTTCATGTGCTTTATTAAAGCTTTATTGAGTATTGCTCATAGTCTTATTTTTATATTAAAGAATAAGAAGATTATGGGAAAATTATATTATATGCAAGAAGACTATATCTGGATTAAAGATATTTTTCTAGAAATCATGAATAATATACATTATGTATAATATACTCAATTATGCATACATATATGTATAAATATTCAATATAATATAATATATGTATAATATATTCAATTATGCATAAATAATATATGTATAATATATTCAGACTAGATGCTATAAATTGGGTTCTCACTTTATAATGATGACCAAATGGAACAAATTCTCTCTTGGTGCAGAATTTAGAGACTAGTAAGGATACAAATAAATAAATGTGCTATTTGACACTAATCTCAGAGTGGAATGCACGTTGTATTATGCTGTTAGTGAAGGAAGACATGATTTTAAGTTGCATATAATTCAATTTGTTTTATAGAACATCTTCATATTTTTGAGAACATTATAATGACTGTAGTCTTCCCTTTGATAATGATTCAGGCAATTCCACACTGATTATTCATTAATTTCCTAATTAATAGTCAGGAGATTGAATATTTCAAGACTCCATGCTTTCACTTGCTGCCAGGCATTATTCTGGAAGTTAAAGCCATGGTGAATAAGACAGATACCTTGCTGATTTTGTGGAGTAAGAAATAAGGCAGCAGTGACAAAGAGAATTTGAATGATATGACTTAGGCAAAAGTTAAGCTGATGCAAAAGAATTAAGTATCAGGTGTCCTGTTAAATTAAAGCTGAGATCTGAGGGATCAGAATGATCCAATTCTACAGAGATTTAAGGTACATCAGAGCAGTCAAAGGGAGTTAATTTTTTGTTGTTCCTTTGGCACCACACCCAATGGTGCTCAGGGCTTACTCTTGACTTTGTGCTTTGGTATCACTCCTGTTGGGCCCCATGCACCATATGGGATACCCAGGATCAAATTTAGGTCTGCCTAATGCAAGACAGCAAGCACTCTCGCTGCTGTTCTATCTCGTCAGCCCCAAGAAATTAATGAATTCTTAAGTCAAAGGTTTCTTTTCAAACCTACATTTTAATTCCGTGATGGAATATTGTATTTACATGTATGCTGCACCTTTTTAATTCTTCTCCAGTAAAAATCTCTCTACAGGAACATTTTTCATGCAGCGATTATTTAAAAAAATTTTTTTTTTGGGTCACACCCGGCAGTGCTCAGGGGTTACTCCTGGCTCCATGCTCAGAAATTGCTCCTGGCAGGCACGGGGGACCATATGGGATGCCGGGATTCGAACCGATGACCTTCTGCATGAAAGGCAAACGCCTTACCTCCATGCTATCTCTCCGGCCCCTATTTTATTTTAAAATTTTTTAACCATTTTATAGTCATATTTAACAAGTTTGTTTTTAATGGTAGATCCATTTTGACAAATAAGAGAAAAGAATTTTTAGCTACAGATTTTTTATTTTTACACATATCTGAGACATATATTTTTGAGTTGTCTTTACTATTCCATAATTTAAAGCATCAACTACTACTTTATAATTTTAATAGCATTATTCCTTTGATAACAGTTTAGCTATACTGACATAAAGCATAAATAAATGCAAATTATGGGACTAGACCAATATGACAGCAAGTAAGAGGCTTGCCTTGCACTTTACTGACCTGATTTAGATCCCTGGCATCTTATGGTCCTCGGCCCACCAGGATTGATTCCTGAGCAAAGGAGCTGAGAGTAAGCCCTTAACACTCTTTGGCTCCAAAACAAAACACACAAAAAATAGAGCTGAAAAATTAAAATATGTATATAGAAGTATTGTTTGAAAAGTGAAGATATAATGCAGAAAAATATGTTTATATCCGACTTTCTTTAGTTTCCTTGCATTCTTTTTTTTTTTTTTTGGTTTTTTTGGGCCACACCCGGTGACGCTCAGGGGTTACTCCTGGCTATGTGCTCAGAAGTCGCTCCTGGCTTGGGGGACCATATGGGACGCCGGGGGATCGAACCGCGGTCCGTCCAAGGCTAGCGCAGGTAAGGCAGGCACCTTACCACCAGCGCCACCGCCCGGCCCCCCCCCCCTTTTTTTTTTTTAGTTTCCTTGCATTCTTATGTTTAGAAATCAAGAAAAAAAACAATTTTATCATAATTAGAATATACTTTTTAGCCCTTCAAGTGAGAACTTTATATATTTTCAAAACCAACAATTCTTTATTTCTTAAAAATAGAAAAGTATGGTAAACATTTTATAGGACACAGAAGACATATAAATGAAATACATACAATACCTTTCTTGTTGCTTTGAAAAGTTAGACCCATTTAATATCGAACTTGGAATCTGTGGTTATTACTGGTATTAAACATTAAATTAAATTTTCTGTAAAATTTTATTTCAAATCTACAACAAGCTAGACACAGAAGGGATCACTTATACTAGCAGCCGGGGGGGGGGGGGCAAAGAAGGGGATATGGGATGCATGCTGGGAACAGGGGTGGAGGGAGGACAACATTGGTGGTAGGAATGCCCCTGATTCAATGTCACTATGTACCTAAAATACTACTATGAATAATTTGTAATCCACGTTGGTCAAAATAAAAATTATTAATAAAAAATAAATATTGAATTCAAAAACATACTATAATTTGAACTTTTTAACTAACCCATGTTATTGTTTTAGTAATTTAGAAAAACTGCATTCATTTGTAATGAGGTAGAATTATTAGTGTGGATATGCATCATAGTCTGCAGAGAAATTATTAGTGTGGATGTGTCTGGCAGCTCCTAACACTAACAACTATCATGACAATCTTAATAAGTGAGAGAAGTAGAATGTTTCTCTGTCTCAAATACAGGCAGGGGTTGTGGGAGCAGGGAGATGAGGGGCATTGGTGGTGGGAATGTTGCACTGGTGAAGGGGGGAGTGTTCCTTTTGTGACTGAAATCCATCTATAGCCATGTTTGAATTAAAGTGTTTAAATAAAGATGTTATTAAAATATAATAAAATAGTCTATAAAACAAAGAAATGCTCCCACAAGCAGATTGTTATTTTTCAGTTGGCTGTCTTTTTCTTTTTCTTTTTTTTTTTTTACATCGATTTAATTTAGGATTTTTGAAAGTAGCTAAAAGAATTTAGACACATAATTTTAAAGGACTTATAGGACTTCAACTGAGGTAATTCAATTGTGATCTGGTTCTCTGGGAATGTAGTTTGCAAATGCAAACTAATTTTGATAATGGTTGCTTTGTACTCAAAATTCTTGCATACAAAACTTAAGAAGTATACCTCAAGGACTCATTCAGACTAAAATATGAATGAGACAGCTGCCCTGGGAGATTTTGGTTTTAAACCATGTGTAGCTAAACTTCTCATTTAGTTAAGTGAGACATCTGGTATGTCAGAGTGTAATGAAGTTTCCTTTCAGAAAATTTTATATACAATGCAATAATAAATCTGTTGTTTTAGTCAGTGAGTCTTATTTAATACTCTTACTGAATAGCACTGTAAATATACCTAGCCTGAACTTGTTATTCGCATGTACCTTTAATGTACTTGTTTGTTATCATTTTCAGGATTCTCTTTAGGCATTAAAATTTTGACCTTAAATGTCATTTTAGATGTTCCTCTTACTTATCAAGCAGAAGGAAGCCGGCAAGCTCTGAAAGTTTACTTCTATATTGATAGTTATCATTTTGAACAACTGCCTCAAAGGTTGAAAAATGGAGGAGGATTCAAAATTCATCCTGTTCTTTTTGCTCAAGGTAATTAAGCTGCTATATGTTTCTTATACTTTTATTTTTAATTATTATTTTATTCCTATTTTATGAAATAAATCTAATTGTAACCATTACTATTATATTAATTGAAAAAATCTTTTGGTATGTATGTAATGTATTGACTACTAGGATTATTTATTTAAGAAAAGAAGAACAAGTGACTTATTTATCAAATAAGTTTATAACATTATGATGGGGAAATAGACATGAGAAGATTGAATAAATGAAGATAAATTGTTAAGTTGGCTTAAATAAATGATAATAAAGCCATTGAAATTACATGCCAACTCTTTTAGTGGCAGGTCTTTAACCACTAATTTACAAACAGAAATGCTAATATAGTTAGATATGCATATTGCATGTAAATATGTATTTAAGATCATTTCAATTTCATTGGACTTTAAGTTAATGCTGATTTTTGTTATTAATTTTCTACATGTTAAATAATTTATCAAAAATGTATGCCTTCATAAGTAAAAATATTTTTCTTAATAAAAATGAGTACCAGCTATTGAGAAAATTAAGACCAATATGAGTAGGAAAGTTATGTATATGTATATGTAAGTCTATATAAACTTTTATATATGCATATATAATTATATGTAGTATATACTTATATAATATCTATATATACTTATATATTTATAAGTAAGAAAGTTTTATATATAATAGAAGTAAGAAGGTTCTTATATTGGACTGATTTCTAAGGGAATAGCATAAATATATGTTAATTACAGATTCACAAATCCAGAAAAAATATCAGAAATTGAGATCAATATATAAACTCTTTTGGTCAATGCTTTATTTTACTTAAAAGACATAGTAGTGAAAATATCTCATACTTTATTCTTAAAATTTCTATCAATTTTTCTGATTGTTACCCTAGAACAATTCAATTTCCTTTATGGAAGTTATCAATAACTACACTATTATTACTATAGAAATTTTATATTCTAATAAAAGATGAGAAGAGCAGAGAAATAAAATCAATTTCTATAACTTAAACGTATGAAATTCAAATTTACTAATGAGAAAATTCTGCTTTATCATTTGCATTTAAAACTAAAAAAATTAAATTCTTAATTGTTATGTTTTATAAACAGTGACTATCTAGAACATTTCCTTTATTGTCATAATTATATTCAAGGTATATTTATAAAATATATTTATGCAAATGGAAAATTTCAGTAAAGAAATTTAAGAATGAAGGGAAGTATGCTCATTTTTTCTTTGCAGTACGTCTAAAGGAATAAAGAATAAATAATTTAGAGCAAAAATAAACCTTTGGAATTAACTAAAATAAATTTAAAAAGCTATTACAGAAAGATAGTCTTAGGAGATCAGCAAGAAAGCTCGTTTGGAATGTTAACTGCTACTTGGCTTAACCAGGGCTTATATTGGTTAAAGTCTTTTCAGTTATTTTTCTTTGTCTTTTTGAAAGTATCCTGTCTTTGAAGTCATTACTGAGACAACAGATGGCATTAAGGTTTTTTTTAAATAAATTATTATTTTTGTCACATTAGCTATGAATAACTGATATTCATACTCAGCAGCAAATGTTCATAGGAAAATATTTTTTCAAGTAATAATTGTTACTAATGCCAATATAAAAGTAATCCCTAAATATATATGATTTTATGAAGGATAATATTATTAAGAGGCAATTGAAAGAAAAAACCCACAGCAACTTTTCACTTTTAGTCTTCTTGAAGAAATAAAATATAAAAACAATTGTAATAAGCAACAGTGGGATGCTTTGATGTTTAAGTCATATAAGTAAAGAAGACTTGTGCGGAAAAAAGTTTCCTGGGAAATTTATTTAAGTCAGTACTTTCTCAAATTGTATGTGGTATCAATTATGTAGAAGGAGGAGCAGGCACAGTAGTTGATATAGCACCCTGCAAAGATAGGGCTATTAAATTAAGATTTCCAGGGTTGTCAATGAGCAGGTCATATCTTAAGGAAGCATTGTTGAAGGCCAGAGCTACAGAAAAACAAGATTATATACACACATAAGTGAATCAAATCTCCATATTTCCAAAGAATAGAACAGAGGTTGACAAAAAAAAAGTATCATGAAGCAAAATTGGAACTTGAAGATTACACTAAAGCAGTCATCTAGCTTTCTTCTATTAAAAGTACATCTCCTCCTGTCCAGATAATTAATCCTGTTGCTGTTCTCTTTCTTCATAAGGCAGAACCAGTAACCGTGAAAATGAGTATAGCAATCTGGAATAATATTGTTTTGGAGGCTGGCAAGAGAAGACAAGGCTTTAGGCACATTGTGTGGCATGTTGATTGCTTTAGCTTTATCCTCAACACAACAAACAAACCCACACAACAACAAAAATGATCTTACCCTTCAAAAAATAGTAGTGTTGATTTTGTTTTATTTATAAGATTAAAAATAAAGCAGGGAGGGGAGTTGGTATCACTTCCAGGCAGGACTACTGTCTGTAGAGTTTGTGTGTTTTCCACATATCTGTGTAGGCATTTTTCTAGTTCTTCAGTTTCTTTCCACATTTTAAAGATATATATGTAGTAGTTATAAACATTGGTATGTTTCAGTGGTTTTAGAGCAGGGGTCTCAAACTCAATTTACCTGGGGGCCGGAGGAGGCAAAGTCGGGGTGATCCTTGAGTGCAAAGTCAGTAGTAAGCCTTGAACATTGGGGGGTGTGACCCAAACAACTAAAACAAAACAAAACAAAAAAAGATTCCTCTAGGGCAGGGCCACAAAATGTTGTACGGAGGGCCGCAAATGGCCCGCGGGCCACGAGTTTGAGACCCCTGTCCTAGAGTGAGTGACTGACTATGTGTAAATGGACATCTTATCCAGGATTGGCTCTTTCTCTGTGCCCTGGATTTCCAGGTTGTAGAAAGTGGGTTTGAATATGAATGAATGAATTAAAGTAATTATTTAAGATAATTAAAATTTAGGGGTCTTTATTTTGAAATTCAATTTTGTGACCAGATAATGCTGTAGGAAGTTTTATACCAATCAATTGGCCATTGTTAAAATTGGTTTTGTTATACTTTAATTTTGCTTAAAGTTGATTTCCAAGAACTTATGGAAGATGTTATGGAATATTTAGCTCACTTTCTCCATTCACTCTTTTCTAACTTGTTTTCATGCTGTCATCACAGTTCTTCATGCTGACTATACCAATCTGGGGGAAAATTTCTGTAAATACTCATCCATGGTTTTCCAGTAAAGCTATTAGGTTAGACTATCTAATACAGTACATTTTAGAGGTTTTCTTGGTGGTTCTAATGTTCCTGGGGTGTAAGATAGTACAGGTCTATAGACTTAGAAAACATTATAGTTTTGGACTTAATATCTTAATAACTATTTTACACACGTCTAGATTTGGGTGAACTGGGCCAAGGGGTCTTTCTCCTTTGCCTCTGTATCATTAGTACTTTAGGGTACAGGATATCCCACAGTTGTCTTGAGTGGAATCTTTTACTTGAAAATTGTGGACAGTATTTTTAGAGCTGAGCTAGATATCGTGGTACTCAGATCCTGGACAATAAGCCCATCCATTCCAAAAGGTCTGAGTGTGCGATGTAGAATAGCCAAAGGCACAGCACATGTCTTACAACCTTAGGTATGTGCCTTTCTATAAATAGTGGGAAAGACTTCTCCAGGCATGAGGGACCTCTCCTGAGGAGATAATAATTTAAAAGAAAATACTTATGAGAAAAGCTATATCCATAGCTGTTTTGTTTAGGGGCTGCATTTAGCAACACTTAGAGCTTACCCCTGGATCTATGATTGATATTACTTCTGGTGGTGCTCAGGGGGATCCCAGATATGTGGTACCAGATATCAAATTCAGGTAGTCACATGCAAGGCAAATGTCTTATCTGTTGTACTATATTTGACCCCACCCCTAACTGGTTTTGACATAGATACTTAAGACAATTCTTTACCATCCATGGTAGATTGTTCCTAATTCCACCTAACCCTCTACTGTTCTCAGTTAACCTGTGAATAACCAGGATTATCAAGCTTGAGTGCCTAAGCCAGGTCTCAGATGGCTTTCTCAGCCAGAATTGCTGCAGTGATCCACTGGCCATCACAGATAACAAAGCACTATCTCTCCTGTGGCCAATCTTGCTATCTAACATGGAATTTCCTGAGTTTATTAGCTACAATGACCCCAATTCCTAAAAATAAACTAAGATCAGGTAACCTTGCAACTACAGTGATTGTTCAGATGGCTAACTAACCAATGGAATCTCTGCTTTGTCTCCTTGGGGAATATTTTGCACCTCTAAGATCCAGGCCTTTCAAAAACCCATTGATTAGGAAATTTGGGATTGGAAAGCAAGCACCCTCCAAAAAAAGGCAGTGGGATTAATATTACATCAGTTTTCCAAGGCTACTGTAATAAATTATCATAAAATAGATAGTTTAGCCCAATAGAAATATATTGAATTGTAGTTTTTCGAGGTTTTAAATCAAGGTATTTATTGACTGCGTTCCTTTAAAGGCTGAAGAGTCCTTTCTTGCTTCTTTTGCTTCTGATAATTAGCAGTAATTCTTGGCGCCCTGTGGCTTGTTGACAGGGTGGTTACAATCTGCCTCTGTCTGTGCCTGTCCAAGTTTCCTCATCTTATAAGACAACAAGTCATAGTTTTCTGCCCATTTGAATTCTAGTCTGAAATCCTTTTACTTTGATTATGCCTGAAAATAATTTCAAAATGTGGCTGCCAACAAATGTGAAGCACAGTCACTTCCTGTTCCCAGTCTTAGCTGCTGGACTCATATATTCTGCCTCAGAGGGCTATGGCATCATTAAAAGTTCTCAGTGTACACATTATGTACTGAGAATGACATCATTTTCAATGCTGTTCAATGTTAATTCAGTTTCACTCTATGCTGGAGTGGCATATGGCATTTTTTTCCTAGTAAAGTGCTGCAGAGTCCCTCATCACCATATTTGATGGTAGTTTTTGTGTTGTTGTTTTGTTTTGTTTGGGGCCATACCCAGTGATGATCAGGGATTACTCTTGGCTATGTTCTCAGAAATCGCTCCTAGCTTGGGGGATTGAATCAAGGTCCATTCTGGATCAGACGTGTGCAAGGCAAAACACTCTACTGCTGCGCTATCACTCTGGCCCTTGATGGTAGTTTTTGTTCTTGGAAAGGACACGTAAAGTCCTCCTAACTATATATAATATATGTATATATGCAAAATATATACATATACAGATAGATATACAAAACATGTGTATATAATATATATGTGTGTATATATAGACACATTTGTTTTTATTTATGATCAAAGTGAGTTACCTAAAATGGTTGCTCCCTACTTTAACCACTTTAAGAAGTGGTTATTTCCTCAGGGCTGGTATATAGTACAGTGGTTAGAGCAAATGCTAACTTAGACCCCCATACCCCATGGCCTCCTGAGTCTCACAACTATAGCCAAAAAGCCCCTAACCATTGCTGGAGTGGTCCTAGTGACCCCAAACACTGGATGTAGTAGCCTTGGTAGACTCTAATACCACCAGGTCATACTCAGCAAATAATTAAAATTATATAAATAGTGCACCATGTTTTATTTTAAGAAAAATGATATGGTCTGTTGCAAACATTATTATTTTCTTAGTTAATTTCATTTGTGTTTTTCTTCCTGAATGATTCTTAGATTTCTTTAAAAATATAAGTCTTCTAATCTTTCCCTTTGGTTTAAACTATGGTATTTATAATCAAAATGCTAAATAGGTTTTTTTAGAAGGAAGGAACTGTTCCCAGAATTGAAATATCCTAAATATTGAGTCAGTAGTAAGACATAGGCACTTACCTTTCTTAACAGACAGACATCATTCCCACATGTTGATAATAGGGCACAGACAAAACTTGGCCATATGGTTCTGAGAAATTGTGAATATGTAAGGGTAATACCTTATTTAACTAATAAATCTTTGTGGTATCAGAAGATGTTAATTCAAAATGAATCTTACATTATATGCTTACCTTCCCATTAGCTTTTTTCCCGAAAAAATGTGTTTTGAGTAGAAATATAGGTGACTTTTAGTTTTAAGTTAACTTACTTTTAATGTTCTAATTATTTATTGCATTTTTTCTTTTCTTTTTTTAAATTACCTAAGTTTAATGGAATGTCTTAGAAGTAAAACTAACAAACCGAAATTGTATTTTAAATATGGCCTTTAGTTAAGTGCTATAAAATAAATTGAAGATTTATTCAACCGAGTATAATAATAATGCTTTTAAAAAATGGTTTGTTATATGCGTGGAAACTAAGAAAACAATATAAGAAAATCCCCCCCCCAAAAAAACTTGAAAGATAGACCAAACAGTACTTTATTTTATATTTCAGTTCTTTTTATTTGTTTTGTTTTGTACATTTTTGGGGTATGTTTATTTTGGGGCCATACCCTGTGCCGTTTTATTCTAGCTCTGCTCAAGGATCACTCCTAGTAAGGCTTGGAATCATAGATAGTGCTGGGGACCAAACCCAGGTAATTTTGCTCTGCTTAATAAATTTGCTGATAACTAAAACTAATACTAATAAAATAAGTAGCTAATAAGATAGACATGTGGAGAAAATGTGTTATAATAATATATTTACTTGTTTACATAGCGCTGGAGAGCATGGAAGGATATTATTATAGAGACAATATTTCAGTGGAAGAATTTCAAGCCCAAATAAATGCTGCCTCTCTGGAAAAGGTGAAACAATATAACCAGAAACTCAGGTCTGTATCTTTCAATATTTGAATATATTTGTGTTCATGTTTTACCAGAGCACATGAATAGAATTTTTATGTCACTCATTATATTGGCTAATATTAATTTTGATATATAGTCTACTTGCAAAGGGTTCAGTATTTAAACTAGTATCTTGTATAGGATTTTTTAAGTAATTAAATTAACCAACATGTATAAGACGTTAATTTTAAGTTTTTGAATAAGATATAAAGAAGAGTTGGCGTGCTTTTTGTACTATTTCCAGGAAAATTAGGTACCCAAGGAAGTTGAATGTATTAATAAAATTAATTAACTAATTAATAAAATTAATTAAGATGCTTCAATTACTATTAAAAGATGAACATTCTGACACTCAGAAAAGGCTTGTTTAACATGAAAATGCATGTATTTAATTTTTTAAAGTACCAAGTAGTATGTACATTTTACTGTTTTTTCTTTTAAACATAATTTTACTAGTATGATAATAAATGGCAAGCAAAATAAAGTAATAAATAAAGGGGAAATAAGTAAAGGGGAAACGTTCTTATAATTTTGAGGTTGATATTTCAAAAAACTTATAGCAAATATGTCTCTTATAAATTACTGTTAACAAATCACTACTAAGGAGTCAGAGTGGTAGTCCATGCGATAGGGCATTTGCGTTTCACCTGCTGACCTAGGACAGAACGCAGTTTGATCCCCAGGCGTCCCATATGGTCCCCCAAGCCAGGAGCAATTTCTGAGCACACAGCCAGGAATAAGCCCTGAGCATCACTGGGTATGGCCCAAAAACCAAACCAAACAAACAAACAAAAACCAGAAAACAAATCACTACTAAGAATCACTAGTAAATACCAGGGCTGTGGTTCAGTGGTAGAGTGTGTGAAGTGCTAGGTTGAATCCTATCATCAACCTCCAATCTCTCCTAAATTACAAACAAATTGTCCTATTTATTTAAACATTATTTTTGTTTTAACGTAATCCATAGTAATTTAAAAATAATATACTGACTTTTAAAATTTGGTTTGTAATATGATTAAACAGTTCTCATACTGAGAGTTGTTTCTTGTGATCATATGTCTACTATATGTAGACTTTCTTTAACTACTAGAGTTCAGTCTCTATAACTCTACCATTTTCATACCTTTTCCTATACCCAGAGTCTTTATTTCATTACATTATTTTATTATTTTATAAATCTCTCATCTTCAAAATCTTCACTATTTTGTTACCTATTTGGGGGGCCTCCCAAGTGGTTCTCGGAACTGGCAATTAGCCTACTGAACCTCTAAAGGCCTTAGCAAAGAGATTATATAGTTAGTTGGGTTTTGAGAACTACCATCTTCATTCACAAAGTGTGGTCAGATTGTGGATTGCTTTCCCACTGTGAACTTTACAATCTGAAACTATTTATTAAATATTATTGGTGTGACTCATTTAGAGAAAGAAAAGCATGATTTGGGCCGGAGAGATAGCATGGAGGTAAGGCATTTGCCTTCATGCAGGAGGTCATCGGTTCGAATCCAGGCGTCCCATATGGTCCCCCGTGCCTGCCAGGAGCAATTTATGAGCCTGGAGTCAGGAATAACCCCTGAGCACTGCCGGGTGTGACCCAAAAACCACACACACACAAAAAAAAAAAAAAAAAGAAAAGCATGATTTAGTAGCAAAATGAAGTCCTCCTCTTATCCTGGTGCCTCTTCTTTCTTGGGGTGTGAACTGCAGTGTAGAAATAAATGGTCCTTCTATGTCACAAAGAGGACCCTGTTGCCAGTCTGCCTCAGTTTTATGGGACTCTGGCTGGGCAGAGCCTGGCTGGGATGTCTGGAAGACCGTTCCCCTTGTCCTGGTCCTTCTCTTTTCCTTGGATTCAATAACTTGAGTGCAAAAAAGATCTTATTAGTCAAAATATGACTGAAGCTCAATAAAAATTTAAAAAAAGAAAAAAATTTATAAAACATTCCTCTTTATAAACAATATATTTGATATAAGTTGAAAGAAGGTATTTTGTTTATAGGAATCTTAGTGCAACCAATTTTGATCAAATTATAATTAACTGGGAAATATTTAGGCAGAAGTATATACTGTATTTTCCAGCGTATGACGACTTTTGAAACAAAAAAAAGTCAACGGAAAATCGGGTGTCGTCTTATACGCCGAGTATATCCCGAAAAATATTTCAATATGCCGCTAAACGAAATTTGTCTGAATATTGCCACAAAATGAATTTTCCAACTTGATCCTGCACCAATCACTGCAAGGCTGCTCGGACCGCCTCTCTAACTCAGCCAATCCAAGCAGGCTTTTGATGCATGCAAATTAGACAATGTTCTGGACCCGAATCTACACTGTCAAAAGTCTGCTTGGCCAGAGTCAGAGAGGAAGTCTATTACAGTAGAAACTTTGAACCTTTGCTTGTTGTGATTGGATCACTGTGGTACATATAGTTGCAGCACAGGAACATTCTGTCTGATACAGTGAATACAGGCCTAAACCTATGTTTTAACTGCAAAATTAGGGGGTCGTCTTATATGCCCGCAGGCAAATATGGTATGTTAATTGTTTAATGTTTGCCATACAGACAAAATTTGATATATATCAAAATATCTATAATTTGATAAATACATTGACAATATCCTCTATAGTTGTGTCATATCTGTACCTCTAAGGGAAGTCAATGGCAATGAGTTTGTTCTGAGAAAAGACAAGTATGAAGGTTAGCATAAAAACTTATGGCCATTGTATGTCTTTAAGTCTTAACAATCAAACATGAGGACACAATAGTGGACGCAGGCTTTTCATTCATTTGTATGTCCTCAGAACATATCTCTAGCTCCATCTTTCTTCCCCCAGTTTTCAATTTATTTATACAGGTTTTTCATTGCTTGGATAGCAGTTATCCTAGTTTTTAAGTGGAAAATTTGAGTGATTTCACTAGTGAGGAACTGTAGAAATACCTTAAATCTACAAGAGTACAGAGTTAATAAAAGCCAAGAGAAAAATATGACTGAATTGAAGTGGATGTTGGGTGTGTGTTGGTGGTAGGGATAAGAGCTTTATTTAAAATATGCATAATACCTTTACCCTTCCATTGTTTCTCTATAAATGTAGCTTTTTGATTTATGAGGTAATATGATTTTCTTTTAAGTGAACTGGAAACATTCCAGATATACATTTATCTCCTCTATAGTAGTGTTATTTTTGTTTTACATTTTGACATTCAGCTGAATTCCATGTTTTATACCTTATGATGCATTTATATTTTCATTTCTTTATGACTAGCTATAAACTAAAATTGAATTAAATTTCTTTTTGTTTTTAGATTAAGAGCACAGTTTTCAGAGCTGTAAATTTTGTTTTCCATGAAAGGTGATTTTTCAATACCAGGAGAAAAACAACTAAATTACCCAGAATTTGAATTTGCTTATAATTCTATAAAAGTTTTTAGTCTTCTTTCCTACTTATGAGATATAGCAAGAATCTAAAATATGTAATGCTTAAGAACTGAATACCACCTAACACAAAACTGAAGGAACTGCTGATTATTGCATGTTTATTCAACAGATCCTACCTTTAAAACAAGTCACAGGGGCAATGCTTTACATTCAAAGAATTAGTAAATAAGATAGAGGCCTGACGTATTAGACTTTTACCCCAGTTTATTACTTTTCTCCTCTTCAAACAAAACCACATAACTTGAACTATCTACTCCTGTCTCCCAATTAGAGGGGGAAATAAAGGAGGCAATAGGACCAAACAGGTGTAAGACTACGAAGTAATAGGATAGGTACAGAGGGGACCACATATTCTAGCAGCCCTGGGGGTGAGGGAAGAGGATATGGGAGGGAGGACAAAAACGGAGGAGTAGGGAAGACAAACCGGTGATGGGAATCCCCCCTGATTTTATGTAAATATGTACCTAAAATATTATTGTCAACAATATGTAAGCCACTATGATCAAAATAAAAATTATGTTAAAAAAAGATAGAGGCCTGAGAAATTTTTATGTATTTTTTTAATTTTTGATCAAAGTGGGTTACATATCTTTCACAGTAATATTTTAGGGACATATTCACATTGAATCAGGGGAATTTTGTCTGTATGGCAAACATTAAACAAAATTGTTACTAAGATATTACAACATTTTAGAAAATTATGTAGAAAAATTTGAAGATAAAAACATGTGTAATGAGAGAAATCGTTTTAATAGGGTTTGGGATGAAAGATAGGTGAGGGTTTCTGAAATGAATTAACTGAGGAAGTGACATTTATGCAGGTCTTTAAAAAAATAGGTGGTGCTTAGAGAAGGAGTGGAAAGTGATATATGAAAGAGGTCGTATTTTCTAACATGAAAGTTGTGTGGGTATTATGGGAATCCTAAAGAAAAAAAGAAATTATGACATGTAATTCAGACTGAATTCTAGAGAAAGAGGATAACAAAAGTAGAAGAGCAAACAGAATCAATATGCCTTGCTTTGCCTTAGTTCTCCTCCTTTATACCAGGTGACACCAAGAACACATTTAGCTCTGTTTCTCTTTGCCTAAAGAGTATAATGATTCAGAAGCCCTTTCAAATTTATCTTCCTGCAGAAACCTCTTATTCATAACACCAGCTGCAATTTATACCTCTCTTTCAAACTGAAAAATCCCCTTGATTTTGTTGGTTTTTGTGGGGGGTTATGCTTTATTTGCTTAACTCAATACACGTGAAAGCTACTGGGTTTTCTACTGTGTTTGGTATATAAAAAGTGCCAGACAGATAATTGACTTGAATTAGAAATAAGATTAACTGCACTATATTAGTCTCCTATTTTTGTAGTTGTTGGTAAATGTATTCTGTTCTCCGTCCTACCTTATTTTAATTGCAGAAAATTCTGATCATTTGAACGGTACAGATGCTGACTCTGTTGGAAACCTCTTTCAAAAAATGTATCAGCATAGCCAAGGCTCATGAATTTCACATAAGACCAAATCAGATAAAATTGAAATTATAGTGAAACTTTGGTAGCAATGTACTTCTTGATTTTAAAAAATAAAATCATTCTATTAAATGTTGTCATAATTATTATCTGAGGATATATTATAAATGCTTACATTATGCATGTCAAGTTATTTTATTTATCTTGGATGTGCTTATTCTTGTACAAATTTATACATATTTACCCTTGTAAATTGTAGCTATATCTTATTTTTATTTAAAGATATTTTTAATATATTCTTTAGATAAAAGTAAAATTAGGGTAAAATTGCATAAATGAGTTTACGGATTTTTAAAAAGATACTTATCAAGAAGTATATATGCAAAATGACAAGTGAAAGCAGATAATATTATCTTTTGGGAAACTTTTTTTAAAGATATCACCTCTATCTCTAAGTGAAGAAAATTTATTGTTTTCACTAAAGATGTGGGAAGATCCAAAATATTTCTGCTCAAAATTTTCTTTGGGATTAATGAGAGCTGGAATCACAGAGAAAATAAGTATGCCTTGAAGAATGAGTTAGAAAAGTAACAGTAAGTGAGGAAAAATTGTTAGTGCTTATGAAAGCAAGATTGATTTTTATTTTTAACTCTGCTGACTTTTCTAGTGCATCACAAGGACAATCAGTCTTAAAAATGCATATTCCAAGCATCCTAGTGATGCTCTTTCAGTGCAACTTTTTTCCTTTTACCTTTGTTCAGTTCTTTCTGCTGACATTTCAGACTTCTTTTAATTTGGCAGATAAATCATAGTAAGTGAGCAAATGATTAAAAATTATTTCTCCAAATCTTCAGCTCTATTCTAGTTAGGGAATTTAGCTGAACCTAGAGTTTTTGCTAGAAAAGATACAATTGTGACTTACAAGAAATAAAGGTTTACTAAAAAAAAAACTTTTTTTTTGTTTTGTTTTATTTTTTTGGACCACACCCGGTGACACTCGGGGTTACTCCTGGCTCTGTGCTCAGAAATTGCCCCTGGCTCAGGGAACCATATGGGACGCTAGGGATTGAACCCAGGTCTGTCCTGAGTTGGCCATGTGTAAGGCAAACGCTCTACTGCTATCAATCCAACCCCTAAAAATAATCTTGATTTATGTGAATAAGAGAACTTTTTTCTTTTTAAAGTTTTTGGGTCACATCAGTGGTGCTTAGGACTTACTCCTGATTGCACTCAGAGGTCAGAGTCCACTTTTGATGTTGCTCAGGGGACCATATAGGTGCCAGACGTAGAGCCTAGAATGGTTGTATGCAAGGCAGACACTCTACTCACTGTATTATTCAACAGTCCCAAGAATAAAACTTGTATTAGCTATACATCTTTAACAGGACAGAAATCTATACTATATTTAGTCAAATTTGTGATATCTATAATTTAGGGAGCAAGGTAAAATTTTTTGCCTGTTTTCTCTTTGTTTTAGCCAGAATAACTAATTTCAGTAGCTTTGCCCCATCTTTACCCATTCCTGACACAATTCATGATCCAAGCCTCATGAAATGAAGCTGACGTATCTTTTCAGTTATTTTATTCATATTCTTTTTAGGTCTAATTGTAATATTCATTATTTTATGCTTCTTATCCTTTGTGTTTCTATTTCTTATTTTACTGTGCTTTTTTTTTACTTTTGTCAATAAAATACGTACAAATAAATGAGTAATGAATGATTATGTTATAAATGCCCCAACACTGGGACAAATAAACCAAGACACCAAAAATATAAATGGTGATGGTTTCCTAACTGACATTAAGATGACTTCAGCAGACTAGTGGGTTTGGATGTCCATTTTGAGTGTCTTTCTGATACTCCCCCTCTGTTTGGCACACTATTCTTATGCTCTAGAGCATTTCTTTTGTCCTTAAATACAACAACAGAAATGTACATAAATTTGGTTGATACATAGACACATGAGACAATATGCCCTTCAGGATCTTAAAAGAAGCAGAGTCAAGGTTAGGTAAGATGGTACTTTGACATACTCCACTGAACTCCGTGGAATAGATAACAGGATGCTGAGCAAATGCAGAGCAGAGCACTTAGGAAAGTCAGAAGCATTCAAGACAGAGCCGTATTGAAACTTGCCAATAGAGGACCAAGTGAAGAAGGAGATAAAGGTATGTTAGTATGAAGTAATAGCAAAAGTATGTGGAATCATGATTGGTGATCAGGATCAAAGGAAATCAGTAGAGGTGATTGAGATCAGACCATGAAACAAAGATCCCAGTGGAGACCCTAGAAATCTGTAGGAAATATAATTTGCTGTAAGGTTTTCAACAGTGTATAGATAGATAACTGCTTTTAAAAGAAAACCATTGAAGTACTGTAATTTCTAATATTGATAGTGATGGTTTTGTGCAAACATCATTCCTGCACTACACTCAAATGGTCAATGGCCTTTCAGCAAGTTCTCAAAGGCTGTCCCTTTTGCTTATCTTCCCCTCCCTCAATATCAGTTTTGTGGACCAACTTTCTATTTCTGATGACTTTGGTCACATGTTATTCCCTTACTGTATTTCTTTAAATTCCACTTATGAGAGAACTCATCCTGTACCTGTTTCCATCTGACTAACATCATTCAGCATGATATCCTCTAGTTTTATCCAAGTATTTGTAAATTACATGATTTTATCGCTTCTCACAACTACAAAATGTTCAACTGTGTATATATAACACTTCTTTATTCATTGATCCAGAGTTGGATATTTGGGTTATTTTTATATCTTGGTTCCTGTACTTAGTGTTGTGATGAACAAAGGTGTGCGTCTATCTTTTGACATGAAATGTCTGTGTATGTGTGTAGGGGGGTGTGGATTGCTACCAAGAAGTGGTATCATTGGATCATATGGAAGTTCAATTTTTAGTATATTGAGAATTATTCATATTAATGATGCATTTTAAACCAAACTGCCTGGGTGATAGATACCACTGTTCACAAATTAGGTCAAAAACAAGACAAGAGTCTAGACTCTATTGGAAAAAATATTGAAACAACTTAGCCAAGTGGTAATAAAAATGAATTGCAGTGACAATTATAGGAGAAGGAGGTAGGAAAGGGTAAATTTAGTATTGGGTCAATAATTGGATAACAGATGGAAATTAGACTTCTGTGGTAATTATAGTGTATCATAAATAGATGTAAAAATGTACTTTTCTATTTTTTAAACAGTACTTAGCAGGCAGATATGATTGGGTAGAAAAGTACATATTTTAGAAACACTTAAGAGGAAAGGGAAATATATTTTCTATTAAATGCATACTGTTCAGGAGTTAGAGACCTATGGGAATGGACAATTTGGTCATTAGCTGATATAGTGATGAAAAGGAAAGAGAACACCTTTGGAATAGGGAGTGACAAGGTACTGAATTAAATTGGATTTAAGGTGTGGACTTGGCATTCTAAAGCTCCATTGATTAAACTGAAGTCATTAAAAGAGGTTACAGTTGAAATAAAAATAATTCTGAGATTTCCCAAATGGTAGTACTCACACTTAAAGAGTTCAGTGAATTTCTCTGACAAATGACAACTACTGAACTTAGAGTAAAACTATACTTCTAGCTCCAATGCATGTACTTTATTAAAATTCTAACGTACTCCTTCAAAAATGGTAAATAAAACCAATAATTAAGTGTGGGGTTTGGGGAAATTATTTAATTCAATGTTAAAATATTTTAAATAATATTTAAGTGAAAAATGAGAATTCCAAAGAATCTTAAAGTACATATAGATTAAGCTGGGGGGAAATAAACTCTTCAAATAATGTTCATAAAGTGGTCACCGGAGTATCCCCTTTCAGTACAACGCACAGAAGATCACCAATAGAACCTGGAAGCAATATATAGAATCTTCAATTAATGGCTCCTTTCTGCCAAAAGAAAGTCAGTACCTTGAGTTTTATGATTTCTATAGTTGTACTATAAGGCATTCATACTAAATAAATTTAATTTACCTGTTTTTAAAAATTATCATATAGGGGGGCCGGAGCGGTGGCACAAGCAATAAGTAGTGCATTTGCCTCGCATGTGCTGACCTAGGAAGGACCGCGGTTCAATCCCCCGGCATCCCATATCATCCCCCAAACCAGGAGTGATTTCTGAGCACATAGCCAGGAGTAACCCCTGAGCGTCACCTGATGTGGCCCAAAGAAAACAAAAAAAAATTATGATAAAGTAGCCAAAGACATAGTTGAGCAGGTAGCAGCCATCTTGCATGTGGTCAGCCCATTTTGGTTCCTAACATCCATATGGACCTGTAGCCAGTCATGAGTGACTTCTAGGTGAATAACCAGGAGTAACTTCTGAGTAACAATAAGTGAGGCCCATAGGCCAAAATTTCAAAAAAAAAAAAAAAAAAACCTTGATGTAAGTGTAATTTCATAATACACATATATTTTTTATGGCTAGGCACTTACATTCGAAATTGTATTTATACGATATATCCTCATGATATTTAGAACAATGTTTTATCTGTTTTTATGGTTGAACATAATTCAAGTCATTGTGCAAATATACCATAATTTATTTTACTAGTATCTGGTAGATGGATCATTAAATATACTTTTACTATCAGTAGTTATGCTTTTAATAATATTATTATATCAGGGCAGGAAGTGACTCAGAGAGATGGTACACAGACATTAATGCATGATTTCTGTGTTCAGTCCCCAATTCTGAACATATCTGATCATTAAAGCAGGATTAGTCCCCAAACCCCACTAAGGAGGTCCAAAAAGAAAAAGAAATAAAAAAATTTAATTTCTAGGTGCAGATATAATATTGTTTTGTCATTTTCTACTATATTTGATGATACCAAACTGCTTCTCTAAGTGAGTGTGCCTGATAGCAGAAGAATTTCTGTTGTTTGATTTTCTTAACAATTTTTTATTTATAATAGAGGTAACATGGGCTTACATCACTGTTTAGATTTGAGGAATCTTCTAGGCTTGTTTCAACAATACTAATCATTGTAGAATAAAACCAATCTCTAGTAGATTGATATGTTGAAGCTATTTCTTTTTTCCCATATAAACTACTTTATTTAAAGGCCATATTTCCTAGAGTTGGGCATACTACTTTTGTTTCCAGATCAGTGAAAGTGGAGCTATTAAGAAAAATGTAAAAGAAAAGAAAAGAAGAAGAGTACAGCAGCAAGAAATTTTGTGAAAATCATTCTATTTCGCAATGACATCATTTAAACCATTAAGTAAAAAGTTTTAGTAAGCTCTTGTTTTAGTTGATCATTCTGATACGTCTTTTGTTTCTAGCATTAGGGGGCTTCAATAGCATCAAATTTACAGTATTATTAAGGGATGTAAGTATTAAAAACATTGGAGTTGTAGCATAGTCCTGTAATTTCAAGCACTGCTTTCTGGCTTTTTGTGGGGCTTATTTTTGGCTGCCATGTCTTCTGGAAGTGTAAGAAGTTGGGGCTTGTATTTACACTCACTCCAAAAAAAGTCTTGATGGTATCAGCCCAAATAATGGCATACCTGGAGTTTTGGTCTGTCTGATTTGTGTCTCTGCAAAAAACTGTAGATGAGTAGTGAAACTGGGCCTAAAGCTATTTTTAACCAAAATTCAATGAATTAGGGATAAATACTATCAACTTCTCTAATTTAATGAATAAAGTTAAACCATCAATTATAAAAAATTTCATTGGAAGTCAAAATGAAACACTGTTAATAAAAATGATTGTGTTTTCCCACTTTCCAATATATTGGTTTATTTTTTATTGTTACTGTTGTTGTTGTCATATGTAGGGGTCACATATTTTTGTGACATCAGAAATCATAACAGAAGTGTTGGAATTGCACTTAGCAAGATGGGGCAACAACACACGTAAAACTTATTGTTTTGCACATTCATCAGGGCCTTTACCATGGTGACACATCTAGGTCCTTTGGCATCAAGTCCTTATATAAAGCTGCACATCTATTGAATGACATGGGCTAGGGAATGGAGAGTTTAAAGTAAAATGCTAGTGAGAGCTATAACTTGGCCCTTTTTATGTATTTGTACGTTCCCTACAGGGAAAGAAACTGAAAAGAGATATAGCAGACTCTAAAGGAGGAACCGAATCTAGTCTTGTGTCTGGGTAAAAAAATGCTATTGACAAAAGCAATAGAGGCGAGTCACACTAGTAGAAAAAGCCAGCATTGTTTCTGTTTTCTCATAAAGAAAACCTGCTAAAGAAAATGTCATACCTCATGTGCATTAAGTGCAAATTCCCCAAGGAAAGGAGTTTTTTCTGTGTTCATTGCCATTATTTTAGACATGGATCATTGCTTTTTACCTGAATAAGTGCTGAAATATATTTAGTGAAGTAATTGATTCAGAGTATTGAGAACTTGTCCATATGTCCAGAAAATCATAGTGTAGGCTTAGTATTTATTTTTATTACTCATGTTTCTAGTGTTGAATAATACAAGTTTTTAGGATGTTTCCGATGCAGTGACCTGAGGTTCATGCACACTATTGTGAAACCTGCACACACATTTACTTATAATACTACTCAACTGATAATCAAACTCCTGTTTGTTGTGGTGCTTACACACATGTCCACTAGTAGTCACACACTCCTAACTGCAGTGCTCAAGTAGCATTTTTTTTTAAAGATGGGGTGACCTCTTTTTTAGTTGCAGTCACACACACACACACACACACACACACACACACACACACACACACACACACTGTTTGTGCAACTAGAAATTGCTTCAGCATCAGATCTACCAGACACAAACAGAAGACCTGCCAGGATCAGCACATGCTGTAAGAAAAGAGATTAAACTCAGGACCTGATGCTTGCAAAGCAGGCACTTTTAACTATGAGCAATGTTTTAAGTCTCTTAAGGAGAAAAAACATTTACCTCTTAACTCTACTCTGATTCAGTATAGCAGGTTGCCAAAAAAGAGAAAAAATTAACAGAAAAGAGAAACTAGTTTTGTGTTTGCCCCATCCTCACTTGTTCCCTCATCTCTTCCCTTGGCAGCCCCTTTCTCTATTCCATCTTCCTTTAATTTTCTAGTTCATCATTCTTTTTTTTTTCTTTTTGATTTTTGGTTTTTGGGTCACATCTGGCAACGCTCAAGGTTTACTCCCGGCTCTAGGCTCAGAAATCGCTCCTGGAAGGCTAAGGGACCATATAGGATGCCGAGATTTGAATCACCGACCTTCTGCATGCAAGGCAAATGCATTACCTTCATGCTATCTCTCTGGCCCCTTTAGTTTATCATTCTTATTGTGTCTTCCTTGCCTTTTTTATTAGCCTCTTTTCCTCTTTTCCCTCTGTCTTTTTTTCTTTTTTATTTTTTACCTTTCATTCTTAGTTCATTCATCTACTGTTAGTATCTATTGAAGTAATTTTGTCATTTTCCACTTTCCTCTCTCTCCTGGGACTAGGTTGTTTTGCACTCTTTTCTGGTGCCTAAGATTCTTCTTACACCACAAAGAATCTTTATTCTCTTTGCTTAGTATCAGCTTTTCTAATATGCTCTCTGATGTACTTTACTAGCATTTTACTAACCCTTTTTAGATCTCTCATAATATGAATTGTGATGACCTATTTTACTGTCTATTTTTCCAACTGTATGCTTGTTGCAAATAAATATATTTTCAAATTATTCTTTTATCTTCACTCCCTGACACTGTCTTCTTTGTTTATTGAGCTAATAAATAGATATACAAATATGGAGATTAGCGACGCACAGCTGTGGTTGCCTGAAAGGCTAAAAAATGATTCATGTAAGTATTTCAATATTGAGGCAAGGCAGAAGGCAGATGCTAAAGAGCTAGGTCAGACTGAGAAGCTTTGGAGAAGGCAGACAAGGTAGAGAAATGGGAGCATGTGGAAAATAACCAGGCACTAGGCTTTTGTCAAAAGACTTTGTATATAAGAACTTGAATAAGTTGTAAATAAATGATCCAGAAAATAGTAGTTGGAGTTATTTGGGGATGATGACATGCAAATTAGGTACAGCGTTTCAAGAGAGTGGGTAGGTATTTGACAGCTTTCAGCTCAAGGAAGGGGTGAAATGTTTGGAAGTAGCATTGGTGAGTGACTTTTGTTTTGTTTTGTTTGGGGGCCACATTCAGTGGCACTCAGGGTTTATTTTTGGCTCTGTGCTTAGGAATCACTCCCAGCATACTTGGAGGACCAAATGGGATGCTGGGGATAGAATCCAGATTGGCCACAGACAAAGCAAAGGCCTTCCCTGCTGTGCCTCGAGTGACTCTATTCTCTGTCATTTAGTGAGTGACTTTCTAAAGAAAAATAGATGAAAATAGGAATGGGATATTATATAATATTCAAAATATACATGGAGACAATGAAGGTATTTATTTTACTCCAATTAGAAAATATAGTACATCATTCTCTAAAGAATTCAGTAGGACATAAAACTTTTCTTTGCCAATTATAATTTCTTTTGTTTGTCTGTTTGTTTTTGGGCCACACCCAGCAACACTCAGGGGTTACTCCTTGCTCTGCACTCAGAAATCACTCCTGGCAGGCTAGGGAACGATATGGGATGCCAGGAATCAAACATGCATCTGTCCTAGGTCACCCACATGCAAGCCAGATGCCCGACCACTGTGCTATCTCTTGGACCCCCTATATGTTCTTATTTATCATTTTCTTGGTGATTGGGATGAAGTTTGGGACACTCCCTCATATTCAGAAGATACTACTGACTTTGTGCTGCTCAAGGATCACTTGCTTGCACAGTGTTGGGTGTTTGTAAATGGTACCAGAGATTGAACCAAGTTTGGCAGCATTTTTTACTTTTTAATTCATTTAAAAACCATTTTGTGGGTAAATAGAAAAAGACCATTTTTGGGTTATGGACATATATTAGAAAAAATATGAGGCCTATAATCCTCATCAAAACTATATTTAATTCTGTATAAATGTTGGTCAAGGGTACTCATGTGCAGTTATTTGTAATGAAAAAACCTAGAAATCTAAAATAAGGGCCTAAAGAAACCTAATACTGAAAATTTGCTAACAAAGCAGATTTCAGATACATTGAGTATACACACAAAATGGTATGTAATGAGAGTGCATGATAATTAGTTTCACTCTGGCAATCATTTTATTTTGTGTTTGTGTATCAGATTCAGTATTTTTTTTAATAACTTAAGGCATTTAAATGAGTAATATGTGTCTGGGACTATATCACTTATTTGGCCTTGAGTGATACCAAATTAAAAAGAAACCATTTTGAAAGTATAACAGCCAAGAGTTAGTTATATATAAAAATCTCAACGTGAAAACTTAATCATGTTTACTTTAGACATTTCTTTTATTTTCACTTCTTTTTTAAATTAATATCTATATTTATACACCTTGATTACAAACATGATTGGGTTTCAGTCATGTAAAGAACACTCCCCTTCACCAGTGCAACATTCTATTGCCAATGTCCCAAATCTCCCTCCTCCCCACCCCACCAATTTAGAATAAAATTGTTCTGTGAAAATTTTTTGAAAGACTAATGCTAAAAAGTTAGTTCTTCTGAAGTTTACAGTGCATACTACTAATGCTTATGAATATATCATGTTTGTCATCTGTGACAATGGATGGATCTTCCAAGTTCTGTGGCTGTAACTTTCCTTTAAGCTTTAGTCTCCAATATTATTTGAGATTCAGCCTAATATTTATATAGTGAAGGAGAATCCTATCTACAAGAAAAGACTAATGTACAATAATCTATTATGAACATTAATACAAAGATTTATCTTAAGACATGCAGTATATTCCTTACATCTATTAGGTTACATATAGTTGAGTTGCTTGTAACTATAGTAACTTCGATCCTTTTCAGTCCCTGGAATAAAACTAAGTACATCAAAGATTAGATATAGAGAATTTATCAGGCCCTGTTTTTTGGTTATGAGATTAAAAATGTAAACATAGGTTAGGTTAACTGGCCACTGAGAATATGAAGATTAGCAATGTAAGCACAATGATTTTAATGTGTGAGATAGTAAGATGATTTAGTTTCACATGAGAAGCATTCTAGATTTGAGGACAGCTTTGTAAAGGACTAGCAGAATCATTTTAGCAGATGGAGGTGAGAGAGAGACCATCAGGCAGAAAAGCTAAGATGAGGGAATATGGAAGGGTTCATTCATGGATGCTCTCAGGGCATTCAGGCAAGTTGGGATAGGTAAAAGTGAAATGTGAAAGGTATTATTAATTGGTTACAGAAGACCTCAAATTGGGGCTGGAGTGATAGCACTGCAGTAGGGCATTTGCCTCACACATTGCAGACACTGAATGGACTGGGCTCGATTACCAGTATCCCATATGGTCCCTGAGCCTGCAAGGAGCAAGTTCTGAGCACAAAGCCAGGAGTAACCCCTGAGTGGCACAAGATGTGTCCCCCAAACACTAATAAACAAACAAACAAATAAACTTGCCAGATTAAAACAAAATGTTTTTGGCTTTTGGGCTACACCCAGTGATGCTCAGGGGTTACTCCTGGGTAAACGCTCAGAAATTGCTCCTAGCTTGGGGGAGCATATGGAATGCTGGGGGATTGAACCACAGTCCATCCTAGGTAAGCCACGTGCAAGGCAAATGCCCTACCGCTGCACCACTGCTGGGACACCACTCCGGCCCCAAAGATATATATATATATATATTTTTTTTGAAAGAACCTCAAATGGCCACATTGTAAAATTAAGTGCTAGAGAAACTTGATCAGCTTTAACAGAGTTAATGAAATGTCCTTATCTGTTTATTTTTAAGCTTTCTCTTTTTTTTAATAAATCTTTATTTAAGAACCATGATTACAGGCATGTTTGTAGTTGAGTTTCAGTCATAAACAAAATACCTCTCTTCACCAGTGCAACATTCCCACCACCAGTGCCCCCCTCCTCTCCCACCCCTGCTTGTATTCATGACAGGTATTCTACTTCTCTCATTCTTTAACATTGTCATGCTAGTTGTTAATTCATATCTGTTTTACGAAGATCAGTTTGAAGGCTGACAAGACAGATAAGAATTAAAAAAGGACATAGTGAAAACTGTCCTGCCAACTTACTGACAATTGATAAATTAGAAGGCTGATGTGGTTTTAAATCTAAACATTAGCTTTAATTTTGAAGTGCCAAACTTTCTTCAAAGTAATTATTACCAAACTAAATAAAATTAGTATTTAAATATTACTTTAACATATTTTTAGGTGCAATGATATATTATCTACTTTAAACTTTATCCTTGGAAAGATGTTCTTATCTTATTATTTGAGGGGATTTGGGCCACATCCAGCAGTGGTCAGTACTTAGTCTTGGATATGTCAGAGTCACTTCTAGGAGTGTTCAGAGACCATCTGCTATGTTGGGGATCAAACTGAAATCACCTATTTGCAAGGAAACTAACTTAGTTTCCTATTCCTTACACTTATCTCTACAATCCTGATGGTTTTTTTTTATTGTTTTGTTTTTTAATTAATTTATTTGAAGAAAGTGCATCGCATGTTGACATAGTTGATCAAAATACATTTGTTTCCAGGTAAGTGAAAGCAAAGGTATTGAAAAATTATTTTAAAATAACAGAAGAGAAGAAATCAAGAAAGAAGAAAAAGTACAGTAGCAAGCACATTTGTGAAAATTGTTGGTATCTCCAATGAAATCATTAATATAATGCAGATGGTTTAGTAAGCCCTTATTAGGTGTTCATCTGTTAAATTTCCACTTTCCTTTAGTGATGACAGTATCAAACAAATAAAATTGTCCAGAAATTCAAAGCACTATTACTGATTCTATGACTTTTAGGATCATGTACACAGCTGCCAGGCTTCTGGAAGAAGAAAGATAGGGAAAGGGTGCCCCCACTCGCTCCAAAAAAAGCTTGGTGATACCAGCCCCAAACGTGGCATTGCTGAAGTATAGTCAGTTCAGTGTCTCTAAAAAGAACCACAGGGTCACAGATGAGGCAGAACATCAGAGAAACAGTGATTCAGAGTGTGGAAGGCAGCAAACCTGGCTTCAGTGAATGACTTGACTTGTACTCTCCTCTTGAGATGGCAAGCTTTCTGGTGCATGGGCTTGTGAAGTCAAAATCTTTCATGGTGGGCCCGGAGAGATAGCACAGCGGCGTTTGCCTTGCAAGCAGCCGATCCAGGACCAAAGGTGGTTGGTTCGAATCCTGGTGTCCCATATGGTCCCCCGTGCCTGCCAGGAGCTGTTTCTGAGCAGATAGCCAGGAGTGACCCCTGAGCACCGCCGGGTGTGGCCCAAAAACCAAAAAAAAAAAAAATCTTTCATGGCTCAGTTTATGATGGTTTTGAGTATTTTTTTTTTATTTTGTTCCTTTTCATACGTTACTTTTGAATGTTTGGGCATGTTATTATTAGAATTATGTAAATATGTATTATATTTACATTATATGGCACTTGTGCTATAATGTATACATTACCCTATTATGATAATGGAAAGAGGAGCAAAAATCAAAATATGGTAAAATAATACTTGAAAAAGCATAGGATTTTAATTCAGTGACATCACAGACTGAAGTTGTTCAGAAAGAAAATGAGTGAAATAAAGTTATGACAATAGAAAAGCAAATTGTGTGTTTCTACTACCATGACACTATAACTCTATATTCAGGGGTATGAGAAGTCTCAGACAAATCAATTTTTAAAATATGTATGTCTCACTCTGAGGTTATGTCTGCTGTCTTGTTAACCTTCAACATTTTCCCCAACACTAAATACAAATGAAGCAAGTTAAATTTATTTATTATTTAAGATTTTTCTTCCTGTTACTCTAAACAAATCTATACCCCAGAGAAATCAAGTCTAAGGAATGATTTTGCAGGTAAAATTTTGGAGGTACAAATTAACCTTCTCCCATCTACTTAGTCATTATGTACTTTTCATTTTTACATAGGCACAAGTTGAACTGGTCTGATAAATATAAGTAATCAATGCCTTTTAAAGACTTTTTTCTGTAGATAAATATTCTGTAATTTAACTGTAAGGGTAGTCAAATGTAGTTTAACTATCTTATTCAGGAGACATCCAGTGATGCATGCATTCAGCTTCCATCCATTACAATAATGATATATTTGATTGTGTCTGGGACTAAGATTTATAAATGACTTATGCACTTTTATAATTATTTTTGATTGTTTTGCTTTGGAACCACATCAGGCTGTGCTCCTGGTGAGATTGGGCAGCCATACCTATGTGGTAGTGAGGATCAAAGCTGAATTGGCCACATGTGTGACTAATACCTATCTGCTCTATAACTCTAACTTCATAATTGTTTACTGAAATGATGAAAAATAGTTTGAAGTCCAAAAGCTCTCTTATGAAATTTAGAATATTTGGGACTTGGACATTTAAAGGTATTAAGAGAACTACTTGTATATCTGACCAAGTGAGAAAAATTCATGAATTATTAAAAAATATAGAGCTTATCTTATACATTATTATCTAGAGAAGCAATACTATTGCAGAAATATGACCTAAATATTATAGTTTTCCTTTTTTATTTATTTATAAAATATTGGTGACTTTAAGCCTTAATAGTATTTTTAATGACCTAAAATCCATATACTTAGAAATGATGGGGAAAATACTCAGTGTAGAATTGTAACTTTTATTACTGCTTTGATTATTCTTTACTAGTATTTTGAGTCTCCAATGACAAAAATAATAGGTTTAAGTACTTTGCTGTAGGCTGTTGCAGTTTATGGAGAAGCTTGATGACCACTAAAGCATGAGTGTGATTCTTTAAAATCAGATTCTCATTCTTTGCCCACATGAGAAAGACATTTCCCTGTGGTTAATATATACTGATTTACATGACTATGGAAACTAATTTCAGTGTTCCCAAAACTTGTTTTCATTTTCTTATTTTTTGTTTTTGTTTTTGAGTCATACCCAGCAGCGCTCGGGGGTTACTCCTGGCTCTCTGCTCAGAAATCGCTCCTGGCAGGCTCAGGGGACCAAATGGGATGCCGGGATTCGAACCACTGTCCTTCTGCATGAAAGGCAAACACCTTACCTCCATGCTATCTCTCTGGCCCCATGTTTCCATTTTCTATTGGCAAACATCAAAATGTAAATGATCCTTTCTACTCCTGGGTCTGGTTCTTCTATAACACCAAATTCCTTGCATTTTCATATGCCATGTATTTGTTTCCATTTATTCTTACTTTGTTAATGATATCTAAGTGTCTAATGTGTAGTACTTCTCTGTTTATTAGAAAATTAATTATAATTCTTTTGTTTGATGTTTTATTTCCTTCACAATGTTGATACAACTTAATTTCCCAACATTCTCTCTTCCTAACGTACATGAACTTGCCTTTTCCACTAAAATGATAATGACCATTTCTTAAACCACTCTTTTGTTCATTTACCTTCCCTTTGAAATTTCTGTTTTTTTATATTAATATATTTATTTAAACACATTGATTACAAATATGATTGTAGTTGGGTTTCAGTGATGTTAAGAACACCCCCCCCCTTCACTGGTGCAACAATCCCAACACCAATGTCCCTTTGAAATTTCAGTTGTTCCAAAACCTCATTCACCATTCAACACTTAGGCCATATAATGACCTTATTTCCTTCTCTGAAGAATATATTCTAGTAACACTTTATTCTTTTGCGGTTGGGGTGAGGGCTGTGAGATCTAAACTTGGCACTGCTCACAGTTTTTACTCCTGGCTCTGTGCTCAGGGATTATTCCTAGCAGGCTCTGCTCTGAGAACCTTAACTCAGGTTAGCCATGTGCAAGGCTAACACCCACTCACTCACTATACGATTTCTCCAGCTCCACATTTTATACCTTTTAACTTACTCATCACTCTCTGTATTGCAATATAGATATTGTATATTTGTGTCAATATTAGATTGTAAAAGACAAATGCTAAATAAAGATTAGATTATTCGTAGCTATTTCATTGATTGTATTTATACCAGACACATGGGTATACAATATAGCACTGTTTTTTGTAACTGATGACCATATTGTGATGCCTCTTTTACTGGTATTTTATCCTATAAAGATTAAATGACAAATATTATAATAATATATTTATTTTTATGGAAGAATTAATGTATGAAATCGTGACAACAAAGTGTAATATATACCAGCATGAGAAAAACTTACTGCTCAGCCCATATAAATTAGCAGGAGAGTTTTCAAAATAGGCTTAATGAGATTTACTTTATTGAGCCAAAGGTCCATGACTTCATTCTTACTAACCTCAACAGTATAATAAACTATATTCAGTTTGGGCATTAATCCAATTTTACCATTAACTTTCTCATAAATTTTGATTAAAGGACATAGCAAGACTTTTTATAATTAAGAGAAGTACATTAGAAATTTATTTCCTGTCTATATTAATCATATTCTGAAAAATACCAAAATTCTTTGAATACCTGTAAACCAGAAGTGTGATAGATAAATATGACTATGTAATCTTTATTTTTTAAAAAAGAGAATACCTGTAATTATTTACTTGCCTCAAGTCCATATTCTCATTTGAACAAATGAATGGAATTAAAATACTTTGGGATATAATAGATTTTATAAAGTAACCTGGTATTTGTATTTTATAACTGTTTTCTCTAAACTTTATATTTTTTTATAAAAATTTTTTGCTTTCCATGTTCATAAATTAACTACTTTATATGTCTGGATCAGTAAGTAAATATATTTGATTTTTTCCCCTTTTTTGTTGTTTGTTTGTTTTAAGGGAAGCTTTATCCAGTAGTATTCAGAACTTAGTCCTATCTCCATGGACAGGGTTAATTCCTGCTACTGCTTGGCGAACCATATGGGGGTGTCATTGAACCTGGACCAACCATACACAAGGCTGGCACCTTATTACCTGTGCTATCTCTCTAGCCATTCATATATTTAATTTTTATATATTGTTTAACAATATTTTAAGGGCATAGATCTATCATGAGTTTTTGTTTTCTATTTTTCTTTTGCTATAGAGAAGCTTAGAGAAAATGTGGCTTTAGACACATGTGTGTTGCCAGCCTGTGCACATGTTACCCACCTCTCCAATCTGAGATGTGTACTTTTCCAGTTTTATCTGGTATCTGTAGCCTAGTTCTCTCTTTTTTTTTAAAGAATTCCATGCTCTCCTTTGAGCTTTATATAATCTTCTCCCTCCCCTTCCTCGGTAATTCCCAATAAAATCTGTTTTTACCTCAAAAGGAAAAAGAAAAGAAAAGAAAGTGTAGTTGCTCTTAAACAAGATTGCATCTCTGTGGGCATTTCTTCATTTTAAACCTTTTTTTCTCTCCTACACAGTTATGGGCCTGTGGTAGACAATTCTTCTGAGCTTGGGACCATTCCCTGCAATCTTGGGAATGATGGTGCTAAAAATCTACTCCACAGCCACATTTCTAGGTCCACATTTTAAATTTTATATAGATTTATATATTTTTCTTAAAGTTTCTTTCTACTAGTTCCTTTTATTTTCCATGGATAGGTTTAGAACATTTTTTTTAAAAAAGGCTTTGTCTCATTGATAACTGAAAGATTTCTGCTCATGCAATTTAAATATCAGCAACAGATAATGCATTTCTGCTCAAGATAAGCCTAAGCCAGTGATGCTTTATTATTTTTTAAGGTATCTCTGAAAACAGGAAGAGAGCTAAGTGCAGGCAACTTTCACAGCATTTCTCCTGGGACACTTTCCTTAGGAGACAGTGATGAGCTCTGGAGTGCTTTTACAAAAGTTTTCTTCTAAGACAACTCTAGATATAGAAAAGCTGGATCTCTATGGCCAATGTGTCTGATTTGGCCGTCTAAATATCACATTTTTATTACATTAATCTAAAACCTTTTCCTTGTATACCTAATCCTCTATCCACTGATTGGAGTTTATTTATAATAATCTATAATCACTGTAATATAATAATATTTCAGATACTCTTAGGAGAAAGAACGTTTTCACTAAGTTTATGTTGCTATGGCTACAATTACTCTAAGGTGCACTGTGGATAAAAGTTACTGTTGCCTTCTGAATTATACCTATTCTCTTACCACTGAACTGAGCAATTTATTTGCATTAATCTTCAATTGTATGCTGTAAATACAGTAAACAATTCTAATATCAATTTTAGAAATGAAGAAGATGCAAGTCGCAGAGGCTAAGTAATTTGTTCTTGAGTTCTCCTACTTTATTTTTGTAACTCCTTTACATTTTCTGGCAGTTACCTTTAAGGAATAGCATGAAGATATCTTACAAAAGCATTACTCTAGCTTCACCTTTGCAGCCCCTCCTTGCTCCAAGCATAGAGTATAAATACACAGCAAAAAAAAAAAAAAAGCCACAACTGAGTTCATAATGTGATAGTCAATGGCCACAAACCAAATAGAAATGCAAGGGAAGAATCCTGGTCTGTGCTGAGGCTTGTGGAAAAGTGTGCTGCAGAGATGTACAGTATAATTTATGGAGGGAAATGAGAAATTAAAACCATTGTACAGTAGATGGAGAACCAGAGCCAAACCCACTGCTTGAAACAAAGTTGTTAGAGGAAGGCTTCTTTTGAGGAAAGGAAAACAATTTATTGCCCATTACTGCTTGAAACTGGCACTTTCGTGCACTTAAGATGTCAAGAGGAAGCCTGTATGGCCATTGAATGAGGAACTGAACCAAATCACTGACTGGTTTAGTGAGATGGTTGATAATAATCCAGATGTCAGCACAATGTAAAATTCAAAGAATCTATATAAAACTTAAGACAGATGATGGTTTGGGGTCAAACAGAGCTCAACAGCATTCATAAGAAAAGAAGAACAATGAGAGAGGGGATGAAGCTACATTCCAAAAAGTAGAACAATGAAAACTTAATAGAAAGTTCTCACAGTTTCTGATGAATTTGCAAAAAAAATTACAGAAACAGGAGGGAGTCTAATACTATGGAAGAATCAATGAAAATGACACATAAAAATAAATTTTATTCTAAAGAAATTTAGATATATATGCTTACAAGTATATTTTGAGATTTTATGTTTTACAGTGCTATTAATGATGGTTTCTTCTGCACATTATTCCAAGCACCACACTCACTCTCATTGTATCCAAAAGTAGTCCTGGGATTTAGGCTGAGAGAATTTCAGTGATACACTGAAATGTCATAGGAATTCAAAATCTGGGTTCAAAATGTTCTTGGGGCTCAGTAATGACCATTTTTTGTGTTGAACTGTATATTTAATTATGTGACTATTTTGAAAATAATTTTACCTCATCAAAAATACTCCATTAACTCTAAATTAACCATAACCTGTCTTTGTGGATTATGCAATTTCTTGTTTAGTCTTTTTGTTTGTTTGTTTGTTTTTTTGGGCCACACCCATTTGATGCTCAGGGGTTACTCCTGGCTAAGTGCTCAAAAATTGCCCCTGGCTTGGGGGAACCATATGGGACACCGGGGAGGATGGAACCGTGGTCCTTCCTTGGCTAGCGCTTGCAAGGCAGACACCTTACCTCTAGCGCCACCTCGCTGGTCCCTCTTGTTTAGTCTTGAGCTAGTAACTAACCATGGCTGACATTTCTTTGGAAACTATTAAAGAAATTATTTTGGAGCATTATGTGTCATCTACTGTTTTAATATAGTCATTATACCAAATATTGGTCTGGTATACTTAGTATATTAATACTATAAATGTTAACACCACTGCAACTATGATACTTAAATTATAATAAAATAAAAAATTAAAAGTGATAAGGAAATTAAACAGTTTCTCTTATTGTAATCTGATTTCAACAGACAGTAATATTCTTAAATAGGATTTGGCTTGTAATCAGAGCATAAATAGAGGCTGAAAAGGTTAACCTAGTATTCTGTTTAGTTTTTTTAATACTATTTACTAAATCACTCTGTACAAGACTTTAAACTATATTTAAACTCAGTACACACAATATATAATTTTCAACTTTCATAACATTGTTACAAATATTAATGAGTATGTGTCCTGTAATATATGATGTTCTAAATTTTTATTCAATTTGTTCAATTCATTTAATCTTTGTGACAATATTATGAAATAAATACTAATATGACCTCTTACTACAAAAGAAGAAATTGAAGCATAAACAAGATACATAATATCTTTAAGGCCACCGAATATATAATGCAGCTGATGGTATCATTCATAACACTTTCCATATAAGCAACTATTAACTTATTTTTGTCCATACATTCATCCAGTGTTCAACATTTTTTGTCTATTTGTCTTTATAAAAAGAACTTAGTAAAAAATTTTCATGGTTTTGAATTTTCCAATTAATGATCATTTCTTTTTTTAATTTGTTTATATTGAGATATAATAGACATGTAATAAATTGGTCAGCTTATTTAATGATTTAAATTTGTGTATTTTGGCAAATTTATCTTCAAAATATCTCCTTAACTTTCATCACTAACTATAGTTACACTATGTTTCTGTGTGTGAGAGAGATAAGAATTTTTAAGATCTATAATCTTAGTAGTATACAATATAGTGTAATATCTAATACTTTATTGTTACTGTAGCCATAATTATTCTGTGAATTCTTCCAGAGCATTCTACTTGGACAAGTCAAATTCACCACCAAACTCTACATCCAAAGCTGCATATGTAGATAAGGTAAGATTGAGTGCTTAGATATATGAGTGGATTTGCCATTTATATGCAACTCTTAACTTTTCTACACTTTTACTTTGAGTAATGGATAATTTTAATTATATATATGTTTTAATTTTTTAAAAATTTGTAACCTCCATACTAAAACATTTTAGACATACCAAAACAACTCAACAGAGGTTCTGGGGTGTGGCTTAAGACTCTGCATGCTGCCCCTCTCCCTTCTTCTAGTCCCTTAACAGCACTGGAGTAACCTAAGTCCCAACCTTCCCTGTCCCAAATCAACTAAAAAGACTGATGTCTACCCCCATCTAAAAGGATTTCTTTGTATTAAACACGTTAAACTTCCTGTTCTTTACTGTTTTTATCTGCAGCTAATGAGGCCACTCAATGCTTTGGATGAACTGTACCGACTAGTAGCCTCCTTTATCAGATCCAAGCGCACAGCTGCCTGTGCAAACACAGCTTGCAGTGCCTCTGGAGTTGGACTGCTCTCAGTTTCCTCGGAGTTGTGCAACAGACTCGGAGCCTGTCATATCATCATGTGCAACAGTGGTGTGCATCGGTATGTGAACTTAGAGTTGGAGGTGACAGTTTACACTCTGGCTACAGGAATCAATGTATAACTGGAAGCATTCAAAGTATCTGGATATATGAGGTTTGAAAATTAGAAAATGTTTACACAGTATTTTCTTATTTCAAATTTTTAATTGCCAGTGATTACTCACACAAATAAATGCAATCTTAGGTTTATGTCATTGTAGTCTACAACCTTATCACTCTTGTGTTTCTATAAAAGATTTAATAATTTAAGAATAAAATGCTACATATGTTTTGGTCACCATAGAATTTGATTTCTAAGAACTGAGGTAGCCAGTTAAATAGACTTTTTTAATAGACTTTTAATAGACTTTGATAACAGACATTTTGCTTTTTTAGTAGTCTAGAAACTTAAATGCCTACTTGTTGTTAACAAGTTGCTATTTTGAGATTACTGTATCTTTGTAGTGCTGGTTAAATTATGGTCCTGGGACTTATAGGATATGTTCTTTTGAAACTCTAGGTGGGTCCTTTCTTGGATGTTCTGCTTAGAACTACCAAGCTCTAGGTATAGAAGTGTATCTAGCAGTGTCAGAATGAAATATGAGTGGGAACCCCAGAATCATTAACTGCTTTATATCAACTTATGCCAACTTCCAACTTTTATTAAGAAATGAACCACAGAGGTGGGTGTAACAAGCATTGTCTCATCCTCAAGCAATAAGTCTTTGTCGTCAATCCTAGTTCTGAATTCAGATTTGAGGGTGGCAAAGGTTAATACTTAATTCATGCAAAGAACTACAGTTGATACTCTTGGCTATGTGACAGAACACAGTGACACTTGGAGACTTTACATAAATGAAAAAATGATTAAAAAATAACAGAAGGGAAAGTAATATAACACAGTTAAAGAAAAAGTAAATCTAAGCTATAAATAATGACCTAGGAAAACTTTAGCTGCGGAATAAACATTGAGAAGGAAATTAATTGATCAGAACTGGGAACTTTTCACAGAGAAGGTGATATTTGAGTTGAATTTTGATGGATTAGGCTGAAGTAGTAGGAAGCAATAGTGAATCATTTTTTTTGTGTGTGACAGATTTATATTGATTAAATTCCTTGACTTGGTGTGCCCAACTCCTGGTTTCTAAGTCCTCTACAGCAAGATCTTGCTTATTAAGCATGGGTAAAACTGTTTATCTGAGAGAACATTGCATTGTGTCTATTTTGATAAAACAGATATAATTTCCCCCTTCTTATAATTTCTATATACTTTGTACTCTATTATAATGTTTTAATAGCCTAATTGAAATCATCATCTACAGGCAACTAAATGATTAAGATATAATCTTACAAACGTTTTATTTAAAGGGGATTATTGTTTTTCCTTTTCAGAGAAACTCATGTTCATTCATTCTGTTTCCTTAAATCCTTTTAGTTATTTGTTAAATACACAGTGAATATCATTTGTGTGCCAGCTCTATTGCCATTACTGGGAACACAGCCCTGAGAAAATTAAGTCCCTTTTTTCACAGAATGTACATGATGTTGGAAGAAAATGAATATTAAATAATGAATATTTAATGTGGTAAGATGGAATAAATACATAAAAAAGTCAAATGGTAAAAAAGTGAGAGATTGGGAAAAAGTGATAGCACCAGCCAAATGGAGGGTTTCCTTTGTAGGATATGAAGAGGTGAGTTCTGTAGATACCTTAGGGAAAGAGAATTCAGTCATAGAGGATACCAGGGCACAGAAGAATTACAAAATGCATATGTTCAAGGGAAAGCCTATAGTGGTTTCAACAAAGTACCATCATCTTAATCCTTTGTCTTCTTGAGTTACCCTTGTGCAAGATTTGAGTCATCTGAAGAATGGATTCACTGTGACAGTTAAGGGGGAACCTTAAAACTGAAACTACAAAACATGCTGCCATACTGCTATATGATTATACTGAGAGTGATGCAATTAAATCTACCATTTGATCCTAGTTTTAGGATCCAGGTTATCCAGGTTACCTCTCAGCTTTTCTGTGAACAATCTTAGAGTTTGATTGATTGCATTTGGGAGAAATTTGATTTTCTACTGCTTTATGATCACTCTATTGTTTGGTAGATGAGAGTCATAAGCGGTAGTGAAATTTTAAATTAGTGTGTCTTTCTTCATTTCTACAATTCAAAAAATTATAGCTATAGTGAATTTATCTCAGAAAAGACCACCAAAATAAAGGCATAAGTGCTCCAAACAGATATGCTGAATTTAAGATAAATGCTATTTGAAACTGCTAGGTTTTCTTTAACTATTATCTGAATTTAAATAGAAGTTTAGGATATCTTTGCTTTTTTCAATTAAGACTACGCTTCGATTTTTCATGAAGATAAAATGTGTGCTAATTTATATTGCTATCAGTAATCCCACATAACATTCCTAAAGTAATTCTTTGGTAATTATAATTCAGATCACTAGAAAGGAACTCAAGTAAATCTGGACCTGTATTAAATGTTAAACATGGAGTTTTGCCCTCTGGTTCTGAAAAAAAGGAAGAAAGGAGAAAATTATGGTGTGATTTAGAATAAATAGTAATTTTTTCTTTGCCATTTCCTTTGCAAGCCAAGAGGAAGAATAGTTAATAATATGTGATATGCATTAATTTCCTGCCTTTTCCAATTTATTTGAAAAAAATTTTTTTTAAATATTTCATTATTCTACATATGGTTGGTATTAAAGAAAAGAATGGTGTTTTTTTTTAAGTTAAAAGTCAGATGTTGTTAGTGCTAATGTCTAGATGTTTCAATGCCAACTTAAATTAGATGCCAGAATTACATGCAGCAGTGAATGTGAGATTAGTAGGAATAGAATTGAAAATGAATTATTAAAGTATTCTCACAGCATTTAGCCTGGTTTTGTTTTTATTAAATTATTTTCCTTGGGTAATTCTTAGTATTATCATCCTACTAATGAACATTTCTGCCCACTCTCCTTCAGAGCCAGGAGTAATGCCTGAGCAGAGCCAGGTGGGGCCCAGAACAATAACAAAATAAAGAATGGAAAGTTTCCTAATATCTTTCATCAATTTTCTTTTCATTTTTATAGATAATAAATGCTCTTATTCTTTTTTATTTTGTTATTGATTACTTTATTTAAATACTATAGACACAAGCCTGTTCTTAATGAGCTTTTTTTTTTAAAAAAATAATTGTTATTGTGACCAAAGTGGATTACAAATCTTTCACAGTAATATTTTAGGCACATAGTGACATTAAATCAGGGGTATTCCCACCACCAATGTTGTCCTCCTTCCAACCCTGTTTCCAGCATACATCTCATATCCCTTCCTTTGCCCCCTGGGCTGCTAGTATAAGTGGTTCCCTCTATGTCTAGTTTGTTGTACAATGGGTATCAATTCTGTTGCTCCTGGCTTTGAACTTGGTGTTTAAGACTGATCTTTTTTTTTTTTTAACTCAACGTTCATACAACAGTTTGGTCTTGGTACCATCCATTTTTCCCCTCAATTTATGAGGCAGAACAAGATGATTCAAGTTATGTGGTTCTGTTTGAAGGGAAAGAAAAAGAAAAACAAAACAAAAAACAAACGAACCAGAAAAACCCAAAAATAGCAAGCAAACAAACAAAAATAATCTGGAGGAGTCCATCTAGACAAGAGGGTTATAAATATCAATTTCAGAGAAGAGAGGGAAGGGCCGGAGAGATAGCATGGAGGTAGGGCATTTGCCTTGCATGCAGGAGGTATGTGGTTTGAATCCCGACATCCCATATGGTCCTGAGCCTGCCAAAAGCTATTTCTGAGTGTAGAGCCAGGAATAACCAGAGCACTGCCAGTTGTGACTCAAAAACCAGAGAGAGAGAGAGAGAGAGAGAGAGAGAGAGAGAGAGAGAGAGAGAGAGAATACCCGAGCACTGCTGGTTGTGACCCAAAAACCAAGAGAGAGAGAGAGAGAGAGAGAGAGAAACAAACAGAGAGAGAGAAGAGAGAGAAGAGAGGGTATAGGGAAAAAACATTACAAAAAGACAAAACACAAATATAAAAATTAAGTAAAAAGAACAAACAAGAAAACAAAAAAACAAAACAAAACAAAAACTACAATGACAAAAAAATTCAAAAAAAACACCACCACTATACAGACAACAACCAAGCAATAATCATGAGCCTAAAATAAACAAACAAAAAAGAAAAAAATTGTGCTTCCTCCTCCCCTTTTGCAAAGGCACAGTGAATATTGGGGAGATTAGAAAGGGAATTCCCTTGACCTAAGAGAAACAGGGTTTCTCCTCCATTTAAGCATTCTGTCATGGAAATGCTCTTTACTCTCCCCTAGGTCTTTTGGTGGTGTGTGGAAACTTTCTTCTCAGTCGTGATAAAATCAGGTCTCTGTAACTAGAGATCTTGGTATTTGCACAGGTCATAGGATGGAGCCTAGGATAGAGTTTTTCTTTACGGTTTTAGACTGTCAGTCTTCTGTAATTGGTGTCTTGGTGTTTGCACTGATTCTAGGACAAAGCTTAGGATAGAGTCTTTCATTATGTTTCCAGAAGTTCTGCTCAGTTGCAGTTGTCTCAGTTAGACCTCTAGAATTAGTATTCTTGGTTGTTGTATAGATCGTAGGCCAAAGCCTAGGATAGGTTCTTTCTTATTGGTTCCAGGATAAGTTCTGAATGGGCTTTTAAAATAAAAAACAGATTTTAGATCTATTTACATTTTATATTTCCACAAAATGTACAATGCTATTTCAGCAATGCTTTAATAGAGACTTTTGGCTGGGAGATAAAAATATCTTTTGGCTTTCCACTTCTATGATAATTTGTGCTGTATTTCGTTCATAAAACTGCTTTATACGCAAAATTTTAATTAATTATTTTTTTTGGTCAAACTGAATGCTTTTCAAGTATTAAATCAGCACTGTGGCTTTTAAAGTTCTTTTTTAATCACACAGTTGTTGGTGGCAAGCATTCCAAAAGCATGCAACAGGGATTTCTGAATTTCTATTCAATGCAATATTTTTTTTATTTTGTTCCTTATTCTTGCCCGTTTAATCCTCAACTTTTGTTTTCTTTAGCCAGTATAAATCAGTCTACTTCAAATGTTGTAAAGCTTAAAGCAAAAGTCTTACTCTGCTCCCAAAGTTGTCATTTCTTGCTATATTAAAATATTCTGTTCCCTAAGCCATTGAACCAAATGGGTGGAAATTTCCAGTGCCTACCTGTAAGCACCTTTCTAGTGAGGGTGAGAAATCTAGAATCACATTGTTTCCCCAAGGACTTGTTCCAGGGAGTTTTCCTCCACAAAATCTCTTTTCTCTGCACTTATTAATAATAGGTGTTTCATGGTATAATGGGTGATGGTAGGTTCTGCTGGAAGGTGGCTGATTCCAGCATGAAGCAACTACTTCTGAGTTATCTGGGCTTAAAGCTTGAAAATTTGTACAAAAAAAAGCACATTTATTTTATCTTCATTATTGTAAAGATGATTTTATTCCAGAAAACAAGTTTCCGCATTTTAACTCCAATACTTCCAGTTCATAAATCTAGTTCATTTATGCATTTGTAAGCGGCATCATAAAGAAAGTCTCACTACATCAGAGTGGCCTGTATGTAGTTAGATTTTGTATCCCATCCACCTTCTTTGCAGTATCCCCCACTGTGGATGGGAGAAGACCCCAACCTATAGTCATTATTAAAAGACAAATATCAAGTATTCTGTAACTCTGCATTCCAGTGTTTGACTATTCTGTGTTCAATATATTATGAAACATAAATTTAACATATACAAATTTTCAGAAATAAAAGACTCTAACATGACAAAGTAGTATTTTGTCAAGATGTACTTATTAACAAAGTTATCTGGAAATTGAGACATTTTCACATTTCACTGATGGTGAATTCTCAGTCTTCCCTCTCAGATCACCTCCCTGCCTAGCAGAAGCTTGTCTAACTCACTATGCAAACATACTATAAATCTAAAGAAAACGCGCCTGTTAGGAAAATAAATTCATAATGAAAAATTTAAAATATGAAAGAGAAATTTGTTTTATCTACTTGGTTACTGACACAATTGATCTTTTAAATGAACTTAAGTTGTAATGACTATCAAGTCATAAAAGCAATTAAATTTTGGTGGATTTTGTTTTTTTGTTTGTTTGTTTTGGATAACACCCAGTGATGCTCAGGAATTACTCCTGGCTTTGTATTTAAGAACCATTTCTGGTATTACTTGGGGGAACCACTTTGGATATAGGGGATTGAACTCCTGTAGGCCACATGCAATGCAATTGCCCTACCTGCTGTACTTTTGCTCTAGCCCTTAAATTAACTTTTTTTCAGATAACTTTCTATTGATTTTTGAAGTTATATTTTGAATTTAAAAGAAATCATTTTTCTTAAGAACATTGTATTATGTTAGTACCGTGACATGAAAGGACAAATTGACAAATAGATCCCTCTTGAGGAATATAGATTCTTAAGAAAATGGAGCAATCAAGGTAACCTGTGTTTAGTTATCAGAAACTTTAATTGGGTCAATGATAAGACATTGATAAAATAGGCCCTATTATTGTACAACTTCAAATAAAGAGATTTACTGTGGGGAGCTCTATATGTAGGTTGGAGTCTATAAGACTGAAGGAAAAGTTATTTAAAGCCAAACAAAAGTTTGAAATATATCCATTTAGTTGTTTGTGTAAAAGTTATTTGAGCGTATCAATGATATTGAGTATTGAATATTCAATCAAACATTGAATTTCAAGTCAAAAGAAATATGACTAATGAGGCTGGTGTGGTGGTGCAGAGCTAAGGTGTTTGCCTTGTACACAGCTGACCTAGGACCACGGTTTGTTCCCCCAGCCTCCCATATGGCCCCCCAAGCCTTGAGTGATTTCTGAGCACATAACCAGTAGTAACACCCCCCCCCAATGAAAGGAATATGACTAGGTAGAATAAAAGAAATGTATCTCTTGACTCTTTATCCTAGGATCATATTCCCATATTCTCATTTTAAAAGTTTTAAAACTATGCTTTAATCTTTAGAAAAGATAAAACTTTAATGCTATAATAACAAGGCTCTGGAATAAAACAAACTATACAATTACAAAAGGGTATACTTAGAAACCAAAGCTGTTCTAGTAAACTCAATGAAAGAGAAACTTAAGTAGTGGCTAAAAAGGAGTTGAGTAGATAGAGAAATGAGGAGAATCTTTGTGTATAACATATGATCGATGTATATAATCATATCCACTTTTTCTTAAACTAAGGGGGGATGAAGAAGTATAAGAGAGAGAGAAAAAGGACCTGTAAAAAAAAAAAAGGTTTTACAGACATGTATTAGATATGGCTTCAAACTGTTACAAAGAATTCTTGAGAATGCACTTTAGGTATTCAGAACAAGGAAGGTGTATTTTAGGAGAAGGCATAGGAGTATGAGAAGAGAATAATTAGCTGTCAGCCATGGACTTAAGAACAGATGATCTCTAAAAAGTATATGTATTCCCTGGCTTTCCACCTCCCAATTTATTATGGGCCTTGGTGAAAGCAGCAGCAGAGGGAGGTGCCACCTAGTAAAACAGCCAGAAATGTATGAAATCATTTAAACAAATATCTGACAGGTTTTGTGAATAACCATACCCAAAAGAAAAATCAAGTATTGTGTCAAAAATTGGGAAAAAGGATGAAATTCACTTGGTGAATACCTCCGTAAATATTGATGTCATCAAAGAACTCCTATAGGGACAGAAGACAAAACTAATAACATAAAGAAGATGGGGATATCAATAGTGCTAACTAACTCAAGTAATTGGAGTAGTAGCAACTTATTCAATTAATGACTTTAAAGAAAAAGAAAGGCAGTAAATCAGCAAAAGTGTTTATGCTGACAAGTGTAAACTGTGGGGAACTGGAGTTAATCCTTTTGGCTATATCATTGAAGTTCCTAAATTATACATGTCTGATTCATTTTCATATACTTTGTCTACTAGCCTTTCATGTGCTTAACTCTCAAGTACCCTTTCAGAAAGGTCCATGATTGCTTCTACATTAACCTCAGCAATGAAACTATACTAAAGCAAAGCACAGCATACTGATTGTGCACCAATAGAGAAGAATGCAGGAACTGGTATGAAGCTCAATGGTAGAATGCCTACTTTGCATATGTTAAGTTCTGGATTTGATTCCTGGTATTTCTCCTAAATTACAAAGCCCAGAAAGAAAGGAATGAGCGAGTTCACACACTATTTTTGCTTGTAGCTGATTTTAAAGGCTAAGTTTCAAGTTATATACTGCAAACTTTTAGAGATTGTATTGAATCTTGCAATAGAACATTCTATTATCTTTAATGAGAATTTCATGGCTAATTCCCTGTATAATGCTGAAATAGTCTCCTTAGACTTGATTGCTTTTTTGCCTTAAGATATATGGAGTAAGTGGAATATTCAATTTGGCTCTGCTCCTGCCGCCAGAATCTCACTGCAGCTGTTGCCTGAGTATTCTGTTCAGTTGTTTTCCACATTGTCCTATCTCCCTGATGCCTTTTAGTTTTTTTTTTTTTTTGAATATGCAATAAAACTTTGTCTCAGCTGATCATGTGATTAAAAATTTGCATGGTGATGGGAATTTTTATTACTGTGATTGACAAGAGTCTAATAATAACATTAGTGATAATAATGTGATGATTATGTTGAAGCATCAACAGACACCCAGAGTTTATTTCTATAAAATATGTTGGGAACTTGTCTGGTTGATTATTGACTTTTGGATTGCAGCTAATGTTAAACTCAAAAAAGGTAGAATTTTCATTCTTAATATTATTGCATGTGTATATAAGATAAGAGACTTGTATGTTGTTGTAAATAAATTGTCTCTTTTTTGCACATAAAATTATTGACATGTTTCAATTAAGGAAAGTGCATTCTTTGTTACAGACTAGGCCATATGTTTTTTTCACATGTTCCTCCTTGTATCAGTAATCCCCAAATTTTCATTTGTCACTAATGATTTAAGAAGACAAAGATGAGAAAAATCAATGGGTTTGCAGTGAACTTCCCAGAATAATTTTTTGCAGAGATGTCTGTCTATGTCGAACCAAAGCAGCTATTTTGGGACTGATCTGTATTTAACACATTGCGTTAGCCCTCAGGTGTACAATTCTTCCTTAATGTAAGGTAACAAAAGGAAACAGAAAAAATAGCACCATGCAACATTAAACAATTAGTTTGTTCAAACAGGTGATTCCTTCTGGTTGTCAATACATATTCACAGTGGTGCTTTGTACTCAGTAGTTAAAAGTAATTAGAAATCAGAAGAAATGAGATCACTGCAGGAAGAAACATTCTTTACACAGAGCAGTCCATTTTACATAGAAAAATCACATCAGAAATAGAGAGGAAACGCAGTCTACCTTCAATTGTTTTTATTACTTGATTACTTTATAATTGATGTCCGGGCTTAGCATTCTACAAATCTAGTCCCTTTCTCATCAGGAACATATTTTAGTATGATGGAGACTTCAGTCAGAGAAAAATGGTTTGGGCCAGTTAAATTAATGTCTCTCAAATAATGCATTTAAAGTTTAAACACGGTAACCACTACAGTGTTTGTTGAATTATGGATGTAGGGAGCTGAATTATCTTGATGTAGTATTCTTTGTAATGTGATTTGGGAATAACAGAAAAAAATTAGGGTGAAATTGAAATAACTTCATTCTGCTAAAGGAAAGATGAGAAGTGAGTGAATACTATATGTGACAGTATCATCCTGAAAGCCGAGGTTTCATATCCCCATGTTTTTTAAATTTTAATCTGTTAACTATTCTTATTACTTCACTGCAGAACTAGTAGTATGAAATGAATCAGTTCAAGGTGACTCAATTATTCCTATTAAAAGAGGGACTCTTGTCTTAACAGGATAAAAAAGAAGTATGAAAAATACTAGGGTTAGTGTCTCTGATCTAAGAAATAAAATGCACAGAACAGCAGACCATCGTATAACAATTAATATTCGAGAATCCTTTAATAATGTGTAGGAAGTCATTTAAGAATAGTAGAGTTAATTACCCTTTGATTCAAGGATAGGAACATTTCTTTCCTAGAGTTAAGAAAATAGTAGTTCATGTTCAAAAAAGACAAATACATATGGCTTGAATAAAAATAACTTGCATTTACCGTTCATTAACTGAAGAGGAAAATATATTTGGAGCACTGCGATGCGCTGTGCACTGTGATATCAAATGTACAGAAATAAGAAGGCCTATCCTCACCTACAGTAAGATCTTGTCAGCGCACTATAGACAGACAGTAGCATTATGTACGACTGGTTCTCTCTGAAAACGACAGCAGGAGAAAGATAATCATAAAGGATTGTGTCTTCACTGAAGTAATTCGAGGAGTGGCCACTCACTTTTCAACCAACGTGAGAGTAAAAAAATATTTTTATAGCATGCCATTTTAATAACATGAAAAACTGATTCTGTCAGGGTTTCAAGTATTTTCTTCTAAGCCCAGAAAATTTTAAGTGACAATTTTAATAAGGGAATAGCTTCTAATGTAATGAACAAATCATAAGAATGATTGTTATGTTGTAATATGTAATTTGCCTATATACTTAAGACTCATCTGGAATTGCTAAAAACAGACATTATAACAGCTTAGTTAACCCTAGAGAAAGAGTAAGTCAAGCCACTGATGTGCAATAAAAAAGAATACCACATTCAATTTATAAACATAACAAAATTTATTTTGTTTTTACAATTCATTTATTAACTCACTGAATTTGTTCATTAGTTATTTATAATTTTTTATTTTATTTTTTTTATTTTTTTTGGCCACACCCGTTAGATGCTCAGGGGTTACTCCTGGCTACGCGCTCAGAAATTGCCCCTGGCTTGGGGGGACCATATGGGACACCGGGGGATCGAACCGTGGTTCTTTCCTTGGCTAGCGCTTGCAAGGCAGACACCTTACCTCTAGCGCCACCTCGCCGGCCCCAGTTATTTATAATTTTATTACTTCACTTTATGTGTTTAATACTACTTAAATAAATGACAAATAGAATAAAGAAGTCAGTCTTAATCTTTCGGTATCCATGTATATTTAGGTATATTACCAGTGGCTCTCATTAGAAATCATGTAATTTTTATTTACTGATTTATTGGTTTATGGGTCACACCCAGCAGCGCTCAGGAATTACTCCTGGCTCTGCACTCAGATCCCAGTGGCAGGTACAGGGGACCATATGGAATAGCAGGATCGAACCACTGTTCATCCTGAATGGGCTGCGTGCATGGCAAACACCCGATTGCTGTTCTATCTCTCAGGCCCCTTGTTGCTTTTGTTTTTTTTTTGTTGTTGTTTTTGTTTTTGTTTTAGTAAGAAAAATGTATTTTTAGTTAAAATATTGTGGAAATGTATCTGTCATAGGCTTTCCAGAGGAATTCTGATTTTGTTCCAAAATCCAGAGAATTAGATCAGTTGTACCTCTGACATCATAAACGAGCTTCTGTGTTTAAAAAATGTGGTGTGCAAAATCTGCTAATAAAAAAAGACTCCTTTTATAGTTTCTTATAGTATTAGAGTCTTTTGCATGTTTGAACTAGGATTCTTTATCTTCTTTAAAATCATTCTTCCCCTTAGTGAAGGTCAGAGTGCTCAAATTACAACTGAATTTAAAAACTTGCTGTTATATTAGTCAATCAGCATTTTCATATATGTATATTTCTAATTAAAATAAAGTTTGATTCCTAACTTTATCATTCTTCCCATAGAACAACTTACAATGTATTTATGATTAATAAAGTAATCACCTGTCTTCCTTTTTGTTTCCACAAAAGAAAAAAATGTGGTGTGCGCATAGAAGTAGTAGCTGTTGATTTTCCTGTTCCTTGTGTCAACTTTGTTTACTTGAGATGGAAATGAATGATCATTTCTCTGTAAAATTTGAGTGTGACCTAGGGAACTTCAGCCTAGTAAAGTATCATAGAGAACAACAGCTAATAAGATACCTCATGAGTTGTCTGTGATGGTCTCTTGAATCAAGATAGATACGGCTTCTAATTAGAAAAGGAAAAAAATATATATTTCTAGAATCATTTCTTTGTATTAATATAAAGTACCTAGGATTTTAAAACGAACTTTTAACTATAAAAAGATTTAATGCTTATAAAAATATTGTCGATATAATAGGTATCTTTGAGTAATACCTTTGCCCTATGGGAATTTTCTCATTCTTGTTTCCATGACTAAATTCAGCATCATCATAATAATGAATAGTGAAAATAAGTTACTAACTACATGTGGCATTTACTGTTAAAGTAAGAATCAGGCTCTGATCATTGTATAAAACTGTACATAGGAAAAGACTGATTTCAAATTTGTTGTCAAATATTTATTTCTCTTTTTGTTTACTTGGTACAAAGTATAATGTAAATTATCTCTGAAGTCTATTGATTTTTTTTAAATTGTAGAGTGTAGATATGTGTTTGCAATATTATTGAGTTCCCAACTTCACCACCATGGAAGTGCTGAGACTATTCATCAACTGTCCCTTTGTCAATTCTAGTTCATGCCTCATTCCTCTGCCCCTTCTTTCCAGTGTTTTCTAATCTCAGTTTTGTAATCCAAATTCAGGAGCTTTCATCACTTAGTGAAATCTGTTCCCTTGTTTTGTTCCTCTATATACAGTGATGAATGAGGCCATCATGTATTTGCCCTTTCCCTCTGACTTACTTTTCTTACCATGCTACCCCAAATATAATAATTTTAATATGTATTAAAATATAAAAGCAGTCTCTAATATGACATATTACTTTTAAAATATAATCCATAAAAGCCTTTCAAATTAACATTACTATTAGAGACTTGTAAATGTTTAAATTTCTGCCAAATATAAAAACTTCGATAAAAATTTTTAGCAAGTGAAACACAATGTTTGGAAGAGTATTCTACAAAATAGCATCCATCTCTATAAATTTCCAACTTTGTTTCTCCTGCATACATACGTCTAGTCCCAGTAACCCCAGAATGTGGACATATTGAATCAAAACCTTGGGTCTTACACCTCTTTCAACACCCAGTGTGCTTATACATTGAGTAGTAGGAATTGTCTGGAATCTCTTTCTACAAAATAATACTATTATATTACCCAACTCTAAGTGAAAGAGACTAAATCATTTATGTATATGTCACTGTAAACCCATCTAAATGCACTCTATATTCAACTTCCTTTAGCTCAGGTTGAGAAATAACCATGATCATTTTGAGCATTGTATAACATGAGAGGAAATTTAAGATACAGAAGACAGCCATAATAACCATTGACTGTTCAAACATTTGCTTTAGTAAACTGGTAAAAGCATGTGACAATGTATGCAGGTTTTTAAGGTCATACAAAGTAAGGGACTATAAAAGGCAACTTCAAAAATCTTTATCAGTGAATACACTCCTGCCAGCTTCAAATGGTCCTTGTAGATACAAAGCAAACACTCAAAAGTTATACAGTAGATTAAGGAATGTATGTATAAGTAGAGAGGCACTTTATGACATTTTCAGTGTTGTTAAATCAAATTATCTTTCAATTTTCAATTGGACACATTAGATGCAGATTATATTTATCCTATTAAAACTATTTGAAGTATCTGAATCATGTGGGTTCCATTTCAAATGTGACATGTAAATCTTTTTTATTTATTCATTATAAATATAGGCATAGTGACCCTTTCCTTTTTTCCTTCTAGAGGAATATTCACAAATTCTGTATAATTTTGTGACCCCCATCAAATGACCTGCTTGAGAAATCTGCCCTACGCTTAAGCATTACTTAGAATGTGTATGTGAAACCCATGAAATAACCTTCTTCAGTGTATAAAAGACAACTATTTTTTTTTTTTTTTTGTGGTTTTTGGGTCACACCCGGCAGTGCTCAGGGGTTATTCCTGGCTCCAGGCTCAGAAATTGCTCCTGGCAGGCACGGGAGGACCATATATGGGACGCCGGGATTCGAACCGATGACCTCCTGCATGAGAGGCAAACGCCTTACCTCCATGCTATCTCTCCGGCCCAAAAGACAACTATTAAACTTGATTTCAATGAATGACAAATTCTGCTCTGTGATCTATAGTTTGATCATGTATAATTCCCAGGGGAAGGGTTATCTCAACTATTTTAAATTATACTATAATTTGAAAACATTGAACATTTTGAAAACTTGTATCTTGCAGGATGAAGTAAATTTATTTACTTATTTTTTAGATTCATTTAAAGTTGATCTACATTTTAATTTTAAATCAAACATTTATTTAAACCTTAAATAAATTTATAGATTTTAAATAGATTTAGTTTATAGACTAAAATGTTAGGTTAATATAAAATTTATTTAAAATTAGAGATTTATTTAAATAAATTTATAGATTTTTAAATAAATAGATCTGTTTGGTAATTTATAGATTTATTTAAATTTTTATTTCTCTCTGCTACATATCTGATAGTGTTAGAAAGGAAATTGGAATATCACACAAGCCTCATATTGAGTGCAGTTGCTTTGGATTTGCTTAGAATACAAACTTTGATATGCTACTTTCATTCCCTTGCCCAGGGCTAGCAAATCAATCTCAAATGGTAATAAAAGAAGAGCCTGTGCCATCAAATTCTCTCTTATAAAACCTGACTTTACAAGGCACTGAAAAACCATTTTCTGGACCTAGACTCTTTTCAGAGACTGCCAGAATCAAAATGCTGCTTCTGTATTCTATTTTTTTTTTCTTGGTATTCAGATTGAACTCTTTGAGAGAAGATTTTAAAAAATGAGACAAATAAGGACAGGTTGTTAACTAAGTTTTGGATTTCCTGCTAGATTCTCTATTTGGGAGAAAGAAATTCTGTGCTTTAAAAGCTGGCCCTCAATCAGATAAATTATTATCAAAAAAATAAAGTCAAAGTCAACAACAATTAAATAAAAATGGATAAAGCAACTATCAATCAAATACAGGCAATATTTTTCCATGTGGATATGATTGTCTTTTTTTCTGTTTTCATTTTAAATATTTTTTTTAAAAATTGATCTCATGTCTTACTGAAAGAAAGACATCATTTAGTAGGAATAGACAAGTATAAGGACAGGAAAGTAGGAAAGGTATTAGGCATGTTCATGGCCCAGGTTCCATTCCTGGAAACAAATAGATCTTGACATCATCTCACAGCTGTAGCCCTGAAGCTTTCTTGTGCAGCTGGTCACTGAGTGGTTCCAGGCACTATATAGCCTGAGCAACACCATAACCTTTATCTTATTACTGAATCAACAGCGGATTGGCAAAAATTCTTGAGAGTTTCTTTTGGGCACCTTGAGGACTGGTTGAAAATGCACACCCAAAAATAAAAAAGAAAGCAGATAGGCAAAACCTTATTTTAATGTATATGTATATATTGAAAAAATATACATATTCTTTTTTTAAATTTAGTTATTGGGCCACACATAGGAGTGTTCAGAGATCACTCCTGGCAGGATGGGGTACCACGTGGGGTGCTGGGGATCAAACCAAGGTCAGCCACATGCAAGACATGCACCTTTCCTGCTGTGCTATCTCTCCAGCCCCCACATATTCATTTTAAAGGCAAGTTTTCTATTATATGATGTGTGTATATGTATGTATACATATGTATACAACATATGCTCATATATATTATACCAGATAGATTCTAAACAAGTGGTAATATGAGGTTCCCTATCAGAGAATATGTTTCCTAGCTGGGTTAATGGATTGGGCAATTACAGTAAAATCTTTTAAAGTTTTAGATAGATAATTTCTTGCTATACATCTGTTTATTACCACTCTAAGTACAAAGACATGAATTATTTTAAATAAGTTAAGAAAATGGATAAAAATAGTAAGCTTCCTAGTTAAAAGTTCTTCACAGATAGGAGTGTTTGTTATAATAAGTCATGCCTTATTTAAAGCACATATTTTAATGTGATCTGAAAAAAATGATTTATTTTCTTAGTGTCCTTCAGTTAGTGTAATGAGTGTTATTGATTAAAGTGTTAGGATCAATAAGAATTTAAAATTAGAATAGAGGAGACGTTAAAGAGGAGAAAAGAATTATGGTTTGTCAAATAAGCTGACAATTAAATGCTTTGTAAAAAATTGATTTTTTAATTCTGTACTGTCAATTAAACTTCTTAACTTCAATTGCGTAAAGGTAGAGATAAAATTACATGTTGTCAGGCTCATACTAAATATTTACAAATTTCATACATCATTAGAAACTAATTTTAAACCTTTCTAGCCCATTTGAATGTATGTATAATAAATGATGTTCAAATACTTCTCTTAGTGTTAATGAGAAAGCTGTCTTCAAGTCATTTAACAGCCAATGGATCTTAAAATATTGCTCCTTAGAACACAATTATATGTAATAATATATTTGTAGTTTGGCAGGTTCTTTCTACATTATCACGGTACTGTTTTAGATAATTCTGCTTTTTCTTAATTCATCAGTATCAAAATTAAGAGTGTATATAAATATATATATATATAACTTACATCATATAACCTTATAATCAGGGATAAATGAATTAAGTGTTTCTCACATATAAGAAATTCCTTCGGAAACTTACTTTCATTTATACTAGACAGATCTAGAAAACACTTGAATTAAATGCCAAGGTTCCCCTTAAAACATTTTAAGGGCCACACTTGAAAATATTAATAAATAACTGGTGTCTCTCAGAGCTACTGTTGAGAATAAAAAGATGTAAAATGGACATAAAATAAATTTATTAATTTAATAAAAAAGACAAAGGCTCACCAATCACCAAATTCTGAATTATTTGGAGAATATTCTGGATATTACATTTCTGGAAGAGCAATTTAAAATTCCTTTCTGAACTTTTCATAAATATTTTTTAGATTAGATCAAGAAAACTACCACCTTTAAATAAGTCTTCTCTGGGGCTGGAGTGATATAGCAGGTAGGGCATTTATTTGCCTTGTGTGAAACAGATCCAAATTTGATCCCTGGCATCCCATATGGTTATCTCAACCTGCCAGGAAGTAATTTGTGAGTGCAGAGCCAGGAGTAATCTCTGAGTGCCACTGGGTGTAGCCCCAAAGCAAAACAAAACAAAAAAAAGTTCACCTAAGTTACTAGACATTAATTATTTTCATGTAGCTAGTCATCAACTAGTCATTAACTCTTATGAGATATGAGAAAAATAATATGGATATAGAACTTTTTATATGTCTGTTTCTCTTTGAGCAGTTTTATTGTTTTTATTTTAAATATAAATATAATTGGATCCCAGAAAATCTATCTTTATATTCTATATTTTAGCTTTGAAGACTTTAAAAAAATTTTTTTCAATTTATGGGATTCAGCCTAGTCAAACTAGGCAGTTGCTTGTATTCTAGCATTGAGCTGCATCTCCTGCCCTATACTGTAATTCAAAACAGATGTTCTATGTAGAAATATCATCACTGTATTGTCTGGTTACAGATATTTTAGCTGACAATTTTTGACTCTGAAATTAATGTAGGGTAATAAGGACCAAATTCCCACTATCCTTTGTGTTCTTTGCTAAAATCTCCTTTAACGATATATTAATCTAAGAAAAACTAGCAAGTTCACTAGTTTATAAACCTCAGATGTATTTATATCAAGAGTGAGCAAATCTCTGAGAAGGCAGATTTGAGGTACTCAGGTACTCCTCATTAGTAACTCAAACTGTTTTGAAGTACAAAGAAAAAAAACGTCCATGTTTTGACCTGCCTTTGCCTTTTCATGTAGGTGCACACTCAGTGTAACTTTGGAGCAGGCCATCATCCTGGCCAGAAGCCATGGACTGCCCCCTCGCTACATTATGCAGGCAACAGATGTGATGCGGAAGCAGGTAAGAGTCTCTCATTCATATGTATATATTTTGTTGTTGTTTTTTTCTGTGGTAGGGATCGAGTTCAGGGAATTATATATGAGCAAGACAAGTGCTCTACCACTGAGCTACCTCACAGACTCAATCACATTTTAAAAGAATTGTTATAAATGACCCTGATTTTCAAGTCCTTCTCCCCTTTTTATTAATTATACATCTGACAGGTGTCTGGATGCAATGACATTTTTCTGTCTCAAAGGAATGCTATGAATGAGAAATACTTATTTCAAGAGAGCAAACGTAGATATCTCTGTGTGGATTTTCTGAGAAAAATCAAAGAGCAGAAAGGGGTGTATTTACAAAATAAACTGAGGAGAAAAGATAGTTGACCAGACAAAATCATCAAGTTTGGATTTGAGGCTTATAGAAGGACCAAGATGAAAGGATATAAAATTTGATGAAGGGCAATATAACAGGTAATTTGGTAGACACAAGGAATATCTTGGGAAAAGGAGAAAAGGAAAGAAGAGGAATGGATAGTCAATCTGTGTCACTCAATGACACAAATTTCTTTCTTGCACGTGTAAGACCTCAAGTTGGATTTGTGCATTGCAACTAACAGATATGTGAGCACTCTGGCCAGGAGTTTGACACCCATGAGAACATTTCGAACTATAGCAATAAGATTAATCATCCCTGGTGTGCCCAACTAAACCTTTGTATGATCTCATGTCATCACAACAGCAATACAGGAAGGAAATGAAAGGGGCAAATTAATTATTGGGGACCTTGCTTGCTGCTTGAAGTTTATGCATTGATTCAAAGATAAAGAATAGGCTTAAGATATTTTCTTTAGAAGATGAATAGCAACCTTTTAGCTTTGTGTCACTAATGTACTTAAAAAGAGGCTGGAGCTGGAGTAATAATATAGCATACAGTTGTTCCTATTCATCCCTGGTACTGCATATGGTCCTCCAAGCATCACCAGGAATAATCCCTGAGCACAGTGCTAGAGGAAGCCTTCCTAGTTGACTCAACTTGCCCACACTCCACTACCAAAAAAAAAAAAAAAAAAAAAGAATAATGTATCTATTCAACAACACATTATTTTTAGAGTGATAGTTCTGTATTTAGATATTTAAATTATTTTAAAGATAACATTAAGTACTTTTTAAGGTGGTGTGTAGAGATGTGAGGGGAGGGCATACAGGATCAGGATGTTGATGGGGATTTAACACTGGTGATGGGATTGCTATTTAAATATATGCCTACAACTCAACAATCAATAACTTTGTGAATCATGGTTCTCTAAATTTTAAAAATGAATATAAAACTGAAAAGAGATAAAAGACACCGTAAAAAGTATGCCAGACTCTCCCATAACTTTTTACATCAAACTCATAAATGATAACACTGTTGTAGATATGCTTCCTAAACTATATTAAATTAAAAATTTCACCAGCCTCTCATTTTCTTGTTACTAAGAAAATGTATTTGATCTAACTGAAAAGATGTTGGAAGACATCAATTTATACTCTTATTCTTATGTCTTTTTCAGCAATTCTTTTAGCAATTTTTTAGCAATTCTTTACACTTGCTAATTTTGTTTAAATTGTCCGATTGATGATGACTTAAGATTTTAAGATACATTTTTGCAATGAATTGCTCTATTTATTAGAGATTGAATAGTGTGTAACTCTCAGCAAATGTCAATCCTTGTGGATTTGTTCTCAAGATTGTATTTTTGAACATCAATCTAAACAAAATTAAAATCCAGGGAAACAGTCATAGGTGAGGTCAGTACAGACCTGAGATCTTCAGAAACTAGGAATAAGTAAAGTAATACACAGGACTTCTTACTTTAGTTTGGGAACCCCAAGACTGAAGGTCAAAAACTGAAATCCAGGAGGGATTTGCTAAGCAAAGGTTAGATCCACAAGAAGTTTCTGACTCAGTGCAGTTCAGCTGGAAAAGGGCATGTACAGTTGCAAATGCCAGCAGGTTTAGGGTAGATTTCTTTGAGTGGATATATAAAATTGATTTTTAAAATGAAAGTCAATTTGTGGTTATCCACATAAGGATGGGGATTTAGATGTTAAACCATACTGATATTAATTTTTCTGATTCATTTGGCTGGTAGAATACTTTTCATTAAAATATGGAGGAACATTTGAAAATTAAGATTTGAGGCAAGCTAAAATATTGGTTGACCTTCTGTGGGATAATGTAGGAAAGAGATAATAATTAAGAGTTGGCTACATATAGTTTTAATATATCAAAACTTTATTCAGAATTTTAGATTTCTGTAACTAAAAATGAAGAGATAAAATAGAGATAGAAAAAGTGATAAAGGATATTACATGGCCCATAATGATTTATTTACTGGTAATAACATCTTTAAATATTATATACATAGCACATTATATATGTGTGCATGCTAGTAACAGATATTTTACATGTCTATAAAACATAATTTTAAAATATTAAAAATATGAGGTTCCTTAGAAATTTTTAAGTATTTATTATTCCTTCTACTTTTAATTTAGTGTATATATTTAAGAATAGATAACTTACTTCCTTTCTGTTTGTTTAGCTACTTCAAGTTATAGCATCTCCTGGTGCCTTATAGAAGTAGAAACATCTTTTACTTCTGTGTAAAAGAGTCAAAAGGCTCTCTCTTGTCAAGAAATTGGACAGTGGGGTGCACAGAGATATTTTTTAGTGTAACTTTTGTGTCTTAGCGGTAACTCAGCAGTTACAACTGAGACACATCTTGAGTTATAGATAACTCCATAGTCACATCTAAGATACAGTAGCCTCAACGACTAAAATCTGATCACAAAGTGACCTCTGATTCACTTCAAATGTGGTATTTAGAACACAAAGTTCTAACCTTTCTGTACCTTTTCTCTGTTAATCATTTAGACTCAGTTTTCCAGAAATTGATTATTGAGAATAATTTCCAAGTTAATGAAGTATATATATTTTAATAGTCAGTTTCTCTTCAAGAAAGATGCAAGCATTTTAGTATTACTTATTGCAGTGCTGATTTATATACAGATGTCATTATGTACTTTTTTAAACAATATTTTTATTTAAGCATCTTGATTACAAACATGATTGTAGTTGGGTATCAGTTATATAAAGAATATCCTCTTCACCAGTGCAACATTCCCACCACCAATACCACCCATCTCCCATATCCCCCCAAGCCTGAATATGTGTGTGTGTGTGTGTGTGTATGTGCTTTTTATAGTTTTGTTTTAATTAGTTGGTTGTTAGAAGTTAAAATAAAGGATAGGACAAAGGCTAGAGGTTAAAATAAATGCTGATAAGAGTACTATGCTCCTTGAAATTTTTTGTTAATAGTTATAATCCAAGGCAGCACACTGATCACATGTATATTGTGGGACTTTAAGATTTCTATTATCTAGGGGCCTGAGAGATAGAATGGAGGAAAGCCTTTTGCCTTGCACGCAGAAGGTCGGTGGTTAGAATCCTGGCATCCCATATGGTCCCCTGAGCCTGCCGGGAGCGATTTCTGAGCATAGAGCCAGGAGTAACCCCTGAGCCCTGCTGGGTGTGACTCAAAACAAAAACAAAAACAAACAAAAAGATTTCTATTATCTAAGTGATATGTTCCAAACACACTTTGTTAAAATCTATCCAGAATATTTTGAACATTTGATAAAAATCAAAGATTCTGAAGAATTATAACTACTTATCACAAAGAGCAAGCTCTTATCTGACCTCATGATTTTTAAATAAATCATGGTGATACCAACACCAACAAGCAAGTGGCCCAAGGAATACACAAGCTTAGTATCTGGATATAAAACATAGTACTAATCAGTGAGTATATATATTGTGATCAACACTATTGCAGGGATATTTGGTACATTTTATGTTGCTGCCACAGGTTTCTGGAATAAGAACTAGTAAAGAGTCAATATTAAATAATGTCTCTTTGTTGAATTGATTCCCTTAAGGATAATTGGGGAAAAGCTTCATGCAGAAAGTGAATTTCTGGTTGTAGCTAAATACACAGACTCTTAAACTAGTAGCCTCAGTTTGAATCCTAGCTCCAAAATCTACAGTCTTTGTGAATTAGGAGGAGACTCAACTTAGTTACTTAGTTTTTTCATTAATTGAATAAAATAGTGATAGTCCTGCCTAACAATGTTGTTAAATTAAAGAAGTCAGCATAATCTAATGCAATTAAAATCTCACCAGATATAATGAATGACCAATACATTTCTAATTAAGATGGTATTTGATTTGACTCTGGGATGATATATGTGATGGAAATGAGCTAACATGTTGAATATCTGAAAATATTATATCTCAATTCCAAGTAGGATGTGTCAGTGTGCACACATTGACAGATTAGTGACCATCTACTATTTCTAAAATCAGAAATCCTTATATAAATTGATAATGAAAAATTATGGAACTGAAAACAAATACAGTGTGCAATCAGATTATGAATGTTTGAATGTCTGCATTAATCAACTTTCTCAGTTTACTGAGATGACCTGAGAAATTGGTGCAGGCTAATAGTAGTAATGCATACTCAATCTAGATATTTTTCTACTTAGAAAATAATGATAGTCAAGGAAATAATATAGGAGTTGAGACACTTGCCTTCAAGTGGTTGACCTGACTTTAATCCCTGGCACCACATTTGGTCCCCAATGAACAAGATTCCTGAGCATAAAGCCAGAAGTAAGACTCAGCACTGTCAGGTGTAGTTCATCACTCTTTCCCAAAATAAATAAAATTAATTTTTAATAAAAGTACCAGGAAATTCCAGCAGAGGCAGGGACATGATCCTACAACATCTTAAGGTGCCCCCAAACTAAATTGGATCTCAAAAATTATGGGGTTTATGAGGGTGGCCTTGGTAGTGCCTGATAATCTCAATGGCTACTGTATGATGACTCAAGTGATTGAGCACCAGAAGAAAATCATCTGATTTCTTTTTCAATAGCCCACATTTTTGGAACATAATTTTAAAAATGCTCATCCCAACTTTTTCTTAAAATTTTATAAAAATGGGCCCAAGAAAGGTAGAACAGTGGTAGGATGTTTGCCTTGCATACTGCTGAACCCAGCATCCCATATCCCCTGAGCCTGCCAGGAGTGACTTCTAAGCAGAGAGCCAGGAGTAACTGGCAAGTGCCACCAGGTATGGCCCAAAGACAAACAATCAAAAACATATAAAAAGGAAAAGGTTTCGCCTTTCTGTGAAATCCTGCTTCAAGAAACCTCTCTTATAATCTGGGACCTGCTCATCTTTTCTCTTCTCTTAAACAAAATATCTTCTAGATTTTTTAAAAGGGTAAAAAGAATAGAATTAAGAGGAACACAAGGAAACTTCATTGACTAAAACTGGAAAAGTTTAAAGAACAACAAAAAGATTTAAAAATTGGATGATAACTAAGAACTAAAATACTTTGATTTAAATAAATCCTTGAAAAATATATCATCTGTTAGAAGAGATATGTCTTCTTAAAGAAGTATTCCAGTTCATGAACTCTCTAGTGTTATTGTTTGAAGAGAAACAAAATATCAGAATATCTGAATTTGGGCCTATCATCTTCCCACATCTACTTAGTAGGTACAAAAAGAAAGATCATAATCTTCCTGTGGAAAATTGGGCAGATGCCACCTTAACCAAATGACTAAAATTAATGTCACCCGTGATAAAACATACTGCCATCATGTGATCTGATGATAATGCACCAGGAAGCACAATGTCAATTCTATGATTTTTCTCTGCTCACAGGAGATAAAACCCAAGAACAAAATGCAGTGTGGGATTCTGAAATAAAAAAAGAAGTGGGGGAGGGCAGAAAAAAAGCTCAGCAGTTGGGCATTTGCCTTGCACTCAGCAGATCTAGGAAGGACAGCATCCCATATGGACCCTGAGCCTGCCAGGACCAATTTCTGAGCTCAGAGCTAGGAGTAACCCCTGAGCGCCACCAGGTGTGACCCAAAAGCCAAAAAAAAAAAAAAAAATTGGGGTCTTGAATTAAAAGACTCAGCTTTATTAAAACATCTTACCAATATCAATTTTTATTTTGATCATTGTACTATAATTGTGTAGCAAGATTCATCATTAGGAGAAGCATGGTAAAATATAAAAAAAATCTTTGTTCTTCATTTATAAATTTCTCTAAGAAAAATTAATTCAAGAATTTTTAACTGCAGTTCTCATATTTTTGCCACCTGCTACCCCCACTCTTTTTTTTCTGCTTCATTTACTTTATTTGGTTTACTTTTAGAGAATATCTTTTTTACTTAATAATTACTTTATTTAAGCACCATCGTTACAAAATTGTTCATAATTGAGTTTCAATCATAGAATGTACACCACCCTTTACCTACACTATTCCTACCATCAGTGACCCAGTTTTTCTCCCAACCAATCACCCTTGCTTATTTTTGAGTCAGGCAGTTTGCTTCCCTCTCTTGCCTTTCTCCTCTCTCTTTCTCTCTCTCTTTTTCTCTCTGTCTTTATCTCTCTCTGACACTGATTTGAGAGAAAATATCGTTCCTCTACTTTTCTCTTATACATTTCATAGATCAGAATTTGGTACCTGAGTTAAGACTTTGTTGTTATTATTGTTTTATACTATGTGTAGTTCTTGGAGGTCCTGTGGCCATTCCTGGCAATGCTCAGGCATACAGTGATTGGGGACTACTCACTTTGCTGGGGAAAAGAGGGGTGCAATACTGGGATCTACTTGGGAAAAGTATTGGTCCCTATCATTTGAACCATATCCCCAGCATTAAATACTGATGTTTGGTCTGGATTCTAATTTCCGTTAGGATATGAGCAATGATTATAGTTTCATTTATGAACTTAATAGATTGTAAAGTAATTTCATGTAACTATTATCTTTGCACTTTGATGTAGAATTTTTACTTTTCACATATAAGATCCACATACTTATGCCTTTTCCAAAAATTACTTTAAAACTACTAGAAGATATTCTGGATAAATACTATGATCTTTGAAATGCCTACTATTCAGTTATTCCAAAAATAAGTGCAGAAATGTGATAGGGCTGTTTTCTGATCCATAATAAAATGAACATAACAATTATTTATTACCTATTAGGTTAGCATTTTTAACATCTTAGGTAATTTTTTCTAAAAATAGGAAGATGAAATAGTGAACCAGATTCGTATTTTAAGATTAAGCTGAATTATTTGAGTGGTCACATATGTCAATTTTAGTTCTTTAGTTCTTTATTAGATTGTTTTGATTTCAAAAAAGCATAAATTCTGAAAATGCTCCAATTGTTTCTCACTTCCTCATCAAGTAACTTCTGACATTTACCACATTGTTGGAATAAATACTCTATTACTTTAATTAATAATTAGAAATAACAGTGCTTATCCTGACTTGATCTTTCAGGGTGCAAGAGTTCAGAACACAGCAAAGAACTTAGGAGTCAGAGATCGAACCCCACAGTCTGCTCCAAGGTAACTAACTCTCCCAACTGTATTTTCCCCATTGAACTTGCCACTATTTCCAAGGCAATGTCCCTCAAAGCCATGTCCAGTGTAATACTGATGGTGATTATGAAAAATGGTCTTGTAAACAGCCTATTTTGCCAAACTATTAGAATGCCCTCTTCATTACTGTATTTGTGTGTGTACATCTTTCCCTTTAGTCTGACTGTCTATCTTTTCTGTGTCTATAAACAGATTTCTTTTTTGGGGGGTGAGGGGGTTGACCACACCAGGTTACGCTCGGGGTTACTTCTGGATATGCTCTCAGAAATCTCTCCTGGCTTGGGGGACCATATGGGACACCGGGTTTCAAACCCAGGTCTGTCTTGGGTGAGCTGCGAGCAACGCAAATGCCCTACCTCTGTGCACTATCGTTCTGTATAGAACAGATTTCTACTTAACTGAAAAACCCAACTTAGAATGTCATTTTTCTCATTGAATCTTGCTTAAATTTTCTTCTCTGTTCTCTTGACCTCTTATATATCCATCTTTTATGGCCTTAACATATTTAGTGAATATATCATTACTTGTTTCTTGGCCCAGCCTAAACATGAATTCTTTGATGAAAGGAAACCTATTTTTCTAATTTTATTTTTAGCTCATTATCATGCCTACATAGTAGGCATCACACATCTGTACTGATTTTAAGAATGTGTGAATGAATAAAAGAGTGAATGACCCTTCTTTGGTTATCTTGTAAAATATCCACAATTTATAAGAACTGAACTCTAACCTACCTTGAAAATAAAGAACATGAGAACAGTCATCAAACAAATGTCAAACTGATTTCCCTGGTGACAAGTGAGTAGGCTGCCATCTATCTTGAAAAATGCGAAGTTAAATCATCTCTTTCATATTATTGCTTTCATATATGTATTTTAACAAAAAATAGTTTTCTTCAAGCACAGCTACAGACAAGAAATCTTATTTCTATTTAAAAATCAATAACCAGAAGGAGAACAATGATACAGCATTTATGAATTTATATTTCATTGCAAAAAACCTATGTGGGCAGTGTAAGTTCTTTAAAAGAAATTGTTTTCCGTGAAAATGGTTGAAGCTCTCATGTTCTAATTGCATTTATTTTTATTGCTGACTACTAAACTGGGTTTAATTTGAAGTGTTGTTAATGTTATCTTTTGTGGTTGATTATACTAGAACTTAAGACTTTTTATTGGTCCAGAATAATTACACATAGGCATTCTCTCTCTAGCACCTTTAGCATAAATGGCTTATTTAGAAAACAGACCCAGTTAAGTTTTAAAATTCCGATAAGAAAACAATATCCTGGGTCTATAAGAGCTTCTTAGTAAGAGCTTATAAATACTAATAAACAGTGGGTTTACGGGACAAGGATTCATCATCCTGTTCAATAAACTAATAAGCAAGCAAAATATAAGAAAAAGAAACTAAAGATCTCACTTTTTGTTTATCAAGTTAATGTTTTAAGATACTTGAAGTGATATGCAATAAATACACCAACCTTAATTGAAAGAAAACAAATAATAGTCAACGAAAGAGAAATCTAGGCTCATATAAACTTTTAAAATTTATTCTTTCATTTTTTAATGTTACTATTTATTGAGAATCTAAGAAATTCAAGGCCCTTTTTTCCTGCCGCATGAAAAATATATATTTGAGATAAATCTAGTTTTGGCCCTCACCAAGCTTTCTGTTAAAGATCCCTTCACCAGTCAGTGAGGAGCAATGCAGTAACAATGAAATAAAATGAAAATTGAACAGACGACTAATGAATAAATGAAAATTGAACACAAGACCAAACAGAAGTAGGCACACATTGCCTTGAGAATACTGAGAAGGGGCACATAACTCAGTCTTGGGCTAGGAAGAATTTGTACATAATTTCTGGCCCTGCTATCATAATAATCAATGTCCTCCTCAGATGATTCAATTTGACCAATGCCTGGATAATATTTTCCATTCTGACCACTGTTCCACATCTGTTACTCATTCAGCCATTAAATGATGCAAAGTGAACTAGAGCAATATTTCAGCAGGTATGCTTGCATGCATCTGACCCAGATTTGGTCCCTGTCATCCTATATGGTCCCCTGAGCCCCACCAGGAGTATTTCTTGGCTGCATAGCTAGGAGTAAGTCCTGAACACAACTGGGTGTGCTTTTCCCCCCACAAAAGTTAAATCATTACTGTTTTTATTTTTAAGAATGATGTAAAGTGATCTTAGAAACATAATCAGGCTCTCAATCTGCAAGAGATTACTAGAATTTTGAGCTTTAACTTGAAGACTTAAGGGGTACATCAACAGTCGTTTCTAGCTAATAGATTTAAGTTTTTGAATTTATCTCTGCCAACACAGAGGAATCATTTGTGGAGCTTGAAAGGAAATTTCTGTAGCCTAGAAGATGAAGATAAAAAAAATGGATCAGACAGAATAATAGTCCTTGAATACCAACTGTATGAAGGAGGTTAGGGAAACGAAAAAAAAATTAAATAGCCAATCTTTTAGATTATAGGGAATGAGTAGTTTTCATCTCAGATAGTAGATACAGAAAAAAAGAGCACGTACAAGGGGAAAATGATAAATACATCTTAGCAATACTGAGACTAAGGGTCAATGGAACATCTGTGTGTCCATGTACAAAGGAGTTGCCCACTTTCATACTTCAGCTTTTCTGAACAATACATTCATCAAGAAAAATATCTTCAAGAGCTAAATACTAGGGCCAACGATGGAACCCAGCTGTAGAGCATGTGCCTTGCATGTGTGAACCCCTGTGTTCTTTCTACCCCTAATACTGCAAAATAAAAATGAAAACACAGAACAAACTGACTTCCCACATCTCCTTCATCCTAGTACCAAAAAACAATAATATTCCAGCTGTAACTGGTCTTATTTTCTATGACATCACAAAATCTGGAAACTATTGCGCTAAGAAAGCTGATGTTATTTAATTAGGAGGCAACTTGGTAAAGTGGTTAAAAGGGACAAAGTGCCAGCTCCTGCAGTATGACAATTCATTTAGTCAGGTCATTCATCTTCTGTGAACTATTGTCTCTCATCTGTAAGATAGAGAGAATTGCCTTGCAGTAAAGTATGATTTAATAACCTTGAAAGAGCATTTCTTTTGCAATGGCCTCCTTTCACACATTTTTTGTTGTGAACAAATTGTTGCTTTGTAGAAAAGTGAAGAGCATAATCTCTACACTGACTTATTCAGGTTCTGCTCTTAGCAGATTTGGATTCGAGCAGGAAAACGAAGCTCCAGTATGTTTGACTATGGAAAAGAGAAAAGTTGAGTCCAGAACCTTTTTCAAGCGGGGCAGCTGCTGTCATGAGCAGAATAAGCTGACCTCAGGGACCCCACACTGTAGGACAAAGACCTCCCGTTACCTAACAATGCAGCTGCCTCAGCAAAAAGAAAAAAGCTTCACTTCAGTGCAAAGTACACATCCAACTCTTAACTATCCTATTTTACTTCCAGACTTTCTCTACCTGTTCTAAATTCCCAGAGCTCCATCATTTTCATTATGAATGTGTCTGAACTCAAATAACCCTGAGTCACTTCTAAGAAGCCTCAGAGAAACTGGATCTGCCCCGGTTCACAGTAGTCAGAGCTATTGTTTCATTAGGTGATCATAGGGAGAGGCCATTTGGCCAATTGAAGACATTTCAAACCTCATCTACCCAGTGACATTAGTTATGTTATATGAAAATGTGCAGTGCAAGATGATATGTTCAGCTCAGACCTTAGGGTAGAACAGTTGCCACCCAGCCTGCTGTTTTCTTTACTACCTGTGTACAGTGCCTATGCCTTTTCATTCATTTGGTAGCATTATTAATGTAATAAGAGGTTGATATAAAATAAAGAGAAAAATAATTTTCTGAACAGTCTATTAGCCCAGCCCTGAAAATGTAGTTTGAAGCTCCGCCATATCCTTGAAATGCAGAAGCAGCTTTGAAATACATCAGCTCAGTTTAATGTATTCTTTTCTCCAGCTAGGATGAAATAAGCTTTTCTGATGCAAGATGTACTTATTTCTATATTCATTTTCTTCCATGGACATGACCTGTGGGGCATTAAACACCTTCTAGACTTGAAAGTCATTCTTTCAGCCTCTGAGAACAATCACTTCTTTTATGTGTTTCCAGATTGGGAAAATTCATTTTGTTAACTAGGTCTCACTCCACGTTAATTACTTCTCATTTTCCTTCTTTGTTTTAGAATTAGCCTGGGATTCCTTGTGGAAGAGAGAGAGACCGAGCTTAAAATTAGCTCTATTTATCAACAATTTATTTAAGCTGTGTTTAATTTATAACAGGGATAGAATTATCACAGCTGCTTAGGGCTTGAACTTTTTCTTATATATGTTTTTTAATAATTTTTATTGTGACCAAAGTGAATTATGAATCTTTCACAGTAGTATTCAAGGTACAAAGTGACAATGAGTCAGGGCCATTCCCACCACCAGTGTTGTCCTCCTTCCACCCCTGTTCCCAACATGCATCCCACATCTCCCTCATTTGCCACCAGACTGCTAGTGTAACTTCTCCCCTCTGTGTATAGCTTGTTGTAGATAGGGTATCAATTCTGTTGTCATTGACTTGGATTTTGTGTTTAAGTCTGATCTTATATATATATATATATATATATATATATATATATATATATATATATATATATGATATTTAATATATATTATATTATATAGATTAGTTTTGGGGCCACACCCGGTGACGCTCAGGGGTTACTCCTGGCTATGCGCTCAGAAATTGCTCCTGGCTTGGGGAGCCATATGGGACGCCGGGGGATCGAACCATAGCCCATCCTAGGCAAGAGTGGGCAAGGCAGATGCCTTTCCTCTTGAGCCACCACTCCGGTCCCTGATCTTAAATTTTTAAAAAGAAAAGTTTTAATCTACACCTTTAGTTTTAGACCATGGACTCTTCAAGTTGATCCTGGGTGTTAATGTTGAGGATTGTAGCCAGAGTCCATCATCCAGACAGTATAGTCAGTAATTTTCTCTCAGACTAGGCCTTAAATGGTGGGTTTTCTTCATGTGATTACTATGGTAGCTGTTACATAATGACCTTATTCTCCTCTTTACTTTGGCTTTATATTTAGAATTTTGCTGCTGAAGAGAATAAGGACTCTAGAGTTTGTGTAGCTTTAGTTTAGTCCCCTGAGCCTTACCATAACCATCTATTTTTTCAGACTGTTATAAGTGGATGCTAATGGAGGTGAGAAAGTCTCATCCAATCGTCTCCACTAGTTTAACTGGGTCCTTGACCCTCTTTACTCTCCATCTCATTCTGTAACCTGCTGAGTAGTGAAGTGGACAGGGCTGAGATTATATTCCTTAGGAAACATCAGTTGTGCCTTTGAGATTCAGGCCTCAGAAAGCAGACACAGAAACTCTCCATAATCCACTGGCTAGCTAGTGTCAATTTTAGTCACTGTAAAATGAAGTGAATTGCTTAAACTGGTCAGAAAATTTGTAGAACTCTAATGAGATAGACGATGTTTGCTATGAGATAATCATGACAGGCAAAATGGAAATTACAATAATACCGTCTTCCGGAACTCAGATAATTGATTTTGTTACCAGGAAATTGAGCAGTTGGGTGTAGACACACTGAAGCAGAAGCAGCTGGAGTGAAAGAAGGCAGTAGAGCTTAATCAGTCATCATTGATGTATGCAAAGAAACAGTCATGTTTACTGAATATAGACCTGGGAGTCTGGAATTTCCACCTTCCTATGTAATTTTTTAGTAAAATTCTCAAAATAATCATCACTCCCCAAATCAAAAAATGTTCCCAGTTTTTTCTTTTCTTTCTTTTCTTTTTTTTTTCTTTTCTATTCTTTTTTCTCTTTTTTTCTTATTTTATTTGCTTTCCCTTTTAAATGTATTATACAATGAAAAAACATCTCAGTGATGGGAGCAACCAAGGTTATACTTTGCTATTCCTTTTCCAGGCTGTACAAGCTATGTGAGCCCCCTCCCCCAATTGGAGAAGAATGAAGACACCAGGCAAGCAGAAGCTTCTGAACACTGGATAAAACAACAGATTCGCCGGCTAAATGCTTTTAACTCAAGATAAAGAAAACTTTTCTCTTTCCCTAAATGCTTTATCATGTAAATAACTAATATTCAGTACTTGGGAAATTGTTCTGGAAATGGATAGATGTTCATTTACATGCTTCAGCTTTACAAACTGATTTCTCTGTTCGTTGGCATTAAAATTCATCCTTGGACTTTGTAGATCTACTACTGGACAAGACAAAAATAACCACTGTGCCTCTTCTCTCATTTATTACATATATTTTCTTGTGTTCGTTTTCATCTTCTCCGAGTGGGATCATATGAGAATGTATATTTCTACTTGGAGAAGTCTATAACTGAAGAAATATAGCCATGTCCTCTAAATCATCATACTGTGGCATTACAAATGTTGTTGGGTTTTGGTATTCTGTTTCCATTAGAGAAAAGGTATGTGTGGAAAGCAAGAATTCTTATAAGGGTGGGTTTCTTAGTTGCAGACAAGAGATCGAATTCATCCCTGCACAGGACATTCCAGTTTTGGGGTAACCTTTATACTCAGTTCTAGCAAGCCAGTACTGTCATTGGCCTTTGAAATCATCAGAGCATCCTTAAGTTCTGCATACCAGATTTTGTTTGTGGTGACATAGGGATGAGGCAGATGAAACAGGTAGAGGTGAGGTAAGGAAAGATACCTGAAAGAATTTTGTTTCAACTTTTATTGAAATGTCAAATTCTTAATAGAAGACACATGTTGAATAGTTTTCTTTCAATATATATCTATAAAACATGAAAATAAAGCTTTACTTGTCAAAACTTTAAAAGGATCATCAGGGTCTTTGATGGTTTATGGAAGCACAGGTGTTACTCTATTTCCATTCTAAAGTATGTAACAATAATTTTTTCATTAATAAAATCACATTTAACATAGTGATTATGGTAATGCAGATAAGTCCATAATTTTTAAACAATTAAAATGCTCTCATGATATTGTAATTTAATAATTTCAATAATTTAGACTCCGTATGTGAAATCCCCTTGGTAATCAAAATATTTATAGAGCACTACATTTTAATTTGTGAAATTTGCTGTAGTTTAAAAATTAAAAATAAAAATCTTAATTTAAAAATTAAAATCTTTCATCCTTACACTTGTATACTGACTAATAACAATACTGTTAGATGGTATGTATCCTAGTAATGATAACAACTATTTGGCACAGAAGCACTTAAGACAGATCATAAGTCTATATAGAATCTCAACTAAGGGTTCTTTTTTTTGGGTGGGGGGGCGGACACCCGGTGACACTCAGGGGTTACTCCTGGCTATGTGCTCAGAAATCACTCCTGGCTCGGGGACCATATGGGACACTGGGGGATTGAACAGTCCATCGTAGGTCTGGTAGTGCAAGGCAAATGCCTTACCGCTGTGTCACCACTCCAGCCGCTCAACTAAATTTTTTTAATTTTTTTAATTTTGTTGTTGTTGCTTGAGCCACATCCAGCAGTGCTCAGGGGTTACTCCTGGTTCTGCACTCAGAAATCACTCCTGGCTCAGGTGACAATATGGGATGCCGGAGATCGAAATGGTTTCTGTCCTGAGTCAGAAGCATGCAACCACTGTGCTACCACTTCGGCCCTCAACTAATTTTTTTTAATTTAAAAATAGAAACAAGCCAATAGCAAGCAGGATTTCACAAAACAAAGGTGACACTTAGAATTTAATAACCACAGACCTTATATAAGTATCTGTATTAACTACCAGAAATGTTTCATTGCTATCACAAATACAGCTACATATCCATGATAGTAAAAAAATCATGATTTTTGTGGATTGAAGATTTTACTACATTCAACACAAACTTTCAGAACTAAATGAGTGAGAAAAAATTGATTAAACAGCAAACACTTTTCATATTGTTGTTTTTTGATAAAACTTTATTGATAAAGCTTTATCAAGTGATAAAGCCCTCCAAAAATTAGCTGTGTGTAACATCACTGAGCTTTTCATATTGTTTTCTTTTCTAATTATTACCCCATATATAGTAATCCACATTAGAGAACTTGTAAACTTCATAAAGAGATCTCTTTAACATTAGAACTGTGCTTTGCTATTTCATGGGGGAAATTATCTACCATTGTGTTTTCTGTAAATTAGCATATTTTGAAAGATTTACTCTATATAACAAAAGGTTATATTCCAACATAATGCAAGCGTACCATCTTTTATTGTGCTTGGTGTTTATGAGATGCTTAAAAGTTAGTCATGCTATATATGTTATCAGTCACTGACATTTTTAATTTAATACATTTTTAGCTAACACTATATTGTCACTTAGTTACTTCAGTTATGTGCCAAGCAATGCATCCAGGTGCTTCAAGTTACTTTGTTGTTTTTGTTTCCTTCAATCCTTCATAAAACTTCAAGGCAGCACTTTTTGCATCAGTATCATTTTGTAGTAGCCCAACATTACACAACAGATTAAAAAAATTTGTCTTTGTAATGTATTATGCTACCTTTTCTCCTTACTATTAAAGATGTTATTATTACCAATAATTTATTAGTAAGTTTGGAGTTCTATGGCATGCATTGTCGTATTATATAAAAAAGCACATAATACATAAAATATCATTAATATATTAAATTACGGGTTTTCACGGATATTTTATTATACTGGATACACCTTTGAGTAGCCTAATAGTGTTTCAATTAAAATATATATGCATTTAATTATAAAATCACAAGTAATAACTATTTTATGTTTTGAAGTCTCACAAAACCCAGCATATAAATTTGACTATCACTTAAAATGGTGACAGAAATGTTTAAGGAATGAATAAAATCATTTCTCAAGATGTTAGTGCAGTTCATTATGAAGAACATTTAATAGCATTGAGTTTTTAGATTGGATTTAATTAAATGCTCACACACTTCTCAACAACTTCTTTAAACATTATTGACCTTTCATCTTCTAAACTTGGTTATCTGCTTCATTATCTTAAAGAAAAGATTATGCATAAAAATTTTGTCTCTTGAGGGCCAGAGCAATATTACAACAGGTAAGGACCTTACCCTACATGTGACTACCACGGGTTCCATTGCCACCATTGTATTTAGGCCCACTGAAGTGATACTTGAGTGCAGATCCAGGAGAAAGTGCTGAGCTCTACTGGGTATGGTCCCCAAACCAAAAGAGTAAATTGACTAGGGTCAAATTGGAATTTGGCTCAAACATTAACTATTATTACAAACTTCTTTTATCTTAAGCATCTTATTAATTTTTCAATATTAAATATTACAAAATGTAATATATTGCAAGCATAAAACGTAAGTTGTGAGACTAGAATTTTGCATCTATTTCTGTGCCATGTCTTAGAGAAAAGATACCAAGTAGAGATTTCAGTATTATTTTTAATTATATTAAACGTATATTAAATTTAGATTATTTTATGAACTAGTGCACATTCTTATAAGTTTCATAGTTTTTTTTCAGTTGTGGGAGGCCACACCAAGCAATGCTCAAGGTTTTTTCTGGCTCTACACTCAAGAAATTATTCCTGGAAGTGATTGGAGGACCTTACATGGTACAGGAGAATGAACCCAAGTCAGCTACGTGGAAGCAATGCCATATCCCCTGCTCTATCACTCCAGTCTCCTAAGTTTTATATTTTCTTTCTCTAAATCACATTCTTCCTATGGCACAGGTGTCTTTTACATTCAATGTCCATGCAGCAAAATTTAATATAAAGTAATTTGATTTCTTTTTTTTAAATAATTTTATTGTAACCAAAAGTGAATAAAAAGTAGTTTAATTTCTGTGATACAACAATATGTTTAAAATAATGATATTTAATTCTTATATTAATTTAAAATTTTTAATATTAAAAAATAAAAATAACTTCCCATTTGCACTGTCCACAAAAATAAAACAAATGAGCAAATAAACAACTGATGAGTTTATTAACTAAGTAAACAACTAACATGTACATTATTAGTAAATTTTAAATTTATTGGACATGGAAGCATTTTGTTGAGTTACTTTTGTATTGGATTTTAATGCATTTATATTTAATTATTAAAATCATCCTTAGTTTACAGATTATTTTTCCTCTATAGCATGGTGCAGTGGTCCTCAAACAATGGCCCACGGGCCACATATTGTATTTGTATCTGTTTTGTTTCTTCATTGCAAAATAAGATATATGCAATGTGCATAAGAATTCGTTCATAAGTTTTGTTTTTACTATAGTCAGACCCTCCAATGGTCTGAGGGACAGTGAACTGGCCCCCAGTTTAAAAAGTTTGAGGACGCCTGGATTAGAGGACATAATTGTTCTCTAAGACATTTTACTTTAGAGGTCATTTTTAGAATTTCTCTTGACTGATGTTGAAACTCATCTTGAGTATGTGTCTGCATTGAATCTGAATTTTTAGAAACTCTATTTAAACAACTTTATTACATACATGATTGTGTTTGGGTTTCAGTCATGTAAAGAACACCACCCATCACCAGTGCAACATTCCCATCACCAATGTCCCAAATCTCCCTCCTCCCCACCCAACCCCCGCCTGTACTCTAGACAGGCTTTCTATTTTCCTCGTATATTTTCATTATTAGGATAGTTCAAAACGTAGTTATTTCTCTAATCCCTGTTTGTGGTGAGCTTCATGAGGTGAGCTATAACTTCCAGTTCTTTTCTCTTTTGTGTCTGAAAGTTATTGCAAGAATGTCTTTCATTTTTCTTAAAACCCATAGATGAGTGAGACCATTCTGCGTCTTTCTCTCTCTCTCTGACTTATTTCACTCAGCATAATAGATTCCATGTACATCCATGTATAGGAAAATATCATGACTTCATCTCTCCTGACAGCTTCATAATATTCCATTGTGTATATGTACCACAGAGAAACTCATTTTTAAAGACATCTCTTAAAATGAGTTATCAGACTAAGTTATAAGCTGATTATCATTCCAAAATCAGCAGCAGTTATTTGATAAACATTCCTATATGTTTGCATGTGTGTGTGTGCACAGTATGTGTATATAGATATAATTCAATTTGAGGAAAGTTTTGGCTTTCTACTTAAGTATGAAGTGGTTTAGTATGATCTAAATTGCATTAAAAATTAACTTTGTGTTTCCACAGATTTTTGAATTTTTGTTTTGTTTTGTTTGGGGGCCACATCTAGTGATTGTCAGGGGTTACTCCTGGCTATGTGCTTAGAAAACGCTCTTGGCTTGGGAACCACAGCTCCAGCAAACCCATCAAGTTTTTGGATTTTTGGTGATAAAACTTAAATAAATTTTACCTTACCTAAAGTAAAAAATTATGAAATGTTATAGAGATATTACACAGCAAAAAAGTTGAATGGAATTCTTCTCATGTATAGTGACCATTAGCTTGTAGGTGCTACTTTTTTTAAAATACTATCTTTATTTAAAACATTTATTACAACATTATTGTGATTAAGTTTCAGTCATGGAAAGAACACCCCCCTTCACCAGTGCAACATTCCCACCACCAATGTCCCAAATCTCCCTCCATCCCACCCCACCCCCACCTCTACTCTAGACAGGTTTTCCAGTTCCCTCATTCATTTACATGGTTATTTATGGTTATAGGTCTTTTATTTTACATTCTTCTTTAAGTTGAAGTGTATTCTTTGAAAATATCTTTAATAGCAGTTTCAGCATTTAGTTTGGCAGTACACGTGCACGAGAGATTCTTGAATGTGACTGAGGCATCTGATAGCTGTCATTGCATTGACACATGGCCTTCTTTACTCAAAATAAGTGCTTCTCTTTGAGAAGAGATACATAGTTTGCTGAGATATACAAGTAACTGAACTGCATTCATACACATATACATGATATATATACATATTAGTTCTTTTGCTTTTATAACTACTCTCTAACATAAGGACTTAGTTGGAAGAGAACATGAAAAAAGTTAATAAATTGAATTTTCTATAGAAATCCAGGCTGCCTATTTACCTGATAAGCATACCTAGTATGCTCTCACGATTACTGGCAGTAATTTGCTACTCAAATTGGAGTCAACTTACCTGACTATGTTATCCAAAAGTAGATAAGAAAGGATGAAACTAGTATTTTTAGTGAAAATTTGATTTTTAAATAGAAAGATTTGGATAGTTCATCTAGGTTGTGAGTGATAAATGTAATCCACCCACAAATTCATTCAACCAATGTGTTTCTATAAAGAACAACTAACTGGTGGTTTTACAGATAGGATATGTTTTGTTTGAAACCTTCAGAGTACATTTTCTGTGTTAATGGTTGCCTCTGATTATTATTTGAAATTACATAATTTTGTAATGCAAGACTTTTCAAATGTAATGCCATGTGTGTATGTATGCACTAAAATTGAGAATACTAAGTTGAGGAAATGATTTAGAAAACCTAAATATGAATTTGAATATCTAATGCCTCAAGCAAATTGACTGGAGTTGCAAATGAATATATATTTTTTATAATTGCCAGTAAAAGAGTAGGATGTAGCTTTTGCTCTAAAATATTTATAAAGATTTATTTACACAATATTCATAATTTTAAATAGCAAAATATCCAATTGGTTCTATAAAGTTTCGTTGAATATATGCATATATAACATATGTAACATTGTAGGACATTCAAAATGTAATGAAAATTTGAATTAAATGTGCCATTCTGTGTCCTTTGTAAAATATATGTAACATAATTTTAATTACTCAGTATTATATGTAAGTTAAAATGACAGAAATGTATTTTGTGTTTGTACCATTTATTTTGTCGACATAAAGGTATATTAACAGTAATATAAATGTCAATAATAAGTAGCAAGTAGTGTGAGCATTTTACTTTTTAACACCTAAAGGTAAACAGTTTCCATTATTTTGTCACCTTCTCAAGAGACAAAAATTCATAAAACACATATTTTCACTATCAGAATTCACAAACTTGGGGCTGGAGTGTGATGGTCAGGATGAATATATAAGACCCTGACTTCTATCCCAGATACTATGTGGGTCCAGATCTCAGCCAGGAACACCTCAGGCCTCTGGAGAACCTCTTTGTGTGGCTTCCACAACTAACAAAGTAAGTTAGTTATGTTTAATTAATTGTGACTATAATAAATTCAGTTGAAGGAATTTGATCCATATAAAAAATATCTGTAAGCCCAGGAGAATTGTAATGGGCATGAAGGAGTCATTAATATGCACCTCAACATATGAAAGTTTTATGGTAGATAAAAGACTTACGGTGGTTCCTAAATTAATTAACCAATATTAAGTTAAAGTCAGTACTTGCTTTCAATATGTTCTGTCCAGAAGGAATTACAAATGCATGAGATTCTCAAACTCTGTAGTTAAAAACATTATTATCTTTAAAAAATTGAATGAATACATCACAGGTTAGATCAGCACCCAGGATAAGAATAACACCAACCTTATTAATAAATTCAGTATGAATACTTGCACTATGTAACAAATTCACTGTGTATTTGGGTAAGATAGTAAGTGGGCCGTCTGGATAGAGTATTGAGAAGTAGGGGCTGGAGCAATAGCATAGAGGTAGGGCCTTGAATGCAACCAACCCAGGACAGATCCTGGTTCGATTCCTGGCATCCAATATGGTCTCTGGAGCCCGCCAGGAATGATTTCTGAGTGCAGAGCCAGGAGTATCCCTTGTGCCAGGCCAGGTGTGATACAAAAACCAAACAAAACAAAAAAAGTAAAAATAAGGATGGATCTGGATTGTGCTGGTTACTTCTAAGTTGAAATTCTGAATATTATGAACATAAAGTAATTAAGTAATTAATTGTTAATTAGCTAATTAACAATGATAGCTATTAGGCTCTCTTTCCCCTCAAGCCTCTTTTTCTTCCTCACCTCTGCCTCTTCTTTGCTCTTCCTAAATAAACTATTACTTTTTTAATTATTTGAAAAAAATATAAAAAAGATGTTTGAAAACTAAGTTGTTAGAGTCTCTTTCAGCAAAGCCAAACGAAAAAATTCTTGTGAGGAAAATTTCCTAGTTCTAGCCTCATCTTCAAATGCTTAAATTTTGATATCAAATCAAATAGGCATATGACTGAAGCACTAAATAAAATAACCCAGAATGTGGAAAAACCCAGAATGCTTACAACAGAAGAAAAATGGAAACCTTGAAATTTACTGCTTGCTACTTGCGTGGAATTGGAGAGCAGTTAAAGGAAATGTTTAATCAAATGTAAGAACACAGACCATTACCAGACGATCCCAGTGACATAGAAATAAAAGAAAGGAATAAATACTGTTTAACAATGACAACAGTTGACCTTAAATTATAAGACAGATTACCTAGAATTGGGTGGGGGGGAAATTATACGTGGCAATGAGAGGCAGAATTGAAGCAGCATAAGGACATTTGGCGATGATGGAGATGCAGTAATTTTGTACATCAAAAACTTTCTACATTGATACTAGAGTAGTCATGTTGCCTACAATACAATAATTTTATATCTTTTTTAAGGAACAACAAAAAATCAATAATGATGCTTTCCAGTTTGGTTGCTGGTATACTCCAAAGTTGTTTTTAATACAGTTGTAACAAAATGGAGCCTGTGACCTCAGGGTATTTATTTTATAAAATCATTTAAGATATTGGATTCCAGAGCTGCTGTTAGTATTAAGGCACACACACAAGTGCATGCATGCTCATATGTTGTGGTCAAAATAAATTTAAGAAAAAATTTAGTAGGCTCCTTTAGGGCTTTTCTACTCTCTTAGTATATTTAGAAAAAAATATGACTTTTTTAACATTTATTATAACACTATGGATTTATCAAGTTGTTCACAATATTGTCATTTCAGGCATTAAATGTTCAAACACCAATCAAATATCAACACCAGTTTGACCATTCCTTCACCAATAACCCTAGTTATCTACTCATCACCATAACCTGCTTCCTTGCAGGCATAAACATGTTTCCTTCATATTACTGTTACAACACAAAGGCAACTAGAATTATCAAATCTTAGAGCAACACAGATCAGTTTGTATATCTCCATAGTATTACTAAAATTATTGTCTAAAGATTCACTGGACTGTGTTTGGTGATAATTAAGCCTTCAGTACCAGGTTAGGCTCATGGAAGAAGGTAGAGTACTACATAACTTTCCCATCATATTTCGTAAAATACGACTGTGTTGGCACTGCAGTATGTTAAGGTGTCCAGTGGCCACTTGAGTCCACACAGTCCAAGATTTATACATCTAAACAAATAGTTTAGAATGTTGCTAAGGCCAAGTCGTGAGTTGGGATCTTTCTTTTGAGGGTTTTGGGTTGGCCTGGGTATCATAGTTTATGCAGATAGGGGCAAAAACACCCCCTCACCTCATGCACTTTCTGAGAAGGCCACTGAGGTATCAGCCTGGATTACTGCTTGGAGAGTGTCAGCAGATATTATTCTCTTCTCAAATCATGACTTCAGAGAAGAGAAAAACAGTATGCTAATTTTTCCAAATATATTAGGAAATATGACGTTTCATCAAAGATATGCTACCATTTATTTGGAACACAGATATTTAGGAAGCACAATATGAGAAAAGTAGAGTATTCTAGAAATGTCTGAACTTGAAGAAAGTAAAAGAAAAAACATTAATAGGAAATATCAACTTTTATTTTTGCATCAAATTTTACTTATATTAATGAAAACTTAATAAAAAAATAAATGAAAAACACTTCCCACAATATCCCGTGCCCTTCGTTTCCTCCCTCAGTCTGGTAGGATGGCTCCTGCAAAGAAAGGCAACAAGAAGGGCCATTGGGCCATCAATGAGGTGGTGGCCCAAGACTACACCATCAACATTCACAAACATCCAAGGAGTGGCTTTCAAAAGCTCCTCGAGCATCCAAAAATATCTGGAAGTTTCACGTGGAGGAGGTGGGCACCCCAGATGTGTGCACTGACACCAGAAAAAAAAATCATAGAAATGAGAAATATCACTACATTTGTACTTAAAGATTTGAAGTTGTTACTTATTTTCTCACCATTTACCTATCATCAGAGTTGTGGGGGGTGGGGGGTAGGAAGGGCTTTGAAGAAATATGAAGAAATAAATGCTCATGTCTCCTTTCTAAGAATTACAGCCCTATGTGAGGAAATGTTGCGAGTAGAGAATTTTATAATGTTATGATGTTTGACTTGAGTCTACCATATTTTCTGAACTATATATTCTCAATGCTCATGACCAGATGTAAAAGTAAAGGCTAACCTTTTTTTTTTAAGAATTTTTTTTCTTTTTTCTTTTCTTCTCTCTCTTTTTTTTTTCCCTTCATTTGTTTGATTTGGGCCATACCTGGCTTTGCTCAGAGCTTCTGTGTTTACTTCAGTGCCTAGGGAATCACTCCTAACAGGGCTCATATGGGGTGTCCAGGACAATCCTGTGCAAGGTAAGCATCTTACCCACTGAACTATTGCTCCAGTCCCTTATCATAAGTATTTATAAAAACGAGCTAGAGATTAAGGTGTTTGTTTTGCATACAGCCAATCCCTATTTGATCCTTTGTTGCACAGATGGTCCCCTGAGCACCACCAGGACAAACCCTGGAGAGAGTCAAAGTAATCCTTGAACACTGCCAGATATAGCCCCAAAATGTGTGTGTGTGTGTGTGTGTGTGTGTGTGTGTGTGTGTGTTTCTAGGCTGAAATTATCCAGCTGTTTGGTGATGGGCTAACTCAAGTAATACAAATATCTCATTAATATTTAAGAACTAATTCTGTAATATGAATCTCGGGTCTCATAAGGTATTTTATCTTTACCTGGGGTAATACTTAATATTCCTTAGATCAGAACATTTCAATTTCTAAGTAAGGTACTCTTCCTTGTTAGAATAATACAAGTGATGAAGTTCCTATACCAGACTCTGAAAATTCAGTTAGTCACAGAGTTCTTAAACTCTCTGCCCTTGACTCACCATGTTTCTTTAATTTAAGATAGGTCTATGAGCTACATGACAGAGAAGTGATAAAATATATTGCCCTGAGCTGTGTGCTCAGAGAAAAAGGCAGTGATCATCACAAGATATAATAAAGTGTTCCTTTAAGGCACTTGAGTTCAGAAGGATGAAGACAAGTGAGGATATAAATGATGGCCAAAGAATGACTAAGGACATTCAGAGATTGATTGCCAGGAAATATTAGGTCTAATAAAAAACTTCTGCTCCTCTACTGCTCACATGTTGATTTACTGTTGAAAAATGTTTTACCTCAGAGGTTAGATATCAGGATGTTACCGAACTTCAAACAATAAGAGATGTGGGAACTAAACAAAAAGAAAAAAAGATAACTTGACTGAAAATAATGAAAGAAAAAATATATACGGCCTTTGAACAACAACTTATATAAAATGTGAACAGTCAGCAGAATAAACATTTTCTACTTTTTATTGGAGTGACATTCACATGAAATAAAACTCATTACTTTACAGCCGAAGGTGCTAAGGACATCCCTGACATGCAACGTTACCCTAAATTTAGTCCCTAACCTTCGGTCTTTTTCAAATAGTTTTTTTTTTTCAACCAAGGTTTTATTTTGCGAGAAATACAAATTCACAAATTTTAATTAAATAAATACATTTTCTTATAAAATATGAGAGATTGAGGGAGGGGGCTCTGGAATGCAGATGATTTCAGCACAGAATGCAATTCAATTTTATTTTTTACAAAATTGCCAAGCAGTTCTATGAAGGATGGATACCCTTCCCAACAACAATGTTAGTATGATTAATATAGTCCTAAAAATGACTATTGGATGCAACATAAAATTCAGACAAAACTTAACTTAAAAAATTACTATCTTGGGGCCAGAGTGATACACAATGTGTAGGATGTTTGCATTGCACGTGACCAACCCAGGTTCAATCTCCCTAATTTCACATGCTTCCCTAAGTCTGTCAGAAGTGATTTCTGAGTGAAAAGCCAGGAGTAAACTCTGAGAGCTGCCAGGTGTGGCCCCCAAATCAACCAACTAACCAAATAAACAAAAAAAATCACAGAAAAATTTATAGTAAAATTGTACAATTTTAAGTATATTTGTATATACATATATATATTTTTTATTTTTTATTTAAACACCTTGATTACATACATGATTGTTTTTGGGTTTCAGTCATGTAAAGAACACCACCCATCACCAGTGCAACATTCCCATCACCAATGTCCAAGTCTCCCTCCTACCCACCCAACCCCCGCCTGTACTCTAAACAGGCTCTCCATTTCCCTCATACATTCTCATTATAAGGAAAATTCAAAATGTAGTTATTTCTCTAACTAAACTCATCACTCTTTGTGGTGAGCTTCCTATGGTGAGCTGGAACATCCAGCTCTTTTCACTTTTGTGTCTGGAAATTATTATTGCAAGAATGTCTTTCATTTCTCTTAAAACCCATAGATGAGTGAGACCATTCTGCGTTTTTCTCTCTCTCTCTGACTTATTTCACTCAGCATAATAGATTCCGTATACATCCATGTATAGGAAAATTTCATGACTTCATCTCTCCTGACAGCTGCATAATATTCCATTGTGTATATGTACCACAGTTTCTTTAGCCATTCATCTGTTGAAGGGCATCTTGGTTGTTTCCAGAGTCTTGCTATGGTAAATAGTGCTGCAATGAATATAGGTGTAAGGAAGGGGTTTTTGTACTGTATTTTTGTGTTCCTAGGGTATATTCCTAGGAGTGGTATAGCTGGATCATATGGGAGCTCGATTTCCAGTTTTTGAAGGAATCTCCATATCGCTTTCCATAAAGGTTGAACTAGACGGCATTCCCACCAGCAGTGGATAAGAGTTCCTTTCTCTCCACATCCCCGCCAACACTGTTTGTTCTCATTCTTTGTGATGTGTGCCATTCTCTGTGGTGTGAGGTGGTATCTCATCGTTGTTTTGATTTGCATCTCCCTGATGATTAGTGATGTGGAACATTTTTTCATGTGTCTCTTGGCCATTTGTATTTCTTCTTTGTCAAAGTGTCTGTTCATTTCTTCTCCCCATTTTTTGATGGGGTTAGATGTTTTTTTCTTGTAAAGTTCTGTCAGTGCCTTGTATATTTTGGAGATTAGCCCCTTATCTGATGGGTATTGGGTGAATAGTTTCTCCCACTCAGTGGGTGGCTCTTGTATCCTGGGCACTATTTCCTTTGAGGTGCAGAAACTTCTCAGCTTAATATATTCCCATCTGTTAATCTCTGCTTTCACTTGCTTGGAGAGTGCAGTTTCCTCCTTGAAGATGCCTGTAATGTCCTGGAGTGTCTTGCCTATGTGCTGTTCTATATATCTTATGGTTTTGGGGCTGATATCGAGGTCTTTAATCCATTTGTATTTTACCTTCGTGCATGATGATAGCTGGGGGTCTACGTTCAATTTTTTGCAAGCGGCTATCCAATTGTGCCAACACCACTTGTTGAAGAGGCTTTCCCTGCTCCATTTAGGGTTTCCTGCTCCTTTATCGAAAATTAGGTGATTGTATGTCTGGGGAACATTTTCTGAGTATTCAAGTCTATTCCACTGGTCTGAGGGCCTGTCCTTATTCCAATACCATGCTGTTTTGATAACTATTGCTTTGTAGTACAGTTTAAAGTTGGGGAAAGTAATTCCTCCCATATTCTTTTTCCCAATGATTGCTTTAGCTATTCGAGGGTGTCTATTGTTCCAAATGAATTTCAAAAGTGCCTGATCCACTTCTTTGAAGAATGTCATGGGTATCTTTAGAGGGATAGCATTAAGTCTGTATAATGCCTTGGGGAGTATTGCCATTTTGATGATGTTAATCCTGCCAATCCACGAGCAGGGTATGCGTTTCCATTTCCGCGTGTCCTCTCTTATTTCTTGGAGCAGAGTTTTATAGTTTTCTTTGTATAGGTCCTTCACATTTTTAGTCAAGTTGATTCCAAGATATTTGAGTTTGTGTGGCACTATTGTGAATGGGATTGTTTTCTTAATGTCCATTTCTTCCTTATTGCTATTGGTGTATAGAAAGGCCATTGATTTTTGTGTGTTAATTTTGTAGCCTGCCACCTTGCTATATGAGTCTATTGTTTCTAGAAGCTTTTTGGTGGAGTCTTTAGGGTTTTCTAAGTAGAGTATCATGTCATCTGCAAACAGTGAGAGCTTGACTTCTTCCTTTCCTATCTGAATTCCCTTGATATCTTTTTCTTGCCTAATCGCTATAGCAAGTATTTCCAGTGCTATGTTGAATAGGAGTGGTGAGAGAGGACAGCCTTGTCTTGTACCAGAATTTAGAGGGAAGGCTTTTAGTTTTTCTCCGTTGAGGATAATATTTGCCATTGGCTTGTGGTAGATGGCTTCAACTAGATTGAGAAAGGTTCCTTCCATTCCCATCTTGCTGAGAGTTTTGATCAAGAATGGGTGTTGGACCTTATCAAATGCTTTCTCTGCATCTATTGATATGATCATGTGGTTTTTATTTTTCTTGTTATTGATGTTGTGTATGATGTTGATGGATTTACGGATGTTAAACCAGCCTTGCATTCCTGGGATGAAACCTACTTGATCGTAGTGGATGATCTTCTTAATGAGGCATTGAATCCTATTTGCCAGGATTTTGTTGAAGATCTTTGCATCGGCATTCATCAGCGATATTGGTCTGTAATTTTCTTTTTTTGTAGCATCTCTGTCTGGTTTAGGTATCAAGGTGATGTTGGCTTCATAAAAGCTATTTGGAAGTGTTTCCGTTTGTTCAATTTCATGAAAGAGTCTTGCCAGGATTGGTAGTAGTTCCTCTTGGAAAGTTTGAAAGAATTCATTAGTGAATCCATCTGGGCCTGGGCTTTTGTTTTTCGGCAGACCTTTGATTACCGTTTTGATTTCATCAATGGTGATGGGGGTGTTTAGATATGCTACATCCTCTTCCTTCAACCGTGGAAGATTATAAGAGTCCAAGAATTTATCCATTTCTTCCAGGTTCTCATTTTTAGTGGCATTGAGTTTCTCAAAGTAGTTTCTGATTACCCTTTGAATCTCTGTCATATCAGTAGTGATCTCTCCTTTTTCATTCCTAATACGAGTTATCAAGTTTCTCTCTCTCTCTTTCTTTGTTAGGTTTGCCAGTGGTCTATCAATCTTGTTTATTTTTTCAAAGAACCAACTTCTGCTTTCGTTGATCTTTCGGATTGTTTTTTGGGTTTCCACTTCATTGATTTCTGCTCTCAGCTTTGTTATTTCCTTCTGTCTTCCTATTTTTGGGTCCTTTTGTTGAGCACTTTCTAGTTCTATTAGCTGTGTCATTAAGCTACTCAGGTAAGCTCCTTCTTCCTTCCTGATGTGTGCTTGCAAAGCTATAAATTTTCCTCTCAGTACTGCTTTTGCTGTGTCCCATAAGTTCTGATAGTTTGTGTCTTTATTGTCATTTGTTTCCAGGAACCTTTTGATTTCCTCCTTGATTTCATCTCGGACCCACTGGTTATTGAGTATGAGGCTGTTTAACTTCCAGGTGTTAATGTTTTTCTTCTGAGTCCCTTTGGAATTCACAAATAATTTCAGAGCCATATACATATATATTAAAGTTTTCATGATCTAGTATAATATCAAATTATTAGTCTGTATTCAAATAAACATTATCAATAAAATGAAAAACCTAAAATTGTAAAATATTTTCTATTTTAAATTATCTGTGAAAACACTGGAAAGAAAAGTTATAGACTGGAAAAAACAGCTACTATACATATGATATATATATGTATATATATATATATGTATATATATATAACTAGTCCCTTAGAATATTTTTCACTTTAAAAATGATCAGTTGTAGGACCAGAGCGATCATACAGCAGGCAGGATGCTTGCTTTGTATACAGTTAACCCGGGTTTGATCCCCACCATCCCATATGATCTCTTGAGCATGCCAGGAGTAATTACTGAGTGCAAGGCCAGGAGAAACCACTGAGCACTTCCGGCTCTGTGCAGTCAACCCTCATGCCCCTATCCCAGGGGATTGGAGTGATGTGAGTCTGGAAGCAAATGCTGACACAGGAAATAATCCACACACATACATGGATTTAAAACGGGTTCAGGAACTTCCACCTTAAGCTTCTGCTCCTAGCACTAAAACCAGCAAGAAGAAAGTCAGTCATGGAAAACTAAAACTGCAAGCCATTTTTCTATGAGACCTGGTGGGTGGGGCTTTATAGGGAACCCAAAGACTACATACATCTAGCGGAGGAGAACAAGTAGTCTAAGTCTCCAATCCAAAAGAAGCTTCAATCAAAAGGTGTTTCCAACCAGTGAGTGACAAAATTATCCTGATAGGATATGTTCACGCAAGAAAAATCATCCATTGCAGAAGACTTCATATTTAGTGATTCTATTTAAATAGTATTATTGAAATGGCAAAATTACAGAAAGGGAGAACAGATTAGAGAGAAATAGATAGGAATGAAGACTTGTGCTTAACCAGGTGCAACAACAATCATCTCTGTGGTCTGGGGCCAGAGTGACAGTACAAAAGGTAGGGTATTTGCCTTGTACATGGTTGAACTGAGGTCAAGCCAGAATCTCAGATGGTTCCTGGAGCCCACCAGAAGTGATGACTGAGTGCAGAGCCAGGAATAAACCCTGAGCACATCCTGATGTACCACACCCAAAAAAAAAATACTGTTGTTATAGAAAGTATTACCATTTGATAGTATTAGTGTTGACATTCTGATGACTAAAGTATGATTTTTTTAAGAACCAAGACAAGACAGTCATATGTCCATTTCGTGGAAATAAAAAAATGATAAGACTTGAAAAAAAGTTGTAATTTTCAGAGAATATGGATAAAAGACACACAAGATTTTTCCGAATTTATTTCATAAGTTATCTGAATCTAAAATTAACTTAAAAATATGGGGCTTTAGTCCATTGACATTGAGGAAAATGATTGTCATAGGATTTAATGTCATCTTTGTGTATAAGTTTGGTGTGTATGTTGGTCTTTCTTGTCTTAAATTAGACCTTTCAGTTTTTCCTTTAAGGCTGGTTTAGCATCTGTGAAGTTTTTGAGTTGTTGCTTCTCCAGGAAGCTATGTATCCTTCCTTCAAACCTAAACGTGAGTTGAGCTGTGTGCAGTATTCTGGGTGAAGCCTCCATTTCATTCAGTGTCGTCACACTATCCCACCACTGTCTTCTGGCCTTGAGAGTTTCTTGTGACATTTCTGCTAAATAATAAATTTCTGCTAAATAAATCTTATGGATGCTCCTTTGAATGTAATTTCCCTATTTGATTTGATTGCTGCTTTCTGTATTCTGTCTCTATCTGTAGGATTTCTCATTGTGACTAGGATGTGTCTTGGGGTATTTTTCTTTGGGTCTCTTTTAGCTGGTACTCTTCGGGCAGCAGGATTTGATTGCATGCAGTCTTTAACTCTGGGAGTTTGTGATGATGTCTTTGACTGTTGATTCTTCCTGTGGATCCCCTTCCTGGGCCTCTGGGACTCCAGTGATTCTTATATTGTTTCTGTTGAGTTTATCAAGCATTTTTATTTTAATCTGTTCACATTCTTTGAGTACTTTTTCCATTGTATGATCGTTTGCTTAAGGTTCTTTTCCAGTCTCTTCTGCTGTTTGGAGTTGTTCTGCATTTGATCTTCCAGTTCTCTGACTCTGTCCTTGGCTGTTGTTCCCCAGCTGGAGAGGCTGTCCATTGAGTTTTTGAGTTGAGTTACCATGTTTTGAGGTCTGTTATTTCAGTTTGGAGTTTTCTTATTTCTGTCTTTGTGTTCTGTTCAGCTAGAGCTATATATATATATATATATTTTTTATTTCCATGAGACTCCTCCATATTTCTTTTCTAAACCCCTAATTTGAGAGGTTAATCAGATGGTTGGTATTTTTTTGGTCATCAGAGCTACCATCTTCATTCTCTGTGCATGAGAATGAAGTGTTTGTCTGCGAGGTTTCCCCATTGTCACAATTGTAGTGTGATTTTTTTTCTGAGTGTTGTGGGTTCACTGGAGTGTACATCTTTGCCTTATGCTTTATCTTAAGATAAGGATTTCAGTTTGGATAATTTTTATTAATTTATATGGTGTTGATTAACTATGCTTTTTCACATAGTCTTTCTATATTGATATATGTATATCTAATACCAAATTAAATGAACTATTTTAAAATTATGATTAAATTTTGAATTTTGTAAAATATCATTGTATGTAACGGGCCAGAGAGGTAGTGCAGCGGTAGTTTGCCTTGCATTCGGCTGACCTAGGACAGACCGCAGTTTGATCCCCCCCACTTGGCCTCCAAGGCAGGAGCAATTTCTGAATGCATAGTTAGGAGTGGTCCCTGAGCATCACTGGGTGTGGCCTAAACCCCCTCTCAAAAAAAATCATTGTATCTAAGAACATGATCCTAAGAGTTTTTCTTTATTTTGTTGAAGTAGCTTGTTACATTGATTTATTTGTGTTATTGACCCAATCTTGCATTTATAGACTGTATCCTCACTTGATTCATAATCTTTTTAATATATTTTAGTCCCTAAAAACTTAGATATTCTGAGTAGTGTATAGCTTTCCTTGATAATTTTTCTCAGATCTATTGCTATAGATTGGTGAGTTAAAATGATATTCATGGATGTTGCTATGAACTTGTAGACTTAAAAGAATAGATATAAATGTATAAGCATAAATGCTTACTACAGTTTTTATACCCCGATTTCATGCTGAAAACATGGAATAACATGTCAAAAGTAACAAATATTCAGCTCAGTCTTCTATAGATTCTGCACCATAGATGTAAATTCTCCTGGCTGCATCTTGTAGCCTCAATACTGTTTCCTTTTTGGTGAGTACATCACTTTCTTCTCTCTCTCTACTACTATTCCCTGCATTATAGTTTTAATATTTTATTGAAACAATTGTGATTTTCAAAGTTCTTCATAGTTGGGTTTCAGATATACAATGTTTGTGTGCCAATCCCAACAACAGTGTCAACCTTTCTCCACCAATATTCCCAGAGCGAATATCATGCCACTACCCCTGCCCTCCAGTCTGCCAGCATAACAGGCTCATTTTAAGTTCTGATTATTAAAATTTTGGACTCATTATTTTATTGTTGTTGACTTTGATTTGTCAACATTTCTTAACATTTTTGTCATGTCAAAGCATCTGACCTGAACATGAAGTGCTAGTTTTCGACTTTACCAGTTTCTGGGAATATGACGTTAGATAAGAAACAATATCTAGCCAAAGGAATCCTTTGCCACAGCTCAGGTAAATCCAAGTAGTCTCCATGGGCAGAATCCACCATGTCCACTAACTGGATAATTGTATCTGGTTCCTCAGAGTTTGCATATGAATAGCATAAATTGATAAAAGGATGGTGGTGGCAGGCATTTCTTAACACCATTAATGCACCTGAGAACCTTAGCCCCTTCCCCATCCATTCATATTTGTGTTTCTCCTCTTCTATTCAATTTCTTTCCTTCTCACTATACCCTAGGACCAAAAGTATACTGGACAACTCCTATTTAAACCATTGCATTTCTTCATGCACTTATTCTAAATACCACACATAAAGGATGCCATTCTATATTTATCCTCTTTCTTCTAGATTACTTTAGTTAGCACAACATCTTCCAATTCCATCCATATTGCAGAAAATTTCATGATTACATTATCAGTTACATCTATGTAGTATTCCATTGTACCACATTTCATTGTATCACATCATCATAATCCACTTGTCTGTTGTTGGACCTCTATGTTGATTTAAACTCTTAGCTATTTTATTAAGTGCTGCAATGAATATCAGTGTGCAAACATATCCCCCCGAATTTTTTGCTGCACAATACCTACCCATTTCCCACAACCTGGGTAACACAGATCTATAGGATGTAGGGAAGGAAATTCAAGAGAAGAATCAAATTCTTTCTATTAGACAATTGTTTCTCCCAATAAGGGAAGATGTTATGTTGCAAATTAGAGGAGAAATATAATATATTCACTTTGCAGCACATTGCATGTAAAGATAACCAGATGGAGGTTGCCAATAGTTTACTGGGAAAGTCTGTTTTAATTCAAAGATGCAAACTGCATATTAAGAAAATACTGTGTGAATAATAAGGCCACACACAAAGTGCACATGGATTTTGAAGACTAAAGAGAGAGGGTGAAATTCGGAGAAAGTAAAATTTAAGCAAATGAAAAGATGCTGTAGATGCGATTCAGAAGAAATATTGAAATTATTGGGAATAGGCTCAGGGTGGTCATGGTTATAAAGAAAATGAGTTCAAATAGAGAAGAGTTGAGTGATCCAGTGGTTGTTAGTAGAAAAAGTTTCCAAAGTTGGCCTTTGTATTACTTTTATTCCATTTTCTTTGCAGCTACAGGTGTCTTACTTTCTTTCCTAAGTTCAGAAGAAAGTACATTTAAATTCTAGCACGAAATAATCTCATCTGATTGACGGTTGCCAGGAACCTTTATTAGCAACACATACTATCTATATTAGTCAACTTTCTAGTAGAAGTGACTGTTATAACCAAATTTGTACATTATATTTATAATATTATATAATATCATGTAGTTTTATATACAGTGTATATAATATACTAACAAAGTTATTTCATATAAATATAATGTTTTATATATTTTATCCTTATCATTCAATGTAAAATATTTTTAAATTGAATAACCATGATGTATTTTTACAAAGTTTTTCATAATTTCAGTCTTACAATATCCAACACCATCCTTTAACCAGTACACATTTCCCACACCAATGTCCTAGTTTTCCTCTTCCCTCCCCACTGCTCTTTCCCTCTGCCTACCTCTAAAGCAAATATTTTTCTTCTCTCTCTCTCTCTGTTTCTCTCTCTCTCTTACAGACTTCTTTTTTCATTTTAGACACTGTGATTTGAAATATTTTTACTTAAAGGGTATCATGTACATCATGTACTTCTTTCAGGAGAGAGAAGATGTCATGGGGTTTCTACATGTTTGTGGGAATATTGGAATATATAGTTCTTTCTGCTCTCTCTTCCTGCCTGCCACCACCATCCTTTTATCAATTTATGCTGTTCATATGCAAACTCTGAGGAACCAGATACAATTATCCAGTTAGTGGACATGGTGGATTCTGCCCATGGAGACTACTTGGATTTACCTGAGCTGTGGCAAAGGATTCCTTTGGCTAGATATTGTTTCTTATCTAACGTCATATTCCCAGAAACTGGTAAAGTCCAAAACTAGCACTTCATGTTCAGGTCAGATGCTTTGACATGGCAAAAATGGGACTATTATTTTCCAGTGTGCTCATAATCTATAATTCCCAGATCAACAGTATAGAGACTGCATAATGCCTTCTATTTCTGCTCTGGCTCCTGACCCACCCACTAGAGGCCAAGACTTAATCATGATGTCTTGGAAAACTGGGTTAGGATCCAAACCAGACCCCACAAAATCAGAGAACTTTTTCATCAATAAGTCAATTTCCAGTCCAGCCCAAAAGAATTCCACAGCATAAACTCTGAGTCTGCCACTTCAGGAAGCTGTGCTCTTAATATACCCTGCTATAACTAACTACAATATCAGTTCAGTGCCCTTACAAGATCAGATATGGCATAAAAAGACCAATTCCTTCAGAAACTGTGGCCCTGATAATAGGAAAAGCAGTCTGATTCTTAAAAGTATAACTGTTGATCTAGGAATTATAGATTATGAGCACACTGGAAAATAATAGTTCTTGTTTCCATGTCCAAATTTTGGACTCTTAAAGAAGATAAAAACATAGCTTAAATTATTACTTTCTTGTGTATGACTGGCAAATTTGAATGCATCAGGGGTGGGGTTTTTGGAAGTCCAAAGCCTGATGCTTCTGATGATCCATTAATATATTTTACTACTAAGTTTAAGAAGAAAACCCAATCTTAACCCTTAAGAAATTCAGGGCAGGAAGTTTGAAGGAATGTTGGACTCTGGCAGTGAAGTCTGTAGTTAATTTAAAACATGGGTTGTATAATTGGGCTTTGTAGGATATACCTTATAGCCTGGAGGACAAATGTGGTGTTTTGCTTCTAGCTTTTGTTCATCAAAGCACTAGGATTTTGAATAAAATCAATAGGCTGTTTTTCTACCACATGTAGCTCCAATTTCTTTGAACCTCTGGTGCTCAATTTGCATGAACAATGGTGGGCTGAATAACACATCTCCTGCCCAAATCCCTCAGATTTAACTATCTCAGATGTTTTTATTTATTGTCCAACCCCTTAGAGCCCACCAGTTCAGAGATTTTGCCATTTTAATAGGTGACACTGCATTAAAGCACCTGGTGTCCATTCCAATTGAATGGTAAACGAATGTTCCAATTAGACTCCCCAGTGATCCATGAACAGCACAAAAATAGAGGTGCTGAGAAACTTAGTTGACTAGCTAGCTGCTAAAACTGGGATACATTGAAACATCCTTTTCTGAATGGAAGTCTTCCATTTTTGTGATTCAATAAAGGTCAAGTAGCTGGAGACTTAATTCTGATTTAAGAGCTGTCAATGCATCTATGGTTCTTATGAGGGATATTATAGAATGGCTTACCTTTCACCAGTAGCCATTTCAGAAGACTGGCCTTTGATAGTAATTGACTTAAAAGACTTTTAATAATATTTCTATTCACCCAAAAGGCAGAAAACGTTTTACCCTTTCAGTTTCTTCTCTCAACAATAGATGTGGTTTTTCATCCAGCTTACAAAAAATTTTCCCAGGCATATTTTTCCACTATAAGGACGACATATTGATGGCCTGCTCTATGGAAAGAAAATTACAATGTTTGGATGAATGTTATCAGCTGTTTTCAGGTTGCTGCTATTAAAATAGCCACAGAAATATCCAGACTTTTCCTTCTTTTCAATAATTTGACTTCATATTGAAGCATACTTCAGTGCATCCCTAAATGATCTCTTAGTAATTTTCAAAAACTCTTGTTATATAAATTGGCTCATTCTCCCTTGGGATCCCAAACAATAAATTCAGCAACTTATTCAGCACTAGAGGGAGATCCAGACATAAATATCCCCAGGAGATTAACTCAAAAAAGACCCAAAAGAATCGAACTTTTTTCATGGACCAGCTCCAAATGTCCTATCTTTTTAGATTCATACCTGAACAGAAGCTGTAGCTTTTAATTTTACAAAATTCTCTTTCTCCTAAGGCTGCTATTGCAAAGGTGTTTGGGTGTCTAGACTGGATTTTGTTTACACAACAAACAATCTCGAACATCTGTGGCCTATTTGGAATTGATCACTGCTCTTATTGTCAAGGCAGTTTCTTTGTTAGGTTTTGTGCTGCAATCGGCTTCTGTCTTGCAGTGCAAGTGCGATTTCGGTGAATCCACTTCAGGGAGAGTGGGTTGCTTGGGCGGCGTACAGAAAAATAAGAAATATGAAATAAATGAAACCACACAAAGTATGTGGGGTCAACACGTCTTCTGGCAGGAGTACGACAAGTTTATTTTCCAAACAGGTTTTTTTTTTTATAGGGGTAAGCCAGTCCTAGGTGCAGAGAAGGGTATTTACAATAAAAGGTAACACTCAGGGCAGCTTTTAACAACCAACCTCAAATGCAAAACAAGGGTTAGGAGTAAGTAAGAAATATCTAGAAACTTGATCTTCCTGCGCTAGGCTCCATTGCTTTGGGGGTCAAGCACAGGAAGAAACCAAATCTTCTAAAATGTGTTTTCCTACTTTCTGAGCAGAGTCAATTTCGCCCTTGTTTACCAGAAACTTCAGCTTCAAGGACATATTTGAAACATTGTCTGAACTTTTAGGGTTATACATATCCATAAAAGGGATTCTCTTAATAATCTTTGGTGCTGGAATTTCTGAGCCAATTTATTTGATAGAGGCCACAATTTTGCCTGAGATAATGCCAAGCATCTCTTCGGAAATTCCTGAACCATCCACGCAGGGGAATAGGCGTCCACAGCGGGCATTTTGAGGAACCCCGTGGGAAATATTGCAGTTCTCTCCACCAGGAAAATCTAAGGATACCTCTGGTGGGCTGAATTCCCCTAAAGGTTTATGATGCTGTGGCAGTTTTGATCCTGAAATAATGATCTTCTCATTCCAAAAATGAAGTAGAATGCATATTACCTCTCAGGGAGCTGCTTCATAAGCCCTACCAGATATTTCAGGAGACATTTCCTACTGTTATACTGCTGGAATGACATGAGATTTCTTCAAAATGAAACATTTTGTAATCTCCTCTATTATCCATTCCTCCCTATACCTGACATCTCTGTGATTTATATTGACAGGGCATCATCAAGATAAAGCAGAATCACTGGCCCTTCACTAACCACAGTAGTGCCTACAAATTCCAAGTCTGCTCAAACAGTGGAACTTGCTACTTCATATGATTACTATCACATGTTTCAGAGCCTTGGAATATAATAAGTGATTCAGCTTATATGGTAGGATTATTCCCAAGCATAGTAACTGCCTCTTAAAATGCCACAACCGTGTTGTACAAGATTTGCTTTACCCTTTACAAGCCCTTCTGCAAAAACGTTCTAAGTCAATCTTCATTACTAACATATCAGCCCATTATGTCCTCTTAGGGCTGATGGCTTAATGAAATGAAATTGCTGATTGTTTATTCATGCCAATATTTAAGTCATATGCAGAAGAACATGGAGTGCTACATACAAGCACCAGCCATTTGCATGTGACTTATCATCTTCCACGGGGGCAATTCAGACAGATTGTCATCAAGTGTTCCATTTGTGAACCTTTGAATAAAAGATCACATGGAGCTGGAACCAGCCCCCAAGGTTTACAGACAAATGAATCATGTCAAACAGATATTACACATGTTGACTTCATTCCAAAGACACTAGATCTCCATGTGCTGGTTAATACATATTCCCATTTTATATGGGGAAAACATGACTTCTGACAGAGCTAAAACTCGTTGCACTTTAATGCTAAACTGTTTTTCTGCAATGGACTTTCCCCCAATCTATTAAACAGACAATGACCCCACCAATATCAGTAAAATTTTTCAAACATTTTGCAAAGAATGACAAATTAAATATATCACTGGAATCACTTATAATACACAGGGACAAACCAAAGTTGAAAGAGCTCACAGAACCTCAAAACTCAATTATTAAAAGACAGGAAAAAAGGCATATCACTGACAGACATTTTTGTCCTTAACAACATTTTTACTAAACTTTCCAAATTTACTCAAAGGAGTAAAGCTGCAGAAAGAAAGACACTTTAAAGAAGATGCTCAAGGACAAAATGGATTGCTGATCATCTATTCAAGGCAAAGGATATGCTTATGTTTCCACAGATAGCAACCCTGCCAAGAAACTCTGGATCCCATTACATCTTGTCAGAAGCAGGATTCTCAAAAATGAAAAAATTCAGAGACTGGTGCATGATAAGACTGTACGTCTTCCCTCAGAATCAACACAGACTACTCAAAAGAATCAGAGCAGGGAACAAAATGAGACCTTAACAGGTAAACAAGACAATAAACTGACACCACACATTGAGATAGAGACTATTGTGAGTGGAAATGGCCAGTTCCAGAACCTCCGTTCTGCAGATGAAGGAACTGGTCCTGCTCTCACCAGACTTTAAAAAGCACTTGTTACATGAACTCAGTATTACAATACACATATAATATCCCAAGTTTGACTGATTATTTTTTACCAGAACCATTACAAGGAGACATTAACAGGTCAAATAAACTGGGATATAAATGCAAAGTGGCAGAAGAGTTTGGTGAAATTATGAAAGTCTGTGGGCAGGACACCACAGATTAACCCCAAAAGATTTTTCTTTCTTTTTTTTTTTTTTTGTCCACACCCAGTGATGCTCAGGGATTACTCCTGGCTATACACTCTGAAATTGCTTCTGACTTGGGGGACCTTATGGGACACTTGAGGAACAAATTGGGGTCCGTCCTAGTCTAGCATGCACAAGGCAGACGCCTTACACCCTGCACCACTGCTCTGGCCACATTAACCCAAAAGACTTTGAGATGACCATTGGAAATATAAATGGTCAGTTTTAAGGGCACAATCAATAAGATCCAAATGAGCTATTTCTATTCCTGAGCAGGATCCTCATCAAGACTTGAACTAAGTTGATAAGCAGAAAAGACAGAAAGAGGAAAAGAGTGATCCTTTTTTGACACAAAAGTCACAAAACAAGCTTGGCAGAGACACAGCAGTTTAATAAATCTATTATTACTACACTTTTCCAAGGCCAGTTCAAGGTCTCATCGGCCACCAAAAATAACAGACATTTGAGATCTTGATTTACTTAAATTATTTTTCAAAGAAGACTGAGAGACAATGATAGAGTTTAGTGCAGTCAATGCAATACACAGGAGGATTCTCTAAAAAGGTCAGAAATTTGGAAATTTCACATTTTTCTTTTAATTCATCTGAAACTCTTTGTCTATGATGGCAATTGGATGAAAAACTTTAGTTTTATGTAATATAACGTTTTATATTTTATAAACAAGTTTCTATTTAGTCCATTTTCCAGTTGAAGTGACAGAACTTTCATAACCCAAAAAATGTAAGGATAAAACAAAGCTGGCCAAAGTAAAAATGATCTCTTATATATAAGAACCCTAATTTCAAAAGATAGTTTATATATATAAAAATATTATTCAAATTAGACCAAAATGGAATCAAACTGGTTGCCTAATGAGAGATGATTAAATAAAGAAGTTGTAGTATATACATTGAATAGAACACCACTGTCATTAAAAACTGGTTAAATATCATTTGGAACAAATGACATAAAACTGAAGAGATTGTGTTACAAGAAATAAGCTGGAATAAAAATATTATTACTAAAGGGTTTCATTAATAAATGAATGTAAATAGCTAAAGCAAAAATATTATGGATTAAAAAACGTTTCAATAAAAGTTATGATGGTTACTGGCAGGAAAATCTTTGTGAGAAATATAGTAGAAAGATAATTTATGATGCTTACCTTGTATGTTTACCTAGCATGCTTACCTAACACCACATACGCTTCCATGAGCACTACTTCAAGTGACTCCTGAACACAGGGCCAGGATCATCCTTGATTATCACAGGTGTGACCTAAAGACAATGATAAAGGAGATCTCTTTGGTAGTGAGATGGCGTCAGAAATTTGGCAATGGGTGTGTGAATTAAAATAATATAAAGGTGTTGAGTTCTTGCCTTAAAATTATATATTATATTCTTGTGAAAACAAAAGAGGGAATGAAATGAAAGAAAATTATATGGTTCTAAATCTCCTATCTTTTAAATTTATTTTTCTCCATTTTGCCTCTTTTAGAAAACAATCAAGTTCATTGTAGACAAATTTCATGGCATCACTAACCTTCTATTTCAAAGTTAATCAACACTAATGGAATAGAGCTAACAAGTTACAGTAAATTTCCTGCATTAATATTGTTTGTTCTAGGCTGAGTCATTTTAATTCCCTTAAACTAAACACTAGAGCAAAGCAAGTGCTATGCGCTCATTTGTAAGACCAAGATTAGAATATCTACTTATAATTATCAGCAGGGGCTGTTAGAAGAGTTCTAAATTCAAAAAAAATATATCAGTGTGAGGTTACTAGAAGCAGAATGGATTCTGGGCAGGCAAAAGCAACAGATGGCCACAAACTAGTACTAGAGTATTTTTGTGCCAGTCATAATTATGTTTTATCTTGCATTGACACATCTATTGGTGAATTTTCTTTTCTGCGAATTTCTTGTTCTTTTAGAAAAAATAGGAAAGTTATTATTTCCTAAAGAGATACTTGGTCCAAATCAGTTTATAATGTGTTTTATATCAAGCAGAAAATAAAGAAAATAAAGCAACTATAGAACACTTTTTTAAAACATCAGTGGAAAGGAAAAGAAAGGAGAGATCTGAAGCTATTGCTTGATTTGGAGATTATGAAAAGATTTTTGTTCATTTTGATTTGTAATCAATGAGGATTTAGTTCTTTATTAAGAATTCTAATGTTTAGCTGTTTTTATGTAGTTATTATTGCTTTATCTAAAAGCAATTTAGATAAAGATACATACAGCTGCATATTTCTAATGAGAATGTAAGTAAACATTTCTATTTCTTTTATTTGGACTTGGGCACTAAAAATACATTGTTAAAATTACTCAGTTTTAAATTTCCAATGTGAGGCTTGTTTTGATAGAAATGGCATTTCATGAGAAGTTGATTTTAGGATCCCAATGCATATTTGGTAAATTGATGAACCAAAATGACTCACATCTATCATATCAGACTTGCTCCAAGAGTTTAGAGCTGCCAAACTAGCCATTTAATTATATAGTTTTTCTATCTAAATTTAAGATATTTTTATCTATAGAGAATATTTCTAAATAATTTATGTAAAGAATACAGTACTTAGTAGATTCTTTTGAATACATATCTAAACCTTTGAAGGAGTGAATATATAATTCTTGACTATTCTCTGACTCATTTCTGTTTTGAAGAGAAAACTAAAAGCAAGAAGCCAATGGATCAGGTGATAATTACCTAAATAGTACCTACCTCATAAATTAGTAAATAAATACTAGTGACCTTTAACTTTAAAATTACAATTCCAAGAAGAAATGTGTTTAATGACATTTTAAATAAAAGGTAATGATGAAAAGCTTTACACAGTGTTTTCACAGTGAAAGTTATAAGTTGCAAAGACATATAAGTTATTGTTTATAGTATTTTTAGAACATCTTTTGGAAAGACCTTATCCAATGTTACTTAATTCCTTCGAAACCAGAAAAGAAGAAAGGAGAAAGGACTAAGTTCTACTTTCCAAAGATCAATTGATCAAAATCAATAACTGAACACAAATGTTAGGAATAAGAGCCCTGGACAACAACCTAAAAATTATGATGTAGAATGAAAAGCTATCTGAAACATCTTATATATTTTATTGACATTATTGATTAAAGTAATGGTTGAGAAAACAAAAATCAGTTGTTGGACAAACTATAAAAAATAGAATCTTGATTGCAGTTCTTAAACTACTCAAGAAAGTTACCTCACTTGAAATGTTAAAGTTGGATCACATTTACATTTCCAAAATCATAATTATCATGTTAAATATAGAAACAACAGAAAATGTCATGCCATAAATTAAGAGAGTGATATAAGTCAGAAGGTGTATTTTCTAGAAGGCAGCACTCATTCTGAAATTGGCAGGTTTCTGCCTAACTACATGTGGTGGGGCCTAAGAGGTATATAAAAACATTTCTTCTGTTTTTCTCCATTGACATTTTTATCTTGGACTTTGCTGACTCTAAATGGACAGACCTCAGGATTACCCAAATCCTATAGACAGTAGATAACATTGAAGATACATTTTTTCACATACAAAACAATCCACATTTCCAATCATTGCTTTTATTAGAACATAGGAATGCTCATTTATTATTGGTGGAAATGTTGACTGATTCAACATTTTTAGAAGAATAACACAGTCATTTCTCAAAATACTAAGAACTGAGCTTCCATACAACTAAGCAATTCCACTTCTTAGCATCTACCCTAAGGACACAAAAACATTATTTTAAAAAGATATGTCAATCATGGCACTGTTCACAATAGCCAATACCTGGAAACAACCCAAGAATTTAAAATCTAAGTGGAATAAAAACCATGGTCGATACACACAGTGGAATCCTAGGAATAAAGATCTGACAGTCTAGAGAACCGAGCTTAGTAAGGGTGGGGATGGGCTGAAGAGAGATGGCAGAATATCATTGTGGAAAAGGCGCAAATGGTAGTAGATTTAGTGCAAAAATGTTGCATATATAAAACTGTCATTAATGTATTGTAAAGCATGGTACCTCAAGTAATTGAAGAAAAGCAAATGAGAAATAGGTAAATTTATATGTTTACTGAAAAATTAATTGTCAGAGAAATGAAAAGAAAAAAGAGAAAAGATATAGATTTTCATGGTTGTGTGGAATTATTTGCTCTTCCTCATAGAGAACAGTAGGCCAAATAACTGGGGATCTCTAGCTAAATATAGAAGGTAACAGAAGCAGAATGAGATAGGAAGTAAAACTAGATTTTTAGAGTGAGTTAAAAGAGAAAGAACCTATAGATATACTCTCTTTTTTTGTTTTGTTTTGTTTTGGTTTGGTTTTTGGTGTTTAAGCAAACCCAGTGATGCTCAGGGGTTACTCCTGGCTATGTGCTCAGAAATCGCTCTTGGCTTTGGGGACCATATGGGATGCCAGGGATTGAACTCAGGTCTGTCTTTGGTCAGCAACATGCAAAGCAAATGCCCTACCGCTGCGCGATCACTCCTCTTGGCCCCTCTTTTTTTTAATATATTTTTTATTTAAACACCTTGATTACATACATGATTGTGTTGTTTGGGTGTCAGTCATATAAAGAACACCACCCATCACCAGTGCAACGTTCCCATCACCAATGTCCCAAGTCTCCCAGCTCCCCACCCAACCCCACCTGTACTCTAGACAGGCTTTCTATTTCCTTCATACATTCTCATTATTAGGATAGTTCAAAATATAGTTATTTCTCTAACAAAACTCATCCCTGTTTGTGGTGAGCTTCATAAGGTGAGCTGTAACTTCCAGCCCTTCTCTCTTTTGTATCTGAAAATTATTATTGCAAGAATGTCTTTCATTTTTCTTAAAACCCATAGATGAGTGATACCATTCTGCGTCTTTCTCTCTCTCTTTCTGACTTATTTCACTCAGCATAATAGATTCCATGTACATCCATGTATAGGAAAATTTCATGACTTCATCTCTCCCAACAGCTGCATAATATTTCAATGTGTATATGTACCACAGTATCTTTAGCCATTCGTCTGTTGAAGGGTATCTTGGTTGTTTCCAGAGTCTTGCTATGTTAAATAGTGCTGCAATGAATATAATTGTAAGGAAGGGATTTTTTTAATTGTATTTTTGTGTTCCTAGGGTATATTCCTAGGAGTGGTATAGCTGGGTCGTATGGGAGCTCGATTTCCAGTATTTGGAGGAATCTCCATATTGATTTCGGCTAGATGGCATTCCCACCATCAGTGGATAAGAGTTCCTTTCTCTAAAGATCCCCACCAACACTTTGTTCTCATTCTTTGTGATATGTGCCATTCTCTGTGGTGTGAGGTGGTACCTCATAGTTGTTTTGATTTGCATCTCCCTGATGATTAGTGATGTGGAGCATTTTTTCATGTGTCTTTTGAACATTTGTATTTCTTCTTTGTCAAAGTGTCTGTCCATTTCTTCTCCCCATTTTTTGATGAGATTAGATGTTTTTTTTCTTGTAAATTTCTGTCAGTGCCTTGTATATTTTGGAGATTAGCCCCTTATCTGATGGGTATTGGGTGAACAGTTTCTCCCATTCAGTGGGTGGCTCTTGTATCCTGGGCGCTATTTCCTTTGAGGAGCAGAAGATTCTAAGCTTAATATATTTCCATCTGTTAATCTCTGCTTTTAATTGCTTGGAGAGTGCAGTTTTCTCCTTGAAGATGCCTGTAGTCTCAATGTCCTAGAGTGTTTTACCTATGTGTTCTTCTATATATCTTATGGTTTTGGGTCTGATATAGAGGTCTTTAATCTATTTGGATTTTACCTTTGTACATGAGGTTAAATGGGGGTCTAAGTTCAATTATTTGCAAGTGTCTAGCCAGTTATGCCAACACCACTTGTTGAAGAGGCTTTCTTTGCTCCATTTAGGATTTCTTGCTCCTTTATCAAAAATTAGGTGATTGTATGTCTGGGAAACATTCTCTGAGTATTGAAACCTATTCCACTGATCTGAGAGCCTGTCTTTATTCCAATACCATGCTGTTTTGATAACTATCACTTTGTAGTAAAGTTTCAAGTTGGGGAAAGTAATTCCTCCCATATTCTTTATCCCAATGATTGCTTTAGCTATTCTAGGGTGTTTATTGTTCCAAACAAATTTTAAAAGTGCCTGATCCACTTCAGTGAAGAATGTCATGGGTATCTTTAGAGGAATAGCATTAAATCTGTACAATGCTTTGGGGAGTATTGCCATTTTAATGATGTTAATCCTGCCAATCTATGAGCAGGGTATGTGTTTCCATTTGCGCGTGTCCTCTCTTATTTCTTGGAGCAGAGTTTTATAGTTTTCTTTGTATAGGTCCTTCACATTTTTAGTCAAGTTGATTCCAAGATATTTGAGTTTGTGTGGCACTATTGTGATGGGGTTGTTTTCTTAATGTCCATTTATTCCTTATTACTAGGAAGGCCATTGATTTTTGTGTGTTAATTTTGTAGCCTGCCACCTTGCTGTATGAGTCTATTGTTTCTAGAAGCTTTTTAATAGAGTCTTTAGGGTTTTCTAGGTAGAGTATCATGTCATCTGCAAACAGCGAGAGCTTGACTTCTTCCTTTCCTATCTGGATTCCCTTGATATCTTTTTCTTGCCGAATCGCTATAGCAAGTACTTCCAGTGCTATGTTGAATAGGAGTGGTGAGAGAGGACACCTTTGTCTTGTGCCAGAATTTAGAGGGAAAGTTCTTAGTTTTTCTCCATTGAGGATAATATCTGCCACTGGCTTGTTGTAGATGGCCTTAACTATATTGAGAAAGGTTCCTTCCATTCCCATCTTGCTGAGAGTTTTGATCAAGAATGGGTGTTGGACCTTATCAAGTGCTTTCTCTGCATTTATTGATATGATCATGTGATTTTTATTTTTCTTGTTGTTAATGTTGTGTATTATGTTGATAGACTTACGGATGTTAAACCATCCTTGCATTCCTGGGATGAAACCTAGTTGATCGTAGTGGATGATCTTCTTAATGAATTATTGAATCCTATTTGCCAGGATTTTATTGAGGATCTTTGCATCTGCGTTCATCAGTGATATTGTTCTGTAAATTTCTTTTTTGGTAGCATCTCTGTCTGGTTTAGGTATCAAGGTGATGTTGGCTTCATAAAAGCTATTTGGAAGTGTTCCTGTTTCTTCGATTTCATGAAAGATTCTTGCCAGGATTGGTAGTAGTTCCTCTTGAAAGGTTTGAAAGAATTCATTATTGAATCCATCTGGGCCTGGGCTTTTGTTTTTGGGCAAACATTTGATTACTGTCTTAATTTCCTCAGTAGTGATGGGGTTGTTTAGATATGCTACATCCTTTTCATTCAACCGTGGAAGACTATAAGAATCCAAGAATTTATCCATTTCTTCCAGGTTCTCATTTTTAGTGGCATAGAGTTTCTCGAAGTAGTTTCTGATTACCCTTTGAATCTCTGCCATATCAGTAGTGATCTCTCCTTTTTCATTCCTAATATGAGTTATCAAGTTTCTCTCTCTTTCTTTGTTAGTTTTGCCAGTGGTCTATCAATCTTGTTTATTTTTTCAAAGAACCAACTTCTGCTTTCTTTGATCTTTCAGATTGTTTTTTGGGTTTCCACTTCATTGATTTCTGCTCTCAGCTTTGTTATTTCCTTCTGTCTCCCTATTTTTGGTTCCTTTTGTTGAGCACTTTCTAATTCTATGAGCTGCATCATTAAACTATTCAGGTATGCCCTTTCTTCTTTCTTGATGTGTGCTTGCAAAACTATAAATTTTTCTCTCAGTACCGCTTTTGCTGTGTCCCATAAGTTCTGATAGTTTGTGCCTCTATTGTTATTTGTTTCCAGAAAGGTTTTGATTTTCTCTTTGATTTCATCTCGGACCCACTGGTTATTCAGTATTAGGCTGTTTAACTTCCAGGTATTAAAGTTTTTCGTCTGTGTCTCTTTGTAGTTCACATATAATTTCAGGGCCCTGTGGTCAGCGAAGGTAGCCTGCAAAATTTCTATCCTCTTGATATTATGGAGGTATGTTTTATGTGCTAGCATGTAGTCAATCCTGGAGAATGTCCCATGTACATTAGAGAAGAATGAGTATCCAGGTTTCTGGGGGTGAAGTGTCCTATATATATTCACTAGGCCTCTTTTTTCCATTTCTCTGTTCAGGTCTAGTACATTCTTGTTGGGTTTTCGTCTGGTTGACCTATCAAGTGTTGACAATGTCGTGTTGAGGTCTCCCACAATTATTGTGCTGTTATTGATACTATTTTTCAAATTTGTCAACAATTTTATTAAATATTTTGCTGGCCCATCATTACTCTGGCTCCTCCCTTTCTGGGCATGTAAACTCACCTCCAGGGAAGGCTAGCCATCCGCAGATGAGCCACACACAGGATGAAATCAGGCCGCAAATGCAGCACAGCACAGAAGACAAGCAGCTAGGGGTGCTGGCATCTGAGTTCCAGCAGAGTTCAGTGGCTTCCCCTTTCTGGGCGTGTAAACTCACCCCCAGGGAAGGCTAGCCATCCGCAGATGAGCCACATACAGGATGAAAATGCATCTGAGTTCCAGTGCCTTCCCCTTTCTCTCTCTTTTTTTTTTTTTTAAGTATCTTTGAAGAATCTTGAGATGAGAGCATTTTAAGTGGTTTGGGAAGACACAAAACCAGTTACAGATATTCTTATAGTAAGAGGAATGTAGTTAGTTGGTAAAGGATTGTTGTACAGGGGTGAAGGTCCTGCAAGGACAATGCCATCAGTCACGTTCTGCAGCCACAGTTAAAAAGCAACAGAAGTTGGGAAACAAATGGATTCTTTTCTTAAATCTTTGCAGACGGTTACCAGCATCTCGATTTCAGACCTCTTCAGATTTGAAAGAGAATAATTTCTGTTGTTTTAAACCATCAATTTTGTAGTAATTTAAATAATAGGAAACCAATACTATCCTAAATTTAATGAAACCAAAGAGAGCTGGACTTTGGTGTTCCTGCAAGATCAAGGACCCATTTAATTTACATTGAAGACACATCTTAGAGTATTGAACATTTTTCCAATCCCTTTACTCCATGTGCATGACCAGAGTTAAAGCACCAGAACAACTGGGGCACCTGGAGCACATTTTCACTCATTGCAAGGAGACCTAACAAAGTGGACTAAACAAGAATTCTCAGTTTTGTTCACATTCTGTGTTGTAACCAAATAGCAGAGAATTATAAAATATTAAAACTTCAAATGCAAGTAAAAAAAAAAAAGAACCATCAAGATCAAATCTTGCCTAAATGACTAAAATCTAAATCTCTCAATTGCTACATCTTTAGCTAACACTTTACTAAAGGATAAATATCCAGCATTTCATTAAAGAACAATAGAATTTTCTTCCCACCTACCTCCTTTCTCCTCTTATCTCTAAATAATTTGAAGAACCCAGAGAAAAATTTTATTGAGCTGAAATGAAATAAAGTCATTTTCTGAAACTTAGTACTTGTAAAACTTAGTACTGTTTGTCTAAATCAGGGTTTATATAAAAATTTTACATTCTTAGAATTATAACCCCATCAAATAAAGCTGAATTTTTTGTGCAGGTATTTGATATTTTCTATATTAACTTAATGAAAGAAATTTATATGTACTATTAGAATTAAATTTTAGCTTCCCTTTAATGTCTATCATAGTTTAGTAACTTTTGAAATTATAAGGAAAATATAAGAACTTATTAATATTTTTATAAAAAATAAGGATTTTGGTGTTTTTTCCACTTCTTATCTTCTTTAGTTTGCTGAACTGGGTTGGTGCAAGTCTAACAGATTTATATCCCCTCAAATTTTATGTATTAAAAGTTAATCCCCAACATAAATTTATTTGAACATAAATAAGTTTTATTGAAAAATAAAGGAATTTGGAAGATTAATAAATCATGAGGGCAGTGTTCCCATTTATAGATTAGTGTCCTATGAAAGAAAACCAAGAAAGTTCTCCCCTGCTCTCTACATCATGAGTTCACAGCAAGAAGATGCTGTGAAGCAGGAGGCAAGCTATCAGCATATACTGATTGTAAGCTCATTTATACCATGGATCATCCAGACTCCCAAAAGTCAAGGAATTGATTTTTACTGTTTATAAGCCCTTCATTCTACAGGATTTTATTATAGTAGTTGACAAGATGAAGACACAGGTCAAGCTTCGGCTCTGTGTCTGGCCTATTTGATCAAGGTCAGACACATACCAGCTTTCTTTTCCATCACCAAAACAATCCCCATACTATCCCTATTTGATGATTCCTCAGGAAAATAATATTTTTTTCAAGCAGCATGAAACTATGGAAGGAACATTAAATATACATATATAATGTGACAAAATTTATTATCCAATATTTGTAACTGCCAGCAAAGCAGTTACTTTGATCTCTTTCTCGGAATGTAGCTATAGGAACAAAACAAAGTGACATCAATTTCTTAAAATGAGTCTTAGAATATTGCAGCGATTACTACATGTTATTTTTCCCCACCAATTCTTTGTTATCTTATTCCAACACAATTTTATTTCCTTGTCAACTTGTGGGAAAATAATTCTTGTTTTGTGTGAATATTAGAAGACTGTCCTGAAAATCTAGATTTTAAATTTTCTTAGTCCAAGCTTTCATCTGATATCAGCTTATTGCTAATATCCTGACTTAGAATTTTTCTGCACTGAGTATGTGAGTAGAACACAAATCCTTCATGTAAAAAAAACTTAGGTTCTATCCCAGTATTCTTTTCCCCCCAACACACACACACACAGAAAGGAAAGAAAAGATTTTTTGGACTGTTGACCATTCCCATTTTATATTATATAGATAGCATTGGCAAAGATGCAGTGTTTAAAAATCATTAAAATAAAATAAAAACTTTAGGTTTTATCAATCTCAATATTTATAACTATTTATCCTGCTCCTGATCTAAAGGACTAACCAGTCACATGAAGCATATCAAGCAACCACTTCTCATTGACTTAAGTAAGGATTCTTCTGCATCAGTCATGAATATGATTAGGCCCTGAGAGATTACTGTATTTTCTAGGTTGGGTTAGTAAGAAGAGAAGACAAGGTTATAATACAGTGTTTAGAAAATATTAACAATTAAGCTCTATAAAGCATTTTAACATTAGCTATTATCACTATACGACTTCTTCTAAGCAGGTATAAACCAATCTTTGATAATAATGGCACTCCAATAGCAAAATGTTAAGGCATAAGAGAAAACAGGAGGTGGTAATGGGAGCTAGAAAAGCTTATGCAAGTCATCAGAAAATATACTGCAGCATATATGCCTCTAGTTTTTACTAAATGCTTTTGCATAAAAGAGGCAGCTTAGTTTTAAAAATTATTTTAATTTTATAAAATAATTTTTCTGAAGGACTCATAACAGCTACTCTTTAGAGATTAATATAACTATGATGTAATCAGGGTTAAAGTTTTTTTTCTGATTTAACATTTCTTAGATCAGAAATATCTTAATTTATAGGGTAAGTTTATTTAGCATTAGCAATTCTTTCTAGAATCTGATAGCATTAGTTTTTAAAGTATTTCTTACAGTGATAATTCACTATCTATCCACACAGTCTTTCAATAAGGTAGAATTTTCATATTAGGCAAAAGCCGGCTTCCTGTGTGTGACACCAGGCGGGGAAAATCCACAAAAGTACACCGGCCCAGTGGGGCCCAACTGTGAAAAACTGTAAATGTGACCTGTATATGTCTGTCTACTGTCCTCTTGCGTGAAACTCTTGCGAGTGGGGCAAAAAGAGGCTCCAGCGGAGCACGGCCGCTCTGCTTTGCTACGCGGCCGTGCACTCTTTCTAAGGAAAGAACACCATTGCAACAAGAAAGAAAAATCACACTAAAAACGGCGCTATATCACAGAAGAAAACATTTCTCTCTGGACTGTCTTCTCTGTTGCATGCTCGGGCCTAAGATTTGACCCAGTGTGAGGCTTCATCCAGGGAGGACTCCGCTCCCTTAGAGGCAAGTCAGCCCATCCAGAAAGGGAGGAGCCAGAGGAGTGTGCTGCCTGCATCATATAGACAATGAATACCACCACAACACGTAGAAAAACCCACAATACAAGTGTGACAATGGGGAAACAACGCAGGCCAGCATCAGACATAGAGAATAAAGATGACAATTCTGAGGACCAGATAATGACCAACCAACTAATCAACCTCTCAGATAAGGACTTTAGACTAGCAATATGGAAGATGCTCAAAGATCTCCAAGAAACCATGGATCGAGTGGAACAGAACACTAATAAGAACCAAGAAAATATGAAGACAGAAATCACAAAACTCCAAACTGAAATAACATGTCAACTAACAGGACTGAAAAAGTCAGTAAACGAAGTGAATGACAAAATGGATAAGCTCTGGGACCAGGGTATCAGAAGCTGAGAATAGACTTGGTGCTGTGGAAGATGAGATACATAACAATTCCATACAGCAGGAGAGATTGGAAAAAAAACTTAAAGCAAATGAGCAGACAATGGAAAAATTAGTCAAAGAATAGGAACAGATGAAAATAGAAGTCTATGATAAGATCAACAGAAACAACTTAAGAATCATTGGAGTCCCAGAGACCCAGGAAGAAAATTTCCAGGAAGAATCAATGGTCAAGAACATCATTAAAGAGAAACTTCCAGAGCTAAAGAATATATGTGATCAAATCCTGCATGCCCGAAGAGTACCAACCAAAAGAGACCCCAGAAAAACCACCCCAAGACACATCCTAGTCACAATGACAAATCCCACAGATAGAGACAGAATTCTGAAAACAGCAAGATCAAAAGGGGAAATCATGTTCAAGCAAGCTTCTCTGAGATTTACTGCAGACCTGTCACCAGAAACACTCCATGCCAGAAAGCAGTGGTGGGATATTGTGACAAGACTGAATGAAATGAATGCTTCACCCAGAATACTATACCCAGCAAAACTCACTTTCCGGTTTGACGGAAGAATACACGGTTTCACAGACAAAAAACAGCTCAGAAACTTCACAGACACAAAACCAGTCTTAAAAGAAAAACTAAAAGACCTAATCTAAGACAAGACTACCCAAAAGACACACCAAATTTCGAAATAAAGATGGCGTTAAATCCCAGGACAATTCTTTCTCTCAACGTCAATGGACTAAATGCACCAGTTTAGAGACACAGAGTGGCTAAATGGATCAAAAAACTCAATCCAACCTTCTACTGCCTACAAGAAACGCACCTGAATAGTCAGAACAAACATAGACTCAAAATAAAAGGCTGGAGAAAAATTATCCAAGCAAACAACACCCATAAAAAAGCTGGAGTGGCCATACTAATATCAGATAATGCAAACATTATACTCAGGAAGGTTGTAAGGGACAAAGATGGACATTTTATATTAATCAAGGGGTATGTAGAGCAGGAAGAATTCACTCTCCTAAACATATATGCACCGAATGAGGGGCCAGCAAAATATTTAATACAACTGTTGACAAATCTGAAAAATAATATCAACAACAACACAATAATTGTGGGGGACCTTAACATGGCTTTGTCAACACTGGATAGGTCAACCAGACTGAAACCCAACAAGAATATACTAGACCTGAGGAGAGAAATGGAAGAAAGAGGCCTAGTGGATATATATAGGACACTCCATCCCCAGAAACCTAGATACACATTCTTCTCCAATGTACATGGGACGTTCTCCAGGATAGACTACATGCTGGCACATAAAACATACCTCCATAAGATCAAGAGTATAGAAATTTTGCAGACTACCTTCTCTGACCACAAGGCTCTGAAATTATTTGTGAACTCCAATGGGACTCAGAAGAAACACTTTAACACCTGGAAGTTAAACAGCCTCATGTTCAATAACCAGTGGGTCCGAGATGAAATCAAGGAGGAAATCAAAAGGTTCCTGGAAACAACTGATAATAAAGACACAACTATCAGAACTTATGGGACACAGCAAAAGCAGTACTGAGAGGAAAATTTATAGCTTTGCAAGCACACATCAGGAAGGAAGAAGGAGCTTACCTGAGTAGCTTAATGACACAGCTAATAGAACTAGAAAATGCTCAACAAAAGGACCCAAGAATAGGAAGACAGAAGGAAATAACAAAGCTGAGAGCAGAAATCAACGAAGTGGAAATACAAAAAACAATCCGAAAGATCAACGAAAGCAGAAGTTGGTTCTTTTAAAAAATAAACAAGATTGATAGACCACTGGCAAACCTAACAAAGAAAGAGAGAGAGAGAAACTTGATAACTCGTATCAGGAATGAAAAAGGAGAGATCACTACTGATATGACAGAGATTCAAAGGGTAATCAGAAACTACTTTGAAAAACTCTACGCCACTAAAAATGAGAACCTGGAAGAAATGGATAAATTCTTGGACTCTTATAATCTTCCGCGGTTGAAGGAAGAGGATGTAGCATATCTAAACAACCCCATCACCATTGATGAAATTAAAACAGTAATCAAATGTCTGCCGAAAAACAAAAGCCCAGGTCCAGATGGATTCACTAATGAATTCTATCAAACTTTCCAAGAGGAACTACTGCCAATCTTGGCAAGACTCTTTCATGAAATTGAACAAACAGAAACACTTCCAAATAGCTTTTATGAAGCCAACATCACCTTGATACCTAAACCAGACAGAGATGCTACCAAAAAAGAAAATTACAGACCAATATCACTGATGAATGCAGATGCAAAGATCCTCAACAAAATCCTGGCAAATAGGATTCAATGCCTTGTTAAAAAGATCATCCACTACGATCAAGTAGGTTTCATCCCAGGAATGCAAGGCTGGTTTAACATCCGTAAATCTATCAACATAATACACAACATCAATAACAAGAAAAATAAAAACCACATGATCATATCAATAGATGCAGAGAAAGCATTTGATAAGGTCCAACACCCATTCTTGATCAAAACTCTCAGCAAGATGGGAATGGAGGGAACCTTTCTCAATATAGTGAAGGCCATCTACCATAAGCCAGTGGCAAATATTATCCTCAATGGAGAAAAACTAAAAGCCTTCCCTCTAAATTCTGGCACAAGACAAGGCTGTCCTCTCTCACCACTCCTATTCAACATAGCACTGGAAGTACTTGCTATAGTGATTAGGCAAGAAAATGATATCAAGGGAATCCAGATAGGAAAGGAAGAAGTCAAGCTCTCACTGTTTGCAGATGACATGATACTCTACTTAGAAAACCCTAAAGACTCTATCAAAAACCTTCTAGAAACAATAGACTCATATAGCAAGGTGGCAGGCTACAAAATTAACACACAAAAATCAATGGCCTTTCTATACACCAATAGTAATATGGATGAAATGGACATTAAGAAAACAACCCCATTCACAATAGTGCCACACAAACTCAAATATCTTGGAATCAACTTGACTAAAAATGTGAAGGACCTATACAAGGAAAACTATAAAACTCTGCTCCAAGAAATAAGAGAGGACACACGGAAATGGAAACGCATACCCTGCTCATGGATTGGCAGGATTAACATCATCAAAATGGCAATACTCCCCAAGGCATTATACAGATTTAATGCCATCCCTCTAAAGATACCCATGACATTCTTCAAAGAAGTGGATCAGACACTTTTGAAATTCATTTGGAACAATAAACACCCTCGAATAGTTAAAGCAATCATTGGGAAAAAGAATATGGGAGGAATTACTTTCCCCAACTTTAAACTGTACTACAAAGCAACAGTTATCAAAACAGCATGGTATTGTAATAAGGACAGGTCCTCAGATCAGTGGAATAGGCTTGAATACTCAGAAAATGTTCCCCAGACATACAATCACCTAATTTTTGATAAAGGAGCAGGAAATCCTAAATGGAGCAGGGAAAGCCTCTTCAACAAATGGTGTTGGCACAATTGGATAGCCACTTGCAAAAAATTGAACTTAGACCCCCAGCTAACATCATGTACGAAGGTAAAATCCAAATGGATTAAAGACCTCGATATCAGCCCCAAAACCATAAGATATATAGAACAGCACATAGGCAAAACACTCCAGGACATTACAGGCATCTTCATGGAGGAAACTGCACTCTCCAAGCAAGTGAAAGCAGAGATTAACAGATGGGAATATATTAAGCTGAGAAGCTTCTGCACCTCAAAGGAAATAGTGCCCAGGATACAAGAGCCACCCACTGAGTGGTAGAAACTATTCACCCAATACTCATCAGATAAGGGACTAATCTCCAAAATATACAAGGCACTGACAGAACTTAACAAGAAAAAGACATCTAACCCCATCAAAAAATGGGGAGAAGAAATGAACAGACACTTTGACAAAGAAGAAATACACATGGCCAAAAGACACATGAAAAAATGTTCCACATCACTAATCATCAGGGAGATGCAAATCAAAACAATGATGAGATACCACCTCACACCCCAGAGAATGGCACACACCACAAAGTATGAGAATAAACAGTGTTGGCGGGGATGTGGAGAGAAACGAACTCTTATCTACTGCTGGTGGGAATGCCGTCTAGTTCAACCTTTATGGAAAGCGATATGGAGATTCCTTCAAAAACTGGATATCGAGCTCCCATACGATCCAGCTATACCACTCCTAGGAATATACCCTAGGAACACAAAAATACAATACAAAAACCCCTTCCTTACACCTATATTCATTGCAGCACTATTTACCATAGCAAGACTCTGGAAACAACCAAGATGCCCTTCAACAGACGAATGGCTAAAGAAACTGTGGTACATATACACAATGGAATATTATGCAGCTGTCAGGAGAGATGAAGTCATGAGATTTTCCTATACATGGATGTACACGGAATCTATTATGCTGAGTGAAATAAGTCAGAGAGAGAGAGAGAAAAACGCAGAATGGTCTCACTCATCTATGGGTTTTAAGAAAAATGAAAGACACCCTTGTAATAATAATTTTCAGACACAAAAGAGAAAAGAGCTGGAAGTTCCAGCTCACCTCAGGAAGCTCACCACAAAGAGTGATGAGTTTAGTTAGGGAAATAACTACATTTTGAACTGTCATAATAACGAGAATGTATGAGGAAAATGGAGAGCCTGTCTAGAGTACAGGCGGGGGTCGGGTGGGGAGAAGGGAGACTTGGGACATTGGTGATGGGAATGTTGCACTGGTGATGGGTGGTTTTCTTTACATGACTGAAACCCAAACACAATCATGTATGTAATTAAGGTGTTTAAGTAAATAAAAAAAAAGAATTTTCATATTAGAGTTATTAAAATGACAATATATATTATCTTCCTGAGGAAGGTGACATTGTGAGATGGAATAAGCATAAAAGAAGTAACTTCCAGGTTCCAAGGCCTTCTTTGTGTAGAGTTACCATGGAATAGGTCTAATAATCTATGGTGTCCTCTTAACTCACTTGCTGGCCTCGGAAATTATATCAAGTAAGTCTAACTAATATTTCAGTTATAAAGATACATTTTGGAGTCCCAAATGAGAAGAGAAAGAAATCCTTTTTAAAAAAGGCAGAATTGAAAATGGACATTGAAGGACATAGTTGAAAAATCACAAATGAATCCAAGAATCCGATCCACAATAAATCAATAGATTTGAAAAACTAAAATGTTGTGTATGTAAATATTTTATGGGATTATTATGTTACTGATCCTACCCTGATCTGGTGATTGTGCCCTACCCTAGGGTGTGACCTGGCATTCTGCCCCCACCCTAGGGTGGTACCTAATTCTGCTTCCACCATTGAGTGGTATCTGATCCCACCATTGTGTGGTACCTGATTCTGGGGGATAAAAACAAGGGTCTGTGGAAGGCGAGAGGCTTTTTGCTGGAACTGCTGCTGAGGCTTTGGATTTGAGTCTTGTCCACCGAATAAAGCTAATATTTCCACAAGCCTGACTGTCTGCGAGCTGTTTACCCACCGTTTCACCTCAGAACCGTAGGCTGGACGGGGTGGCAGATGCGTTCTCCGAGCTGGAGGGGAAAGACCTCATCCTCCATCCCTCCATCAGTCAACCTCTTCAGGGGCTGACTTGCAACACTAGAATATGTAATGTAGCACTTTGGAGTGGATAGCAAAGGTTTATTGACCAAAAGGAAGAATATCTAGAGAATATGTCTGAATTTCAAGATTAGTAGCATACAGTTTATTCATTCAGCAGATATTCCCTCAGTATTTTCTCTATCCCAGACATTATCCTAGGCATGTTTCTGCGATAAACAGAATTTATTTAGGGAAATTTATGGTATTTTAGGATAAAGAGAAACTTTAATCACTCTGATAGCAGGGCATATGGTAAGAACTTCTAACAAAAAATAGGACTAAACTTTGTATTTAAGCTGACCATCTACTGTTTGGAAGACTATTTTAAGAAAGTACCTGTCTTTTTTAACTTATTCTATCTGAATCCTGTTAAATATCTGAAATATGGCTCAGCAGTAGAGCATATATACTTTGGATTAAATTGCCAGAACAACCACAAATATTGTTATTAAAAAATGAATAAATGTTGTCTATTAAGGAAATTGCAAACCATATATCTGGTATCAAATATAAATGGGCCACTGGCATTCTAAGAAATTGAAATTTCCATACCAAATATTCTTCAAAAAATGGAAATTGAGCTTTTATATGATCCATCAATACCACTTCTAGGGATATACCCTAGGAACACAAAAACATAGTACAACATTGTCCTCGGTACTCCAAACATTCCAAGCGCTCACAGAAATATTTACAATAGTGAGAATCTGGAAACAACCAAAGTGCCCAAGGACAAATGAGTGGCTAAAGAAATAGTGGTACATATACACAATGGAATATGATGCAGCTATTAGGAAAGATGAAATCATAAAATTTTCTTATACATATATAAACATGAAGAGTATTATGCTGAGTGAAATGAGTCACGGGGAGAGGGGTAGATAGAATAATCTAAGTCATTTATAGGATATAAGAAAAATAAAGATAATATGGTAATAATCTCCAGAGACAATAGAGTAGAGGACCTCCACATGGTAGAAAGCTTGCCACAGTACAGCAGTACAGTGAGGGTATATCAGGGACCACTATTACAATGATAGTTGAAGTTAATTAATCAGGATAATAACTGGGTACTGGGTAAAAATAAAGTGATATGAATGTTATATCTTCATTAACAATAGTGCAAACCACAATGTCTAAAAAGGAAGAGAGACAATAAAGAGAGATCAAGAGAGATAGAGAGAGAAGAGGAAGAGGGGGCAGAGAGGGAGTGAGAGATAAGTAGGGAGAGAGTGAGAGAGTGAGAGAAAGAAAGAGAGAGAGAAAGAGAGAGAGAAGCAAATTTTTGCCCCAGAGGCAGGCAGTGGTGAGGGTGGAGGGAAATCAGGGACATTGGTGGTGGGAAATGTTCATGGGTGAAGAATGGGCATACATTGTAAGACAGAAATTCAGTTTTGAACACCTTTGTAATCATGATCACAGTATATAAATTTGAAAAAAATTAAAAAAAAAAAGAAGAGGCCAGAGTGATAGCACAGTGGGGAGGGTATTTGCCTTTCACGTGGCCAACCTGGGTTTGATCTCCAGCATCTCATATGGCCCCTGAACATTCCAGGAGCTATTTCTTAATCCAGAGCTGGCAGTAACCCCTGAGCACCACCAGGTGTGGCCTCCAACGCCCCCCCCCCCAAAAAAAAGGTAAAGAATAAGAAAAGAAACTTCCACTTCAAGAAATATATTTGCATTTGCCATTTTTCTCTACAAGATATTATGCCAGATACACCATACCATCTCTTCAATTTAAACAAAAAGAATAGGGGCCAGAGAGATATCATGGATGTAAGGTATTTGCCTTTCATGCAGAAGGTCATTGATTCGAATCCCGGCATCCGATATGGTCCCCTGAGCTTGCCAGGAGCGATTCCTGATCATAGAGCCAGCAGTAACCCCTGAGCACTGCCGAGTGTGACACAGACACAGAAACACACAGACATAGACACAGACACAGATACACACACACACACACACACACACACACACACACACACACACACACACACACACATACACACACACACACACACTATACTTATGTTGTGAAAAGTCCTCACAGACAGTATTTCTAAATATCAACAAGGAGAACATTAGCAAACTGTTCATTTAAGGATGCCAAATTTAAAGAGTTAGGTAATTAAAAATAATATGGAAACACGTGGTAAAACATATGGCAAAACACCTTCCATGTCTTTAATGTTTGATTGGAGAACCCAGAGATACGACGCTATGGACTTGAAGTTCTAAGAATTTTTAACAAGATTTACTGATTAGGGTACATAATCAAAGAAATCTAATAGTTGATTTAGATAAGACAAATGTTTGATATAAAAAAGACTGGTAGTAGTGGTAAGGAGTTTAGGCTAGATCAAAACTAAGATCTAATTTTGATGAGATGAAGCCAGAGAGTTGCTGATAGATTAGGGAAGTGGAAATTTGACAACTTCAATCAGTCTGAAAAATATATTGTCAGAGAGGAGTGAAGATGGCCAGGAAGGGGAACATTGAAGTTTCTAATGTTAAAATGGATCAGTACCAAGTGATGGCAAATTTTAGAGTGAGGTCAAAAAAAGGGGGGAGGGAGTGACAGTGAAGCTGTGATTTTATTTTTTTCATTTTTGCTTTTTTGGCCACACTCTGTAATGTTCAGAGGTTACTCCTGGGTATGCGCTCAGAAATTGCTCCTGGCTTGAGGGACCATATGGGAAACCAGGAATCGAACTGAGGTCCGTCCTGGAGCGACCACTTGCAAGGCAAACACCCAACTGCTGTGCTTTAGCTCCAGCCCCAAGCTGTAATTTTAATTGTATGCTCACATGAATAAAAAGTTCTCTGGCATGATTATAAGAATAGTTAATTATTATCATTCAAATTATAGCTGTCTGAAGTTCATTTTTTCAAATAAGAATAAACACATGTAGAATATTTTATATATCAATGTAGAGCAATATAAAAAGGAAAATAGTAAAGGAAAATTATTCAAATAATTGTTTTCCTTTCCATGTTCCCCTGCTTATTCTACTTTAGCTGACAGATCTCCTCCAACTTTATGCCTGTCAGATTCCCTCACTCTTAGAATTTTATTTTAGGTTCAGTAAATTATGGTAATAATAATAGTAGGTTTTGCTCATAAAATACTATAACACCACATGTTCCAGCAGTGCCAGCTTCCCTTCCCTTCATTGTCTCAGTGAATACCCTAACCCTTTGGGTATTCATTATTTTAAAACTAAAATATCCTACATAGGAGAAATTATTTTTTATCATTCTCTCCTATGACTAATTTCTCTCAGCATGATACTATCCAGATCCCTCTGTGTAGCAGTAAATTGCATGTGTTTTTTTTTTTATATAACTGAGTAGCATTCCATTATGTATGTGAACTATAGCTAACCTTATCTAACCTTAACCTTAACCTTATTCTTAACCTTAAGATAACCTGAACCCGGGCCCGGAGAGATAGCACAGCGGCGTTTGCCTTGCAAGCAGCCAATCCAGGACCAAAGGTGGTTGGTTCGAATCCCGGTGTCCCATATGGTCCCCTGTGCCTGCCAGGAGCTATTTCTGAGCAGACAGCCAGGAGTAACCCCTGAGCACTGCCGGGTGTGACCCAAAAACCAAAAAAAAAAAAAAAAAAAAAAGAAAGATAACCTGAACCTTATCTAAAATGGGGTTTTTTCCCGATTTTGGCTATGGTGACTAGTACTGTCATGAACATAAATTGACTGTCATGGAACTGGAAAAGCTTTGCAATTCACAAGAAATCAAGTTTAATTTCTGTTAACACTTGCCCCATTTCAATACAATCAGAGTGGTCCATGGTCCCTAGGACCTGAGTAGTCCCATATACTGGATCCTGACACTGAAATGTCTGGTCAGTCTGGCTGAGTATTTTAGGAAGTAACCCTTGAACCCCTGACAACTGCTTTAGAGTTTTATTTCCCTCAAAAAAGTGTGGACTCTTAAAAGCTAAAACCAGAAACTGTTAGTAATTGAAATTATGATCTTGGTTAGGATAAACTGGATATCTGCCTACAAAAAAATTCCATTCTATTAAAAAATATCCTGCTAGTACAAATTCTGACAAATTCTGACGTGTTTGAAAACACTTTCATGAAAATATCTTAAATATGCTTTATATCTGTGTACACACAACTATAACTTTATATGAAATAGATTATATCTGAATTATATAACTATAATTATATTTAATTTTATAAAGTAAATATTCCTATACCTTGTACAATTCTTCTTATATTTAATATTTATTTAATTTATGTACTATTCTTATTTATTTTTTTGATTTTTGGGTCACATCCAGTGGCACTCAGGGGTTACTCCTGGCTCTGTGCTCAGAAATAGCTCCTGGTTGGCTCAGAGGACCATATGGGATGCCGAGGCTAGAACTGGACTTCATCTAATGTTGCCAACGTGCAAGGCAAATGCCTTACTGCTGTGATAATGCTCCAGCCCTTATTCTTCCTTTATTGTTAAATCAATATAACACACTCATTCCACATGCAATTAATTTCATTTCCTCTTTAGTAATTAGTGACAAAATAGAACACCTGCCAAAATTTTCTTCCCAGGCTTTGTCTGTTCGTGATTAAAAAGGTTTTTTGTTGTTTAGTAATTTTAGTGACATGAAATAGTCTAATTCAGAGAGCTTACTAATTTTAAGCAAAGGTGGTATTTTTCTGAGAAAGATGCCATAAAGGACATGAAGATAATACAGAGGATAGGACACTTGTTTTGCAACTAGATGACCTACAATTGCTGCCAGCACCACATGATCAATTTTAACAGCATAAATAACTCAAATGGATACATAGCCATCTAAACACCAGTTTATCTCTGATGTATTACTCTCCATTTTTATAGTGTAAGTTAATTTGGAAACTTCATAACAATCAATCTTCTTAGCAAGGTTGAAGACTAAAGTCCTCTGAAATTATGATTTGACTATATGAATTCAAATTTAGCTGACTCTCATCCACCCTTCTGATACTAGAGATACATTTTTTTTATAAAGCATTTTCCTTTTTCTATTGCAGCTTGCAGTGCAATTTATTTCAAAATCATTGGGGAGCTCAAGCTCCAAAGCTATGATATGTATCATGGTTAATCTGCTTATGGAGACAATTCTGTCTATACAAAAACTAAGGTCTAATTCTTTGTAGCCAAAAGTTCTTTTCTCCAGGAAGCAGTTATCATGAGATATTTCCAAATAAACCTCTATCGGGACTATCTCAGGGGCTTTACAATAGTTTATTACTACTGAAAGAGGTTATTTAAATTCAATAAAGCGCCTATCTTATTTAACCTCTCTTATGAAGAGATGAGCTTAGCTACTACTGGAAAACATCTTTCCCAGTTTAACTTTATGTAAACAAATAAGAGTACTCTCTACTCTACTGAACTTCCTAACATTGAAAAACTCTAAACATACTCCATCTAAGAGAAAACAGGGATACTGTGTAACACAATATATTTGTGAAGTTTAAAGGCCATTATGTATATGAAATATTTAGTCTATAAATATGAAAGTTCAACAGACAATGGCTATATCAATCATATTGTCTTACAGTTACAATTTTTCCTTTTCAGCTCAATTTCTAAAATTAGCTCAATACAGCAAAGAAATTAGCAATGAAAATAAAAAAGAGAAAACTTAGTTACCATGTGTGAACCAGGCCAGCTCCATAGGTCCACTCTTATCTTGAATGAGATGTAAACTGAGCCATGAAAGATTAAGGCTTCACTGGCCCATGCAGCAGAAATTTGGCCATCTCAGGAGGAGATGTTGGGCCAAGCCCCTACCCCTGCCTGAAGCCATGTTTGCTGCCTCTTTCATCCAGAATCATCATTATCCTGATGGCCCTGCCTCATCTGTGTGGCCCTCTGTGATTTTCTGGGAAACCTATCTGACCACATTTCAGGTATGCTGGGCTTTGGGGTTTGGGGACTGATATCATGAGGGCTTTTTGGAGTGAGTGCAGGACCCCTAAAACAATAATAGTGCTTCAATAGTGCTTTGAATTTCCAGACAACTTGGTTTTATGCTGTCATCTCCCCAACAAAAGCCCAATTTAACAGACTGGACAGCTAACAACAAAAGCTTATTAAAATATCTGCCTTCGTATTAATGACTTCATTGGAGGTACAATAATTTTCAAAATGTGCCTGCTACTGTAATTTTTCTTTTTTCTTTTTCTTCTTTTTTTCTTTCTATTTTTAATAACTATTTTCACTTATTTGGAAACAAATGTATCATGCTCAACTATGTCAACTATGTGAGAGATTTTCTTTAAATTAATTAAAAGAACAAAATTTCACATTTTTAAAAGGGATGGAAAAATAACTAAGAAAATAAATAAATAATAACAGAGATAGCTTATTAAACCTTCAAATAATGACTTAATGAGCCCATTACTAGGTATAATATTTTTCACAAATTTTCATTTGCTGTAGTTTTTAAAATAATTTCATTACCAATTAGCTCTAACCAAACTATATGAAGTAAATTATTTTGTGTCAAGGGAACAAGCTTGGGAGTGGGTGGACAATGGTGGAAGGAATTTTACATGAGTAGTGGGACAGGAATATGGAATGGCAGAAATAAAGGGATTATGCTGTAATATAACATATAAAAAAGTAATTTTTATATATGTAAAAAATAGAAAAAAAGTGCTATCTCTAACTTACAAAGCATTATAAACAGCTTAGTCATTAACTTTACTATATAATACAGGATTATAATTTCATATTATTATACATATATGTCATATGCAGTTTGTTGAACTTGAATGTTTCCAGAGATATTAATACCTGTAAAATGAAATGCCTTATTAGCTTAAAGCAATGCACTAATATATATGTAAGATGCAATTGGTTTCTTATAAATAAAATGACCTTAGCTACAATAATGCATATTTTATATGAAACTTTTGGACATAATATTTAATAAGGCAGTACTAATCTATAATCAGATTTAGACAAATTGCAAACACATGGAGTCCAAATCATTAACCCATATTTTTTTGTGGAAAAATAGAAACTAGTTTCATTTACCTCAAAAATTCTCTTTTTTAAATGATCATCTGCTTTGGTATACTTCTCTAGGAAGTTTGGAGCCCAGATAGGAGGTATAGACACTGCAGACCAGTGGCAATTGCCTGCAGCCCTGTTGGCACTTCCAAGGATAGTTATGCTGCTGGCAGATGGTGCTGTGATAGATGAGTGTTCACTGTGGTGTTAGAAATATGGGCTCTGAACCACAAGCAAGTTTTTATTCCCTATATATCTGATGTAACAGGAAAATAATCTCTGTCTGTGAACCAGGATGCAGATACTCAGAGATTAGTTTGATAGTTCCACTCTGAATATTTTAGATTTCCACTGTTATAAAAGTATAACTATGGGGTTTAAGTTAAGACTCTATGTCTAATCATCTAACAGCCATTGTCTTTGACTCTATTTTCTATCTCTGTTTTATTCTATATCTTTATTTCTTTTTCTTTTCTTTTTGTTAGCTCTGACATCACTTAGCTCTATATTTTTTTAAAGAACATTTAGACTGCATTATATTTTGTTTCCTGATTGCATGTAAAACTAAGAAGAAAATATACACACACAGAATGAAAGCTTTATTAATAATCATTGGTTTGGATTGAACGTCTTGCTTTCTTAGTCATTGCAAACAGATACTTGTCTAAAACAAATGATAGCAAATTCTGTTTTAGCTGAATTAGCAGAAAATAGCTATGGGATTCTTAACAGCAAACCGTGGCTGGAAAGCAGACATTTATTTTCTTTGGTCCTTTCTGGTGTGACTGATGTGAAGATGAAGGGGTTGGGTAACAGAGACAGATTTTTCTGTTTTTAATACTATGTATATATTATTTCAATGTCTTTTTAATTGCTCAGGATTCTTTGGGGGAAATGTTGGCAGCAGTGTAGTTAGACATTTATTTTCACCTCAGAAAATGAAGAGAGGATCAGCTGCTCTAGAATTGTGCCTGTTTGTCTGTAGTTTGAATGGTATCATTGCTTATTTTGAAGGAATATGGCCATGTTACTCTACAATTTTTTCCTGAATTTTCTTCTTTCTTACATTGTTATGTAATTCTTACATAATTTTTTATGTTTGGAGCTATACATGTTGGTGCTCAGGGCATACTCTTGACACTACATGGCCACTATATGTGGTGCTGTGAATTGAACTCAGGTCAATGGCATGCAAGACAAGTGTCTGCTCTGCTCTGCTATTTCTTGGCCCCACAGTTGTCTTTAAAAAAATCCACAGTACTATATTATATCTACAATGCAGACACTGAATTTAGTGAGAAAATATATTTGGTTAATTTAAAAATTAGATGGTATAATACTTTAGACTCTTTCCCTAGATTCTTGGCTAAAACATAGATTTAGTTTTATATGCATGCACATCTAATTAAAATTTGAATGTGATTGTTAAACTCACACAATATAATTTTGCCTCTAAATTATAACCAAAAGAAAAATTTTTTTATTTATTTAGAAGTTTTTTATATTATTTTATTCATGGCACTGATGGGGAAGGGGCTTTAATTGGTTATGCCTTAAAATATTTCAGCCTGGTCAATTTTTTGTGATGTGTTATCTTCTGTTCTCAGTGAAAATTGAAGAACAGCCACAGATTGCTGTTATTCATTGGTAAAAGCTCTGAGTGGGTAATCAGAGTTCAGATTACAAAGATCACCATGTCCTGCAGAAAAGTCTGGGACACAGTGTTCAATGACTGCATTAAAATGAAAGGAAGTTCTATGGCACAATAAAAATATGATTTCCCATTCCCTCTCTTTCTTCTCTCTCTCTCTCTCTCTCTCTCTCTCTCACACACACACACACACACACACACACTGTCTCTCTCTTTCTCTTGCCTTTTTTCCCTTTATTTTTTTCCTTTTTGGCCTGTGCCTGGCTATGCTCAAGTTCTTTCTTGGTTCTCTTCTCAAGGATCACTGCTCTGGTGCTGAGGATTGAACCTGGGTTGTATGCATGCAAGAAAAATGTCTTGTACTAACCCCTATTTACCCATTCTCTAGCTCTTCCCTTTTTCTAAGATGATTCCTACTTCACTAATCTTTTCACATCTTTTTTTGTCTTCAGCTTTTGGTGATCTTTACAGGATAATACATTTTGGGGCATCTCTTTTTTAAGAATGTTTTGTCAGTAATCTAGTCACATGTAGGACTTTAACACTTGGTTTAAAAGAATATTACTGAGGGCAGGAGATAGCATAGCAGTGGGGCATTTGCCATGCTTGCAGCCAACTTGGGAGGAACCCAGTTAGATTCCCAGCATCCCATATCGTCCCTCAGCCTGCCAGGGGCAATTTCAGAGTGCAGGGCCAGTAATAACCCCCGAATGCCTCAAGGTGTGGTCCAGAACCCATCAATTAATCAATAAATAATGTTAAAAAAAAGAGAGACCATTACCAAATTAAACTATGCAGTATTGGAAAACAACTTTAAAAAATAATCCTAAACTCTAAAATAAGATTTGGGAGTAATTTTCATAGAACCTAGACGTGAATATAATTCAAATCTTATAATAGTATTACATCTAGCATCACATTAAGTTTATAAGCTCTAAATACAAATAGCTACAAATCACAAGCTGATACAATACTGTCTGGGTTGGAATATCTAGATCCTTTTACTAGTTTTTAATTTTTTTAACTGCTCAAGATGTGTGGTTTATGATACTGTTAGTGATGGTTCCTCATGTACATAAATCCAACATCAACTCACCTCTTTAATCCAAGGGTTCCAAAGCTCTTTTATTCTTTGTTAGACACATGAAATAGTCCTTTATGTTTCGTTAAGTTTTCCCACACTGCTTTTCCTATATCATTTTCCTTCCAGTAATCATCACAAAATTTCATGATTGTGATGATTTAATTTAATTTAATTTAATTTTGTTTTGTTTTTGGGCCACACCAGGTGATGCTCAGGAATTACTCCTGGCTATTCACTCAGAAATCACTCCTGGCTTGGGAGACCATATGGGACGCCCGGGGATCAAACCTGTCCTAGGGTAGTGTGGGCAAGGCTGATGCCTTATCGCTTGTTCCACTGCTCCGGCCCCATGATGATTTAATTACTCTAAGTTATATGGAAACTTTATGGCATATTATTTCTAAAGACCATATATTTTTAATATACCTAACTAAATTTTTTCAAAATATCATTAGGACGAAAATATTTTTAAAATACAACTCAATTATCTTTTGTTTGTAAAAAATGATGGGAAAGTTACAAAAACCCAGATTTTTCATTTATATGAAAGGTTTAATTTTTTTATTCTGTTTAATTATATGGTAGTTGGGGCCGGAGATACAGCACAGCTAGAGGATGTTTGTCTTGCCCATCATCAATTGACCCTGGTTCAATTCCCAGCATCTCATATGGTTCCCTGAGCCTGACATAGGTGATTTCTGAGTGCAGAGCCAGGAGTAACCCCTGAACACCGCTATTAGTGACCCCCCAAACAAAAAATAGTATGGTAGTTATAAAATATGATTAATAAACTTCATGACTATATTTTCTAAAGAGGCAGTTAGATTGAGAACAGTTTGGCAGTTAAGCTGTAATCAGAAATGTTAAAATATCTGATAAGAGATCAAGTTTTACAAGTGGTGTAAAAGATTTATAGGGGTAGAAAGAGAAGGAGTGGACTAGAAGTAACATTAGGATAGAGGTGGAGTTTCTAGGAACCTTGCTGTTGGTGAGGTACAGTAACTTTCTACAACAAAGGCATAATTGTAATATTATTATAATCACATTACCACAATTTTCAACAAATTAGATGGGCACACTTGGCAGTGCTCAGTGTTTACTCTTGGTTCTTCTCAGGATATAGTGCTGACTGGACTTGAGGGATATATGTGGTGCCAGGGTTTGAAGCTTAAAGCCTGGTCAGGTGCATATAAAGTAGGCACCTTACCTCTATACTATGTCTTTCACTTCAAAGCAAACTTCTTTTTCTTCTTTCCTTCCTTCCTTCCTTCCTTCCTTCCTTCCTTCCTTCCTTCCTTCCTTCCTTCCTTCCTTCCTTCCTTCCTTCCTTCCTTCCTTCCTTCCTTCCTTCCTTCCTTCCTTCCTTCCTTCCTTCCTTCCTTCCTCCCTTCCTCCCTCCCTCCCTCCCTCCCTCCCTCCCTCCCTCCCTCCCTCCCTCCCTCCCTTCCTCTCTTCCTTTCTTTCTCTTTCCTTTTTTTAACCACATCCTGCAGCACTCGGGTTACTCCTGGATCTGAGCTTAGAAATTGCTCCTGGCAGGCTGAGGGGACCATATGCAATACTGGGGATCAAACCTGGGTCTGTCCCTGGCTAGCAGCCTTCAAGAAAAATGCTCTACCACTGTACTCCAGCTCCAAAGCAAAGTTACTTAAAATGTTTTAAAATTCTATATAGTTTAATGCAAAAATAAAATATAAAAAGACTGTTTTATGTACATTTTTATATGTTGGGGTAATAGTATTTGAAAACACAATATAAAATGCCTGAGTTGAATTGCATCTAAAATATGGAGCCACATAGTAATGGTGATAATTACATCTATTTTAGTTAGAACCTGAGTTTCTGCTTTTTACTTTTTAGTAAAAAATATGTAGGTAATATGTCTCAATTTAATTTTGTATCCTATATATAAATATAAGTATTTTTATTTTAACTTGAATTCTGAGATACTGGTGAGCTCAAAGTTTAAACTGACCTTCAAGTTCAAATTGAAATCTTAATATTTGCAGCAGGCTCTATCTCTCATTACTCAAAATTGTCTTTTAAAAATTTTGCTTTGTTTGGGGATCACAATCAATGTACAGGAGTTAGTCTTGTCTAGCCTTTATAGAAAACAATATGGAGATTCCTCAAAAAACTGGAAATTGAACTTCCATATGATCCAGCTATTCCACTTCTATGGATATACCCAAGGAACACAAAAATACAATTCAAAAATCCCTTTCTCACACCTATATTCATCACAGCACTATTTACAAGCCAGACACTGGAAACAACCAAGATGCCCTTCAACAGATGAATGGCTAGGAAACTGTGGTACATATGTATAATGGAATATTATGCAGTCATCAGAAGAGACAAAGTCACAAAATTTTCCTATACATGGATGTACATGGAATCTATTATGTTGAGTGAAATAAGTCAGAGGGAGAGAGATAGACACAGAATATTCTCACTCATCTATGGGTTTTAAGAAAAATTAAAGACATTACTGTAATAAGGTCCAGAGACAATAGAGTTAAGGGCTGGAAGGGCCAGAAGGACCAGCTCACAATTTGAAGCTCACCACAAAGAGTGGTGAACGCTGTTAGGAAAATAACTACACTAACAACTAGCATGACAACGTTAAAGAAAGAGAGAAGAATGCCTGTCTTGAATACAAGCAGGAGTGGGGGATGAAATTGGTATTGGTGGTGGGAATGTTGCACTGATGAAGGGGGATATTCTGTTTATGACTGAAACCCAACTACAAATATGCTTGTAATTAATCATGGTGCTTAAATAAAGATTTATTTAAAAAAAGAAATTCTAGTGATTTTTCCTCACCTTTTTTTTTTGTTGTTGTTAGATGTTTTGCTATCTCCCTCTCCTAAGGAGCACAATAATGGTACAATTCTGTTAGTTTTTCAGTTTTGTACTTTCCATTTGTTTCTCTTTTTGTTTCTTTGGCTTAGATGCTCTGATTTTTCCTTTTAATTGATTTTCAAAAATTTGCAATTATGTAAACATTTTTATGATCACTACTTTTAATTCCTTTATCAAATCTTCTCAACATCTGACTCATCTTGTTATTGCTATCATTTGATATTTTTGTCAAATTATGATTTTTAACTTCTTGGCATGATAAGTATTTTTTCCTTATATCTTGAACATGTTCCTTATTTTAGAAGATTCTGGCTCATACCGAGATCTTTTATCTTAGTCATCTTGTTTAGATTCAGCAACCAAGTCTTGCCCTAATTTTGTGTTATATGGTACATACCAGTTGCACTTTAATTTTTGAGACCAGTAGTGTGCTCTTTTTTTTCCTGACACATCTAAAGGATAAAATTGGTATCTCTTTAGACTCTAAACTAAACTCTTCATCTTACTTAGGTTCTAGGTGATGAAATTATTTTCTGGACTACATCTTGTGGCTGGATTTTCTCTCATTCTGGCAAAGGGTATCCTATGGAAACAGAGATTTGGGTGGGGGCTTGGGCCACACTTGGTGACGCTTAGGGGTTACTCCTGGCTATGTGCTCAGAAATCGCTCTTGGCTTGTGCGACCATATGGGACACTGGGGGTTCGAACCGCGGTCTGTCTTAGGCTAGCATGTGTAAGGCAGACACCTTACGCCTTGTGACACCGCTCCTGACCCTGGAAAGAGAGGTTTTCTATAACATATCACTTCCTTCTTGAAGCAGTATTTTTTTTTTATAAAATCTTTGTAGTTAGGTTTTAGTCATTGTTGTGTATGTAAATATTTTGGGGGATTACTATAGTTGGGGGATTACTATGTTGCTCACCCCCCTTCACCAGTGCAACAGTTCCGCAACCAATGAAGCAGTATTCTTACAAGTGCTATCCTACCAACCTGGTATTTCCTACGGAGTAAGTCTGCTATGGAAAAAAAAATGTTCCATGAACATTGAAACTAATTGAGCTTCTAGTGGATTCCATTTGCTGGACTCTCATAGTTTGGCATGGGTTGAGTGTGTGTGTGTGGGGGGGGGGGCTTTTTTGTAAGCTTTTGGAAAAGTACCAGGTCCTCATGCATTGTACAATAATAACAATGACTTCCTTGGTGGTTTTGGGATGTTCATTGCCGGCAATGGACGTTATAACAGGAAAAACTTTCATTAAATTCTGCCACCCAATAATGAATGCGTAATAGGGCCTATGAAATGAACTTAGCAGTTATAATGGAATTATAAATAAAGTGTGGGATCCAACATTTCTCTGAAAGTTACCCCAACTATTTGTATTTAGATTATATGCACTGTGATCTTAATGTTAACAGCAAGAATTAAGAGGCATCTTTAAAGGACTGAAATAAAAGATCATTGCATATTTATTTAATTGTTTATATCTGCTGTGAAATTGTTTTGACATCAAAACAAAAAAAATGACATTAGCGGAGAGGTACAATATGTTATCCCTATGGTGAAAATAAATTCATTTGTTGTATAAAAATACTTTTTATGATTTTTAAATTATATATTAATTTACTTCTTGGTAGTTTAGTTTTTAAAAACAAATAAGCTGATGACTTTAAAAACTAAGACCTCACTATAAACATGATTTTAATCAATGAACATATGTTGGGAGGTGAGCAACAGGAACAACTTCTGTACTTTCTAATAGTACTAGGGACAAAATCCACTTAAAATGCAAATGTTTTAACAGGATTTAAATAAACCATTCTCATTTGCAACTATATGTTTAGAAAATGAGCTGAAGCCATTATCTTCATGTGAAGCCCTTGGCTTGTGCTGTCTGAACATTCCCCCCAGTAGTCATTTTCTATTGTGTCATGTTGCGTATGCCATTGCTAAGGCCTTTGGAAAGCAGTTTCATATCAATTCTAAGACTGTTGCAGAGTTACCATGGACTACATAACTATCACAATATATGATAACTAGGACATTAGAGATGGTGATAGTCTGTATTTTTGTGGTTAGTGTCAAACCCAGAATTTCATCCAGGGAAGGCAGACACTCTCTCACTGAGCAACCTTCCCAGCTCTTTCAAGTGGGTTCTGGGTGATGGGAAGATGAGAAAAATCAATAGACATTTATGGAGATTTCTTAGTTTTGATGATATGATTTGCCAGGTGTGGTCTGATACATAGGGCAATATTGTGTCTTGAGTGAGAACAATCTCATTTAGTTCGTAGTTGACAAATAACTCTTATCAATGGCTAACCAACTGTGGCTAATCAACTTACTGAAAGAGTCCAGTGAACCATAGTTAGATTTATAATTTCAGGAGTAATTCTCCACTAATATTGACAACCACTGATGAAGTTGCTGTCTTTAATGGTAAGAAGGGTCATTCAAAAATGTAGAAGTTATCTTATTTTAGCAGTAAATTTAGCGGTACATTGTCTCATAAAGTGAAATTAAATCTATGTTGAAAGAAAAGTATAAACTGGCACATCTGAACCTATTATCCTTAAAGTATGCATCTTTACTTCTCTTTTCCTTAGAGAAAAATTCAAACTACTGGCAATGCTTCCTGTGTCATGAGTAATTTAGAGATTGGATGATTAATTTACATCCTCAAAATATAAATCATATTAAGATGCTTTTATATCTCACACAGTTCTGCTCTGTTTTGGTTCAGGAGGCAGTGAAGGCTGAAGAAAGTCAACCATTACTCAGTTATACAAGAAAAAAAGCTAATAATTATGAGATCTACTTTTTGATCTCTCTTTACACCTTTCATTTCTCCAGCACTATCAGCTTGGATACAGGTAGTATTCGACTGGAATCTTGAAAAACAAGAGAAACACTGATATAAAAATATTTGATGGAATTATCATTTTAAAAACGAAGTACTTAATATTTAATATAAAATTTAGGTATTTTTATTTTTAAAAATCTAATATAAATTATTTTAAAACTACATGTCACAGTTTATATAAAATTATTTTATTTATAAACAATGTATCACATAGTTGAGTTAAAAATAATTGACCATAATACATTTGTTTTCAGGTAAGTGAGAGAAAAATTATTAAAAAAGAAAAAGAAAAAAAAAGTATAGCAATAAGACAACTTATTAAAATTGTATCTTGCAATGAGGTCATTAAGTCAGTGTCAGAAAGTTTAGTAAGTTCATGTTGCTAGTTGATCATTCTTTTATTTCTTTTGGTTCGGAACATTCGGTGGCTTCAAATACACATTAACACATAAATTGGTGTGTTCTTAAAGGAATGATAGTAATAAAAATTGGAGTTGATGGGCTGCTGCAAATTAGGAGACACAGTTCAGGAATTCTATGCACTATTCTTGATATGATGGATTTTGTGGGGGCGATTTTTTCTGGAAGTATGAGAAGGTGGAAGGAGGCTGCCTGCACTCACTCCAAAAAAGTCCTGGTTCTGTTAGCCCCAATACCGGCATACCTGAATTTTTCATCAGAAAGGTGTCTCTGCAGAGAGCCATAGCTGAATGGTGAAGCAGGGCCATTGGCAAAGCAACAATTTTTGGTGATGGATGTAACAGGCATGGGTTTGACAGGGTGAGTGATGCCTGTTTTCTGACCTCCTGAGATTGCCAGCTTTCAGCTGCTTGGTCAATGTACTCCTAATTTTTCAAGCTTGGTTAACATCTCTTTTAAGAACAGAGAGTCTATGAAGCTGGCCAAATTCAGAAATGGTGATTGAGTTTGTGGGCATGATTTTGGCTCCCTAAGACATATATATCACTGTATATGTCAACAAAAAATTAATGTAATTGATTAACAAGGTATCATAATGCCATTCTAGCATAATCAATACAAAAAAAAGAGATTTCAGGACAGCATATAGTTTTTTCCTCCCACCAAATACAAATACTTTGCTTAGAGAGAAAAGATATGGAGATGCCTCCATATGACAAACTACAAATATAATTTTAATTTTTACAAAGAACCCATCTTCATTTATTTTTCTTAAAAATTTACCATATTAACCACCAGCATAACAAAAAATTTGCCTTAATAACTGGTTTGAGGGACTCAGGGATGGCTCCATTTCAAGAAATGCCTTCCTTGCAAGTGTGAGGTTACAAGTTTGATCCCAAATGCATCACACCAATTCTGAGAATGGGTTACTTCACCTCTGCTGTCTGAAAACTCTACATGACAATCAAGTGTGTGATCTATAGTGCTCAGCAATATATGTGAAAACACTATAATTTAAGCTATTATTTAGATGAGTGATCTGAGGGGGGCAGAGTGATAGTGCAGCTGGTAATGCTGTTATCTACCCCATATGGTCCCCCAAACCCTGCCAGGAGTGATCCCTGACTACAGAGGTAGAAATAAGCCCTCAGAACATCCAGATGTGTCTCAAAAAGGCAACAGCAATGAGTAATGTAGTTTATATTCTTTATTTGTCCTACAACAAAAATGCCAGTGTATAATATTTTAGTCACAGTCTTTCTTGCTTCAAAAGTTATATTTTATCAGATAAACTGATACATATTTATAGATTTTGTAAGACTTGCATAACGAAAGTGCCTACATACCCAGGTTATTCTAAACATATCTTAGATTTTTCTAATAATGATTTAAAGAAATTTTAAGATTTAATTTATGTTAATTAACATTACATTTTAAAAATCCCATTTCTCTTATTATTCAGAAATGTGGCACTGCACAGATGGTTGGAGCAGAGTTGCATATCTATTCACCTAGTAAAAAATTCAAAGTTAAACATTTTGTGTAGATACTAAATGAGTTCTACTAAGCTATTAAAAAAAGATAAAGTCATGCATTCAGAAGTGCAAGACAGTTACCAGATGGTTTCACTCATATGTGGAATATAAATAAACAAAATAAACCAACCCACAAAACACAACGAACTTAACTTTTAGAGCTAGAGAGATAGTGCTGTGGAGAAGGCTCTTCTCGCCTTGCACTCAGCCAACCTGTTTCCATCTTTGGAACCTCTACATGCTTCTATAGTCCTCTACACCCTGCCAGGCGCAGAGCAAGAGTAAACTCTGAGCACAGTTCGTATGCTCTGTAAAAGTACAGTAGTTCCTAAATAGAAAAGGGAAGAGAGTAGGAGGAATTGACAGAACAGTACAATTTGGTAACATGATTGCACTGAAATGGTGGTGGTGGTTTAGGAAAGACAAATACTTACATAAAGGTTTGAAGCTCGGGGCCAGAGAGATAGCATAGAGGTAAGGCGTTTGCCTTGCATGCAGAAGGATGGTGGTTCGAATTCTAGCATCCCATATGGTCCCTCGAGCCTTCCAGGAGCGATTTCTGAGCCTAGAGCCAGGAGTAACCCCTGAGCACTGCCGGGTGTGACCCAAAAACCAACAACAACAACAACAACAACAACAAAAACTTACAAACAAACAAAAGGTTTGAAGCTCTAGCTATAAAACTTCAACTAATGGCACATAAATAGAAATATCTATTATTATTTGGCTCCATGTATGTGAATTTATTATTAATTCAATATTTAAATAAGTGGATTTACATTAAAATTTAAAGATGAATACTATTATAGACTATGATAATGGTCTACTTAGCTCAATATTTACTATAAGGCTAAAATTAATTTGTATAACTTATTAAGTAACTTTTGTCTAGCTATAATTTTTTTATTTCATTAGATAATCTCGGACTAATCCATTCTTTAGAAAACAACATTGCACTTCAAGGAGAATACTAATTATTCATAACAGGCAGTTGGAGAGTTTGGCCCTAGATCAACATTTTGCACATTATCTTTCAGGTCCCAGTACAGTCTGTTATAAAACCCTTACCTGACAGATCACATGGGGCAAAGTTGTCCTTCCCACAAAGACTTGGTTGCACAGCTAATACAATTTCGTTATCTACAAAGAGGGTTGCCTTCAACTCAGTCTTTTTCTTTCTTCCCTTCCCTCAGTCTTGTTACCTGCTGGCCATGCATGATCTTATTAATTTATGTTCAGTAGTATGTGACGTGAACATAGCTGATTTGATGACATTATTCTTAGTTATTATCTTTTTACTTCTGTAGATTCTTCAAGAAATGAGCATGACATTAATTTTTGGGGTGTCTCCCCTCTGAATGCTGTGAAATTTATCCTAGATATACTTAAAGTGGAAAGAGACACTTTTGCAATTTAGCTTTCATTTATTTCTAGGATCTCTGAAGTTGTTGCTTTATGCAATCTAATTTGTAACAGCACTTATTTCTTTAGCATTTAAAGATTTTTTTATAGTTACTAGTGCTTGCATCTTTTTTTCAATTCTTCTGTATTTCTTACAGTATTTCAGGCTAAATTTACTTAAGTATTATTTTCTAATGTCTCAGCAGACTCACACAACAGCTGTTGGGCTATTATGCAGGGTTTAGTGACTACATATATAGAAAATGTACTCTTAAGATTATATACCAGGCAAGGAATTTGTCACTTAAAATTGAAGCATAAGCACCACCTGATTATTTTATTAATAATGATACTGTCTACACGACTGAGTAAAATCTTGATACTTAAAAACTGTCATGCATATTTATCCTGGCTGAAATATGCATACATTAATATGAGTATTTCAAAATGGAAGCATACTTGAAAATTAATTACAGAAACTATAATCTTTCATTCAACTTTAGCCAGAAAAGCATGTATTCATGTAGAATGAGCCTTTAAAATATAATTTACAATATAAAATAGTAATATATAGATAAATAAGGCTTACAAACAGAGTTTGTTTTGGGAATTTCTATTAGGTTTTTGCTTTTTGTTTATTTTTTGGGCTACACTTGGTGATACTCAGTGGTTACTCCTGGCTTTGTACTCATGAACTATTCTTGGTCATGCTTAAAGGACCATATGGCATGCCAGTGATGAACCTAGGTTGGCTGCATGCAAAACAAGCATCATAGCAGCTATATGATCACTCTGGTTCCAGAAGAGAAAGATATGTTGAAAAGCTTTTACATAGAGAAATTGGCATTCCCTTTCTCTTGCTCTGATCATTTCATAATTTTCCCATTTCTCTTCTATGTCTCTAATATCTTTGAATTGAAGCTTCTGTTTCTTCAGCAAGAATACGTTTTTTTTTTCTCCTGTTTTCTTTTTCAGTTTTTTTCCACTCAGTGTGGTGTCGGCTTCAGGATGCTCTTAGTCTAAAAGCCACTAAAAACCTGTCATTGTAGAAGAATCCTTAACATTTCAAGAACTCATGATTCAATATAAAAGGAAAAAAGTAGATGAGTTTGTGAGCTATAATTTATTTTGTACCATTTTATATAAATATTGTAAAATAAAGTCTGGAATGCTAACAAGCATTATGGTTTGGAAATCTAGGGACTAGTGACATAGTCAAAGATATAACACATAATTCTTTAAGAAGTCCTAGCACCATGCAGCTCATCACATAGAGTGATGAGTGCAGTTGCAGAGATGACTACACTGAAAACTATCATAACAATGTGAATGAATGAGGGAAGTAGAAAGCCTGTCTCGAGTACAGATGTAGGGGTGTGAGGAGGAGGGAGATCTAGGAAATTGGTGGTGGGAATGTTGCACCGGTGAAGGGGGGTGTTCTTTACATGACTGTAATCATACAACTATAATCATGTTTGTAATCATGGTGTTTAAATAAAGATAAAAAAATTTTTTAAGACGCAAAAAAAAAGTCCTAGCACTAAAATTCACTATTACATAAATATAGTTAACATTTTCCCCAGTTCTCTATTTTATAAATTGTAATTTATTTCTAAATCATATTTTGAATGATTTAAAACACTTAATGCACAAAATTACTTTGTGATAATATACAATGCTTTCTTAAATGCTATACTGTTGGGTTTATTTTTATTACTAAAATATAAAAAAGATTTATCCTATCAAATCTCGTAAACATGTCAATGACTGTACCTGTCAGATACTTCTGTCAGAAATTGAAATATAATATCTGCTTGGAAAATGGTTCTACAGTTTTTAATAAATTAAACATAAAGGCAAGAGAGATAGCTCAATGGGATGGAGAACATGATTTACATGTAGGAGATCCAGATTTTATTCCTGGCACCACTTAACCCCAGCACCTCCAAGAGTGACCCTAAAAATTGAGTTGGTAGTAGTCCCTAAGCACTCTTAGTGTAGCACAAAAAGAAAAAAAAGTAAGTTAGATATACATCTTTTATATAGCCAAGAAGTCTTATTTGCTTCTAGATATTTACCAAAGAGAGATGAAGTATTGTATATGAATGTTTAGAGCAGCATCATGAAGTTACCAGTATGAGAATAGATAAACAAGTAGTGATACAATCAGATGATGGAATAATGATCAACAATAAAAAAGAATCAGCAATTTATGTGCAGCAAAATACATTACTCTATAAAAACTTTCCAGGGCCAAGCGGTCTCAGGAACATTGAATGGAAATAAGAAATGGTTAGACTGAAATTCCCAAACCAAAGTGAATGACAATAGAATCAAGAGAACCAAACTACAACAAGCTATACATAAAAGGGACCTGTTAGACTAGCAGTCCAGGGAGCTAAGGGTGGAAGTATGGAAGGCATGCTGGGAAGTAGGGAGGAGGAAGGTCAACACTGGTGCTAGGAATGGTCCTAATTCACTGTCACTATATGCCTAACTAAAACTGTGAAAGATTTGTAATTCACATTGGTCTCAATAGAAATCATTAAATAAAATAAAATAAAATTTAGAAAAGCGAAAAACAATCTTTCCATTGAATGAAATCAGAAAAATTTAAAAGTATATATATTGGTTTTTGGGCCACACCCAGTGACACTCAAGGGTTACTTCTGGCTATGAGCTCATAAATTGCTAGTGGCTTGGGGGACCATATGGGATTTTGGGGGATGGAACCATGGTCCATCCTAGGTCAGCTGCATGCAAAGCAAACGCCTTACCATTGTGCTATCGCTCCGGCCCCTTAAAAGTATATTTTATGGGGCCGGGAAGGTGGCGCTAGAGATAAGGTGTCTGCCTTGTAAGCGCTACCAAGGAACGGACCTCGGTTCGATCCCCCGGCGTCCCATATGGTCCCCCCAAGCCAGGGGCGATTTCTGAGCACATAGCCAGGAGTAACCCCTGAGCGTCAAACGGGTGTGGCCCAAAAACCAAAAAAAAAAAAAAGTATATTTTATATGGTTTTAGTTTTATGTTTCTATAACTACCTAAGCTAATCAATGATTCAAAGTAATTTGATTATGATTTTTATCATGGAGAAGGATAATTAAGACATCTAAATGGCAACAATAAAGTTCTATAATGGTCTTACACAAATAGCTGAGTTTTTCAGAAAATAGCAAGATATATACATTCTGTTATATGTACATTTCATGTAAAAAGAAAAAATATTAAGTATTGAACTCAAGATATAATAAGAGTGCTAGAGAAATATATGCTTATCTCCAATTTATCTTAAAATGTATGAAACTTTTGATGTATCAACAGAGGATCAACTGAAAAAATAAAATATAGTAAAATATTAATGTCAGGATCTTCAGTGATCAGTATTTGGTATTCATCTAAAATTCTTCCATATGTTTTATGCTGTAAGTCTTTGTTAATAACGTTTTTTAAAAATACAATAGCCTGCATATTTATAAAACTTAACATATATAATTGGGAGTGCTCAGCTTGTGGATAATAGAACCAGAAGAGTCCATAGTGGCAGTTATGTCTGTATAGCAGCAAGTCCAGGAGGACTGGCAAAATGTTTGCCATTTATATCACTAAAAGCTCCTGAATGTGAGTGCATAACATGTTGTAGAAGTCTATATAAATGACAGTTGCCTTCAGAAGTAATTCTAAGCAATGCCAGCTTATTACTGAAGCCTTTGGAAGTAATGGTTTTGGTTTAAAAAGTCAGGAATTAATTGAGTGAAATTGAGGTCATAGTACAAAATCAGCAAACAAGGCCAGATACATTTTTACATTTCAATGTAAGGTCTGTTTCAAATTCACTATGAGCAATCAATAAAGTATTTCTGATTGTTCAGGTGTTTAAAAGTACTATTTAGATAAAGGAAACAAAGAAATAGGACTTTTTAAGAAATTTTTTAGGAGATGCCCATGCTTAAATTCATTAAAGGTATAAAAATTTAGCACCAGTTTTTTTTAAAGGTACAATAAGATAAAACAGTATTGTTTTAATGGAAACTAAAAAACAAGATAAAATAGATGAGAAGGGGTTAAAATTATGTTCAGGAACTGGATATACAGTACAGTCAATATGGTTCTTGCTTTCAACTTGGTTTGATCACTGGCATCTCATACGGTTCGTCCCCTAAGCACTGTCAGGAGTGATTCCTGAGTGCAGAATTATGACGAACCATTAATATCACTAAGTGTAGAACAAATAAACAAATAGATAAATATAGTAGAATTGACTTGCAGTGCTTTAGAATCACATTCTAACTAAGTTTAGATACCAAAATTTGGAGGTGATGGTGTGGTAGTTTACGAAGATGAAAGTGATGCAAGTTCAAAGGAAGAAGCCATCAATGCTGAAATTTAGTCACATGACACAGGGAAGAAAAAAAAATTACTTACCTAAAATGAGGAGACAAGAGTGTTTGAGAAACTGCTCACTATTATTTAAAGTGGAAAACTGGCATAACCAGCTTTGATATAGAGGTTATCGTTTTGCATATCCATTATAATGAAATTGCTCTGGAATGCTTTGGTAGCAGAATCTGCAATGAATAAATGCTAAATATTTTGAACTTACCAACTCTTAGATCATCTCTAGTTCTATAGAATGCTTAAATTCTACTCTCCTCCAATGATTGGATTATATTCAATCTGATGTGATGATGAGAAGTAGTACCAAAGTGAGATAGGGATGTATGGTCCATTTGCACATGCTAATGTTAATAATCCACTGACTGTGAGTAGAGTCATTCTAATTATCTCATTCTAATTTGTTGTATATGAAAATATTTCCATAAGTTTATTCTTTGCCTGTTGTTTCACCTTGACCTTCCAGGTGGGGACACTGTTGAGAGACGAATAGTTTGGGAGGGAGGTTTTCAGGGTCTTTTGCCAGAGTTGGCTGGCTGGCTCAAGGTGTGTTTTGGATCTAGCAGCAGGCTGAAAAAGAACTCTTCGCCCAACCTTTTACCCCTTAACCCTCCTGTCTGTGTGGATTATTTGCTGCGGATAAATATTACCAAGATCTCCCCACTAAAGGGGACAAGAGAATGGAAAGCAATTTCTCATTCTGGGAGCTCTTTACGGATAACAAACAATCAACAAAGGAGTAAACGGGACCCAACAAACGGGGCAAGTTAAAGAAAAAGAGCATTTATGAGTTCTCACTCAGTCAACGTTGTTTAGTGAAATATCTGCAATCTATGAGAGCTAGCCTATAGGTATTATTGCAATAGATATGCCATTGCATAACCACAAAAATGTTGGGCTCTAAAAAGAGAAACCAGAACCTTTATCTGGTTTACCTATAAAAATTAATTGTGCTAGGTACATAAATATTGAAATAAACAAGGCTAAAAATATAATAGCACATGTCTTTTATACAGGGATCTGGATTTTATTCCCAGATTGCATGGTGCCCTGAACACTGTCAAAAATGATTCCTGATCATATACCAAAGTTTGGCCCCTGAACACTGTTCAATGTTACTCAAACATAGAAGTGAAAAAGGAAGAAATGATTTAAAGAAACAAGAGGGATTGACTGAATCCAAGTAAAGAAAAAGTCATACAGAAAGACTTATGTTAATGTTATTGATTCTAAACATTAAAAAATAATCTTTTTCTGACCATTATCTGACTTTGATTCTTTTAACACAGGGTAATTGGAGAAACTAAATGATGCTTTTAAGTTGTAGAATGGAGAAATACAGGGGGAAGAGGAACATTGAGGGAGTATTTTGTACTCTGGAATGTTACATATTGAAAGAACTAATTTCTTTATTTATTGTGCTTATAAACGTCTCTACCTTACTATTTCTTACCATCTTTGCTTCCAACCTGTATAACTGCTTGACTTGGCAAATTTCTTTATCCCAGTCACTGGAACATAATGGAAAACAATTCTTTCTCTAGATTTGGTAGCACAGAGAGTGAATGGTAAAATTCTTTAATCATTAATCTTGAAAAGTACTGCTATGTTGTTACCAATGTTAGATTATTCATGCTTGGGAATAAAAAAAATAAATATATAGCATAGAGAATAAAATGAAATATGATATTTAATATCCATTACTGCATTTTATTTATCACAAGATTTTATACTACATGCTATATATAGGATATAGTTCTAATCATTTTTATAAATGGTAACTTATTAAAATCTCATACCAGCCCTACAGGGTACCTATGATTATTTACATTCTTAGGAAGGGAAGAGGAATAAATTGAGGCTTAGAGAGATGAAGTGAATTAACCAATTTCAAACAACTGCTAAAATTCAAGCCCAGATCAATATAGTGTCTACCCTTAATTTATACTATGCTGAAAAATGATAATTAATGTACAGTAATTTATAGATTTCTGTACTTGCTAATATTAATTCACTTATATTCTTTATAGTTTCCAACATATAAGGAGTGTTTAAAGAATGATCAGGTGCTGAAAACACTCTAGGGCATTTAAAGGACTGGCAGTGTAGATAACTCGAAAACAGTTCAGCTACATATACCAATGATTAATCAATAAATTATAACTAGCATCTTTAGAAATGCATGGCTGAACTGCTAAAAAGAGAAGGGAGAGTGCTTTGGGCCACAAATGAATTAGAAACTTGAAATCAGAACAGTGAATGGTAGAGTTGATACTGTCTACCCTGAGGTATTTATAAGTTATAATAACATACAGACTTGGACTGAATCAATAGTTTTTATAATATTAATTCTTCAGCATGAGTAAAAATTCTGGCAAAAAGACTCCCAAAACTTTTGAGAAGTATTTTGAATTTATAACCCACTTTTGCAAACAATGAGACAACTTCTGAATTTGAATTTGTTGCATTCTTAAGAATAAGTGAGTATTTTGTTTGCTTTATAGCTAGGACAAATAAAGCTGTGAAAAATAATCAGATTTAAAGAATTTTGTTATAGTGTTGTCTACATTAGTGAAAAATTGTAACAGGAGAAGGAATATTAGAATCATATAATGCAACACACAGTGTAATGAAAATCAATGCACTGTAGAGATATGTAATCAGGGATCATTCTCAAAAGACTCTTTTGAGTAAATGAAAGACAAGTTGCAAGGTATTGTGGTTTTTAAGCCTAAACAATAAGGTGCGGAGAACCATAAAGAATTTTTTAAATTGTACTTTCTTAAGTTCAAGAAAGAAAAAAAAATAACAAAGAGCTCTCTCCAAAATGAAAAGCACTTCAACATTGTTGTTGTAGATGTGGGCTCAGTCAGTCTTTAAAAACAGCTCCCACAGAAGAGTAAACAGAATGGAGTAATGGGTTTACTGTAGATTTTCTAAATAACGAATACTCCCATATTCATCCTTTCCCCTAAATTCACATTAATTCACCAATATACATTTTATTTCCTTAAATATTTGAATCTTTGCTTATTTCTGGTCTGATATCTTTTATTCTCAGAATCCGGACAGATCTATTCAAACTCTGTCACATCTCTGGTTCTTTTCTCTATCCCTAACTTCTATTGTCTCACCAACCCAAGGAAGTTAGTAATTTAATTTCTGTCTCTATAGATTTGCCTATTCTGCATATACCAGTAGAAGCTTACAAGACATTATGTCTTCATTGATTTTCACTTAGCAGCTTTTCAACGTCAAACCACACAGGGCATTTAATAATACCACAATCATGTTTATCACCAAATTAGTGCATTATATGGACATCGACATTTTGGCTACTCTTTTATCAGGAAATGGGATATTGGATGTTATGAATATTTTATGCTACTAACATTCAAGTAGAAGTTCATGTTTTCAATTTCTCTTCAGTATTTATCTACGAAGTATAATTGCTAAGCAATATGATGTTTTCATTTTTAACTCTTTGTGGAACTTCCAGTTTTTCAACTTGACTGAACCATTTAAACACAGCAGCTGTGTATGTGGAATGCAATTTTAATACACTTTTGTCAAAACTCATCATTGTATATCTCTTGATTATAGTATAGTCATTCCAGTGTGCTGTAAATACATTTTATTGTGGTTTGGATCTGCATTTTTTCTAATGAATAATGATGCTGGGCATTTCTAGTGTACATAATCATTTGTATATATTATATGAAAAAAGGTCTATTTAGTTCCTTTGCCCATTTTAAAACTGTTCTGTTTTGTATTTTATTATTTTGTTTTTGTATATTTGAGATTCAAAACTCTTGTCAGATATTTTCTTGGGAGTATTTTATTCTATTTGTTTAGTTGTCTTGACTTCCTTCCTTCCTTCCTTCTCTCTCTTTTTCTTTCTTTCTTTCTTTCTTTCTTTCTTTCTTTCTTTCTTTCTTTCTTTCTTTCTTTCTTTCTTTCTTTCTTTCTTTCTTTCTTTCTTTCTTTCTTTCTTTCTTTCTTTCTTTCTTTCTTTCTTTCTTTCTTTCTTTCTTTCTTTCTTTCTTTCTTTCTTTCTTTCTTTCTTTCTTTCTTTCTTTCTCTCTTTCTTTCTTTCTCTCTTTCTCTCTTTCTCTCTTTCTCTCTTTCTCTCTTTCTCTCTCTCTCTCTCTCTCTCCCTCCCTCCCTCCCTCTCTCTCTCTCTCTCTCCCTCCCTCCCTCCCTCCCTCCCTCCCTCCCTCCCTCCCTCCCTCCCTCCCTCCCTCCCTCCCTCCCTCCCTCCCTCCCTCCCTCCCTCCCTTCCTTCCTTCCTTCCTTCCTTCCTTCCTTCCTTCCTTCCTTCCTTCCTTCCGTCCTTTCATTCTTTCTGCTTTTCTTCTTTCTGCCAGACCCGGAGATGCTCAGGGGTTACTTCTGGCTATGTGCTCAGAAATTACTCCTGCCTTGGGGGACCAAACCGCGGTCCATCCTAGGTTAGTGCCTGCAAGGGAAACACCCTACTGCTTGCACCACCACTCTGGTCCCAAATTGTCTTGACTTACTAGATAGTGTTTTTAATATCAAAAACTATTAATATTTTATTTTTTTCTTTAATTTTGGGGATATATCTGGCAGTGCTCAAGGTACATTCTTGTTACACTGCTTTGAATTTTCTTTTTTAAAAATTGTTTTGGGGTGCAACACCTGGTGGCTCTCAGGGGTCACTCCTGGTTCTACACTTAGAAATTGCCCCTGGCAGGCTCAGGGGACCATATGAAATGCTGAAAATCGAACCCAGGTCCGCCTCTGGTTAGTCAAGACAAATGCCCTATAGTTGTGCTATCTCTCCGGCCCCTGTTTCACTCTTATAAATGTTTGGGAGACCAAACCTGTAACTCCCACAGCAAAGCATGCATTCTAGCCAATTGAGCATTCTCTCAACTCTAAATAACATGTAAATTAAATTTTTTTAAATAGAAAAAAAAATAAAAGATTTTGGTTATGTACAATTAACCTGTTTCTTTGTGTTTTTGATGTAATAGTTAAGAAGACAATATAATTCAATGTCATCAAGATGTACAAACATACGTTCTTACACATTTTAGTGTTTTTTAATCAAATCTAGAATTTTATAACAAATAATAGGAAGTCCCACTGAATTAGATTCAAAGTCTTCATTGCAATCAGCAATTATATAGTGTATGACACCAATATTAAAAAACAAAAAATCTGCTTGGTAGGTTACAACATAATTATAAACCTTATAATACATAAGTAGAATATAAAATATCATTAAATAGTATGTTAACATAGGAACATGTTAATGTTAATATCTATTGTGACCAATGTGAATTACATGTCTTTCACAGTTATATTTAAGGTACATAGTGACAGTGAATTAGGGTCATTCCCACCACCAGTTTTATCCTCTCTCCACCCCTGTTCCCAATATGCATCCCATACCAGCCCCCTTTGCACCCTGGACTGCTCGTGTAGCTGTCCCTTTTGTATATAACTTGTAGATTGAGCATCTTGATTCTGTTGTGGATGACTTTGGGTTTGGTGTATAGGTCTGATCATTTTTTATTTCCACTCAATGTTCATATGACTGCTTCTGGTACCTTCCACTCCCCCCACCTTCAATTTATGAGGCAAAACAAGATGATTCAAGCTCTGTGGTTTTGATAGGAAAAAGCAAAAAAAAAAAGGCAACAACAAGAAACACAACAGCAACAATAAACAACAACTAAACAACTACAATGAGAGAATAGAAAAAAGTGGAGAGAGGAAGGCTGGTTTGACAAAGTTTTATGTCTTTTTCTTCTTCTTTCTTTCTTTCTTTTATTTATTTATTTATTTTTTTGCGCATAAGCATAGTAAGTATTGGGGAAATTAGAAAGAGATACCGGGTTTCTCCTCCCTTGACGCATACTATCATGGATACAACTACAGGCTCCAGACATGCTCATTAACGAACCCCAAGGTCATTTTATGATGCCAGGAAATGTTCTGGGGTTGTATCAACCTGGTGCAAGTTGGTACCAGAGCTATATTAGGCACTTCCTGGAGGGTGTTTGATTCCTAGTGCTGTGCAGAGAACTGTATTGGTTCTATGGTTGGGATATGGAGTTTGGGGTTGAATGGTTGCTGTTTGATCACATTGAGTCTAAGTCGAGTCCCCATAACAAATGTTTAGGGTTCTTATCCCTAATAGATAAGAGCTTGTTCCTAGACATAAGATTTTCCCTTTTTAGTATGTCAATGCAAAAGGGAACGTTACCATATTATATTGCCACACTTAGTGGTTTTATAATTTACATCAAAGTCTTAGATCCATTTGGAATTAATTTTGTGATAGTCCAAATTTATTCTTTTACATGTGAATAATAAGTTCAAACAATAATCAATTAAAAATATTTCTCTGTAGAAATATTTGATGCTTCTGTGTATGTAAATAAATTTACCATATTGTGAATTTTTATTTATAAACTTTAAACAAAGTATGTCTGGTGATCCAGAGTGAAAGAACAGTGTGTAGGATATTTGCCTTGTATGTAGCCAACCTCATTTCAATCTCTGGCATCTCATATATGTTTCCCAGGTACTGCCAGGAGCAATTCCTGAATAGAATCAGGAGTAAACCCTAATCAACACTCAGTATTGGGGGACAAAATCCTCAAAATAAATAAATATAAAAATAAACTAAAATGTTTGTTCTTATTCTGATACTGCAGCTTGATTATTGCAGCTTTTTTTTAAAAAAGCTGATTGATTGATTGATTGGTTTCTGAGCCACATTCCTCAGTACTCAGGGGTTACTTCTGGCTCTGCACTCAGAGCACCCTGGCAGGCTGGAAAATTATATGGGATGCCGGGAATCTAACTGGGCCCCTCTCGGGTCAGCTGCATGCAAGGCAAATATCCTATCACTAGACTATCACTCCGGCTTCTGATTATTGCAGCTTTCTGGCAATAACTTTTGGAACCAAAGTGAGAGATTTCTAATTTTAGCCTTTATGTTCAAGATTGCCTTAGTGAAGCAGAAGGTCTTGCAATTCCACATAGGTATAAGAGCAGTTTGATTTTGGAAATAGTGAGCTTTCTTAGTCTAAATTTTAAATAAAAATCAGAAAATTTACCTAATTTGCATTTATTTATTTATTTATTTTTACAGACACTATATTTAAATAAATGGGAAGATGGATATCTAAAAATCATAAAGTGGGGCTGAAGTGGTGGCAATGAGGTAGGACATTTGCCTTGCACGCGGCTGACTCAGAACAAACCGTGGTTCTATCCTCTGGTATTCCATCTCGTCTCCCAAGGCAGGAGCAATTTCTGAGCGCAGAGCCAGGAGTAAAAATCATAAAATATAATAAAATGTAATGGTTCATATTTATTATTTATTAAAGATATTATTTCAAGAGCACACATATTTTTTCACAAACCTCACAACCAAATAATATAATTCTGTGAAATTATTTAATTGTATGCCTGATGAGATAAGACTTTGAGAACGTTTTTTCCTAAACTCATAAAGTTTTTGCTTTCTGGAACCAAATCTCAAATCAAATTGATGATGGTCAGTTAGATGAGTCAAAAGTGTATATAGACACTCACATTTAATTCTCAATACCCACGTGATTCCCCCTAACTTTCAGCAGTGATACTTTAGTGCAGAGCCAGGAGTAAGCCCTGAGCATCACTGCAAGTGGACAAGACCCCCCAAAATAATAATAAATTACCAATATTTATATTATATTATAATGTTCAAATACTTATCTCTTCCTATTATTTAAATAAGATCCATAAATTTCATCGCAATATGTGACATTATTGCTTTTATAACAACATAAATAATCATAAAAAGATTACAAACTATAATAGGAATTGATATACTAACAGATATTCAAAACAACTGCAGGTAAAATTAGTAGTCTAAAAGAATGTAATAAATATATTTAGAATAAAAAAGCTTGGGTTTGAAGTTTTGGCTTTTCCATCAGTTAATATGCTGTTTTTGAATATTTATTTGGCCTTAACTCCCACATATATAAAATAAAGTGATAATAATGATAATGACAGATAATCATAATCTCATAGTTGTAATTGACACAAAATTCAGTTTTGAGCTTAACATCAAAGCCAGTTTAATCACTCCTAAAACTTCTGTTATGAAGAATAAAAATGTCAAAAATCACTTATAAATAGCAGACCAAATACAGACTGGAAAATAAAAACAGAGACTATGAATTCTGCAAGCAGAAAGAATACATATTAGAAAAATTAGTTTGACATATTTATTTCATAAGCAGTACAACTGTTACTGACTTCTTAATTTTTCATTAAATGAACACTATTTTGAAATTAAACCGATTTTTAAAATTAAACTTAAATTAAATGTAGGAGATTGGCAATATTTCCATGTTCTATATTAAATTTTGAAATAGTTTTACTGACATTAACTCATTTTAATATATACCATTTTGTCCTAAATAATAAAATGAAATAAAAGGAACAAGGTTTGCTATTTTTAGCATTTTTGTCAGAATCGATCAATAGATGCTGAAATAAAAAATAACCTTTCTTTTTTTGGCATTTGTGGGAGGCCTGTCTGGGGGTGCCAAGGATCTATAGACAAAAAGATCATAAAATATATTTTAGAAAATAAATGCAACAGAAAACATAAGACACCAATTCTAGTCATTAGATTTGCGTCATATACTGTCAATTGTGTACTCATATTTCAAGCCCAGGTTGCGAAATGAAAAGTCATTAATTAAAATAAAAAAAACATAAAACCAAAGTAGTGCTGCTATCTTTTTGAAACACTAGATTTATTTTGATTACTTTTTGTATAGTGTCAGGAATAGAATATAGGGACTCAAATATAAAAGACATGAGCTCGACTGCTGAGATATATCTCTTGTCCCCGAAGCACTATATTTAAATACTTTATAAGGAGTTGAGAGATAGCTCAAGTGGCTGAGCATCTGCCTTTCATGAGAAGGTCGAGGTTTGATGCCAAGTATCACATGGTTCTACATGCACTACCAAAAGCAATTCCCAAGTACAAAGCCAGGAGTAGCCCCTAATAGTGCAGATGTGACACAACAATATAATAAAATGTGAGAGGAATATTGAGTAATGTCATTTGGAGATTATTATGCATGTTCAGTGGAAATTTAAGTATAAATGATTGAGAACCTGGATATTGGATATATCTCACAATAAATTTCTTTTAAAAATACATTTATTAGGGCTGGAGAGATAGCATGGAGGTAAGGTATTTGCCTTGCATGCAGAAGGGTGGAGGTTCAAATTCCAGCACTCCATATGGAGCCTGCCAGGAGCGATTTCTGAGCATAGAGTAAGGAGTAACCTCTGAGTGCTGCCAGGTGTGACCCAAAAACCCAACCCCCCAAAAAACACATTTATTCTTGCATTTATTCATTCTTTATTTCATTCATCATTTATTTTTTGGTTTCCCAAATATCCCAGGCAAATTTCAAAAGCGATATCAATGCATCAAGCATATCAAATATAGATTTTTCAGTTGATGTCAAATATGTAATATTATTTTTCTGTCCTTTCATCATTTTGTTCATCAGAACAAAGAGAGCTGAGGACATGGAGTTAGGCATGAATGAGAAGAAATGGCTTCACATTTGCTTTGGAAAGAAACAATTTGATAACTAATCTGGATATTAGAATATCCGCATTATTTCTGCAGAAAGTTATACTTTTCTTCTTCCATTCAATTTCCCTGTTAACAAGAACAGATGAATGGATAAAGAAACTGGTGCATTTACATAATGGAATAATGTACTACTATGCAGCTACTAGGAAAAATGAAGTCATGACATTTGCTTACATATGGATGGATATGCTCAGCGAAATGAGTCAGAGGGAGAGGAGTATATGGCAACGATAGTTGGAAATTGTCACTCTGGACAAGAGCTGGGTACCAAAAGGAAATAAAGTCATATGCCTATGATCACTTCAGTATCTAAAATGGAGAGAGAGAGAGAGAGAGAGAGAGAGAGAGAGAGAGAGAGAGAGAGAGAGAGAGAATTTGTCACAGAGGCAGGCAAGGGGGAGGGTGGAGATAGAGGGAGATAATTGAAGGAAAACTGGGAATACTGGCAGCCGGAAATGATATGGTGAAGGGTGTGGTATATTGTATAACTTACTGGAATTCAGTCATGAACTGCTTTGTAACTGTTTATCTCACTGTGATTCATTTAAATAATTTATTAAAAAATAAAAGCGAGTTTGCTTCTGTAAAATAGATTCCTTTAGCATACAGTCACAAAATTTTCCTAGTGTCTTCCATTCAGGCTATTTTCTTCCCATAGACACACTAGAGAAGCCAAATTAGCCATTAACATTCCATATGTTCAAAATAAATTTAAGGCAAAGAGGAGTATTACTTCCATAACTCTAGCAGAAAAGGTTTGGGAAGCAATAAGGTGATTGAAATATTACCTTGATTAAAAAATGGACTAAAAATCTGACTCTACTACTTACTTTTGACAAATTACTATCCTTAACATGCATGCATTTTATTCTGTGATAAAAAAGGAAACAATAACTACGCTGTTTGAGGACTAAATGAGTCAGCACATTTCTAGTTTAAGCTTGCAAAGATATGGCAAATATGGTGATTGCTCATCATTTCTTTCATTGTGATAAGCAGCTTAGGCAGAAATAAAAACTAACTTTGTGCCCACAAATTACTCAATTGTGTTGGGTGCTGTAGCTTTTGGCTCTCCTAGAGAATTTGTGGATAACTACCCACAAGTTCTTATTGTTTATTTTTCTTTTAAGCTTCATATACATATATGTGGAAGCTTTCTGTGTGTGATATGTAAAGCTATATAGTAGAAGGTATTATATATTCTATCTTATACTTATTCAGTTTAATATAATTAACTATAGTCTTGTATATTGCTTGGATTGTATTATATTTTATTTATATTTTTCTGATAATTGGTTTATATAAGTGAGTTTTGTAAGTGTTAATAATTGATAGTGACGAAATAATAATGATGAAGACGATAATAACAATACTCACTACAAAGTCTCTACTGTTTTATGGTCCTTTACTTAGTGATTCCTATATTATCTCTTAATATTCTCATCATAAACTGAAGAGTCAAGTAATATTTAACTGCAGTTTAAGAGTCAGGACTTGGAGAGCTGATAATTTAAGCACTGTGGGCTGGAATGCAGTGTTTAGGATGCTTGCTGTGGCTGTGGTCCATCTGTGTCCAATCACCAATACCACCCTAGCTCTTTAGGAATAATTTTCTGAGCACAGAGCCAGGAGTAACCTAACAGCAGCATTGGGTGTGGCCACAAAACTGAAAAAAATAAAAAGCAACAAAGTTAAGCATGTACAGAAGGTTGTATAGCTGTAAAAGACAAAATCTATATGATTTCTAGAGCTAGAACATCAAGGTCAGTGTGCTTAATAATTTAGCTTGATAAATTCCCAGCTAAGCATACCTTCCCCTTCAGCTGTACATGAATATCTACATAATAATCTGCAGGAAAACATTTTCAAACTTTTTCTAAAGATTACTGATAATATAATTAAATTTAAGAGACTGCTGTTCCACCCTTCATGCTTCAGATAGGAAGCCTTCTGCTAAAGATAAATTCAACAGTATGTTAAAATCAATATCTTTGGAACTAAAGTAAACTTTAGCACGTGAAATTATAATAACACTAATATTATCACCCATTTAGACTTAAAATATCTTAATTATTTCCTGAAACAGTATTTGGAAACTTTATATGTATATGTATTTATATATAAAAATACAAAATTCAGTTAAATATTAATATGTATTTCCTATTCATTTAAATTTATAAATCGTTACATTTGTGAAGTCCCTCACTTAGAACTGTACTATTACTACTCTGCGTTAACTCTTTCAGCCTGTCTACCATATAACTAAAATATCAGAATCCTGGACAGTACTCTTGAGTTCTTTGGGAAAATATTTGTCCAAACTTGTATAAAGTAGCAATGCATAAGACACGTAAGCAGGAACAAGCATGTTTTAGGGTAACCTACTTTCAAAGAAAGTGTATAGAACTTTTCTGACCTCTTATTTATTTTTTTTAAATTTTATTTTATTGAAAGCATTGTTGATTTACAAAGTCCTTCATCACTGGATTTTAGACATATAATGAATCAGGGACAATCCCACCACCAGTGTCAACCTCCCTCTAACAATGTTCCGAGAGTGCATCTAATCTCTTATTTATATGTTACATTTCAACAGCTACATGGGTAATACTTCCTAATTAGGTCATATTGTTTTTACCATTATTCTTTTGTCTCTTGTCAAAAGTCATTTATTCAAGGAGCCGTGTAAGGCACATTACAAATAGAGTTAGACAAGCAAGGGCTTTAGAACATTCTATAAATTGGATTCTGTATATTTGTAAATTTTGCTGACAGGCACTCCTGTAACACAATGAGCTCAAAACATTTTCACTGAAAATGCACTTTTTATGCTGTCCTCCATCCAAAAATTGCAAAATGATCACACAGTACTATTATATGTATAGAAGAAAGTAAATCCCATCAATCCAAGAAAATTATTTTTTTTAGTCAATCTGAAAGAGACTAAGGTAGAAAAATTCTTAAAAGCTTCAACCTTATGATATTGATCAAGGATACATTTATGAAGATCCTACAATGTAAAAATGTGCTATGGTGTCCTTTGTGAAATATAAGAAAATTACTAAGATATAATTTATGATTTATTTCAGAGGATTTTTAAAAATTAAAATTTAAAAAGAGAATCAAAATATTTATATATTGATAAATAAAACAAAATAACCAAATCATGTGTCAAATGAAAAGTTTAGCTTGAAAGAACATAATGGTATGGCATTAACCTATTAAAACTTAATATCATCTTTGAGGGGCACATCTAACAGTCTGCAGTGCTTACTCCTGGCTCTAGGACCATATGGGGGGGTGTCAGGGAATAGAATCCAGGGAAGGTGTATGCAAGATAAGAACTTTGCCCACTCTACTCTCCAGCTCCTATATTAAATGTATATATTAATTTAACTGCTATTTTTTTCATTGCCTACAGTGTATCAGTTAATAAGATATAGCACTTGCCACCACATTAGATTCTTGGTTAGTTTTTTAAAGATACAGAGTTTGAAAACAGAAAGAGCATCAGTTTGGAGTTAAGAAAAAAATGTGAGTTAAAATCTTGCCCTATCTATTATTTGTTGGGTAACTTGGACAAGTTATAAAATTGAAGTCTTTATGTAAAAATAAAAGTCATCCTTGATTTTTTTCCAGTCTTATCCCGCATGAAAATCATCAGCAAATAATTCTTAATTCTTAAATCCATCTCCTTCTCTCAATCCCCACATTTCCAGTCCTAAGCCCAGCTATCATGAGTTGATAATGAGTTCTGTAGATCAAATTGGTATTTTTATCCTACATCATTCTATCATCCCTTGTAAGCAAAGCAGATTTTCTAAAAAACTATTAAACTCCCCTGCTATAAACTCTATAGTCACTTTTAGTAGCACAGAATATGCAAGTCTCCTTATAACAAGGCATTACAAACTTTTGTGAGCTAAATTCTACTTAGCCATAGTTTAACTTCATATATCAACCTTCCTCCATGTGTATCCCATCTCACTAAGGACTAATTTCACTCTATGCCTTTGCATAGGTTTGTTTGTTTATTTATTTATTTATTTATTTATTTATTTTTTAAGCCTCACCCGATGACTCTCAAGAGTTACACTTGGCTATGAGCTCAGAAATTGCTCCTGGCTGGGGGCCCATATGGGAAGTAGGGGATAGAACCCAGGTTCATTCTGGGCAGCTCTGCATGGAAGGCAAACGCTCTACCACTGTGCTATTGCTTTGGCCCCTGCATAGGCTCTTTTTTAAATGTCAATTTCTAAACAGTATTCCCAACATCAGACCACTGACCCACTTCGATAAGGTGTTTGCCTTGCTAGCGGTTAACCTAGGATGGAAAATGGTTCCATCCCCGGGCGTTCCATATAGTCCTCCAAGCCAGGAGTGATTTCTGAGTGCATGCCAGGAGTAACCCCTGAACATCACCGGGTATGGCACCAAAACAAAACAAAACAAAACAAAAAACTTAAAAGATTTCACTTATACTTCAACACTTTTCTCAAATACCTCCTTTATGAAATGTTCCTTCAAATTGTGGCAATGTAGTTTTTCAATTCTTGTGCACATATTTTTAATATCTTATATTAATACAATACATTTCTATTGTCATTTTTTGTGTACATGAAAATTATTTTAACAAGACTGAATATCTCAAAAACAAATATGATGTTTGTCACCTTTCACACCTTGGTCCTAACATAATGTCTACCACGGATCATATGCAGTAAATATTTACTGAGATAATAATGTCAGGTTTGACGGTAAGAAGAAAGAATCAAGAAATGTTTTATGAAGAAAGTGGACTTTGCATAGGTCTTAAATGTTATTTTTTGAATTATGTAAGGGACTTTTTCAGATATTAAGTCTTAGAACATGCATGAATACATATTTATGGTATGTCATGAGTCTTTAGTATGCTTGCCAGCTGAATTTTGTCTTTTCTTATTCTAGATGTTGTGCTCTGATAATTTGGAAGACTTAATAAGAATGTTACTCAGCTGATTTGAAAATATCTTCATCTCTTTTAGAGAATACAATTAATTATTTAATACTGTGTGCTATCAAAAATTTTAACATTCCAACTAGGTCATAAATTGCAATATACCACATCTTATAGTAAATAAAGATGTTGGTTTTATTCTGTTTATTGATTTATTTTGAATATATTAAGGCATATGTGTGTACATACATATATAAGTATACCTTTGCATAAAATAAAAGACATGTGAGAAGTTGGGGCAAGTCACTGCTACTTAATCTGTCTAGGGTAAATCTTCCTAGTCTAACTGTAAAAGTAGTAACATAGGCAACTTTTCAACTCAGTTCATGCATATTTGGGTCACCAGAGATGGGCAAACTCCAAGCTGCACTGGCAGATTTCCTATCTGAATTATTAAATGGAATTAATAAAACTCTTTGGAACATTTTGTTCTTAAAAATTCCATAGTTCTAAATAATTCTGTTATGCAAAATATACACAGAAAAAAACACCAACAATGTAAAGGAATTGCAAATCACAGAAGTGTATTACAGTCCATTTTAAGGCATATGATTTTTTTAAAATTAATTTAAGATCCCAAACCCTCATATTATTTTGGTAGGAATCAGGGAAATTGTCACTAGATGCCAAGAGATATTTTTATTAATAAAAATGATTGCTCTGTGAAGAAAAAGTTTGTACAGTTTCTTCCAATGGACAATTCCTGAATAATAAAAAAAATATGGACTAGAGAAACAGAAGAGGAACAGTGTAGCTTCTGAGATGCATCTCTTCAGATACAGAAATACAAATTAAAGCATGGATTAGGAAGGGAAACATGGAAGTAAGGAAGAATTGCCTTTATCATTTTTGTTTCCTAGTCAAAACTCAAGGCCTATTCTACTAGCCTGGAATGCTACATAGAGGGAATTTTTTGAGTGCTGCACACATGGAAATCTGTTCTAGGCCAATCCAGCTATTTTGTTGTTTTCCCAAACACTCCTCTCCCACCCAGTTTAAGTAATTTAAGCACCATGTATTACTTAGTTATGTCATTGAGTTTTCAGGCAGAGATGTACCTACTTCCAATCCCATAACCCCACCCCATAAACCCATGAATTATCCCAGGTACCTCTTTAGCCTAACTCCTTGACCTTCACATTTTAAAGTTTGATTGTGCAACTTCATTAAATTTGCACAATGCTTTGGGGAGTATTGCCATTTTAATGATGTTAATCCTCTCAATCCATCCATGCACAGGGTATGTGTTTCCATTTTCTTCTGTCCTCTTATATTTCTTGAAGCAAGGTTTTGTAGTTTTCTTTGTATAGGTCCTTTAGTTAAGCTCTTTAGTTAAGTTGACTCCAAGATTTTTGAGTTTATGTGGCACTGGTATGAGATTGTTTCTTAAATGTCCATTTCTTTTCTCTCATTTGTGTAGAATAAAGAAGGCCATTGATTTTTGCGTGTTAATTTTGTAGCCTGTCACTTTGCTATATGAATCTATTATGTCTAGAAGCTTAATTTTGTACTTTGGCTCTCAGGTACTTAAGGTAGTGTGGATTCAGTGGAGATGCAGACAGATAATTCACCCACACGTTACAATTTGGTTTAAGGCCCCTACCTCTAAACTTCTCTGGATTCCCTCTTCTTGCTTCTTCATCATTTCTCTGTTCAGGGTTTGCCCTGAAAAGTTGCTTTCCTTTAGAATCACTAAGTTTTGCATTTTTTTGTGTGCTAACCACTGATTTTCAAGGAAAGCAAGTATATTTCCACTGCAAACTCAAAGACCCACACACCAACTCACCTTTCTCTCTCCCTCTTCCCTTCTAATTCACAGAGCTCTCCCAGATAGGCTCAAAAGTGCCTGGGAAAACAACCCTCTTTTCGAAAGGGGCATTTGATGGCAAGCACCCTTTGAAGGCAGCATTTTTTCTTTTTCATTGTTACATTAAATGACACATCTTTAATAATTGGAAAACTAACAACAAAACGATGTAATCCAATTTGTTCACACTTGATTCTGTAGTTTTTGCAATTGGTATGGTATTGTTAAAGACTTCTTTGAGGTCTTGGTAGTTTGAGTGTTCTGCTTACAGTTTTACTCTGTGTACTTTATAGATTTAGGTCTGATTTCAAGGTCTTTGATTGACTTTGAGTTGACTTTTGTGTCATAAGTGTGAGATATGAGATATGCATAGTTCTTTATTTTCTTACACAGGGCCATCTCTTAGTCCATTTATATTTCCAGTCCCTTGATTAAATATTAGTTGACCCTGTTTTTTTTTATTTGGGGGGGGTTAATTGGATGATTCTATTCTAACTCCAATGGTCTAAAAAGTCTGCCTTGGTTTCAATCACATGCTGATTTGATCACTATGGCTTTGCAGTACAGCTTTGGCTTTTAGGTCGCTAGGGAGCAGAGAGCTCAGGGCGGGGTGCAACACCCTCTGGGAGTCTCCTGGGCTGGGCTGTTTGTTTCGGTTACCTGGGAGAGGGGGGGCCACCGCGCGCACACACACACGCACACCCCGGACGCGCAAGCACACCCCGACCTTCTCTTGGGCGCCCCCCGGTGCCGCTGCTGCAGGAGGATTTGCACCGTGAGGCTCGGCTGACACCCCCCAGATCCTGAGTACCGCCGCCCAGAGGAGGAAAGAGCCTCTGCCTCCTCTGCCTGGGAAGCTTCGGCGATGAATGAGTTCACCCCAAGGCCCGGAGTTGCCTGAGTTAGCATCCCTGGACCCGGCTTCCCGGGCTGCATCTCCATCCCGCACGCAGCCGACTCCCCAGTTTGCAAGCCCGGGAAGCCCAGGAGAGGCTGCGGAGCTCGAGTCTCGGCCCCGATCTGAGAGATTGGAGGTTTGTCCCGCTTCTGCAGTCTTCCCGCAACCCTCCGGGGGTCCCTTTGGTCTCCATGGCATCACATCAGCAGTCCCGGATCCAAGCTTACCTGGAGAAGAACAAGATCGGTCCCCTGTTTGAGGTAAAGCATCCATGCGAGATCTTGAGCTGCTCCCCCTTTGGTCGTTGGGGAGAAGGGGGTGCAAAGCCACAGCAGCTCATGAGGTTTGGGTGGTGGGCAGGTGGGTGAGGGTGAAGGCAGGGAGGAAGAAACGCACCCAAAAGGTACCCCCAGGTGTGTTGGCACACGGCCAGGAGGGGACTTTGTGGGTTACCTGGACAGGGACAGGTGAGCTCCAGGGCCTGGCCCCCAGGATGCTGGGGGAAGTTTTGAGTTATCTGACTGTCCTGAACCTCGCAGCCACATGCATGAGACCTCCCCCCTCCCAGACTAAGACAGACGGATGAATGCATGCTTAGATGATATTACATGTGCTTAGATGAATTACATGCGCTCACTTTCTTCTGAGCATTTGCATCCTATTAGATGGGGACTTAGGGAAAGCTGTGGACAGTAATAAAACCCGAATAGGAAAAGGAGTTGCTTGCAAGCTCTAGGAAGTAGCAACATTGAGGGAAAAACAGAACTGCTAAGAGGTAGGCTTCAATAAGGTACCAGAGTACAGAATGGGAATAATTTGCAAATTGAGCCCTTGATGTTGGTCTAGAAATGAAAGGACCACCTTTGCATTGCAGACCCTTGAAACCAACAGAAATAAAGCACACATGCATTATTTTGAAGGAGGCGTGTATATTTGAGTTTTTTTTTCTTCTCACCATCAAAGAATTGATGACCAAAAGGAATGGGTGACTTGAAATCTGGCACCCCCAAAGCGTCCTAGCAGTTGTCAGGGGGCCAACTGGGTGGTGAGGAAAGTCTAGGACTCTTGTATGATAGCTGGGTCCCAGACTCAAAGCAACAGAGTTTTGTAGGGTTGGCAATGTCTCTCCATCATACCACCTGGCCTAAGCTGTGGCTTTTCTTGGGGAAGGGGTTATTTTTCCCTTTCTTAAGAGTTTGCTGAAGAAAGAGCTAGAAAAAAGAGCTTTAGAACTGAAAGGGATGAGAAAAAAAATGCTATTTGATGCCCTAGCGTAAAAAGGAAGAGGAAAACAATGGTGTTATTTGGTAGTTCTTTTTCTGAGGAGGAATAGTTTCCAATAAACAAGATTTCACTAAATATTTTGGAGTTTTTTTTTGTCCAACTTTAAGTGTATTGTCTTGATGGGTACTCTAATTATTTTAACTGGAACTTATTGTTGTACAATGCTAAGTTCCTAAAACGACGGTTTAGATATTTTTGTCTGCCAATTGTGTAAGCAAAGAAAGCCCATATACAAAAGCAAAGTAGAATTGCTGAAGCTACTCGATTTTTTCTTTGCTTTTACTCTAATTATTATATATTTTATAATCAATAACTTTACACATACCTTTTGTATTGTTCATTCTATACATAAGTAATATGTAAATTTATCAAACTAAAGCATTTTAGCCCTCTATGGCTGTATATTAAAAATACAAATACAGTGCACCAAAAACATAAATACATCTATTATAGAATGTTCAATACAATTTTCCATGGAGGATAAGTATTTTAGAAGTTTTTGAAGTGCTTTTTATTTGCTTATTTTAAATTCTCAGTATTCTCTCCAATGATGGCAATATAGTATGAAGCATATGTAAACTTTCTACTTAATTAGTAAATAAATCAACTTGATTTCATGTTCTCTCTTAAAAATTGCTCACCTAATTCTGCACTAATGAATTTTAAATGATGCCAAAATTGTCTCATAAATTATATGATATTCTTACTGAAAAACAAACAACACAATTAAGTACTTTGTATTTTATATTTTTGGGGAAGTGGGTTGGCAAGTATTATATGTACTCTCATTTGAGTTTGGACTAAAGGGATGAGTATATATATATACATATATGTATATATATATTTTGGTTTTTTGGGCCACACCCATTTGATGCTCAGGGGTTACTCCCAGCTAAGCGCTCAGAAATTGCCCCTGGCTTGGGGGGACCATATGGGACACCGGGGGATCGAACCATCAAACCGCAGTCCTTCCTTGGCTAGCGCTTGCAAGGCAGACACCTTACCTCTAGTGCCACCTCACCGGCCCCGGGATGAGTATATTTTTAAAGCTTGAAAACAGTCGTTTAAATAACAGAAAGAGAACATAGAGCTGTCCTGACCAAAAAGCAGTCTTGATATAGTACTTTTGATCACGGTAGAGCCTGGATTTTGGAGTAGAATTACACATATTCAGGAAATTGGAACTTGAGCTCATAGTCTCTCTTAGCATGCTAGAAAATCATCCAAACAAGTGTGAAAAGGGCCTTGTATATATTACACTAGTTTCAGTGACTTTCTAACTTGCTTGAAAGAGAAAGACTCAGAGTCAGAGACTAACAGAGACAGAGATGGAGAAATAAATACAAAGACAAAAAGAAAGAGAATGCAAAGGGAAGCTATTTGGACCTTAACCAGTATAAGATCTGCTTTTCAGAGATCAGAGTGAAAGTACAAATCTGAATTTAGTAAAATGTAACTAGATATTTAATTTCTGGACTACATTTAAAAAAGGGGGGGCATAGGTGTACTTTCTTTCATCAATCACAAATTGAAATAGGTCACACTAACTTCTAAGGCAAAGATTGACAAAGAAACGAGGCAAAACACACCAAATAGGGGAGGAGCACTGTTCATATGCAAGAACACTTAGAAACAGAGCTTGTCTAAGGGCAGCCACAAAATAGTAGATCAACATTGCTGTCAGTGAGAATCTTAAACTTTGTTTTAGAGGCCTTAACTGGATTCAGCCACTTTTCAGTTCAGATGAATTTGCCTTGCTCTTTCAATATTGCATCCTTAATTGGCGGGAAGGAGTGCAGTTAAGACAGAAAAGGGTCAGTAATGATTGCTCTGGACAAGAACTGGGAACTGAAAGGGAGTAAAGTTATATGCATGATTAGATAGATTGATAGATGATAGATAGATAGATGGATGGATGGATAGATAGATAGATAGATAGATAGATAGATAGATAGATAGATAGAGAGATAGAGAAGATTCTGAGTTAGAACATAGAGGATGAAGGTGGGTGTGGGGACCACTGGAGGTTAACTGGGGAAATTGGTGGTGGTAAATAAACACTGGTGAAAGAATGGGTGTTGGAACATTGTATGACTGAAACTCAACTATCACCAACTTTTTAACTATGTACCTCATGGTGATTTAATATGATATTTTTAAAAGATTGCTTCCTTAGAATGACTGTTAGCATGGGGATGATAGGCAGAACATTCATCCAAAGAATTTAAGGATTATCTGACTGGTTCAGTTTTCAGGTTAGCCAGCAGGCCTCTCAATGGCCTGTTTTAATTAGCTACTAGTTATGAAAAGTGTACATATGATCTTACTTTCCTACCATTAGACATATGAAAGTTCCTATGATTCCATTCTCATTAAAACAAGGTATTACCCATCTTTGTATAATAGTGACCACTTAGCTTTATGTGGTATCTCATGTTGGCTTTGAAACACGCTTGTGTGTTCATTGTGACTCCACCTTAGTTTTGCTCTTTGAGTTCATGGTCATTAGTATCCCAGAGAAAGGCTAGATTTCTCTCACCCTTTGAAGTCTTGATGTGTTTACTGGGGTGAGTCAGATGATTCTGTCTGATGACAATAGCAAAAAGTAGCACAATGTTTGATGTAGTTTTAAATCTACAAAGGGAAAGAAGTAAGGTAATTGTAATATAATCTGAAAAGAAAAAAAGGTTCAAGGAATATGGTTTTCACACTTCACTTGAATTGATAAGATGTGTTTAATTGTGATGCACTTATGTATAGCAGCCACTAAAATGTTGTATAGAAAGATGTCATCAAAACTATAGATCCACCTGAAAAGATTGTGCAGAGATTAGGGGGCCGGGCAGTGGCGCTAAAGGTAAGGTGCCTGCCTTGCCTGCGCTAGCCTCGGATGGACCGCGGTTCGATCCCCCGGCGTCCCATATGGTCCCCCAAGCCAGGAGCGACTTCTGAGCGCATAGCCAGGAGTAACCCCTGAGCGTCACCGGGTGTGGCCCCCCCCCCAAAAAAAAAAAGATTGTGCAGAGATTAGAGCACTTGCCTTGCACCTGGTTGACCCAGGTTTGGTTCCCCAGGACTGCATGGCCCCTGACAACAAAGCTAAAAGTAGCTCAGGAGCATGGTGACTTGTGACTCAAGCCACACATCTCCCCAAGAATAAGTATAAAGATATTTTCAAATGGAATAAGTATATTAATAATGAATTGATATCACATATTAACAGATAATCAATTAACAGACCAATATATTATGTAATTGATAAGATGTAAATATATTAAAACTGTTGATATATAAAATGGAATCCCAAAAGTGTTCAAGTAATACACATGGAAAGGATAAAGAAAAATAATCGGGCCCGGAGAGATAGCACAGCGACGTTTGCCTTGCAAGCAGTCGATCCAGGACCAAAGGTGATTGGTTCGAATCCCGGTGTCCCATATGGTCTCCCGTGCCTGCCAGGAGCTATTTCTGAGCAGACAGCCAGGAGTAACCCCTGAGCCAACGCCGAGTGTGGCACAAAAACCAAAAACCAAAAAAAAAAAAAAAAAGAAGAATCATTCAACAACATTCAGAGAACAAACAGTAAACAAAAATTTTGCATGACCAAATTTAACCTGTTTGTTAATAATTATATTTAAATAAAATGTGCTTTACATACTAAAATACATTATCAGTGCAATTAAGAGTGCTAGACCAACTGTACTTTGTTTCCAAGAAACTCATTTCAAAAAAATATATAGACAAGCAGGGCCTGAGTGGTGGTGCAATGGTAGGGCATTTGCCTTGCACGTGGCTGACCTAGGATGGGTCCCCTCCACCCCCATGTACCATATGGTCTCCCAATCTAGGAGGAATTTCTGAGTGGAGAACCAGGGAGTAAGTCCTGAGTGTCACCGGATGTGGCCCAAAACAAAACAAAACAAAACAAAAAATATATAGAGAGAGACAAGCTTAAAAGAACAAAAAAGAATGGAAACATTTATATTAACAACCAAAGAAAGGGGCTGGAGAGATAGCACAGTGGTAGGGCATTTGCCTTGCACTCGTCCTACCCAGGACAAATCTCTGTTCGATTCCTTGCATCCCATAGAGTCCCCGAAGCAGGAGTGATTTCTGAGCACAGAGTCAGGAGTATTCCCTAAGTGCTGCTGGTTGTGGCCCCCAAACAACAACAAAAACAAACAACCAAGGAAAGTAGGAATAACTTTGATAATGTTAGATAAAGTAGAGTTCAGAAGGTAGATTACCAGTGATAGAGGTTGCCATTATAATACAATGGTTAGACCATCAAAAATAGTAATTCTAGTTGTGTATGCACTGAGCAATGGAACTACACAATGTGAGAAGCAGAAATGACAAAAAGAGATACAGACAAATCCTTAATTATAGTTGGAAACTTCAAAAGTCCTCTTCTATCAATTCAGAAAACTATACAGATGATTATAAGCACTATTGAGAACACAAAAAAGCAAAGAATTAACCAATGATGAATCTAGCAATTAATCTAGTAATTAATCTAGTTTAGTTTATAGACTAGTTTATGTTATTATTCTGTTATTGTTATAACAGAATATACTTTCTATCAAGTGATGCTGGAAGTGTACAAAATAGACCACTTTCTGAGACATTAACAGATTTCAATTTGACTCATGAAAAATGTTTCTTCCAAAAGGATGAATCTGAAAAGCAGTAACATAAAGAAAATACGACATTTCCTCAAATCCTGGGAAAGCATGCAATACATCTCTAAATAATCTGCTAATTAAAGAAGAAATTTCATGTTGGTAGGGCTTTTTACCTTGCACACTGTCAACTCAGCTTGGTCCTTGAACCACAAATGGCCCCTTGATTATAGAGTGATCAGGAGAAAACCCTGTTCACTTCCAGATTTTGGACCCCAAAACCAACTCCCTTGCACAACTCCCTGAAAAAAAAGAAGAAAAGAAGTACCACAAATAAATAATGAAATGCATACTATATCTTGTCTATCCAGGGGTAAACAAGAGAACGACCAAAATTAAGAAGCATAGCTCTGGTAATGCTGAAGTGGAGTGATGTGACTGGTTCATATTTCTGTTTTTTTCCAAGGGCAGAGGATTATTCAGCTAGAGAATAATCTAGAGGATCCTTTAGAGATATATCTGCTGATAGTATGTGCTTTTTCATATATCAAATTTGTGTCTAAAAGTAGATATCTTACGTTATTAAAAATAGGAAACAAGTGTCTTGCCTCGTATTTTATTGAATATCTATTCATTAATTCTCCTACATTAGCTCTTATATATATATATATACACAAGTATACATACATAATACATACATACACAAGTACACCTAGTATAGACTACAATATTGCTCTGTATGGTAGAGATACATAAATGTCTATTAAGTTAAAGAAAACATTTACTTGAATACTTTTCTTTCTATGGAAAAATGCAGTAAAGATACAAGCAGTAAATAGCATATTAATATTAATTCCTTTGAGATCTAGTGCAGATGATCCCTCATCTCATTAACTTTATGTACACTGAATAACTTTTAATTATATACTTAACTAGCTAATTCACTTTCAGCCATATTTTCTCCATTTTAATATTTACTTTCAAGAGAGATCCTGATAAATTAATTCACTTCACTATGCAAAGCTTAAAGCATAAGTCCCCTAAGTGTGTTTGCATTTATTAATGAGGAAGTTGTGTAACATGATTATATGTACTAAGACAATCAATTTAAAAAAAGTTTTTTTTTATATTTCTTTATTCCTGTTGCCTCCTTTGTTGTTAATGTTTTCTTGAGACAATTCAGGATCTTCTACATGCCTGGGTATGTGTTTCATTTTGTTTTCTAGTGACTTAAATGTAATTGGTCCAAATGACATTTGTTTGCTATTACATTTGCTGCTACTACCTCCTATTTCCTCTTTTTTAACTGAATGATAGACACTGTGGTGTCTTTTTAGCTCTAATTTGTGTCTAGTTTTTAGATCTCTTTTCAGTCTAGTTTTCTAATATTTCTTCTTCTGGCTTAAAAATTATAGCTCTTGGGGCCAGAGTGGTGGCACAAGCAGTAAGGCATTTTCCTTGCATGCACTAACCTAGGATGGACAGAAGTTTGATCCTCCAGCATCCCATATGGTCCTCCAAGCCAGCAATTTCTGAGTACACAGCCAGGAGTAATCCCTGAGTGTCACTGGGTGTAGCTCAAAAATATATTTCTTGTATCTCTGGAAAAAATTGGCACATGGTAAAGTGTGTGTGTGTGTTTGTGTGTTAAGCAAGAGGTAGGGGTTATCTTGATTGTCATGTCACTTGTTTGTTGTATCATAAAAGTGACTGTATATTTTTGTAGAACATGGAGACATGATAGATATCTGGACAAGAATACAGAGTATCGCTTATCTTCTCGAATAAGCATCCTGAATTATCTTTAATTAAAATATCACCCACAGCCCCAACCCCCTGTAAATCTTTGCAGTATGACTATCTTTATCAAATCCTGGATTGCCATTTGATATTTTATTGCATTTACTCTTGTGAGTAAATACCTTATAACCATGAGAATATAGGTTAAATATAGGCTTAAAAATAAAGGTTATTTTACTATTGGGGGCACACCCAGTGACGCTCAGAAGCTACTCCTGGATATGCATTCAGAAATCGCTCCTGGCTTGAGGTACTATATGGGACATGGGGAAGGGGCGGTCAAACCTCGGTCCATCCTCGGTCAGCACTTGCAAGGCAAACGTCCTATCACTTGCACCATCACTCTGGCTCCAATAAAGGTTATTTTTATCAATATTCTTAGCTACTTATATTTTCAGACTTCGAAATTAGTTTGGTTTACACAAATCAGCTTGTTCTGCCTCATAAATTGGAGAAAAATCAAAGAGTGGATGGTACCATGGGCAAGCAGTCTCATGAACAATGAGTGGAAAAAAAGATCAGCCCGAAGTATCCAACTCAAAGTCAACAATAGAATCAAGAGAGCCAAACTACAACAAACTATACACCAAGGGGACTTGTTACACTAGCAGTCGAGGGAGGATAAGGGGGTGAGCTATGGGATGCATGCTGGGATCAGAGGTGGATGGAGGACAACACTGGTGGTGGGAATGGCCCTAAATCACTGTAACTTTGTACCTTAAATATAACTGTGAAAGACATAATTAAAAAAAGAAAATAGTTTAGCTTATACTATTTAGTAATTCTAGTTTATACTAAACACTATGTTAAAAATATATTTGTGGGTGGGAGAGATAGCATGGAGGTAAGGCATTTGCCTTTCATGCCGGAGGTCATCAGTTTAAATCTCAGCATCCCATATGGTCCCCCTTGCCTGCCAGGAGCAATTTCTGAGCTTGGAGCCAGGAATAACCCCTGAGCACTGTTGGGTGTGACCCAAAAACCACACACACACACACACACACACACACACACACACACACACACACACACACACACACAAATATATATATTTGTGACTAAAAAAAATCAGCGACAGCCTATCCAATCTAAAATGTGTAGTTTGCAAATGGATAATTACTTTTAACTAAGAGTACTGGAAAAATATCGACTTATTGGAGACTTTCTCTTCTTAAATATTCATTATGATTTTGTTATTTTTTCAATAGCTATTTAAATTCTTTAGTGAAAATGTTTGGAATTTAATTTATATATTGTGTTATGTATTTATTGTTAGCTATTAGGTAATGGTAACTATAACTTCAAATAAAACATTTGCTATACTTAAAAATTTATGTGTAGTTAGAAAAAAAGCCTTATGTACTTGAATCATTCTTAACTGTTTTGATTATTTTATAAATATCAGTATTTATTTTAGTCACCATTCTGGTTCATTATTTTTCACAAATATTTATCATTTATTTATCATCTTTATACTCTTACATGTAAGAAATTATTTTTAAATACAGGCTTATAAATTTGTTTTCAATAAAGTTGTATTAGGGTCATATCTGTGAGCTGACTAAGGGAAAGAATAAATTTATCAGCATAGTATTTCTTATTATTTTATCCATTACTGGAAGTGCCTGGAAACAATATGAATTTAACATAAAAATAAATTATTAAGTATCTAAATAATATGAATATTTTATTTGGTACTGTTATACATGATGCATACTGGTAATTTTATTTTATTATTTTATTTTTGGGCTACACCTGATAGTGTTCAGAGCTTATTTCTGACTCACTCACTTTTGGTGGTGCATAGGGGAAACAGAAGGGATGCTAGGAATTGAACCTGCTTTGCATTAATGCACAATAAACATTCTATGCTGTTCTATTCCTCCATCAGAGCTACTGATAATTTCAGGTTCTAATTTATTCTTCTAAATAAAGAAGCCAACTTCATTTTTGAAGTATAAACTGGAGCATCGAGGGTATGATCTTACTATTTCTTCACTATTTTAACTTACTGAAATTTACTGTGACATGCTATATTGAACTAAGAAAACATTCAATTAGACACTGTATTGAACTAGCATATAGTATATAAAGTGGACTTTATTACATAAAACTTCCTTTTTATCCTTTGTTGAAGAGAGTGTGTTTGAGCCACAACAGGCTATGCTCAGAGTTTACTCCTAGCTCTGTGTTCAGGGATCATTCCTAGGGGGCCACATGTTTTTGTAGGGATGAAACTGAGTTTGCCATATGGCTGGTAAACATTTTACTAGCTGTACTAACTCTCCAAAGCCTTGATTTATTGTTTCTGAATATGTTTGAGACTTTATTCTTAATATTTTGGGGATCACACCCATTGGCACTCGGAGTTACCCCTGGTTCTGTGCTCAGAAGTCACTCCTGGGACACTCATGGGACTATATGGATTGCCAAGGATTAAGCCTTGAATTGGCTGTGTACATGGCAAAAGGATGTCATACAAGCTCTACAAAGGATGTCCTACAATCTCTACAAAGCCCTACAAAGGGCTCTTTCTAGCCCTTTTAGGTAACTCCCTAATTCCTAAACACAGCTTTGTCCATAAAAGAATGTTAGAGAAGGTATATGTTCTTTTATGTTTGTTTTTGTTTTTCTTTTGGGTCTCACCTAGCAGCTCTTAGGAGTTATTCCTGGTTCTGTACTCAGAAATCAGTTCTCACAGGCTCAGTGATGTCATGGATAGAACCCAGGTTGTCCAAGTGCAAGGTATATGCCCTGCCTGCTGTGCTATCACTCCGGCTATTTACAACATGTAGCATCTTTTTTTTTTTTATTTTTTTAAGAGTATTTTTTCACCTAATGCTTTTTTTGAAACTTGATTATTTGTTTTTGTTTTGGGGCCACACCCAGTGATACTCAGAGGTTACTCCTGGCTCTGGGTTCAGAAATCGCTACTGGCTTGGGGACTATATGGGACACCGGGGGGATCGAACCACAGTCAGTTCTGTCCTAGGTTAGTGCAGGCAAGGCTCCTTGAAACTTGATTTTTTACAGTTGTAAACCAGTTTATGGTTGAGTTTCAGGCACACAATGTCCAACACTCATCATTCACCAGAACTCATTTCCCCATCAAATGACCCTGATTTCTCTCCTACTCTTTCCCCTGCCTCTGTGACAGACATTTTTATTTTCTCTCTCTCTCTCTTTCTCTGTCTTCCTTTTTGTTCCTTTTAGACACTGTAGTTTGTAATATTGTTACTGAAGGGTTATCATATACATCACTTTAACTTCTTTCAGCACCCAGTTCTTGTTCAGAATGATCATTTCCAACTACCGTTGTCTTAGTGACTCTACTTTCATTATTTTATATTCCACAAATGATTGCCATTATCTCTGTTACTCTCCCTCTGACATACTTTGCTCAGCATATTACACTCCATATCCACCCATGTTTAATCATTAAGTTTAATGTTTCATGAGTTCATTTCTCCTAGCTGCTGTGTAGTATTCCATTGTGTAGAATTACCAGTTTCTTTATCCAGTCATTTGTTTTCAGACACTTGGTTTGTTTCCAGATCCTGACTATGTGAATAGTGCTGCAATGAACATAGGAATGCAGATGGCCTTTCTATAGTGTATGCAGTATCTTATGAGAACAACTAGACTATTTTACAATATCAAATCTTTTATATAAGTATTTTGAATTGCATAAAAAGTAACACCCCTTTTTATTACATAAACTTTTAGAAAATATAATTTTATCAATTATAAAGATGTAGGTAATCTTCATACCTTCATTCCCACTGTTTTAGTTAGCTTATCTTTGCCTTGCTTATTTTATTTATGTTATTTTATCATAATTTATCTTAGCTTTTAGAAAATACATTAAATTATTTTTAAAATAAGAATTAATGTAAATATGCTATAAAAATTATGAAGTAATTTGTACTCATGGTCAAAGTAATTTAGATACATTTATAGGAATGGTATTTCTCCTATTACCAACACTATTGCTCATTTTCTTACTTTAAATATGTATTTGGGACCTGAGAGGTAGTATAGTGAATAAGGCACTTGCCTTGCATGCAGCTAGTCCAGGATCAATCCCTGACACCACATATGATATCCTTATTCCCAACATGAGTGATCCGTGAGCAGAAATTCAGGAGCAAGATCTAAGCACCATAGGGTGTGCCCAAAAACAAAATAAAAAAAAATATTTGGCTGACTTTGGAATAGTTTGTGAGAATTTATTTGCATATAATGCCTCCAATAGTTGACCCTATGAGTAGAAAATATGAAACTGTCTAACAGCAAAAGTTTGAGACTCAAGGCATTTTCTAGGAGTTGTTTTCTTAATTTCAAAGGTTTTCTATCCATATCTTCAGTAGAGGATTCATCTTGCCATTATGACCTCAGGTTACGTGTTATATTAGAGAGGACTCACAATCAATCTCAAAGCTTTCCAGTTAGTCTTTAACATGCTGCACTCATATATTGCTGGTGTTTTCTTATTCATATTTCAGTATTTGGCTCATGTTTAAAAATATAAATTATTTGAGCAAATTGTTAAATTGTACTCTGACATATTTTACCATACCTAGTAGCCCATTTCCTAAAATAAGTTATTCATTCTTATTCATCTTACTAGCATACATTAAAATAGCACTAAATAAGCTTCCCTTCCTAGTAGGGTATTATGGAACTATAAAAATGTAGAAACTATGAATCCTAATTTATATATATTATTACAGTTAGTTGGAATATGCATAGAGAGTATAGGTGAAAATAGTTTGTATATCTTTTTCTAATGAGTTCCCATGTTAATTGACTCTTTTGTACTCTGACCATCCATTTTTCTAAACTCTTTTTATTGCTACAGATTGTTTTTTTGATTGTTAAGTGACTTGGCTTAAATTATTTAGTAGAGGTCCCTACTGCCTTTTCTAGGAAAATGATATTTGCATGTAAATACCAAAGTTCTTACCTTTTTAAACCTTAATGAGGGTTTTTGACTGAGGCTGACAAGAAAACCCTAACTGAAACTAAAGTTGAAGTAGTGTTGAGAGGGCTGGAGGAGGTACAGTGGGAATGAGCATCAGATAAGTGATTATAAATTTTGTCGGAGAGAAGTTTAAAAAAAAAAAAAAGAATGATCAAAGTGAATGCGGGAAATAGCTCAAAATGGTGGCTCTCAAGTCTTGCATGCTTAAATTACATCCCTATCATTGCTTTTCACACTCATTGCTTGCAACCCTCATTCTAGCACCAGTACCTAATGCCAGCTAACTGGGTATCATTGGGAGTAATGTCTCCTGGGATCCTCCTAGTCTTGCTGGAAATAGTCCCCACCAACGTTTAGATGTTCAAATGCAATCCTACTATCACACTGTATACTCTTCCTCTCCTCTTTTTTAACGCCTCTTTTAAAAAGCTGTAAATAATAAAAAAAAAACAACAACAACACTTAGAATGGGCTTTCCATGCTTCATAAGCTCAATATCTTCCCTTCTGTGCCCTACATCTGTTCAGGAATCAGCCACTGGGTGCTGGAAAGGACAAAAGAACTGATATATCCTTAGAAAGGTGGTTGAAAGAATTGTAAAGGGAAAAGGTGTATTAAATTTTGGTGCAGCTAAGACAAATTGCAGTCTGCTTTGACATACCTTTGCCTGTTTCACACTTACTCTAGGTGAATGCTATTTAGAGACTTTCCATGTAGAACATCTTGTTTGTAGCTCAAATTTAAAATGACAGAAATGAAGTCAAAACAATGGGCAATGTTCCATGCTTCTTGCTTGTTTGTTTTAGCTATGATTTAGTAATTCTTCTGCAGAACAGAATAGCATTCTCTTCCATTTCCTTGAATAAATATATATGGTGAATATAAAACAAAATAGTTTCAGTTAACTTTTTGAAATTATTCTTGTGTTACTTCTTTTTTTTCTTCCTCATGTTCAACTTAATTCTGACAATAGGTTACCTTTATCTATTTCATATTTTATCTATTTCACTATCCCACTCCATTTTATGTTTGACCAGTGCATTTGACTTTTCTAAAAAGTACTATTTCTGATAATAATTGCCATACTTTTTAAATGAGTGTATTTTGTACATCTGTGGACAAAATACAAATTTGTATGAAGACAACCTGAGAAATTTTAGACCTTCTTTTGCAACTTTTAGTTCTGCATTAGAAATCAAGAGGATAAGTTCACAGTTCTGGATCATAGACAAGACAAATGTTTTTAAACAAACATATGTAAAATGAGTTACAAATTAATGTGATGACAGTCACAGTTTTCCAAAACATACTTAAGCCTACTTTTTAATGTCTTCATAGACTGTTGTCAATTCCATATACTGCATTCAGGATCAAGTGGGTTAGTTTATCCAAACTACTCAATAAGACAAGTTTAAGTCTTTGATATTATCTCTAAGTAGAATACTTTTTCTTCTATAATGACTTACATATGATTCCTTGAAAACTAGACTCAGATAAAGTTTAGTACTCACAGGATTATTTGTAGAGTGCTTTAAGTAGAGCACCTTCAAGTGAGTAAAGAAAACAGATTTGAGTAAAGAAAGATGTTGAACTATGAGGTATTTAAAATATAGTTCTCAGCCAAACACAAAGTATCTGGAAAGCTTTTAAACGTTGTTCCAATAGAAATATGGTGGTTGGGTCTTAGGTCTTGGTTGTTGTCTAGTCATAAGAAGCAGGAGAGAGTGAGTGAGAGGGAAACAGAGAAGAGAGTGTTTTAAAAAGAAGGATCAAGGTAGACTGAGGAAAAGAGTGTGATATAGGAATCACTCCTTTTGGGTTTAGGAGACCATATGGGGTGCCAGGACCCAAACCTGGGTTGGCTATGTGCAAGGCAAAAGACCCATCTGCTGCATTATTGCTTTTTGGGTTGTTTTGAGGCCACATCTGGCAGTGCTTAGGAATCAATCCTGGCTCTGTTCTCAAGGGTTACTCCTGGTGGAGTCTGAGGACCAGAAGCAGCTATGTTTCAGAGAAAAATTCTAGAGGAGTACAGAGAGAAACTAGGAGAATGAATCTTTATTTTTGAGAAAATAGTTCTAGGCATATAGTCCAGTACATATATTTTATCTAATTAATGATCAAGAATTATGATATTTTGTTTTGCTTCTTAAATTGAATATTTTTGTATATCTTTACTTCCTTAGATTTTATTTGTGTTAATTTCTTTAGTACTTACCAACCATAGCATTAATTCTGTGGTTAACCAAACTGTTAACTACTTTGTAGCTTGTCTTTTTAGATTTACTGTTTGTTGGTTTCTCCCCTAATGTTATTTTTAAGATGTAATTTGTAGTATATGCATTACAATTTAATTCCATACTTCTTGAATAAATAAGGGCCTAAAATAGAATGTTTTACATAAACAGAATAATTTTCACTTGGCACACAAAATTATCTAAACTCTTTCAATATTCTAAATTTCACTTATGAAAAAGCGAAGACCCCAAGGGATATTAAAAGTTGATTTACAGGGGCTGGAGAAATCTCTTGGAGGTAAGGCATTTGCCTTGCATGCAGAAGGTTGGTGGTTCAAATCCTGGCATCCCATTTGGTCCATTAAGCCTGCCAAGAACAATTTCTGAGGGAAGAGCCAGGAGTAACCCCTGAGCGCCGCTGGGTGTGACCCAAAAGCAAAAAACCAAAACAAACAAACAAAAAAACCCCAAAAAACAAAACAAACAAAAAGTTGATTTACAGAAGTAAAAGGAAACAAAAGTAAATAAAATATCTATCAGTCAGTTATCAGAGTCAATACTTTTTTTCCGCCACACTCTTCCATGTTCAGGGGTTACTTCTAGCTCTGCAATCAGAAATCACTCCTGTAAGGCTCAAAGGATGGAACCTGGGAGGCCAGGGATTGAACCCAGGTCAGTTGCATGCAAGGCAAATGCCCTACCTGCTGTATTATCACTCTGGCCTTGAATTCTTTTTTGTGTATCAACCTGACTAACTTGAACTAACTTCAGACTTGTACTTAGAATGAACATTAAAATATTTAAAAAATAAAATAAAATATTAAGTTATGGGACCGGAGAGATAGCATGGAGGTAGGGCAGTTGTCTTGCATGCAGAAGGACGGTGGTTCGAATCCTAGCATCCCATATGGTTCCCCAAGTCTGCCAGGTGCGATTTCTGAGCATAGAGCCAGGAGTAACTCCTGAGCACTACCAGGTGTGACCCCCAAAATATTGTTATGTGTGTAGCAAAAATATTGTGATTTGAGTAAAATAATCATAATGTTTTTGTGTGTCACTTAACCTATGCATGCATAGGAGACATACAGTTAAAATAAATGGCATATATGCTTAGTTAGCTTTCTTTCTAATATAAATACAAGTTAGAAGTTTTTAAAATGAAAATTGTAAATGTATAATATAATTTAGGAGATATAAGAGTGTTAAAATTTATGATATTATGTACAAAATTACTATACTCTACCACCATCAAAGTAGCCAGGACTTTTATCTGCTATCCCTAAGTCATCACTTTACTGATCTTCTTCCTTTTCTCTTCCCCATTCTGTTTTTTTTTATTTTACAGACAAAGATTTGTCATGCTTTAATATCGTCTATTCTCTTATTTTAATTTTCTGGGTTTTTTTTTTTTTTACAAATGAGTGAGATAAAAAATAATGTATTTCCTCTTTGAAATATTTTGCTCAAAATAATACTCTCTAATCCCATTCATGTTGCAGTGAACCAGATGATTTTACATTTTTAATATTTGTATAGTATTCCATTATGTATATATGCTGCTACAAGCTTTTATCTATTCATCTCTCCTTGGGTATTTGAGTTGTTCCCATAGCTTGGTTGTTTTTCTAAATCCTGCAGTGAACATAGAGGTGTGTATATCTTTTCAGTTGATTTTTTGTTTGTTTGTTTGTTTTGTTTTGAAGGTAGATTCCAAGAGTGGAATTGCCTTTTTTTTTTTTTTTTTTTTTTGTTTTTTTTAGGCCACACCCGGCGGTGCTCAGGGGTTACTCCTGGATGCTCACAAATAGCTCCTGACAGGCACAGGGGACCATATGGGACACCGGGATTCGAACCAACCACCTTAGGTCCTGGATCGGCTGCTTGCAAGGCAAACACCGCTGTGCTATATCTCCGAGCCCGGAATTGCTTTTTTATAAGGAAGGTCTAGTCTTAGATTTTTCAAGAAATCTCTAGATTGCTTTCCACAGAGGCAGAACCAGAGGACATATCCACAAACTTTGAATGAGAAATATTTTTTTACCATATCCATAGTATCACTGTTTTGTTTCCAATTTTTGGTGTCTTATTCTCCCTGGTATGAGGTGATAGCTCATTATTTTGAGAGCATTTTCCTAATTAGAATTGATAGTGAGCAGTAGTTCATATGCTTAGAACCCTTCATATGTTTTCTTTGAGGAACTCTTTTTTCCTTATTTTTATGGAGTTGTGTTGTTGTTGTGCTGAGATTTATGAGTGTTTTATAAAACATGGATATTAGTCCTTTATATGATATATTGTGTGCAAATATTTCTCCCTATCAGTAAGATGGCTTTTTACTTTTCTTTTTTTTTCTTGCTAGCAAAACATTTTTAATATTATGTAGTCCCATTTATTTGTTTTTGTGTTTCTGATCTTTGCTTCTTTAGTCAAATCATTAAAGACCTCTTTGAGGTTCATTTCCTGAAGAAGTCTGCCTGTATTTTTCTCTGTGTACTTTATAAATTCTGATCTAGTCTTGAGATATTTTAATTCACTTTTAGATACTTTTGGGGAATTGCATGAGTTCCAGTTCCATTCTTTTTTTAAACATGTCCTTATCCAGTTTTTATAATACCTTTTATTGAAGAAATTTCTTTGCTAAAAGGAGATTTAAAAAAAAATGCTGTTCTTTTGACAAAGTAAAGAATATTATGGAGCCAGCACAGTGGCACAGCAATAGGGCATTTGCCTTGCATGTGACTGACCTAGGAAGAACCACAATTTGATACCCAAGCCCGGAGAGATTTCTGAGCACATAGCCAGGAGTAACCCCTGAGTGTCATTGGGTGTGGCCCAAAAAAACAAAAACAAAATAAGATAGAATATTATTCATCAAAATCTTAAATTATATTAAAAATTTTTATGGCTTATTGTTAAATTAGCTTTTAAATTTGTTGTTTGATTACTAGAAGAATAATTTATTCTTTGATGACTAGAATGTATTTTGCCCTTATTAATGTAAAGCAAATGTATCAATGACCTAAAGAGTAGTTAATTATTACTTTACTAGAGAACAAATTTGTCCTTCTACCAGTTTGCTCTATTCAGATCTTCATTGGATTAGAAAAGACTTTGAAATTTATGTGGCTCACTGTCTTCTTTTAAGAAAAAAATGAACAAGAACACTCCCCAATTCCTGAGAATCTAACTACCTTGTTTTAGCAAACAGACAGTATCCCCCAGTTGTGCTCAAGTTACTACCATACCTCTGGATTGTTCCAGCACCCCCAGAGGTTGTTATCTCCCTTCTTGTAAAGGTGTTCAGAGATCCTTACTCAGATTGTATAGGTCATGTACTTTTGTAAAAAATATTTTATTGGGGCCAGAGAGATAGCATGGAGGTAGTGCATTTCCCTTGCATACAGAAGGATGGTGGTTCGAATCCCGGCATCCCATATGGTCCCCCGAGCCTGCCAGGAGCGATTTCTGAGGATAGAGCCTGAGGTAACCCCTGAGCGCTGCCGGTTGTGACCCCCCCAAATTATTTTATTGAAACAATTATGATAAACAGAATCC